>NC_058056.1:2584798-3784798 GCF_020085105.1 Siniperca chuatsi | reverse complement strand
CAAACAGCTTCAGAGGTGTGTATGATTAGTGTTGGATAATGTTAAAGCTGTTTCATGTCACAGTTGACAGTGAAACTATCAGGAAGTATAGTATTGAGTCATTTGTAAAATCTACTGTCTGTTCTCCTTCAGTGTTGAAGGTCTTCATGCTATTGTAGTGACAGACAGGGATGGTGTCCCAGTTATTAAAGGTAAGAAACCATTTCTTTTTGTACTTTTGTATTGCCTGTGTAACATAGACGAAACTGTGATTTGAAATTTTCTTTTACTCCCAAATCCCTTTTCAGACATGCAATCTATAATTATGCTGGATTCATCTGTCTGTTAAAGTGATGACTTTTTGTCATTCATACATCTTAATTATGTTAATGTTCTATAACGACTTAATTCTAACATGACAGGACCAGATAGAACTCCAGTGCTCATGTGATATCGGGCACCTGGTTTATTTTCATAGAGTGATCTCATATGAGAAGAATCTCCTCAACAACTCAAAAGTGGTTCACTCTGTATTCCATCAGAGATAATAATAATGTCATGTTTATTTCAGTGCTCTTAGAAGGCAGAATGCAACTTGCATTTAATCTCTGTCTCATTTAATTATGTGTGTTTTAACCTTGTTCTGTATCCTTTACGTTATGGAAAAGCATTCATTTCAGACCTGAGTCATGTTGTGTCACAGGAATGTTACAGCTCCAACCTTGTCAGATTGCTGTCACAACTTTTAAGGAAGGGTGAGTTAGGGGCTCATTCAGACACTTGACTGAAAAATATATAAAATAATATAAAATTGTTATCACATTTACATAAACAATTGGATGTTGTAAAGGGATTCTATAATCCTATTCTTACTTGCATCAAAGTGACAGCAGCCTCTTTCTGATCCAGTCCTCTTTACTTTGACCTACTCTCAGAGCTGTGTTGCTGTGTTTAAGTCACCTATTATTGTGAAACAGCTACAAGAGAAGTGTACTTCAATGTGATTATTCACCAGCTGCTAATTGCTTGTTCAATTTAAAAACTGGTCTTAGAAGAGGTTCAGGTGACAGGTGGTTATAGCAGTTTTGGGGAATCTCAAACCTTCAGCATATCATTAAGGACCAATCTCACTGATCTCACTCTGTCATATGGAAAACCTTACCCACCCATGTCTGCACAGGTATATTAACTGAATAGAAATTCAACATTATACTATGTGAACAGAACATGGGTAAGTATTTTTTTGTTTTGCCTGTTTAAGGGAAGTAAAAGCAAATAAGTTACATTATGCAAATATTATTCACATTTTGTAAGACAATATTTGAAATTAATGGTGTGGGCAGAAAGAAGGAGGAGCAGCTATTCACTCTCTGGTGAGTTATTGTTAACATTGCTTCTGTGTCCCTGCAGTTGCTAATGACAACGCCCCAGTCCACGCACTGAGACCTGGCTTCTTGTCCACTTTCGCTCTGGCCACAGATCAGGGCAGCAAGCTGGGCCTCTCTAAGAACAAGAGCATCATCTGCTACTACAACACCTACCAGGTCAGACGTCAGCTTTCCAATAATGATTCCATGTTTAATTAGCTATCATAGGTTTGTCTGATTAATTATTTTAAGTTTTGGCCCTTTCAGGTCTGTTTCAACCACCTCCAAAATGCACACAATGTATTATGATTGATTATACATTTATTTAGAACTGAATCTACTGAACAGCTTGTTTGTGAGGAATCTCTGCTCAGAAATAGTTTTGATGTCCTGTGAACATCTAAAAGCTATTTCATAGACAACCCTTCATACCAGTGCAACACATGAGCTGTTGAACGCCTTCAGTCAAACTTAAAACATCTGTTCTATGAGCACTGTCACACCAAGCCATCAGTCAACTGTTGGATGCTGTCAGGTGGTCAGTGGCCGACCATTGTCTGTGTCTATGTTAGATAAACTTATAGTGATCTGCTTTTCCTTAAGTCTACCATGTTTTTGGCCTCACCTCTGTTGTGTCTTTGTGCTGAATAGATTGTACAGTTCAATCGGTTACCACTGGTCATCAGTTTCATTGCCAGCAGCAATGCCAACACAGGTAAAATCTTTTAATGTACTCTGTTCACCTCAGTCCACTGCAACAACAGTAGTTTTTGCACTTCTCTCAAAGCCACACATATACTAAAGATAATAAAGCACAGATACCATTATGAAGGGATGGGTTCCGATAGCTGGTTCCATTTTGGATCTGGTTCCAAGTTGGTAAAATACCTGTATTTGTTATGCTCTGCGGCCAACAAATCCCTTATTAAATATTTCATTTGCAATCTCTACTGTGCAAACACGGATTTCCCTCGCAGCAAAAGGAAAAATTAGTCAGGACAGGGTTAATGAATGTAACAATGTAGCAGTGACAAAATATATGGTGACAGCCCTACACCCTTAAAGCACAGTTGAATCTCTGTGGTGTCGGTATGATATTGAGTGAAATAAAAACAGTACATATCATTTTTTTAAATTCTCCACAAAACAAACAACTTAAAAAGATTCGATTAGAGGTTTGAAAAGATTCAGATTTGATGAGGGGATTCACATTCAAAAGGGTATTCAGATTTGGTAAGCGGATTTGGGTTCTATACGCGGATTCTAAACTGGATCGGATTAGCTAAAATGCTATTGTACCCCATCCCTAGGAATGAATCAACTTCAGATGTTACTAAAATCACTAAAAATTAGACGGGATCTCTGGTTTCACAACGCCATGTGTTGTCAGAAAGTGCCAGTATGTACAAAAACAACAGTAACACTGAAAAGGTGGAGGTAGTTTAAAATAATGATCTGTATGAGTTGTCCCTCTATCAGTCATCTCAGCTACTGATATCATGAACCTCATCACAGTTTAACCAGTTTATGTTAATACCCAGCATGGCAGTGTGTGTCAGCGCTAACTGGAGAGTCCATTACTGCTGTGGTGTTATCAGACATTACTGAGAATTTACAGTCGTTAAAGTAGAGGTCTAAAGCCCCGCTACAGCCAGCAGTGTTTATTACACTGTATACACAATACTAAAGTGTATAACAGAACAAACACCATAATGATGATTTAGCTGCTCTTAGAGCCTCACCAGTAGGACTAAATACTGTAAATAAAGTTTGTCCTTAGGGTGGCTCTAGAGGAAAGGTCATGGAGTCAGAAGGGTTAATTTTCTGAAGAATAGGAATGTGCTCATTAAGTTTTATCTGCCTGCTATAGTCAGATTGTGAGGTATCGTGTGTGCGGAGTTGATGTGTTAGTGGTGTCATCAGAAGAGAGGTCAGGGGGTCACCACAGATATTACAGTTCATCCTGTGTTCAACATGCAGATTTATTTTCCACATTTTTTCCGCACTTTAGTTTGTTGAGCATCTAGTTGACTGGTGAAGTAACGACGGTACACTTTGTGTGTCCTCAGGTCTCATCATGAGTCTGGAGAAGGAGTTGACTTCACTAATAGAGGAGCTGAGGCAGGTGGTGGAGGTTACATAAGCACTGAAGGACAGGACAACCCTGAGCAGGATCCACAGCAGAATCATCAGTCTGGATCACATTCTGCTCACTGAATCTCTCTGTCTCTACTGGTGCATTCAGCCCTGTGGGAAAACCTGTCTGGAGGTTTTTACAGCTCCAAGTCATGGAAGTGTTAACATCTTCAGACCTGTTTACTTTGTGATTAGAATTTTCCTGTACACTTTTTTTTCTGTCAACTTTGCTTTCTGACATTTTTTGTAGAAGTTAGGTGCTCCTCATCAGCATTTTCACAGCTAAGACAGAGTTTATATGTCAAATCAAATGTCAAGAAGTCTGAATAAATGTAAATTTCTCCATAGTTTATTTAATTGACAATTACAATCCAATCTTTGTTGGAGGGTTTGAAATGTCAGTGTAGCATGTATAATTGGCAGTTTTAGAGGAGTGATTAGAATCCTTAAGTTGGTTGGTTTAATTAATAATTTTCTATACTTGACTACATACATCAGTCTTCAGTAAGTTCTCATGCAGTACTCAGTACCCACAGCTGAGGTGACTGGTTCTCCTGTAGGACATATGGCATACAGTATGACAACATCATATGCATGAACACAGGTAACTGCACAACTGGCTGACTAGATCATAGTTATTGATGCTCCTGGTAATGCTATATTGTAATTACCTGTTTTATTGTAATATGTAAGGTAAATTCACTGAATCTTATCAACTCACACTGAATTTTCAAATAAATGATTCATTCATATACATATTCATTCATATATATATATATATATATATATATATATATATATAATTAATAAACCAGATTTACAGTATTAAAACAAAATTGGCTTTTCTGACACAGGAGAGAACCAAATGCTTTGCAGTGAGCCACTTTTAAAGATTTTCCTCACCAGTGAGAACCAATGGGCTCGGAGCTAAGAGCCACAAATAGGGTAGGGAAGTCAGAAAGTATTGAGAGATGGACTAACACATTGTTGGTTTTGGTGTTATAGAATAATGCTAACATTATCCTTTAAATAATTGTTAAAGTAAATGATCATGTTAAACATACTACTAAACATCCTCTGGGAAAAGAAAAGCAGCAAAGTAAGACTGCCAACAGAAAACTCATGAGAAATTAAGCATCTTTGTACTAAATATCTCATAAAGCAAAGTGGAGTCACATCCAAGTTGTTAGCCTCCAGTCTTTACACTCGTGGAAATGTGTCACAGTGTTATTCACACTTGAGTTTACTCTTAAGTTTTGAATGGTGGTGTTCTTCATTGTTCATCCAGCTAATGAGAAGTCCTCTATGAAGGTGAGGCTTCTTCCATCTCCAGTGTCTCCATTAACAACGTTCATCGACCTTTTCTTATCTGTGACTGGAAACAAAGACAGTGTCACTGCTGGCTGCAAAAACTCAAAATGAAACTTAGTGAAATCAACTGATCCTTTAAATACTGTAAGTTTGTTAGTTTTAAGCCAAGTCAACATAGGCTGCTGTCATCAGAACACTTGAGTTCAAGTCATCTGCAACTTTGAGTTGAATAAATGTCCCACTGAGCTTTCCCTAAACCCATCAAATTAGTTTTTTACATTATTACATCATTTTAGTTTATTAATAAACTTCCCAGCACGCACATTTGGGCTAACCCTCCAGTTATTTCTTCTACTCTCATGTTACATTATTTATTGATATTATTATTAATATTATTTATTGTATATAAGATGAGTCACAGGTCCTTTCTCTGAAAAAATGAGAAGTATAACCCAAATGATGATTAGTGACCACTTATATTCTACACTGATTACAGTATGTAGCAGAATAATAGCTGATTGAAACTTCTAAACTGGGATGGAAATAGGAAGCGTTCATCACTTAATCAGTCTGTTTTGTGCTAGGTAGTAGTGATGTGTGAGTCATGAGTGAATCGTTCGAAATGAACGACTCTTTTTACTTACTCGGGAGTATGAACCGCAAAGACCAGACGAGACCACTTGTCACTCACACTATTACGCAACTCTTATATTAACTGTATTTGTACAAATGTATCAAGTTAATTGCTGTATTAACCTATCCCTGTGAAAAAACAACCACTTTGGCGCTTGTTTCAATTCAGTACTCACTGTCACAGCCCAGAGCCCACTCCCTGCCCTGAGCTGAAGGTCTGACTCAACACCATCATGGGAAAAGGAGCGGCTGTAAAACAGTGGATAATTCACTTGGTGACCCGAGTGACTTGAAAACCAGACTCTCTTTAGTGAGTGACTCATACAAACTTGAGTCAGTAAAAATAGTCAAACCTGGGTAGTTGGAATCTTAAGTTGCTTCAGTACATACCAGGCCTGTACTACGAAGCAAGTGGTCACACAACGGTGATCATAAACTCTGTAATTCAACCCATGGTTTCCCAATCCAACCATGAGTGTGTTCACATAAAAGGGGCAGTATTTGCAGCATATGACCAATCGCAAACAAGGACAAGTCTACTGGCAGCAGAGCGGCATATTTTGCAAATCCATTAAATTAATTTGTTGCTTAGATGTATTCTTATGGCGTGTATGACAATTTTAGTGTTGTTCTTCCAGCTGCAACCGAGCAGTGTGAAAGGGACTTGGGAGCAAATAAAAAAATAAATATAAAAATATAATTCAAAGTGGAAGTGGGCTCACTTTCATATCTTTTAAGTACAACAAGTACAAGGTTTCAGTGCTCCATTCAGTCTCCATTGAAGCTGACACTAGAATCTATATTTCTCATATAAAAAATCGTCAGGGAAAGCAAAAAGTGATTGTCTGCCAAAAACTGATTGTTTCGCCCAGTTTACAGTGGTGTGAAAAAGTGCCCCCTTCCTGATTTCTTATTTTTTTTGCATGTTTTTCACACTTTCTAATTGACTAATTTAATTAGTCAAAGATAACACAAGTAAACACAAAATGCTGTTTTTAAATGAAGGTTTTTATTATTAAGGGAAAACAAAATCCAAACCTACATGAAATCTACAGAAATCACGAAGGGTGCAAACACTTTTTCACACCACTGTATATACATCTGCAACTGCTTTTATCTGAATCAAACATTCATAACATGCAAATAGACATAACTTTATGTCCGTGGTTATAGCAAAGGTATGTCTGTGAAACTTATTATTATTTCTTGTAACCGAATAAACACAGTTACTATTATTACAATTAATTGGTAAGTAGGTGGTGCTTTTATAGCGTTGATCTCTTATCTCAAACATAACCTACTCTGGAGCAGGTTAGGTGTGCAGCATAAGTTACCATGGCAATGTACCCCGGTAAGAAGTGAACCACCGTTGTAAGAGTGAAAACCCAGAGTTAAACCTGAACTTACCTCGCTAACCCCAAATCCTATCTAAATCTAAAAATATCCCACTTCATGCCAGCACAGTGTAAAACATGCATCCTGAACAAACTCACCAGTTTCCACCTCAGGATCTTGATCCACTCGTCTGCCTCCACACCAGTCTTTGCACAAAGATAAAATGTTCTCTCAGGAAACACCAGGCTGTGGACACAAAGAGATATGGAGAGTCACTCAAGGGAAAGGAATGAAGTGTTGTGCATTACAGTATATTATCACATCATATCATTTTTACACAGAAAAATTGTGTGTGCACTAAAAAGTGGACAGAGGACCAAATATTTGCTTTGTCATTTGCCTTTTGACAACTAGGAAGAGGACGCTCTTAGTCGCTCCTAGTTGTCTGCTGGTTCTACTTGCGTCTACTTTGCATTGCACAACTCATTTTGGAACAAAATGTGTTGCAGTGGTGGCCTTGTTGCCAGATCTGACCTTAAAGAAGAGTCGTTGAGTCAAAAGGTGGTCATATAATTTCATCTCTTGTTTTAGAATGTCCTTAAGCTGTTAAGAAACCTTGAGAGTTTTGTTTCTGTGCTTTCTCATTTCTCTACTCTCTCCCTCTGTCGCTTTCAGCAGATATTTCTGCCTCTGGAGCTGCAAGAGACTGGATATGTGGTTGTGGGCCACTTGCTGCCCCCGTGTTCCTGCTCGACAACTGCTACTACAGTTGTTGTTATTGGCTCTGTTACTAATACTGACATTATTTTTCCTATAGCTGTCATTCCTGTTATTATTAATTTATTAATATTAACACTACAATTACACTATTTTTTTAAAAAAATTCTAGGTGGTATTTGCATTGTGCCTTAGTAATTAGTACGAAATTATTAGAGTTTTTTCCATGAAACTTCTTGGAAATTATTTGGTAATGACGGAATGTAAAATAAAGAGTTAACATACCCATCTATGGGTTCAGTTTGTCATGCCCTGCGTTGCAATTGATATTGCGTGTGTTGTTTAGATGGCTCAATGTAGGTATATTCCCTAGTAAGTTAAATGATGGGTAGGTATTGGGTATGTATATTCGTTTTTCATTTCAACCATTAAAAATTAAGCGGAATGTATTATATCCCTATAGTGATTAATGAGGATCCAACAAAACATGCTTTCACTCCTGAAAGCCTTTTTTCCCCCCTTTCAGTTGTATTACTCATGAGTCAGCCAGAGCCAAAAGCTGGGTTCTAGCATAGCATATTCAGAACACTTTGCTGCTGCAATTATTGGTGAATTCACAAAGCTTAACCTTTAACTCCATCCTTTATTCATGGCATTCATTCCTGACACTGACTACAGAAGAAATGATCTGATGGGCTGAGACTGCAGACACCCTGTTTGCCTGATTCCTGTAGGATTAAATTAAATTAAATTTTATTTATATAGCGCCATTTCATAACAGAAGTTATCTCATTGCACTTTTAATATAGAGCAGGTCCAGACTGTATTCTTTATAATATTTAGAGATATAAGAGCAAGTTCTTGGTGACAGTGGCAAGGAAAAACTCTGAAATTAAATAAGAACAAGATGAGGAGGAAGATAATTAAAATCAAAATCAGCACTTCTTGTTTGGATTGATAACTAACTGTGCAGCATTAAACATTGTGTAAAAGGTAAAGATGGGTCAGTAGTTGTAACCTCTGTAAAGCCACTGCTTCCTTTCAGCTTATGTGCACTTCTCCTTCTCCCCCTGTTTCCTTCTGTTTAACTGCTCAGACTTCCCCTTTTTCAAACAACACTCAGATTTTGCTTCCATGGTACAACAAAAAAACCCAGTCCTGACAGATATGAAATAGATTTAGTTAGCTTTTTCTTCATATTGTTGGTGTCATCTGATAATGTACATATTGCACACATTTTGCTTTTAGTATTTGTATCCATATTTATATCTCTTTATTATATCACATAGGCTATACATGTTTCATTCATTTTGTGTGTGGTTGTTCATATTCTATTGTTATAATTATTTATTTTTAAAGATAGAGGGCTTCGGCTAACAATTATTTTCATTACTGATTAGTCTGTTGATTATTGGATTATTAAGGATTGGTCAATAAGTCTATAATATGTATCTATAATAGTAAAAAAAATGCCCATCACAATTTCCTTTAGTTATTCAGATGACTTGTTTTGTCCGAACAACAGTCTAAAACCAAAATAATTTCAACTGGAACTAATGGCTTTTTGGCATTTTTGCTTAAAAAATGACTTAACGGATTAATTGATTATTCAAATTGTTGCAAATTAGTTTTTTTAAAGATACACTGCCTAATTTGTGTTCTGAAATCCCCAAATTTCCTCTCATCATATTGATTATGTAACTCAACATAGCGAGTGTAGCATGGAATTTTATCCTTGACCGTGAGATCAGTATGTGTGGCAGAAAATTCTCAACTCAAAGTCCACTTGCTAGCTGTTTCAGAGCTTTAAAATGCATCTCACAGTCTTCATCAGTTAATAGAAAAGGCTCCATTCTCATCATGTGACCCCAGACCTCCAGGGGCCCCAAAAGCCAGGTTCACTTTGTGTGAGTTGGTTGTTGGTAATTAGATTACTTGCAAATTTGTTTGAGTATTTGTACAACTAAAATACACATCAAACTGGCTCCTGGATTATTACATAATCCTGTGGTGCTGTTTTATAGAGGAGCCCTGTGTTAAAATCTAGTTTTAACACCTATATTATTTTTGTTAATATTGTGTTCACGTGGTGCATATTCCTAAATTCCTAAAACAGGTTAATATGGCCATGCCTGCTGGTAGTATATTCCAAACAAAATCATAATTATTCTGTTTTGACAGGCAAAATGTCAGGTTCATGACTTAAAAGGTGTACCAAATCAGACTGGCATGTTAGCCAAACTTCGCTGTGGGTGTGTCAATGCCCACAAGCTAGCCAGTAGGTTACTTGTTAGCAAACATTGTGTAAATAAGCAGCATACCACTTTCTCCAACAATTTACATGGCTTTGTGCCAAACAGCAATACTTTTTTGTTCTTCCCACACTAATAGTTAGTCTCTTGTAAGTCGTAGTGCAATACTGAATCACTGAAGTAGTTTAATGTACTTAATGGGCTACAACATGAAAAGCAATCAGAACTATCCATTAAAAGCTCACTTTTCTGTTATACTAATTAATCAGATACCATAGTGTGTGGACCTAAGCCACTACTCTGCCTCTACAATAGCTCAGTTTAGCCAGAGAAAATAATTAAAGGCACATGTTACTTACTCCTATTAAAGGATGAAACAGACACGTGCGGTTGGGTTTTAATTTCCACATTCCGTTTTGCAAACTCCCTAATGGTACACCCTCTCAGTGCTGATCACTGACTGACCATCACTTACCAGAAACAGTTGACTCTGTCCTGAGAGTAGTCAAACTGGACTGCAGAGCAGGCTCTCAAATCCAGGGTTCGAATGGGCTCCTCACACTGCAACAGAGACACTCTACAGCTTACACATACACACTACAAGCTCAAACCCTCTTGTTTGTCTGGTGTGACAAACTAGCTAAAACAGTAGCTACAATTGCTCTAGCCACATATTGTAATCAAAAATCAAGTGAAGTTGTGAAATAGCACATTTAGCACACATTGTCTCAAAGCTGAAGAGAGACTCACCATTTTGTCTTTGAAGTATTTGAGTTCATATCTGTTGAGTGTGAACCACCTCTGTTTCCAGTTCTGCAAAAAATGTGGATGTATTTTAAATATCACCTCAATCAGTGGTCTGTGTTCAAACACTGAACTACGTGTTTCTAAACGAGTCCTGCTCCACTACAGTTAGATAACATTTTCAACTGCAATCACAGGAGTGCAAGTGAAAACAGACTTCCTGATAAAAGCTGATTTGTGTTCAAACACAGTGAGGTGTAACTCCTCTACAGTTCCACTGCTCTTACCTTTACAATTGCTCCTTGTTTCACCAGATAGCCTTCCTTTGTACCCAGCTGAAAAAGACATGATTTGTGTTCGTAGAATAATTATTCTAGAGTGTGTGAAGTATTGACTTTCAAGGATAATTCTGGTTTATTACAACTTGGATCTAGGCCAAAATCATCTTACCTCAAGGTCCATTTACTAGCTTTTTTGGAGTTTTCAACCACATCTCATGGTTCTTCATCAGTGAATGAAGTTTTTGGCCCATTTGTTAAGGGGCTTGGTTAGTTCAGTCATTGCGTGACGTAAGTATGGAACTCCCATTACATGATAACAGGTGGTTGTATATGAGGACAGATGGTAACCTCTGTCGCTGTTGAAAGATGGTATCTGGTGTCAGATGTGAATGTCCTCCTTGATTGTTCTCCAGTCATTCACTTACTTCTGGTTGATGTCCTTTGACCTCTTACCAGTGGCTGCTGTGAGTGGTTTTGGTTTGGTGTTCACAAACAGCTGCTATTGTCTGTTTCTGGTGTTCATTCAGTCTCTTGTCCAGGGTCCTTGCTGTTTCACTGATGTAGTGTTTTCCACAGATGATGTCATACATCACTCCAGCCTAAAAACGGCAGCTTACCATCCTCTTCCTGTCCACTAGTTACCTTGATGTGTGGCTTGAGGTTAATCATGTGTTGGGTGAAGCTGTCAGTACTGGTGCAGTTTGAAGAATGTGTCGTCCACATACCAGTGCCAGCAATCTGTTCAAAATGTACAAGTTACTACAATGGGGGAGATGGGTGACCCCATAGCTGTTCCTTTAGTTTGCTTGTAGAAAATAGTTTTTGTACAAGAAATGAGTTGTGTCAAGACACAAAGTTCCAAACTTAGGTCATGTGATGACAACTGAGTCAAAAACTCCATTCACTGGTGAAGTCTGACAGATGTGGTTGAAAGCTCAGCTTCAGCTTGGGGTGCCCCAATAGCCAAAAGGTTAAGGTGCATACCACATAACCACAACACCCATGGTTCCACTCCTGGCTGCCGGACCCTTGTTGCATGCCATACCCCTCTCTCTCCCCATATTTCCTGTCTCTCTCTGCATTAAAGGTCCACTATGTAGGATTTAGTGGCATCAGCTCCAGTTGACTTTTTAATGTTTCCAACTGTAACCCTAACCACGAACCCTGTCTGAAGCTACCTATCACAGGTAAAAAGTCATCTTCTCACCAGTTGATGATCCATGTAGAAGACATGGAAATAAAGGAGCAGCACTGATTGTGTATTTTAGGGTAGAGCTATATAGCCAGGGTTATAGTACTGTATTAAAAATTAAAATGTAATTGAAATGTAATTAATTCTAACACAACCCTAATGTTACTCTAAACTCCAGTATAGTAGTATCTTGGCTCTCACACAGTGGTTGGGTCAGTCCTGAACAGGTATTTTTCTAAAGTAACCCGTAACCTCTCAAAACAATACAGTTAACTAATAACATGCCCATTCTAGGAAGTCTTACTTGGTAGTAAACTAGTAATCTGTAATCCCATGCTATTGTTATGCTAGAGCAGACAAACACACTGTTTAATCCATTCCTGATGGTTTTAGGCATAAAAATGACACCAGCCACAAAATTCTTCAGATACCGAGAATTGCTCTTATTATCCCCATGCACACCGCTTCAACATGTAGAGAAATCCAAAGCTCGACATGCCTGCAGTGTCTAGTTACGTTTGCTAAACTATGATTGGACAATCGTTGTTTAGTGGCGGGGTTTAGCGAACAATCAATTACTTTGGTGAGTAGAATGTTTTCATAACTGTTAGAAATGATAGCCATAACTATAAAGAATTATCTTTTAAGGCTGACATGCAAAGAAAGTTTAATTTGAACCCTCCTGTAAGTTACTTTGATCACATTACATCACAGAGGTATTTTGATATTTTTTTGTATCAATTGTTATTAGGTGCATGCAGTGGGTGTCATACCGATGGTGCATTTGGCACCAGATCATTTTCTGTGCGGCCCGTCTGTATGGCTGTGTGAACTCGCACAGACTCGTAGATGGACGGCTCCTCCACACGCCACGGGTATGGACGCTTCAGCACTATGAGGGTTCCTGGTTCAGAGGCAGAGGGGAGGTTACAGGTCTGACTACCTGACATGAAAACACAGAAGAAAATACAACATCCTGTGTGGGGCTTTTATCTTGTTGTTGAATTGGAAAATGTGGAGTGTAGATTTTATTTTTTATGTTGTAATGTTTCATGTATGTCATGTGTGCCTTATGCAACACTGGAAAATCATCAGCTGCAAATAAAGAAGTGCGTAGTAGGTTTTAAGCAATCCTATAATACCTCAGTCTGACAGCTAGCACCAGACTGTACTATTGTTTGTTCCTGATTAACCCTGAATTCTTTTTATTTGAAACGTTTCTATTTACCTAAGACTTGTCTCTGAGTTATATAATAACTTCCTCTCTATATTTGTGGGCGACTGTGGCTTAGAGGGTCGTCCACCAATCGGGAAGGTCGGCGGTTCGATCCTGGCTTCCCCCAGCCCAAATGTCAAAGTGTCCTTGGGCAAGACACTGAACCCCAAACTGCTCCCAAGGGCTGTGCCTTCGTTGTGTGAATGTGTGTGAATACTTAGTTACTTTGATGAGCAGTTCCTCCATCGCTGTATGAATGTGTGTGAATGGGGTGAATGAGACATGTAGCTGAAGCGTTTTGAGTAGTCAGAAAGGCGCGATATAAGTACAGTCCATTTACCGTCTATAAAATAATGAACATTTTAATTTGTTTGATTATATATCACGGCAGCGGCGGATGGCCGCCCACCATTGAGTCTGGTTCTGTCCAAGATTTCTGCCCTTTTAAAGGAAGTTTTTCCTTGCCACTGTCGCCAAGTGCTTGCTCATGGGATTTGTTGGGTCTCTGTAAATAATAATATAAAGAGTACGGTCTAGACCTGTTCTATAGGAAAAGTGCAATGAGATAACTTCTGTTATGAATTAGCGTTATATAAATAAAATTGAATTGAATTGAATTGAATATCCATTGAGTAGGACATCGGGCATCTGCCTCAGTTTGTGTGCTGACTTTTTTGTCAAACAGGTGCAGTAAATAGTAATCTGCAAATTCTGATGTCATCTACAGAGGACAAATAAAATATCTTTATGGTGGATAATACACTGCTCTGAAATCTTATTACTAGTAATTCCTCTCCAGATATTGAAATAAATCAGAAAATTGAAGTCACAAAATTTTATTAAAAGAGATGGCTGCCAAGTCTGCCCTGCCTCCAGAGGACCGGCCACTCTCAGTATCCACAGCAGATGTGAGAAGAACCCTGCTGAGAGTGAATGTGAGTGAAACCGTTGGGCTTGATAACATCCCTGGCCGTGTACTAAGAACATGTGCCTACCAGCTACCCAATAGCATTACTGACATTTCTAACATAACACTATCACAGGAGAGTGTTCCCACGTGCTTCAAGACAGCCACCATCGTCCCAAAATGTCTGCAGTGTCTAGTCTAAATGACTACTGCCCTGTGGCATTCACCCCCATTCTGCTGTGTGCTCAGCCACCTCTAGTTCACCCTGTACACCAGAATCCAGAATGCACGTGTATTGACAAGAACTAGGAAAAGAGATCATATTTCTCCAA
Organism: Siniperca chuatsi; assembly: GCF_020085105.1. Taxonomy (NCBI): domain Eukaryota; kingdom Metazoa; phylum Chordata; class Actinopteri; order Centrarchiformes; family Sinipercidae; genus Siniperca; species Siniperca chuatsi. The sequence continues at coordinate 3,770,396 of NC_058056.1, read as the reverse complement.
TATTAGCTTCTCTGCACTGGCTCCCTGTAAAATCCAGAATAGAATTTAAAATCCTTCTCCTCACCTACAAAGCCCTTAATGGTCAGGCACCATCATATCTTAAAGAGCTCATAATACATTATTACCCCAATAGAAGACTGTGCTCCCAGAATGCAGGGTTACTTGTGGCTCCTAGAGTCTCCAAAAGTAGAATGGGAGCCAGAGTCTTTAGTTATCAAGCTCCTCTCCTGTGGAATCAGATCCCAGTTTGGGTTCGGGAGGCAGACACCATCTCCACATTTAAGAGTAGGCTTAAGACTTTCCTCTTTGATAAAGCTTATAGTTAGGGCTGGCTTGGGTGAGTCCTGAACCATCCCTTAGTTATGCTGCTATAGGCCTACACTGCTAGGAGACTTCCCATGATGCACCTCTTTCCTCCTCTCCCTCTCTGTCTGTATGCATTTTTATCCCATTACTGCATGTTACTAACTCGACATCTTCTCTCTCCCGTAGTTTTGTGCTTTCTTGTTTCTCTCCTCTCTCCTTCTGTCGTTTTCAGCAGGTATTTCTACCTCCGGAGCTGCAGCGACTGGATCTGTGGTTGTGGGCCACCTGCTGCCCCCATGTTCCTGCTCGACAACTGCTACTACAGTTGTTGTTATTAGCTTTGTTACTATTATTGTCATTATTATTCCTATGACTATCATTCCTATTATTATTACTTTATGAATATTAATATTACCACTACCATTACATTATTACTATTTTAAAATTCTAGGTGGAATTTGCATTATGCTTCCCTCTCCCCCATCCCCCTTCTCTCTCTCTCTTTCTCAAAACCTAACACGGCAGCAGCCACCATTGAGTCTGGTTCTGCCCGAGGTTTCTGCCTCTTAAAGGAAGTTTTTTCTTGCCACTGTCACTAAGTGCTTGCTCATGGTGGGATTTGTTGGGTCTCTGTAAATAATTTTATAAAGTCTAGACCTGCTCTATAGGAAAAGTGCAATGAGGTAACTTCTGTTGTGAATTGGCACTATATAAATAAAATTGAATTGAATTACACCCCTGACATGGAGAGAACTCTGTTGTAAAGTTTGCAGAGACACCACCATCATGTATGTAACTGTATATCGTACAAAATATATATAATTTAGTTTTCCTTTTTATTTCTTCATTTCCTGCTACTTTTATAGACTTTGCTTTATTTTATTTCCTGTTTTATTGTTTAATTCTATTCTAATTTAAAATATTTAATTATTTTTCTTTATTTTAATATATGTTTATGCATTTTCTGCGTGTGTCGCGTGGAGGGGGCTCTTCATTGTGCAATCCTGTATAATGAAAATAAAGCTGAGCCTTGAAACTTGAACCTTTAATACTTTTTATTCAATAAAATTCTACTGGAAGCCAATTTGGACCACAAAAAAAAAAACTTTGTTAATATCCGAATCCCAACGTGTTACATTACTAAAAAGGCCAAGATGTCCTCTCTTTATTCCATAAAATTTTACTGGAAGCCAATTTAGAGGACCACAGAAAAACTAAAATAGTTGTTATTGTCCAAACCCCAACGTGTTACATCATTAAAAAGGCCACAATCACAAGAGGTTTAACCCAATGGCAGGTATATGGAGCCCGGACAGTGACTTTAATATTTGGCATCAAAAATAAAATTTGGCACTGAAAACAGCGGAACTTAAATAGGAAACATTGGCAATGAAACATTTGCACTGGAAAAAGTTGCAGTGGGACTGAAAAAAGTTTCACTGAAAAATAAAACACAGGCATTCAAAATTATTTCATTTTATTTTGAAAATGTTCAGATTTTTCAGATTTGTCATCGTTTTGACATGGAGAAGAGGGGTTTGGGGCGGGGGTATAATCTGCATACTAACATCACTCATCACTCCGAACATCACACTGAAGTCTCTGGCATCACCGCAAACCTACAGCAATGGCTTCCACGAGTTCACCTGGAAAACAGCAAGTACGTCTATTTCTCTCTGCCGTTGTTTTCTCACATAGAACCGGACTGGATTAAATTGACGTTATGCTGCTCTGGCAGAGGTGCGCTGGAAGTAGTGCTAACGTTAGCTAATACATGACAGCTAGCTAACGTTAGGCTCTATGTGAACAAACAACAGCAGAGAGAAACAGACTTAATTGCAGTTTGGGAGTTCCAGGTGAACTAGTAAAAGCCATCGCCGTAGGTGTGTGGTCATGTCATGTCAGGGCTAAAATTCCCCTGACTTCAGCCCAGTGACTTTGCTTCACCCTTGAATGTGACATACAGAAACTGGACACACCTGTTCATTACATAAAAGTTGGTCAACAGTTAGGGAAGGCAAGTAAAAACCTTTGGGTTATGGTTGAGGGTTTGGCAACTAAAACACTTGTTAATGCTTGGTTAATGTTTTGGTCTGGGCTCTGCGAGAAAACAGCAGAAAGGCTGTGAGTGAGCTGGAAACTGAACCCAGGTCATCACAGCTCAAAGTAAATGTACATATCTACTATTTCTACTGTACCAGTAGCCTATGCCTTTATTTTCTCTCACTTGGAATACTGTAACTCACATCACTCCCATTTTTACATCTTTGCACTGGCTCCCTGTGAGTTTCAGAATTGATTTTAATGAGCCACAGCACCACAGTGCAGCCTGAGATCCTTGGGCAGGGATCTTCTAGTTATTCCAACCAACAAGTCTTTTCAGTCTGTGCCCCTCAGCTTTGAAGTCCCGGTCTCTGTATCTCAGGCTAGCCAACTCTGTAGCATCTTTTACATCACTTCTTGAAACTCACTTTAAAAATCCCAATGTTTGTATCCTGTTTGGGTTTTATTTTTGTATTCTATATTGTTCTACTGTTTTATTATACTATTATACTTTTTATCTACCGTTCTTCTTGTAATGTAATTATTTTAGTTTTTCTACTGTTTTATCTATTATTGTTATTATTAACATTATTACTGATCAGCCATCCTGACACATACCCTTAGTTGTGACAATTTCAAATTACTATTTCTATTTGAGCCTTTCCCACATTTGTAACACAAATTTATGCTGGAACAAGTGATTTCTATCATAACCACAAAGAGGCTCACCTTTGCTATGAAAGCACTGAACTAGAAAGAGAGCCAATAGAGCAATATGTTGCATATGTTGTATAAGCTGATAACATGCAGAAAGCTTGTTAGTGAAGATTTGAAGTTCTGCATACCTGTGTCACTGCCCAGCAGAGGCTGGTTAGCAAAGTGGTTGACAAAGTCTTGAAGGGTTGCAAACTCGTTAAATCCAAACACATAGCCATTGTCTTTGCGTGTCACATGAAAATGCTTGACAGAATCCTTCGCCCTGTGTGTCAAATGACAAACAAACAACATTTAATGTTGCACTTTCAAAGTCATTCACATGCAAAATTACAGTGTACAAAGTGAGCTGAATGACATAATAGAGATGCAGCTTAAAAGAAGATCCGAAATATTTGTCAGGATTTAAAAGTATATCCACTGGGGGGTAAATCAGGCCCAGTCCATCCCTGCCTGACATCAGAATATCTACCTTGAGAACGCCATATTTTGCACGTTGTAAATAGAACTTAACATGATGACACTCAAAGAGATTGATTACTATATTGTTAATGTGAAGATCATTGCAGAAAAAGCAGCTGCAGCAACAAACTCTTTTAGTTTTCCCCATTGTTGTTGTGGTTTGTTCAGAGTCTACTATTTTAAATGTATTGCCCCCACTGTTTATGTGCTTAATTGCATCTTGCAAATGAGTAGTGTTCATTTCTGAGGATGCACACATCAAATGGAATGCAGGATACGCTGGGTCATGATGCAAATGTGTAGTTAAATGCAAGTGTATCAGCACTCTTAGTTGACCAACTAGCCAAACATGAAAAACACTATTTGTTCTCAGTTAATAACTGGTTTTAGGGTTTTTTTTTAATTAGTGCCGATACAATACCTTAGTTTTGGTACCAACACCAAAAGAATACCTTGTTCAATATCTTACTGTAAGAAATAATAAACATGTTTTTTCTTCAAAATCTCTCTTTTTCATTTAACAAAAGAAGCCAAAGTTTGTGTTAAATGTTTTCACAAGCAGCCATACATAGACTTTTCCTAAATACAATTCAGTCGAACTGGCAAAATGGTGATTAAAATCTGAACTATCTGTTGAACTATTTTAAAGTAGGTTCAACACTAAGTTCTAACATCAGTGATCTACTGTAACAAGAGATGTTTGTGGTGTCACCACTTATCAGACACTGATAAGCCACTCAACTGACCAAAACCATAGTGTATTTCTTTCATTTAGAATGATGGTGTTATATGCAGACTGACCTGACAGACAGGGCGAAGCAAGCTGGTCCCTCATTACTGTTTCTCAGGAGATAACTTCCATCAGTCCCATTGGACAAGAGAAGGGCCTCTGCAGCATGGCGGGACAGGTCATAGTGGTACCACCTTCAACAAAATAAATGAGACATAACCCATAACTCTTTGGTGAACTAAGAAGCAATCTTGATCTATTAAATTTCTTGCAGAAAAAAAGACATTCATCTAAATTGTCATGTTTTTTGGGGAAAACATTATCATAAAAAGACTTCACACCAGCATGATACAACGATTTTCTCCTCTTCAGTTTCTGTGAGAGATGTACAGTATAATGGCTGCTCTGTATGGAATGCAGACTGGCCAACATTAATTACTTAGATGAGAAAGGAATGCCCACTTTTACTTGCATTAAGGTTAGCTGCGAGCATCATTTCATGTCTTGAGTAGTTTAGATAAAAAATATTATAGATTCATGATCAAATATTGCAGGTAGTACAGATTATCATTGAAACCTTAGCTTCACGCTATTCATAGACATATCATTATAGACTGAACTGTATGGAAGTATACAGGACTGTATTCAAATGATAATGCAAACTTTAAAATTAAACTGAATTCCACAATAGCATTATAATTTTCCACAAATGTATGTGTTATTTGAGTAAAAATTAAAATGAAATAATCCAATTTTCATTTTCACATACTTATATGGGCATTCTATGACCATATTAAAATGAAAATGGAAAAGCAGTTTGATATTTAATTTTCAAAGTTGTAACCCGCTATACAGTGGACAGTTTTCAAAAGTTAATTCAAATTTGAAAATGAAAATGCAATATAAACAATGTAACCTGATTTTCTATTTATGCAAGCAATATTTAAGTTGTTGGGAGAGGGCAAAGGTCAGTGATGGATTCTGCTGGTGTTCCCTATCCAGCCAGCCATTAAAAGAGAAAAAAGGACTGAGACAGAAGAGTTCAGCTTGCTCAATACCTGAACATCCGCAAAAAAGGGGAAGATGGCTACATGTGTAGATATGGGCCCCTTCCTCTTTCTTGAACGAACAGGATATTCAGTCTGAAAACAGTTATAACTGCTTAGCATAATGCTTGTGTGACTGAGAAATTGTTAATTTGAAAAAATGTATTTTAACCGTGATGATGTTCAGAAAAAGGAACTTGTGTTTTGCTTGCGTAGATTAGGTGTGTTTACTCTGTACCAGTGATCACCATGATGCTTGATTTATGACTATATATACCTTTGTTAGATTTTGGTAAAACCCCTCAGCTCTAGTGTATAAAAGTAATAATTAACCTTTGGCCTTTCTCTTGGTTTTGTGCTCCTTCTTGGTTTTATGTTCTTCTTTTTGACATGTCTGCCTTTTGGCAGCTCTCAGACATTTAGTCTGACTTTGCACTTTGTAGCTTTTGATTAGGAATTTTGTTTGGTTTCTTTACTCTTTCTGTTTTCTTTTCCTCTATCTCAAAGTATTAGTTTCTGGACATAGGTTTTGTATGATTTTGAGCACAGCCCTGTCTTGTTGACTAATTATGCTCTCTCCTTTATATGCAGTAGCATGATGGACATACATAGACAAGCCAGCCAGCCAGCCAGCCAGCCAGCCAGCCAGCCGAGTTTTTGTTTAGATGTTGATAAGAAGAAGAGGATCTCGACCAGTGTGACCAAGCCGGGCAAGCAAGAGGCGTTGTGGGCGAGTGTTTTTGGTTGATTGCTGAAAGTATGTGTCTGTGAGTTGGCTGAATAAATAAAAGACGAGACCTGTAGAATGCCCTGCTGTGTTTGTGTCAGGGGAACTCACGGTAGTGACAGACCTGCTACACTTTGTTTCTCGTGAGAGGGACTAGCAGTAAAGGTATTAGGACAGGAACTCGAGGAGGGGGGAGACATCTAATGTAGGGGACATGCCCTCTCCTGTCCTCTGGTTCTCTGTCAGATACTAATATTCTTTAGGAGAGATGAGACCTTGTATCACATACTGATATAAAATTTCTCCAGTGATTAGAGACACTAGAGTAGGCATTCCCGGTATTTTTCTGGTGAGACCCCAGTTTTCGCCAGCTTTTCGGTACGCTACTACAATATGTGTAATTCCTCAAACAAACTGACAACCTAGCTGATTGGCAAGGAGGTAGCGTAGTAGTCTTAGTAACTTGAGCCTCACGGCAGTACTTGTGTAGAGTTAAATAGCACCAAACCAATAGGAACGGGACTTCATTGGACCATGCTCTAGGCTCCTAAGCAATGCATCAACCTGTCTCTTAGACCCCATCCCAACTAGGCTGCTTAAAGATGTTTTACCCTTAGTTAGCACTTCTTTACTGGATAATGACCAGTCTGTCTTTATTAACAGGCTATGTACCACAGTCTTTTAAAGTAGCTGTAATTAAACCTCTTCTTAAAAAGCCCACTCTTGATCAAGGGGTTTTTGCCAACTATAGACATATATGTAATCTTCCCTTTCTCTCCTTGAGAATGCAGTAACCAATCAGTTGTGTGACTTTCTAAATAGTTTATTTGAGGATTTTCAGTCAGGATTTATAGTGCATCATAACAATGCAATTTGTACACGTTAAAATCGAGTGGTTGGTCCCTTTCCCAGTCAAGGGAGTGGAGCACATAGACTGGCAGCTTCAGGTCTCCGTAGTCTAGGGAGTGGAGCCCCTAGACCAGCAGCTTCGGGCCCCCTGTGGACTACACAGGCACTCTGCCTCCAGGGTGACCAGTTCCATGTCCACAACACAACACCCATGTCAGGTCACAACCCTGGTCATAGGTGACTCCATCATCAGAAATGTCAGAACAAACTCTTCAATAAATTGTTGTGTCCTGGGCCACTGTCAGTGATACAGAGGAAAAAGCTATTGAGATCTTAGCAAACGAACCGGGCATTAGCACGGTCATTGTACATTTAGGTATGAATGACATCCGTATGGAGCAGTCTGAACTGCTGAAAAGTGACTTTGTGCACTTGTTCTGCTCTCTGAAAAGAACGGTGAGATGCATCTACATATTTGGTCCTATCCCCTCCTGTGGCCGCGGTGTTGGGCATTTCAGCAGGCTACAGTCTCTGCACACCTGCCTCTCATCAGCCTGCGCTACCCATAGTGTCTCAATTTCAACCTCTTCTGGGAACACAGTTATTTAGAGGTGATGGCATACATCCAAACTAGTTGTGGACACTTACAATCAGAAATGGGCTGCCACAGGGGTCTACCCTTGGTTCACTGCTGTTTATGTTACACATAAATAACATAATACTAAAAAATAATACTAAAAAATTATTTTTTTTTGCTGATGATACTATTATATATGAGCCAGGCTCCACCCCAGCCCAGGCCCTGACTCGTCTTCAGTCTGCCTTTGATTAAAGAGTGATACTTGGAAAGCATCAAAGACTAGTTTTAAATGCAGAAAAGACCAAGTTAATGGTATTCTCCACCTCAACCAGTGACTCTGACTATCCTGCAATTACAACTTTAAATGGCACCCATATTACTCTTGCTGAGTCCTACAAATATTTAGGAAGTTGGCTGGACAGCAGACAATCATTCAAGTTTCACATTCAACATTTGACTCAAAACTTAAAAATCAAACTAGGTTCTTGTACAGAATTAATCATTAATAAAGCTCTACTGTTGAAGCTTCCAAACTACCTCACATCTCTTCTCTCATTTAAATCTAGTGAGAACAGTACATGATCCAGTAACTACCTATCTATCAGATAGATCTCAGTTTGTACATGTTAACGGTGAGTCCTCCGTGCACGCCAAAGTTAGTCACGGAGTTCCACAAGGATCTGTGCTTGGACCAATTCTATTCACCTTATATATGCTTCCTTTAGGCAATATTATTAGGAAACACTCCATAAGGATGAGGATGTGCGCATGCACCAACGTGCATGCTGCCTGTTGCCATTGCTCCGTCTCGTCGTCTTACTTTTTCCAACCTTTAGCTTACTTTTTTCTTATAAAACTTAAAGAGTTTCCCCTCGGGTATCAATAAAGTATTTCTGATGCTGATTTCTGATTCTGATAAACTTTCATTGTTATGCGGATGATACCCAATTATATCTATCGATCAAGCCAGTTAGCTAAACTTCAAGCATGCCTTAAGGACATAAAAACCTGGATGACCTGCAATTTTCTGATGTTAAACTCTGACAAAACTGAAGTTATTGTACTTGGCCCCAAACACCTCCAAGACACATTATCTAAAGACATAGTTGCTCTAGTTGGCTTTGACCTGGCCTCTAGCACCACTGTAAGGAACCTCAGAGTTATCTTTGATCAGTATTTATCCTTTAGGTTAGACTACTGCAATTCCTTATTATCCGGCTGCCCGAATAAGTCCCTTAAGACTCTCCAGTTGATCCAGAATGCTCCGGCACATGTACTGACAAAAACTAGGAAAAGAGATATATCCAATATTATCTTCTCTGCACTGGCTCCCTGTAAAATCCAGAATAGAATTTAAAAACTTCTCCTCACCTACACAGCTCTTACACGCACCATTGTATCTTAAAGATATCAAAATACCATATTATCCGACTAGAACACTGCGCTCCCAGGATGCAGGGTTACTTGTGGCTCCTAGAGTAAAAAGTAGAATGGGAGCCAGAGCCTTCAGTTATCAAGCTCCTCTCCTGTGGAATCAGATCCCAGTTTGGGTTTGGGAGGCAGACATCATCTCCACATTTGAGAGTAGGCTTAAGACTTTCCTCTTTGATAAAGCTTATAGTTAGGGCTGGCTTGGGTGAGTCCTGAACCATCCCTTAGTTATGCTGCTATAGGCCTAGACTGCCGGGATATTTCCCATGATGCACCTCTTTCCTCTCTCCTCCTCTCCCTCTCTATCTGTATGCATTTTTATCCATTACTGCTACTTTATAGGATTTAGAATTACTGTTACTAACTCGACATATTCTCTTTACCGTAGTTTTGTGCGTTCTTGTTTCTTTCCTCTCTCCTTCTGTAGCTTTCAGCAGGTATTTCTACCTCTAGCTGCAGAGACTGGATCTGTGGTTGTGGACCACCTGCTGCCCCCATGTTCCTGCTCGACAACTGCTTGTTGTTGTTATTGGATATGTTACTATTATTGTCATTATTATTCCTATGACTGTCAACTAATAATACATGAGAACTGCCCAAGCACAGGATTACTGGTCGGCATTGAAAGTGGCTCCATGGGAAATCCACTTAAAAAGAGCAAGACCTGTGATCACCGCCCCACTGCTGGGGGTTTATCCTGAAGGTCATTCCCCAATAAACCCAATTTGGGCCATATTAACCACCCTACTTTGTAACTCTACAAAAATAGTGCAAATAAACATCTCAGTGCAAAATCCACAAAAAAAGGACTGCTATAGAATCTCAACACCCTCTCCTTTCTCTGTTTCTTAAATCCTATAAAGGTTTTATCAATTGAGCCAGTGTGAGCGTTATTATGAGGTTATTGTCATTGTGTGTTATATAGCACATTGTTAAAAATTGTCAAGATAAAGCCAGATTTTAAAAAATGGGCATTCATACCTATAAGCACTGGCGGGTAAAATTTACCCAGATAGAGAATGCAGTCATTTTCCCCCCATTCATTTTGTGCATTTAAAGAAACATTCTATTGCCGCCTTTTGTCTACTACCGTGAGTGATAGAGCTGTGTCAAGTCATAGGCTAACCTTCAATTTGGATAAGAGAAAGACAGTTATGAACGCAAAACAGGCATTAGACTTGCTCTATGCATTGAGTGAAGGAGAGGTGTCCTGGGTTGATTGACGGGTCATCATTTGACAGCGATCCAGAGCTTTTGTGAAAAGTGAGGCAAAACTATTATTCTAATGTTATCAAATGTAGCCTATAAACATTTATGAAATGAACTTAGTCTAAAGTAGTCTGTCCCTCTGACACAGGTGTGTTTTGCAGTCCCTTCAGGTGGTGTGCGGCTCCCTCATTATGTGTTTTTTGACCTGCGGAGAGTATGAGTTTTCGACCGCAGTGTAGGCCTATTGTTTACCAAAAGTGGTCATTATAGATTTTTTTGTTGGGTAAAAATCTACTTTGAAATTTGGAATTGATACAAATTGCTTCTTTTCATTAAATATTTTTGTATGCGTAATTGTTTGGATGGATGCCAGTCTGAAACAAACAAGCAAGAATAACACCTTAGATTATGATTCTTCATTGTTATTATTATTATCATGCAGTCCTATAAAAACACTGCAATAATCAATCGTTTTTTTCTAAATTGTATGCTGCATTTAAATTCAGACTTTTTAGAATATAACTACAACAGCACGGAGTGGATGGCATCAAAAGAGCCACCGCGTATGGACTTGCGGTAATTTTCTCACTGCGCTGTTCTGCACCTGTGAAGGCGGAATGCAAACACAAGAAAACATTCTGCAAATGCCTGATGTGCTGGGATGCTATTTGTGGGAAGGGCACACCCAAGGTGCTGAATGTCTGCGCAAAGTGTGTTTGAGCAACGCGTAGCAGAAATAATCACAAAATCAATGCATTCTAACAGCTGCTGGTTTTAGGCATACTGCGACTTCTGGCGGTTCTAGTGTTAAGCTAATTAAGCTAAAGCTAACGCTAGGCTAACGCCTATAGGCATTTCATGTGTGATACTAAGGCTGTTATAATCCATAACAGTTAACTTTAGCAATACTTTTTGTTAAGCCTCTCTTAGAATAACATCCTCTGATTTTAAACTTAACCTACTAACATTAGGGCTGGTTTTATTCAGGTTTTGAGAATTTCGGTGTCACCCTAGATGTTTTAAGTCTCCGTATAATAGCTACATGGGACGCAAACAACACACAGACTTGGGAAATGGCTACTTGGGACATGTATAATTAGCTAAATTTTTGCTGGTTAATTCTGTGGGGTTAGTTGTTAAATCAGAAAAGCACAGTAACTCCATGTCTACTTTTTATACTTGTCCTAAAACTGAAATTTGTGTGTCTATGTCACAAGTAGCTATTTCCCTATTTGTCAAAATTGGACAGCCAAAGGCCTTGCAGCATTAGCCAAATCATCACTCGGATGCACAATGGTTTCACAATAGTAAAATAGGAGAATGGTTCACCCTTCAATAGAAAATAAATAACAAAACCATAACATGAGAAATAGAATACATGTATTTCCCTGTAAATGATTTTGAATATTTAGCCAAACAAATATCACGCTGGACAATTACTGCTAAGAAACAGGGAGTCATTGGACAAACTATTCTAATTGCATTCACGGAAACACAACTAATAGACAAATTATAACAACCTTTATGAAGATGATGCAGTACAGGTAGTAAGAAATTACCCCACCATGCTATCAAATGAAATGAAATTATTCATTTGTATTACTGATGAACACACCTTTAATCTAGGGATAGATATAAGTAATATACACACTTATTACATGAAGGCAGTGCTCTCAATATATAGCTGGAAAAAGGGACAGTGGGGATATAATTATAATTGGGCTTATACTCATGAGGAAAAGATTTTACCCAGTTTAGTGAAAGATATAATTTTAACTTGAATTGTAAAAAAAAAGTGGGAAAATATTCACATTTGTTTTCAGGAGTCCCTGATGAGCGACCTGAAGATGTTTAGGAAAAGATTTTCATGTGCTGGAGAAGTATTACTCCATAAGTATTTCCCCTCCACAGAGTAGAAAATGGAATAGTTATTTGTGGGAAGGTATCCATAAGATCCAACCCTGGATTAGTAAGAGTGATGGTGTTACATTGAATCATTAAATAAATGGCTCTACAATGACAAGGCCTCTTATACCTTGTCCCCAATGCATACACCCTTGGAAAAGCCCAATGGCAAAAGGACACTTGGTGCCACTTAGGAGATGAAGATAAACAATTCTGAAAAATTAGCCACACCCAAACTCCTCTGATTTCACCATTTCATGTGGCATCCCTAATCAAAACTGGGAGGCCAGTTACTATGATCTTACTTACATACCAATAAAGGAGCAATTTGAAACATTTGGGTCAAATGTAGTGAAAGGCACCAAGATAATTGCAACTAAAGTTAATGATACTTTTACCTCTGTCTGGGACAGTGTCAGACAAATATTTAAAAAAATTTAAATGGGGATTGTTGGCCTTGCTATTGCAATTTTCTTTTTAGTAGTATTAGGTGTACTTCACAAACTAGGCTTAATATGACCATTTATGAAGCTAGTCGGGAAGTTCATTAAACTTATTTTACAACTAATATGGTGGGTATTAAAATTGAGCTGTAAGATTTGCTTTGCCAGCCATATAAATACACAATGGCAGCAAAAAGGAGAAAGACCAAACAGAACATGATGTGGTGATGCAACAGTTAGCATAAAAATAGAAGGCATGCAAAGGTTAAAACGTTCATTTGCACAACATAGACCACGCCCCCTTTTTTTCTGAAAGGTCAAAACTGAATATGTAAAAATATGTATTTTTGATTTTGGGGTGAACTGTCCCTTTAATGTCTGTAGCCTACGCTATTGCTTGTTGTACCCGCCGCAGTGTCCATAGCACTTTTTATTTATTGTTGGTCATTTGTGTTTAATTGTCTGAGTTTTGTTCTCTTTACTGGTTAATTGTAGTGAGGCTATACAGAGGATATTTATAATTGATAATCAGTGATATGCACAGGCTGCAAAATCTGTCTCTACAAATGGAATTTATTGTTGGTTTGTACATAGGGGCTCGGTGGCCATGATGTTGTTCCACTAGTGTTGTCTTGTTGGATTGGCATTTAATGCAATGTATGCTAAAGGTGTTCTTCAATTTAACAGCAGCATCATATCACTAATAATTTCCAAAATGTAACACAATAACGTTTACTCAGAGTACATTTTAACTGACTTACTTTTTACTTTTATCTAAGTACATTTTTATACAAGTACTTTTACTTTTAGTTGAGTAAAATGTCTTTAAAGTAACAGTACTTTTACTTGAGTATATATTCTAGTACTCTTTCCATCTCTGGCTACAATAGCTGCTAGACTCAGATACAGATTGAAGGATATTTAATCTGAATTGCAAGCCAGTAGCTACTGTAGCTTTGTGGATAAATGCTCCCTTCTAGAACATAAGGCATTGTGCTGAAATTATACTCACCAATATCAGTGATAATGACTAACGCTATATCCATAAAAACATAGATTTCTGCACTGAGTTGTACCAGCTATGTGTAAGTTCTCTTCCAAGTTAGGGTGTAAAAACAACACTAGAGGTTAAGTAACTACTAGTTAGTTTGTAACTAAATCCACTGCTAAAATTGGTTGCACCACGATTTCTTGGAGCATAACCTCACTAGTTTGGATGGAAGTCATAACTAAGGCAAGTGGCCAATCAAAGATAGAGTTCCATCATCATGGTTACCATACGCATTAGCTTTCTGGCTGGCTTGAGCCACTTGGCATTATAGCACATCGTAGTAAACTATATTGACATTGAAATATCATATCAATAAATATGGTCTCTACTGGATTATATATAATATAATAATAATGATAAAATTATGCTGTGTGCTGTTTTATCATTAGTGAGCGTGTGTGTGTGTGTGTGTGTGTGTGTGTGTGTAGGAGGGGGCACCAAATCCTAATCTCGCCTAGGGCACCAAAATGGCTAGAGCTGGCCCTGATGAGGTTAAGTGGATAAGACAGTATAAACAGTATGCACAGCATGCATAAATTTGTGTTTGAGTGATGATATTTAATTGTTAAAAAACAATATAATGTATTTAAACAATGACAATATATAATTTACAGGTAGAGTGGATAGATGTTTGTGTGTCAGGGTTATTGCACAGGGATTGTTCCTGACACTATGTGACTGGTGTTAACTGTTCATCAGAGTCTGGCCTGTGGGTAGAAACTGTTCTTGTGTCTGGTCATTTTGGCGTACAGTGCTCTGTAGCAGTGAAGTTGGAACAGGTTACTGTAAGTCCAGGGTAGTAGTTCACCAATTACCCCTGCGAGTAATCATGTCACCAAGCCTCTAGAACCACATAGAAGACGTGCACCACTTTCTGGTGTGACTGGGCCTTTAGGCTAACTAGGCCAAAAAAGGATGTTGATGAATGACTCCACTTACAGTTAAAAGGTGATGTGTGGTTACAGACCTGCATTACATTACACGTGGAGGAATGATCTTAATCAGTTTCACACTGAGATTGAAAGATTTTAAACTTTGGAAAAAATAACACTGGTACCAATCTCTACTCTCCATGACAACTGAGCAAATTCCGTTGATGAAGCTCTAGAAAAAGCTTTTAATTACTGTTTGCTCAGAAATATTAATTTGGACAAAATAATTCTGCAAAATGATACTGGGGTATATGCTCAATGTCGTGATACAATAGGCTAACTCTTAGAATTGATTAACTATAATATTGATTTATTGCCCAATCCTAGCAGGAAAGTGTCTGTATTTTTGTCTGACATGCACCTGGATGCTGCCTAAAACAATGTGGAAGAACAGGCGTTGGAGAGGTTTTCAGAGGAAATTAGGATGATTTTGGCCATCAAACAAACCTCAGACTGTAAGACAGATGCAAAGGAAACTAGTAAAGGGATGTGAAAGTTAATTATTTGCATTAAGAGTTGCTGAGAATGTGTAAAAAAAAACATTGATGGCCATAGATAGAAAAAGTAACACAATATACAATGGGAGTAAAAATTACTATCTACTGTAAATACTTTCCGTACATATTTTAAAAGCAACTACAGACTTATCAGTCAACATTCCACACTGCAAACTGTCTGGAGCCTGACCATGAAGAGTTGCGTCTAGGCTACAGGCTAAAGGTATAGGCCTATCTGATAAAGTGGTCAGTGATTGTAGTCTATTTATAAAATTCGTTTTTGAATTTTTTTTTTTTTTTTACTTTACTTTCAGGATTACCTATTTGCAAATAAGATTTTAGTAGTGTAACAGCTACACACTGAACCTTCTTAACATTTCTGACAAGGAACTTATCAGTTTAACGCTGCCTGTGTTATGGGAAATGTTACTGTGACAGATTTAACATAAGTTAAAACGATTTCCCGATAATTCACTCTAGCACATTATATTTGTATATGTAGTCAATAGAAACTGCAAACAGTAAAACTATTTTAAGAGGCATTCAGTGCTCTGGCTGAATGATAGCCTATAAATATTCTGCAAAGCAGTCGCGAAACAATTGGAAACGATTGAGAAGTGCTAAGAATTTATGGCACTGTAATGCCAGGGAATTATATAATGGTGGTTGTGCCGAGACAGGCTACTGTTTTGTACCTTTAACATATGTTCTAAAAAGTGTGTTTGTGAATAGCCTAAGTAATAATAGGAATTAAATCATTTTGGTACGGAGTCTAGTACAGTATGTCATTTGGGGCTCGTGACTCGTTCGCTTCTAGCAGCGTATCGTCTTCTATGACAAGTGAAAAACAGAAGAGAGCCTTACATCAAAGTATTAGGCTAATAGTCCCAGATGGTCTTACCACAAAGTCTCTAACTCGTCAGTCATGTCTTCGGTAGACGCATCACTGTAGAAACTCATCTCTCAGGATTCAGTCACTGCCTCAAGGTTTAGTGATAATCTAAAAGTGCAGCAGCCAGACAGAAGTGAAAGCTGTCAGCTTGTGTCAGACACGCCTAAGAGGAAATAAGCTTTACTGAGACTATATTAGTGTATGTACACTATTGGTGTGCTTTCCCTCATGCTTATGACAGGTCTGAATTTCCATGTCACAGGTAGAAATAGAGTCACCTGGCTAGAAGACTGATTCCACTGCATAAAGCTGCATAAGGCTGAGGAAAAGTGTGATTTTTAATGTTTTGTATTTAAAAACCAAATGTTAATAGTAAGTATGGAATACATTTTATAATACTCTACAGATTTTCATTAATAAATGAAGGGAGTTCTTTTATTAATCTGATTGGGTGAAGTGTGGTTTTGGACACTTTGGTAAATACTCCAGTAGACTTTTGTAAATTTTTGTATATTTTGTTTCCCAACATGAAGGTCAAATGCTGTTTCAAAGCCTTCTCCCCTCTGCCATAAATAATATTCAGAATCCTAAAGGCTAATTTTTTTTTTTTATTTTTGTTGGCCTACTCAAATTTACCCTTACAAAAATAGTAGAAATTCACATTTTCACATCACATGTGAAATATTACATTTAAAATGTGAAATATCCAGTATGTGTGTATATGTGAATTCATCCACATGCACATGTGATAATAGATGCAAATTTATATTTTCACATGTGGTGTCTTAGATTCCACATTTGAAATTCACGATTGCCTTTCATTTGAATGTATTATGTATGAAGAGGTGCTCCACATGCGATTAACATCTGAAATGTGTTTCATATAATACATTTACATGCTTGTTTTGTAAGGTTAAATATAAATATATTATATTACATTATATATATAAGGAAAAATACTGGGATCAGCCTATAAAGCCTATTTAACTGACTTCCCCTCACACTGCTAAAACCCCTAAATTCCCCAAAAAAGTAGGCTACGACATGATCTCAGTTTCCTCAGATGTAGCTACTGCTTACTTATACAGTACAGTTATACAGTATAATAGTGTCTTCAAAAATACTCAAAATTCTTATTAGACATAATACATACTCTGACCATGTGTTTCCTGCTTCGTTCAGCTGCTGTGGGACATCTTGTGGGACACAGGGCTTGTCGAAGCAGTTTCAGATTTCCTTGTCACCAGCCATGGCCTCCAGCTCCTTCTGGGGTAGTGTGGGGCATTTTCAGGCCAGTGGGATATGTAAATATGAGTCTGCCCATGTAAAAGAGTTCAAATATTTGGACTCTTTTACATGGGACAGAAACTTGCTTCCAACCTTCTTGGTCCAACCAGTTAGATATCACTTGAGATACAGGGTTCCTGAGGCTTCAGCCAATCAGTACAGTGTGTTAAGTATAGACTTAGAGATATAGAGTATAGATTTATAGAGCGATAACGTGAGATATAAAATGGCAAATGAATGAACAGTCAGTCAGGGGTACTTGGAGTATCTGAATCAAACTCAGAGCAGAAGATATCTGTAATAGGAACAAATCTAATTTTAACAAACCATGAATATAGACAATATCTTCTATCAAAAGAAAAACAAACAAAACAATAATATGAAGTAGCATCCAGGTTGGCCAGGGTCAGCTGGGACTCTAACCCTGGCTAGAAACTCTCAGGCTAGATGTTTTCCTGTAATTCTGATGTACTTGAACTTTTTATTTTATGGAGAAGCATATGGGTTTTCTGTAAATGTGCTTCTTGAGGTTGACTATCATATTACAAATCTAACAAGATGACTTCTCTAAGAGATCTCAGATGAGGTGGGCTGCTCCTACAAGGACTAGTTTAGGAATCATCTGGGATTTGTTGATCCAACAACATTTTTTCTTGATTTAGTTTTAATCTGGTTACTAGATCTAAGATGATGATTTTTGTTATTATGGTATTTATTTCAAAATGAACCATTATGGCAATGAACTAAGTTGTTCATGACCCATATATAATAACATGTAATATTACAACTGTAACACTAATCTGACAGTAAACCAATGAAACTGCTTTGACTAATTGCATCGCACATGCAGGAGACTATGAATTTGTGACTATGAAAGAGTGCCAAAATTTTGACTATCCTTCCATTGAACACCTCTGTGTCATTACACAGCATGGGGTGATGATGAATATCAAAATAATAATAATGTAAAGAGAAAAAAAAGAAACAAAGTCATATATAAGAAATATAATCTGATTTGGTCACTTTCACCTGCAGTGTGAATGTAGTCTTGATGGTGTGCAGATTTCCTGCTACATCTAGCCTGGTGGCTCACAATCTTAACTGTAGCACAAACTGAAGGCCAGTAGAGGCTGGTCTCATTCCTTTATGACAAAAATCAGAAGATTAATAAAGCTGATGATTTCCTGATGTTCAAATGATACATACATTTCCTTTAAAATATCATTGTCTAAATATTTTACATGATGTTTCGCAGCTTCTGTTCCCATAAATGCTTATTTAGATATTTCAACAGATACTCACAATTCTGATTCATTCAGAAAGTAGAACATGTTCAATTAAAACAAGGTTTTCTTTATAGCAAATTAGTCTCACCAAGAGTTATTTGGCTGTTAACATGTAGCCAAATGAGCAGTCTGTCAGCAAAACCTATAAATAACTGGGGAGTGGAGTAGTGCAACAGAAAGGGAACATCCATACATAGCTTTTTATTGCACCAAAGAATCCATTCTGCCAGTGACATGCACTTAAATCCAGCATGTCAACATCAACAGTTTTTTCTGAACTTTCAGGTCATACACTGTTTTGAGTCTGTCTGTGTGTGTGTATAGGGAGATCAGGACACCACTGAAGCTGTGCTGGGCTCCAGGCCGGGGTTGTCGGCACATGCTGGCAGCCCGCTGACTCAGGATTGGCTCAGGTTCCAGCGCTGCATCCTCCTGCGGTACTTCTCTGAATCCACTTTGTCCATCTGAGCTGATTTCAGAACAGCAGAAGGGTGTAAGGTGTTGTGCAGAGCCCGAAACAGCAGCCTGCAGAGGAGAACACACAGGACAGTGTGAGTATCAGTCTGTCTTTCAGGACTGTGGGTTCATGTGGATCAGTAAATGATTAACTTGGGGAGAGTGGCACATTTAACACCCAACAGAAGAACAACTTCATTCCTTTTACTTTTTTACTCGACTAACAACTTTACTAGAGCTGTGTCCTTTTTCAGGTTTGGCCTCCTTGGACAGACATATGACAAGTAATCACACATGCCAAAGAAAGATATGTTCAAGTAATTTAAGTGGGGGGACACAATTAATTCAGGGTTAAAAAAAACCCCACACAAAATAAGCAAAACTATGTGAATGCTATTATGCTATGTATATACACATTATACATAATATACAGTATATTGCTATTCATATACATACAAATGCTATTTACTGTATATATGTATATCAATCGAGGTAATTGCACATGACATCAGGATTTCCTTAATAAGAGAAGTCTCACAAAAGAACTAGAAATGCTATATAAACTGCTGTATTGTTAACACAATAACTCTACTTAAAATTCTATTTAGTTTCTTTAATAGACACCTGATACTTGATAACAGATAATGTTATATTTGTGTTTTTACCTGCCTTTAGTGCCTTATCTTTGGGTTGATGTTTGGTTCTAACGTCTTTTTATCAGAATATTGTAAAAGTAATACAAGTAAGTACACATTTTCAACTGTCAAAATATAGATTCAATGATTAATTTCCATGATTTCCAAACATGTTGAGATGATAGAGTAATTTTTTTCAGCCCTGAGTATTCTCTGCAGATCTTTCTCTCAGGCTTGGTTGCGGAGTGTAACAACTGAAAGCAACCAAGATGTATTGATCATTGTAACAGGTACAGTAGATAATAACCAAAACAAGTAGCCAAAACAATCCCACGATGTCCACTCGCTCTGAGCAGTACCAATACTATAGACATTCCCAGGGTCCTTGCACCAGTCACATTGGTTCCCTGTGCATCTGTTCCATTGTTCAGGAGCCAGGACTCTCTAACAACCCTGCAAATTTGCTCACTACAGACCATCTACCATCTACAATCGGTCAATTGTACACACCATTCCCGTTATTTATAAATCTGGCCGTCTAGGCATAGAAGTCAACCTAAGTGTGTCTCCTTCAAAAATCTAATTTATCCTCCTCTGTCTATTATGGCCACTCATCTGCCCTGTTCTACCTTATACTTGAAACATCCCAGCACATTTTGATGCTTTGGAGGACATTGCAAAGCTATGGTCACTATATGCTTCCTCTGAGTTGTTAATAATGGGGGATCTTAACCTAGATTGGCTCTCTGATGTCTTTCACAAATTAAAAGATCAGTGCCTGGAACTTAATCTTTTTCAGCTCATAGACAAACCCACCAGACCAAATTTAAAAAATTCTCTTAACTCCACATAAATTGATATCATACTTACTAACAGACCACACAAATACCCTGCCCCTTGATGTTAGTGATCACTGTCCCGACACCTGCATCAGAGATTGGATTTTGTAACACCATAGCATCTCTTAAAAACTCATCACGGTCACAGCTCCCATCTCAAGTTAAACAACTATCTGGTCATATTACTGATAGATCTTCTATGGTTGAAGCTTTTAATCACCATTTCCTCTCCTCTAGTCTTTTATTTTATATGTCTGCTGATTCATCTGTAGACAATTACCATATATTTCCAGCAGAGGGAGTCCCCAATGTCTCAGCTTCTTCTAGGTGTACATTTTCTTTTAATCTGGTCCACAGTGAATGTTTACAAAACTCTGGTTAGGTTAAAAGGTTGCAAAAACACCTTTACCACATTCAACCACATTTAATGCTTCCAACATGGGCCTATGATAGCTTAATTAGACAACACAGGCTGTATAGACAAATTTAATGCCATATTATATTGGACATAGCCTTTATAATAGTCGCACACCTATTAATAGTTCCAAGAAGCGGGAAGTGGGTAGTTAAGTTGTGCTGTATGTATGAATATATTTAGTTATTATATATGATATTTATTGATATTTATTAGGTTTATATTTGGGTGTGCAAACTGCCCTCTACCCACTTCCCGCTTATTGTTACCCTCCCTGAACTAATAGTCGTTGTACGAGCCCCCAGGGAATTATTTTGCCGAACACCCTGGGAGAAGGAGGACAGGCAGAGGTAAGTTTGTCCATGACTCAGACAGATTTCAATTTACTATTACAATTAGCTTAGCATGAGTCTTACATTATACTCCTCAATTACCAAATATTTTGATAGAGTCGAAAATCAGTGCACATTATTTGCTCGTTCACAGGCGAACGACGAGGTGGAACAGCCCAGCGTCCCCGCTGTGAAGCACCAGACTCAAGCGAACTGCAATACACAAACAATCAATCAATGAGTACATTTGTTAAAATACACATGTGTTTATTTAACCTGTGTACTAATATGCAAATCTGTGCATAAGTTATCCATGTTCATCTAGTAATACTATTTAGGCTACTATTAACTAGAGAACTATTAACGGCGACCTGTTGTTACACCAATACAGCTTTAATGTGTGGTTAGGGTTAGATATATGATTTCACTTTAGTTCACGGTACAGTTCTGTTGTAATGTGTCGCATATTAGCCTCTAAGAAAGTCTAATAAGATCTAACAGTGAGAAATAAAGATGGATTTCACTTTAATTCACGGTACAGGTCTGTTGTAATGCGTCACATATTAGCCTCTAAGAAAGTCTAATAAGATCTAACAGTGAGAAATAAAGACGGATTTCACTTTAGTTAACGGTACAGTTCTGTTGTAATGTGTCACGTATTAGCCTCTAAGGAAGTCTAATAAGATCTAACAGTGGGAAAGATGTAATGTCCTGGCAGCTTCCATAATGTTACTGGGGTTAGATAGTGACACAGCATTAAATCGTCTGATGTCTTAACTGGCATGGGAGTAGAGCGTCCATCGAAGAAGCATGTATTACTATGCATTACTACCTACAAACTCCACGGGACTCCGGAGAACATCCAGGCTAGGCTAGCAACTAGATGTGACCTGATGTGGTTCAACTTTAGTTGATGATACAGTTTTCTTCTAATGAGCAACAAATGACCCTGTAAGAAAGTGAAACTGTGTTAAATAAAGGCCAAAGAAATGTATTGTCCTCTGAGCTCTCTGCGTTTTGTCTCACTATGTTATAAAGGCCGGTATAATATAGTATTAATAGCATAATTTGGAAGTAAGGGTAGAATAGCGTCTAACTGTAGCATATTTTGGATCTGATATGGTATTGTTTATTTGGTAAATAGACTGTATTTGTATAGCGCCTTTCTAGTCTTCTGACCACTCAAAGTGCTATTTGATTTAATTAAACTATGATCTTGTAAAATGGTGTCTTATTGTGTATTATGATCTCCTATCTCTGGTTTCTAATTAACAGTATAATTTGGTATAATAATGTCTAAGTATAGAAAGTATGGCTTATTACGTCTTATTAGTGTACTGTAAAATAAAGTGTGACCTACTGAAGCCACTCACTGTTTTAACCACACCCTCGACCTCGTTCTGGTATATGGCATTGAAATTGAACATTTAATAGTCTTTCCACAGAATCCTAATTTATCGGACCATTATTTAATAACTTTTGAACTGCTATTGCGGGACTACACGCCATTAGGCAAAAATTCTTACTCTAGATGTCTATCTATATTGCTGTAGCTAAATTTAAGGAAGCACTTCCATCTGCATTTAATTCAGTGTTATGTCACAATATAACAGAGGACTCCTATGCAAATCGCAGTCCCTCCCAAATTGACCATCTAGTTGATATTGCTACAGGTTCACTGGGAACGACACTCGATTCTATCGCTCCTCTAAAAAAGAAGATAATTAAAAAAAGAAGGTTAGCTTAATGGTATAACCCCCAAACCCACAAATTAAAGCAAACATCATGAAAACTTGAAAGGAAATGGCGTTCCAACAACCTGGAAGAATCTCATTTAGTCTGGCACGATAGTCTTAAAACATATAGAAAGTCCCTACGTAATGCCAGAGCAGCTTACTACTCATCATTAATAGAGGAAAATAAAAACAACCCCAGGTTTTGTTTCAGCACTGTAGCCACGCTGAGAGAGAATCACACTCTATTGAGCCATGTATTCCTATAGCCCTCAGTAGTAACGACTTCATGAGCTTCTTTAATGATAAAATTTTAACTATTAGAGAAAAAATTCATCAAGTCGTGCCTTCAACCAGTGCCGACTTGTCTTCAAACACAGGAACCTTGGAAACAGCTGTAGAGCCTGATGTGTGTTTTGGCCGCTTTGCTCCTGTCGATCTTCTTCAGCTGACTTCGACGATTAATTCATCTAAGCCATCAACCTGTCTCTTAGACCCCATTCCAACTAGGCTGCTTAAAGTTTTACCCTTAGTTGCACCTCTTTACTGGATATGATCAATCTGTCTTTATTAACAGGCTATGTACCACAATCCTTTAAAGTAGCTATAATTAAACCGCTTCTTAAAATGCCCACCCTTGATCCAGGGGTTTTAGCCAACTATAGACCTATATCTAACCTTCCCTTTCTCTCTAAGATGCTTGAGAAAGCAGTCACTATTCATTTTCAGTCAGGATTTAGAGTGCATCATAGCACAGAGACAGCACTGGTGAAAATTACAAATGACCTTTTAATTGCATCCGACAATGGACTTGTCTCTGTACTTGTCTTGTTAGATCTTAGAGCTTTATTCGACACCATTGACCGTCACATCCTATTACAGAGACTGGAACATGTAATTGGCATTAAAGGAGCCACACTAAGCTGGTTTAAATCCTATCTATCAGATCGATCTCAGTTTGTACATGTTAACGGTGAGTCCTCCGTGCACACCAAAGTTAGCCATGGAGTTCCACAAAGTTCTGTGCTTGGACCGATTCTATTCACCTTATATATGCTTCCTTTAGGCAATATTATTAGGAAACACTCCATAAACTTTCATTGCTATGCAGATGATACCCAATTATATCTATCGATCAAGCCAGATGAAACTAACCAGTTAACTAAACTTCAAGCATGCCTTAAGGACATAAAGACCTGGATGACCTGCAACTTTCTGATGTTAAACTCTGACAAAACTGAAGTTATCGTACTTGGTCCCAAACACCTCTGAGACACATTATCTAAAGATATAGTTACTCTAGATGGCATTTTTCTGGCCATTGGCAGCACCGTAAAGAACCTCAGAGTTATCTTTGATCAGGATTCATCCTTTAACTCCCACATGAAAGAAACGGGACTGCCTTTTTTCACCTACATAACATTGCAAAAAAAAAAGGCACAAAAGGATGCCGAAAACCTAGTGCATGCATTTGTTACTCGAGGCTGGACTACTGCAATTCCTTATTATCAGGCTGCCCGAATAAGTCCCTCCCTTAAGACTCTCCAGTTGATCCAGAATGCTGCAGCACGTGTACTGACAAGAACTAGGAAAAGAGATCATATTTTTCCAATATTAGCTTCTCTGCACTGGCTCCCTTCTAATCCAGAATATAATTTAAAATCCTTCTCCTCACCTACAAAGCTCGTAATGGTCTGGTACCATTGTATCTTAAATATCTCATATTATTATTATTACCCCAATAGAACACTGCGCTCACAGAATGCAGGGTTACTTGTGGTACCTAGAGTCTCCAAAAGTAGAATGGGAGCCAGAGCCTTCAGCTATCAAGGTCCTCTCCTGTGGAATCAGATCCCAGTTTGGGTTCGGGAGGCAGACATCATCTCCACATTTGAGAGTAGGCTTAAGACTTTCCTCTTTGATAAAGCTTATAGTTAGGGCTGGCTTGGGTGATTCCTGAACCATCCCTTAGTTATGCTGCTATAGGCCTAGACTGCCAGGAGACTTCCCATGATGCACCTCTTTCCTCCCTTCTTCTCTCTCTCTCCATCTGTATGCATTTTTATCCCATTACTGCATGTTACTAACTCAACATCTTCTCTCTCTCTCGTAGTTTTGTGCTTTGTTGTTTCTCTCCTCTCTCCTTCTGTCACTTTCAGCAGGTATTTCTACCTCCGGAGCTACAGAGACTGGATCTGTGGCTCCACCCGGCAGGTGGCCTGCCTGGTGGACTGTGTTTCTGCTCGACAACTGCTACTACAGTTGTTATTGGCTTTGTTACTAATACTGACATTATTTTTCCTATAGCTGTCATTCCTATTATTACTAAGTTATTAATATTACACTACAATTACTATTCTACTATTAAAAAAAAATTAAAAAATTATATTTGTATTTGCATTGTGCCCCCTCCTTTCTGTCTCTCTCTCTCTCGCTCTCTCTTTCTCTCTCTCAAAACCTAACATGGCCCACCATTGAGTCTGGTTCTGTCCAAGGGTTCTGCCTCTTAAAGGAAGTTTTTCCTTGCATTCCCTCATGGTGGGATTTGTTGGTTCTCTGTAATTAATATTATAAAGAGTACAGTCTAGACATGCTCTATAGGAAAAGTGCAATGAGATAACTTCTGTTATGAATTGGCACTATATAAATTAAATTGAAGTGAACTGAATTAAACAGGCATGATTCCAGCTTCGTGGAAAAGTGCCTCAGTAATACCACACACAAAAGTGTAAGGGCATTATATCTCAACAACTACCGCCCCCTATATACAAATTTCCCTTCTTAGCAAAAATCCTAGAATCATTGATCAATTTACAGCTACGTTCTTTTATTGACTCACTTAACTTACTACAGCCTCAGCAGTCTGGTTTTCACCCACAGCAAAATAACAGTTGCAGTTTCAGTCACTGATGTCTCCTTCATAAAAAAAAAAAAAACATTTTTGTGCTGCCCTCTTCATTGACCTTTCTAAAGCATTTGATACCGCTGAGCACAAAATCCTACTCCACAAACTACAATCTGTAGCCAGCTTAATTGGCTCCACTCCTACCTTACTGAGAAACTCAGAATGTTGTTGCTGATGGCACTCAGACAAGCCATCTTACCATCAGAAATGGGTTGCCACAGGTGTCTATCCTTGGTCCACTGCTGTTTGTTATTCATAAATACCATAATACTTCCAAATCAATACTTCAGTGTTGCAGATATTATTTTATATGCTCCAGGCTCCACCCCAGCCTAGGCCCTGACTCGTCTTCAGTCTGCCTTTTATGCTTTCCAAGTAACACTCTTTAATCACAGACTAGTTTTAAATGCAGAAAAGACCAAGTACATGGTATTCTCCACCTTCACCAGTGACTCTAACTATCCTGCCATTAAAACATTAAATGGCACCCATATTACTCTTGTCGTGTCCTACAAATACTTAGGAATTTCATTCAATCATTCAAGATTCTGTCACAGATTGGGGTTTTTGTCCTGTTATTTCTTGTTTAATTTTGAAGTGTTCTCCTTTCTAGTGTGTCTTGTTGTTTTACTTCCTGTCTTTGTTTGCCTTTCCCTCCAGTTTTGATTGTTTGTCCTGCCCTAATTAGTTGCACCTGTGTCTCGTTGTCTCCCCTACCTAAGTGTATTAAGTTGTATTGGATTCCTGGCCTGCTAGTCTTCAGCCTGCACCCTGGCCCATTCCTATCTTGGCACCTTCTGGAAAACCCCCCCAGAAGGAAGCATGGCTCCCGCTGATATCTTTCCTCACCGCTGCCCAGCTGCTCGTCCCCAGCACTCCAGATACTCGGCTAACCAGCGCCTCATAGCCGCCATCGGTTCTGCCTGGTCTCCAGTCGGCAGCTTGGCTGACACCAGTTCCTACGCCACGGAGGTCCTGCTGGGCCACAACCTCCTGTCCCTGCTGAGCTGCAGCAATCCCCTGAACTGCAGCCCACTGCGCCGGCCTCCAGAAGGGTTTGGCCTGCCTGGGTTCCCTGCCCCTCACCTGTCCAGCCCTCGGGCTGTCTGCCTGAGGTTCCGAGCCCTCAGCCCGTCCGCCTGACTTGCTCTACTCTCTCTAACTCTGAGACCCTAACACTTAAATACTGAATATGTATTTAAAATAATCAGTCAGATCATAATCTCTGAGGCAGATTTTTTTTTTTTTTTTTTATTTTTTTAAGATAATGAATTTATGCCACTCATATGTTATGCCTTGACAGATACTACTGTATGGTAAAACAGAAGTAAGTGCTAACTAATGTATTATTTAGTCTTATTAATGACTATTTATTTAATTGGAACTCACACTGAGTTCCCAAGTCAGGATTTAGGATTCATTGCAGAACTGTTATATTGGCTTGCGATAGATTGTACTATACCAGACTAAGACAGGCAATGTTCTGACCCCACCAGGTCTTCATCAGGCAAATGGCTAGCATGACTAAAGGGCCAAGTATAAGATATTGGCACAAAATTGATTTCAACATGCAGATGTCATGGTCAACTGATCAAACAAAAAGATTTCTATAAGATCCTCAAGATACATTGTCAAAAATGTGAATGGTTGCAAAAGGTTCAAGGAAATCAATCATTACACAATGATTATATTGGGATATTAGACAGCTCCAGTGTATTTTGTTTTGTCTTCATATGTGGACAACAAATGAAACATAGACCTCATCCATTTCCAGGTTCCCAGCCCTCAGGCCGTCCGCCTGAGATCTTCTGCTTGGCCCTTTTTGTCCCCACCAGTTCTGCGTTTGATCCTCGGTCCTGCATTTTTCCTGTGCCTCTGTGTGCTCCCTGTGGATTACCTTTGTTGGACTTCTCAATGGATTGCTCTTTGTTGGACATTTGCCTGAATTTCTCAGCCACCCTCAACTGTTTTGTCTTCTGTCCATAGTAGGTAAGTAAAGTAATCTATTTTTTTTGTCTCTCTTTTTTTTCATTCCACCATCTCCGTGTGTATTGTCTGCACTTGGGTACACCTCCTGAACTGAACCTAACAGATTCACATTCAACATTTGTCTCAAAATTTAAAAAGGTTTCTTGTATAGAATTAAAGGATCTGTCTTCCTCCAACCGTAAAACTATTGTGCAGTCAACCTTTATGTCTGTCCTTGACTATGGAGATATTCTTTAATATCATGCTGCCTCATCAACACTTCAGCAGTTAAATCCTATGTATCACAGACAAATTTCGTATGAATTATTGTTCTGTATCATATGGTTGAAGGGACTTGCTTACAGTCAAGAAGAAATAATAATTTCATCTTATTCATCTATAAAGCTCTACTCTTAAAGCTTCCATACTACCTCACATCTCTTAAATCTTGTAACTACAGTACACAGTCCAGTAACTACATAACCTTAGATATCCCTCATGTATGTATGAGTGAGCCATTAGTCCAACACAGTACACACTACGCTTTTAAAACATTAGAACTTGTATATTGCTGTGCATTTAAATCTGCACTAAATTAAAAATGAATGTGAAAGAGGCAAAACTCTACATACAATGGTTCAGTGTGTAACATTTAGGAGGAATAGGATTAGGATATTGCCAGAAATGGATAGAAATTGAAATAGAATGTATGTATGTTTTAATTAGTGTATACTCACCTGAAAATAAGTATTGTTGTGTTTTCATTACTTTTAGAATAAGCCATGTTTATCTACATAGGGAGCGGGTTCCCTTCCACGGAGGTTGCCATGTTGCACCACCATGTTTCTACAGTAGTCCAGAACAAACAACCAAATGCTGGCTCTAGATAGGACATTTTTCACAAGTTTCGCAGCCACTGTAGTTTCTCCTACATGCTTGGAAGGGGAGGGTGATGCAAGTGGTATTCAAATGGGTGCAAACTGCAGTTTCACTGCTAGATGCCACTAAATTCTACACACTGGCAAATTCTACACACTTTTTCTGTGATTTTGGTGAGGTCTAAGAGTGCATCTTGCCAAACTAACACCAAGAAAATTGCTCTTTGTGCTTGCATTAGAGACACGAGTTGATCTTAGCATCCAGAGATGCAAGTGACTTCATCCACTGACAACATGGGGGGAGCTTTTGCATATACAATCTCAATGTAACACTGCATTGGGTTTTTTTAAAAATTTTTTTTCCATTTGTTTGTTCAGTTATTTGTTTTTTGTGTATTTATTTCCCAAGGCTGTTTTATACCCCTACAGTACCCTGGTGCTCCTAGCATCTGCCACAAGTGACAAGCATGCATTGGACTTGCATAGGCTACAAAGGATACACCGGTTGTGTCCTCCCAATTTTAGAAAAAGAAAGCAGCTGAGCTCAGCTGCATTAAGTAGATTTTTTGGAATGAAACTGCCTTGGCGACTTCATGTGAAATATTCAGTCTTGAAATACTTCAAAGTCGGCTGCAATGAAATGGGACACAACTTATATGTATTTATATTTATGTATATGGTTCTATATGTGTTGTGTGTGCATTAACTGTAGGATATTTGAGGGTGGGTGTCTGTACCTGGGTAACAGAGCCATCACAGTGGTGAGAGCACATATGACATAGAAGAGAGGCTGGGACATCTGGAATGTTTCCACCCCCAGAGGGTTGGTGGGGGGGCTGCAGGTCACACAGAACAAACCGAAGAGCAGCACAAAGCCAAAGTAGAAACCACCACTGAGAACCAACACCAGCACATGAATCCACGTCTGCAAAACAACACAGAGGATTAGAGACCCCAGAAAACTGGAGACACAATCTTAATGTCAGCTCTTGTCTGGACTCGAAAAATGTCTTCACACTACACACTTCAATTCCAATGTCAACAATTGAGACAAAATCCAGTTTGAAAAGAAGTGATTTCTAACTGCTTTTAGTGCAACAGTGTGTCTGACCAGAGTGTGACTCTCGATAACTTGGTGCAGCAGTATGATGAGGAGAGCTGAGACGTTGATCGGAGAGCCAAAGGACAGCTCCCCAACGTCTGATCCTGCAAATGCCTGAGACAAACATCACAACAGTCATACAGTGGAATGGGACCAGAACTGTATGAGCAGTGTTTATTACTATGTGATATTAAATGTGATGCCTTCTGATCAGCTATAAGACTGTCAGCTGGAGGTTATAGAAAAAACATTTATACCAGTGTTGGTTGAGAAACAGTACACAACAGTAGTAGAGCACACATAGATTTTGACAGGCAGCTAAATTAGCCACACATGTGAAGTGAAGCAATGGAATAAAACAGTGATGAAGGAACTATTAGACAGAATAGAATGATTTGACACAGTGTACTCACAAAGTAAGGCACAAAGAAGCAGACAAAACTTTGGTAGAAAGCATCCAGGACTGTGATCCAGAACATGTAGGGAGCATAGACCTGCAGAGAAACAGAATTAATCTGTTAGTCCTTCTAAACACTGTGTCAACAGGCTTGACATCAGTCAGACTTTAGTACCACTGACTTCATGCATGCTTTCCGGGCTTGCTCAAATGGATGAGGTCCATGTTTCATTTGTTGTCCACATATGAAGACAAAACTGGAGCTGTCTAATATCCCAATATAATCATTGTGTAATGATTGATTTCCTTGAATCTTTTGCAACCATTCACATTTTTGACAATGTATCTTAAGGATCTTATAGAAATCTTTTTGTTTGATCAGTTTACCATGACATCTGCATGTTGAAATCAATTTTGTGCCAATATCTTATACTTGGCCCTTTAGTCATGCTAGCCATTTGCCTGATGAAGACCTGGTGGGGTCAGAACATTGCCTGTTTTAGTCTGGTATAGTACAATCTATCGCAAGCCAATATAACAGTTCTGTAATGAATCCTAAATCCTGACTTGGGAACTCATTGTGAGTTCCAATTAAATAAATAGTCATTAATAAGGCTAAATAATACATTATTTGTCACAAATTTCTATTTTACCATACAGTAGTATCTGTCAAGGCATAACATATGAGTGGCATAAATTCATTATCTTAAAATATTAAAAAAAGAAAATATCTGCCTCAGAGATTATGAACTGACTGATTATTTTGAATACATATTCAGTATTTAAGTGTTTAGTTTAAGTGTAAACTGAAGCTGGTGAGCCATGATGATGTCATTAATATCATTCTGGGTCTCAGAGATAAGTTTTGATGCCTTGTGGTCCCATTTCAAAAGCTTTCCCATTCCACAAAAATACAATTTCTTAGGAACACCGAATTATTGTAGGAAATGTTTGACATAGAAAATGTATAAATAAATCAAAATACTGAACAACAGCAGCTGCAATTGCAGGTTTTGAAAAGGCAGGTTTGTGTGTGGTGTCTTGTATGTGTGGAGTCACCTTGGAGGTCTGTCCAGCCTGGTAGAGCTCAGGCAGCTCCATTAGAGTGTCTGCAGGCATGTCTTGGTCCAGGACACCATAGATGAGAGGAGGAATGGAGGTGAAGAGCAAGTTGAAGAAGATGAGCACCCAGGAGTTGGTCATGACGCTCCCAGAGAAACCACAGAAGAACTGATACCAGAACAGCAGATTCACATACATCTGCAGACACAGACAGACAACCAGACACTGCAGCAGTGAGGATTCATCATTCAGTGAGGAACATCTTGATTATTTTTTGTTTTTTATCTTAATTGTATTTTGTAGTGTCAACCAGGGATTGCAGAGTAGCAAGTAGCTAAATCAAGTACAAAATTTTGCTTGAGATTAATGTTTGTACATGATCTAAAATGTAATAAAATAATTATGTAAATTAGCAGTTGCTGATACTCTAACTGCAGTAAACATAGTATGTACACAGTTGAGGATGCACATATGTGTATGAATATATTGTTAATATAGTTTGTTTTCTTAGTATATGTAGCTTATTTTTTGGTTTTCCAACTACTAGGGGAAGGGCCTTAAGGCCCCTAGACACTGAGCAATAACAGCAATCTTGCAGATTCATCTCACACTGTATGAGATGGGTCTAATAAAATCTTGGTCGCAATCTGTGTCCAACTGTACAATATCAGTTTTAAGGTATGTCAGATTAAGTGAATAATAAAACTAAAAATCACATTCATTAGACTATAAGAGCAAGTGTTTAGTCATAACAACTACTTACAGAACAAATATCCAGCAAAACAGGTACAATCATGAGATAGAGATCATAGGAGTAAGAAGTCGGGTGGCAGGAAAAATCATGTGAGCAAAATACTTGGCCTAGTCTTGTCCAAAGTAAGCATTTTTGAGAATTAGATCAATTAGTTTTAGGGTATCTTTGGGGGTGTTTGTGCAACTTTTCAATATTGGAGACCTAATGTGAGTGTCAAAACCACTGTCTTAACTAGGTACTTAAATAACATTTTATACATACATACAGAGACTAAGTAGAGTTGGTAAAGAACTCTCACCACATTCTTATAGATGAAGTAGAGGATCATGTTTGCAAGACGAGAGTAACACCAGTGACCATGGACCAGCAGCAGCTTACTGAGGTGTTTAAACCTGGAGATGGCAAAGTCACTGGACATCACAGCCTGGGGAACGATACACAGTGGCAAAAATATTACCACAAGGGGAAATATTTAGAAATAGAAGGCATGGCTATATTCAGACTGCTTCACGCACAAAAGGTGCTAATAATTAAAAAGGAAAAAAAGGAAACAAACAAACAACAAAAACAATAAATAAAAACGGTGTCTACCTCTGTTAGTTCCTTTTGGCAAGTGAAACCATAATGATTCTGGCTACTATAGTATCACACAAATGCTAATGTACACATAGATGCTAATATGACCACAAACTTCCTCCCAACTTTAAGTAGCATACTCGCTCTGGCAGTTTTAGAGAAGTGTAGAGAGTTTACATAAACAAGGTATATATTAGTCCACAATTTGCAGCCTACAAAAAAAAAAACATGAATCCGTGCTCTGTGACTGTCTCAACCATGGTAGCTGAATAAGACATGTACTGACAAAAGCTACCTTCATATGATTTATAAAGAGCTATATCATTTTGGTAGGTGTTCTGTCAGGATGAGTCTAGTTGTCATTACCTGCATGCCCTCCTGACCAGATATACCGATGCCCACATCAGCCATCTGAATCATGCTCACATCATTGGCTCCATCACCTTAATGAACAAAAACAACTTTTCATTGCCCTCCATGTTTAGATATGTACAAAGCATATCACATGTATCATAGAAGATTTTATCCATATCGCCCACCCCTACAGTCAGTATTTTATCTAATTTTTTTGTTTTGTT
Organism: Siniperca chuatsi; assembly: GCF_020085105.1. Classification (NCBI taxonomy): domain Eukaryota; kingdom Metazoa; phylum Chordata; class Actinopteri; order Centrarchiformes; family Sinipercidae; genus Siniperca; species Siniperca chuatsi. The sequence goes on along the minus strand of NC_058056.1, from coordinate 3,737,376 downwards.
GAACAGTTATTAAGAAGTCTAACAATAACTGCTGCTTTTATGCCATGCAGCTCATTCTTAGACCTGAAATTTAGTTTTAGGAAATTAAATGTCAAGATATAAAGATACACACAGGATAAAAATATACACTTCAAATTCTTTCTAATTATTCATTAACAAAGAAACTTCCAAGCAGTTTTCCTACAGGCTGAGTCCTTACCCACAGCCAGGGTCATGACGCCAAGCTGGTCCCGGATCAGCCGGACCACCTGGCTCTTCTGCAGAGGAGTGGACCGGCAGCAGATGACTGCCTTGCATCTACGGCTCAGTTCAAGGAAGTCACTCTTCAGCTCCTCCTGCAGGGCCCAGTCCAGCGTGCCACCATCTATGACCAGAATGAAGCCGGCTACACTGCCTGAGGAGGATTCCCCATGATTCCCTGCTGCACTCAGTTCAGTCAAACTGTCTTCACCACGTAGCACTTCCAGTTTGAGCTCCTCAAGTAAAGCTGCACATGTATCCTAATGGAGAAGAAGTACTGTCACGTAGAGTTACAGTACATTTATTTTGCTGCATTTATCACAATAATTATGCAATGCACACAATTATTATTTTTTGTGTGATTTCTCCTTGACTAACAATTTGGTCTATGACAAGGTATCTCATAAAATAACGGCCCAATTTCCATGAAATTAGATGTGGACATTAATTCTTCCCAGAGAATGAGCCATAATTGTTTTGTGACCTTGACCGTCCCTCTAACAGCACCATCAGGCATAAATATCAGGCATATGTTGCACATACAAGATATTTCATATTTAAATATTTTATTACATTTGTAGTTTTATTTGCATTAAATTTTTAAGCCTACTACTCCTTTAAGAATAGTTTTGGACCAGAGTGTTGAATGGGCTGACAGACTGACACACAGCAGTCGTTATTATTCTGCCCTACCACCAGCAGGAGAAAATTTAGTTTGCACATGCTGTAAACTTGCAACTATGCAACATGATTTTTGTGGCAAAAATAGTTACAAGTAGGCTAAACACATTTTGACAGCTACTATATGTATCAGAACAGCAACTACGACAAGCAACCTACATTGCTAAAATACTGTGAGCCAACCATGTCCACGACTTATAATTCAGTGTTTAGCACTTGCAGAATGAGGGCAGTAGATGACAATTGACCAAATAAACAATAGCCATGGTTCTGGATAAACAAGCTGAGAGGAAGAGAGGTAGAAAGGCATTGCAAAACCAAAACAACAGCTTTAGATAAACCTGTCAACTTTTCCAAAAAAGCCCAACCTTGCTTCCACAATTGGCTGTCAGCAGCTGGTCATTGGGACGGAGGAGTTTGCAGGAGTGGGCGATGTTGATGGCTGTCTCCTTTTTATCTCCAGTGAGGACCCAGACTTTGATCCCAGCTCTCTGAAGAGCTTCAATGGTCTCTGGGACTTCCTCCTGAAGTCTGTCTACAATCCCTGTGGTACCTAGACACACAGATACAGAGACAAAGCACTTAAAGTACTACTGCTTCCAGCTCTGGTATATGACTGGTCCATGTGTTAGCTACAGTGAGCGGCTCTCCTACCCAGCAGGGTGAGGTTGGTCTCCAGTCTCTGAGCTGACTCCAGCAACAGCTCTTCTCTGTTCTCTATGCTGCGCTCTGCCAGCAGCTGTCTCTTCAGCCACACCTCATACTCCTCCTCTTCCAGAACCTGCTCCAGACACAGAACACACAGTCACTGAGTAACACACACAGCTCCATAGGTGCAAGGAACCTATTGTTTTGTAGAGATTGATTTTGAGTGGCTTGGGATGCTTGAAAGCTCACGAAAACTGGCACACATGTCAGAACTGGCGAAAATTGCAGTTCTGCAGTGATTGGGCTTGGGCGTGGCCAGCGGGCTCTATAGCACCCCCAAATGCACGCATGGGCTGAGATAAAGTTGATTTGATGTTCATGGAATTTGGTGGGATCATTGCTCTCATCATTCTGAACATATTTTAAAAACATGTATGAGAGTTTGCCCAACAGAAAGTCATCCATTTTAACTTTCTATATACATTTGAGGCCTTTAGGATGCTCAAAAACTCACAAAACTTTGCACCCATTTTCAAACAAGTAAAAAATTTTGATTTGATATCGTAATTGGGCTTGGGCGTGGCATGTCGGCTGTAAAGCGCCCACTCATTACTTTTAACCTTCAAATGTATTTTTGACGCCCTTGGTATACGGCGAAAACTCACGAAACTTGGCACACATTATCAGAACCCGTAAACATTGCAAGAATATACATGATTGGGTTCATGCGTGTTTAATGGCTTCTGTAGCGCCCCCTAATGTGTGGCAGGCCTTGGGATAAAGTTGCTCCGATATTCACAAAAGTGAATGTTCTTCAGTGCTCATCATACGGGACATATTTCCCATTGGCTTTCATTAAAGGTGCAATGTGTAAGAATGTTAATTTTAGTTAATTTTTGATTGTTTTAAACTATCAACAAAATGTGAAGAAATAACAGTTTTGACGTTATGTCAAAGACATCTATGTATTGTGTTGCAGAGATATCTACTGACGTTAGCATGCTAACCAGCTAGCCCTGGCCTGTCCTGTCTCGTAATACCATTTTGTACCTCAAGAGTATAGCTCAAGCCTCCCCCTCGTAGTTTCAGCTGGGAGATGTGTGCGAGCAGTGAGTTCACTAAGTTACACAAGCTCATCTCCTGCCTTACAAAAAACATCTTGGTGCCATGCCCTACACCCAGCAGTAAGTCGGCCATTTTGAAATCAGTGGTAATTTTTGGCCATTTACTGGCGCTCCTCCTAGCAGATTACCCAAATCATATTTGGTCAGTGAAATTTTAGGACCTTCACAATGCTCAATTGCATAACTGTTTGAGTTTGGCAAGGTGGATTATATGCACGTTTTGCCATGAAACAGGAAGGCCCATTCATGCTGCTTGCACACTTAATTTTATATGATTTCTATTTCTCATTCATTGTACTGTAGGATTAGAAATGCTAAATGTTTTTCATATCTCCCCCGAACTTGAACTTGTTACTTTCAGGTTAGATTTATAATTCAACTTTTTGGCTAGTGTTTCAAACTCAAAAGACAGATTTGGAGGTGGTGAGGGCTGGGTGGAGTTGCTTTAATGAGCTTTACTTTTGTTTAGAGCCACAGGACTTCATGATTTTATTCAATAATGTGTGATGAAAATGTGGAAGAAAATTGATATTTTTGATAATAATGTACAAAGCTATTTTGTTTTACCTTCTTGAAGCATTACCTTTTTAGCGATGCAGAGTGTGCGGAGGCCATCTCTAGCATAGCTGTCTAAATGTTTTTGAGTTTGTTCTCTGATGTGACTGTAGAGCTCCTGAGCCTGCTCTGCACCTGAATGTAACAGGACACGACAGTGATACAGATAAATATTGCTCTTAATATTATCATTATGTATTGTCTTCGTGATCTTTTAATTACCTTTAGGTGTCTTAGTCAGGTCCATGATGACAGAGTCAGCTCCCTTGGTGTAAACCACCACCTGTCCTGAGAGTGGGTGGCGGACCACCACTGACATCCTCTTCCTGTTAGAGTCAAAGGGTAGGATGTGGAGCAGCTGGACAGCCAGAGAGCCGATTCCTGGCAGATCCACCAGCAGGCTCTCTGCAGAACGTCCCCGCAGGGTGCAGCGGTACGCCTGGGCTGCGTGGACCAGAGCTGCCTCGTCTGGACTCTCTGCCTCATACAGCCGTTCATCATCAGTGTCACTCTCAGAGTCCACTTCTCTGGTCTGGTCCTCAACATCCTGCCTAGCCCCGTGAGGGTTTGTCTTTGTATCCTTGATATCATCCTCTGTCTCTGAGTCCAACTGTCTTGCATCTCCTCCTTCCACTCTAGAAGATAAGTCCAGTTTACGCCTCTGGTTGGAGGTTTCCAGGTTGCTTTCTTGGCCTGGTTCTGACCCATCCGTGGTGCTGTTGGGGGATGTAGAGAAGGTGAAGGAGCTGGTCTTCCCCCGGGCAAACAGCCTGCTGGTGAAGTTGTGAGGGCTGCCTTTGATTGGCGGAGAGGAGAGGGCTGAGAAAGGAGAGACGCTCAAGCGCTGGAATATCAACTTGATTTCCTCCAGGGACTTGAGAGGTGTTTGTGTTTCACGCACCTGCAGGGAAGAGAAATGGAGAAGAAGAGAACATTTCTGAAAATTAAATGGCATTTGTGATATGGTAAAATGTTCATGGGCTTAGGTGGAGAAGTCAGCCTATCAAAAGAAAAGATGGATACAGATTTTTGACAATACCGTTGCAGTACCTCCTACTGACATGTTACCACTAACTGTTACCTCCACCAGACACCAGAACAAGTGTTTGAGAAAATGTTTAGCTTAGAATCTGGGCTTATTTTACATTGATTGACGGTGCCAGTGTGTGTGTTTATTTTTATCATGTTGGAGTTGCCAGTTTAAACCTACAGTTTTGAATTAAATGGTCAATTTGACTTTTTGGAAGAAAATTAATAGTTTAGATTAATCAATTGATGAGTAAAATAGTTGCCAGATTAATTTATAGACAAATAGTCATTAGTGGCAGCCCCAGAAAACATAACTAGATACTCAATATTAAAGGACCATGATAAGGATTCCAAAATGGAAAAAAGAAATCAGAGGTGGAGCACTGAGCTTGAAACTCACTGCATACAGTATCTGCAGTTTGTGTGTGTGTGTGCATTTGTTCATCTGCAGTTTGTCTTATGTACATCTAAAGCATCAATAAAATCTTCATTCTCTCCAAACAAGGGGCTTCCAGCATTTCTTCATTTCACATTTTCAACCCATCATTGGTTGCAACTTTACAATGTGAAAATTAATCAGCCAAATACAGTTTAAAATAACTAGGTATATATTGTAACTAATAATTAGGTGACTCCTGATAATCAGCTAACTGTGACACCACGTCACATTGAACTTGAGCATTTACAGACTCAATACAGTTAAGCCAACTTCTTACAGTCTCATTGCGTTGCATAAACCACATGTGAAGCTTAATTTTAACAGACACATACCACCAGTCCTTAAAGTCAGTAAATCATGGATGGAAACAAATATCTCCAACCCAGTAAATCAATTCAAACAATGTACAAGGACAAATATAGTCTTGATTTTAGATGTGAAAATATCGTTTTGGAGTTACAAGTCTTTGAAGTAACATGCTTTGCAGATTCAGTTAAATTTTATTTATATAGTGCCAATTCATAACAGAAGTTATCTCATTGCACTTTTCTTATAGAGCAAGTCTAGACCATACTCTTTATAATATTATTTACAGAGACCCAACAATTCCCACCATGAGCAAGCACTTGGCGACAGTGGCAAGGAAAAACTTCCTTTTAAGAGCAGAAACCTCGAGCAGAATCAGATTTTTATCATCAATATTAATTATGTAATGGTAGTGGTAATATTAACATTAATAAAATAATAATAATAATATCGTTAATATATCATAGAAAAGGTAATAATAATAATAATAATAATAATAATAATAATAATAATAATTAAAAAAAGGATTAATAATAATAATTGTAGCAGCGGGTGTTGAGCGGGAACATGGGGTAGTAGGTGGCCATGCAATCATAGATCCAGACTCTACAGCTCCGGAGGCAGAAGTACCTGCTGAAAGCGACAAAAGGAGAGAGGACAGAGGCAGATTTCATCTACTCACCACATGTCGAGGCTGGCTGGGTGAGGAAACCACCACACTGTTACAGATGGCCAGAGCCAGGAAGAAGTCAGTGATGTAGATGAGCTCCAGGCTGGATGGAGTCCCAGACGAGCCATCACTCAGAGGCAGCACAGAAGAGCAAAGCCAATTCAACTTCCTCACCAGCTCAGGGTCTGGTACCACCTCCTTTGCCTGAACAGGTAGACACAGGAGAGACAGGAGCGTATCCATTATGGCTAAAGCATGAACAAATTGTGAATTTCAGGAAAATTTCAAGTGCCCATCCAGGGGAAAAAAATAAAAAATAATTCAGAAGGACAGCAGAGCTCACTAAATATGTTTACATGCCCTTAAGTTGGGGTTAGGGTAGAAATCTGATTTGTGACTTGCTGCATGTATTTTACAGTAACAGGTTACTACAGTGCATGTAAATACATTGTTCAACTGCGTAATCTGATTTCTTCAGCAAAATTGCAACAAATTCTCAATTCTGCATGTGAACCAAATAGGCTAGTACACAAATAATGTGTCTATGGTGTTTGTGAGTGTGTGAGTCTGACCTCGCGACTACAGAAGGCACTGGTTCTGGGCTGGATGTGATTGGACAGATGGTCCTCCTCCTCATCTGACTCAGCAGTGAGCGTGTGCAGAGACACAGAGCTGTGGTTGCAGCTGAGGGAGCGACAGCTCAGAGATTTACCACTGCAGCCCGACTTCAGAGTCGCAGAGCGACCAGCCGCCTTGTTCTTCTCTGCCTCATACACCTCCAGCCTCTGAGCTGACACACAGCAACACAAACACAGAGCATTTACATCACTTACAGTACAAAATTATAGAGGATGGAATATGCCGCTTTTTGTTTTGTTTCAGTGATTAATTATAATGAAACAATTACATTAGATTCAGATTATATTCAACCTTATTGTCATTGCACACAGTAAGTACCAGTACAACACAATTTGATGTTAGTTTACCTGATATTGGCTCAATAGAAAAATAATAATAATTAAGTAATTCAATTAAACTGACAGAGTTTAATGGAGAAGAAATGTGGATTATGAATCATGTGCTTTTTTTCTGCTGTGAAGATCTATGACTAGTGGAGTCCTTTGTAAATGTCATAAATCAAAGCTCTACACATGTTCTGTGCTGTGCATCCCTGATAAATGCAAAAAGGTAATAATGATGAACTTATTATTCATCATGACCAATGATATTTGTAAAACTAGTAATGTAGTACTGTTGTACTGCAGATGTCAAGGATCTACTATTCCTTGGTCTCCGACCTGTTTCATTGTTTGACTGCTCGTGTATCTTGATCTGTCTGACCTATTTTTAGCAATGTTTCCATGTTCCCAGATCTCAGCTATTAACTTAGTGAGCTATCATCCCCTTAGTCTCCTTAATGCTCATTAGAAATGTATGCCAAACAACTCGGCATACATTTCCAGCTTTAATGTTTGGTCCAACATTACATTATCTGTGACGGTTTTTCTTAAATTATTTGTCAGTATTAGAATTTTTGGCACAACAAAGACAGATGTTTGTTGATCTAACTGCTGCAAAGAAAATGAATTCCACCTGTTGGAAGTTCCCTCATTCACTCATCATCAGAAAGTGGATTCTTTTTTCTCTGGATGTCATATACCTGAAGTTGCGTTTTACTGCCTGAGTTATTAGCACTTCTAAATGTACCATTAATGCTTTGTGTACAGCTGCTGATTCTGTGTCCAACCTCCACTGTATGATGTGATTTCTTTCTGATTATGTCTGATTATTATTAAATAGTTATTTGCTTGTTTTGTTTTGTTTATGTATTGCATGTTTTATAATGTTCAAATGTTCAATAAAAAGTTGATCACAAAAAGACAAACTACAAAAATAAAACCCAAATTGTTATGAACCAGAACTATAATTTAACATCATATGATTTCCAAGGTATTGGAAAGGTGCACTGGAGGGCAGTGAACAAGACCAAACTTCTGACTTAAGGCCTGCACTAAGGATGTCCTGAAGATTTGTTGGCCCCGATCCCCATCCGAGTCTTTTAATATTGGGTGTCAATACAGAGTCTGATCCAACACTATATTTACATATTCGATCCCATACTATATTTACATAAATGCTGATTAAGTATGAAGGCTATCTGGCACATTGAATAGCTGAAGCCTACTAAACTTTTTTTCACAATTTCCTTGATCTAAATAATGACGATCCTGATTCAAAACTATTACGTTGATAACTTTAAATTATTGCTATTATATAAAGCAGATCTTTTCAAACTGTGAGCTGCGGAAGAGTTGAAGGGGGGCTTGGAGGGAGCGAAGTTAGGCAAAGATACTGTGTGAGGTGAAAGGGTCAGGTACGTACAGATGTTCTACAAACAACAGGAAGTTAGTTATTGTAGTATGACCCCCTGATTTGGTGGGTTCAAGCATCTGTTTTGTGCTTATTACTTCAAACTAAATATGGCCGAAGATGAAGCTGAAAGGCATTTCGAGGAGATTCTCAGAAACCCAATGGCTTAGGCATTCGAGCCAGTGAGGAGAACAGGAGTACGGAGAGGGTGTATCGCAAGTCACTGTTTTTGTCAAATGTCTTTACATGCAGAAACCAGAAAACCAAGGCAGAGACATTAGAATGATATGCATGTTATGCTTTCTTAATTTACACCTCTTGTCCCTCTGTCTCATCTCAGGATTGAAGGTGCAAATCTGCTCAGATGTCTTGCCACTGAGTGAGCTTTGTCAGGTTTTTGAACACCTTTGTGCTGGGCCAGGGCGGCTGTTGTCTCCGTTCTTAGCTGTTGCAGTCACACACGGATTGACACAGACTTGCACCTGCAGATCACACCAGACACACTGTCCTTTCTGAAGGTATAGTCATTGTCCTCCTTTCTTGGTGTGACCCCAAACTATACTTGTGTTTGTGTTGTTTCTGGCCCTCCTTTATTTTTGCTGTCTCTCTGTTGACATAATAGTTACAGTCCAGTGCAGGTACATATAGGCGAGCCTCAAAGTGCTCCCTCAGGAACTTCTTCCTTTTTGTTGCATATTTAGTGTACAGAGAGTGAAGTCTAAAGTGGCCCTGTATGAATGCCTGTATGAATGCTTTTTTTCTAGTTCTGATCTGTCTGGGTACTCACACTGACCCTTTCTATAGTTTCCTGCTGCTCCTCAACACTTATGACTGATGACTCTCTGTCATACTGCTGGCACATGAGTAGCAGCATTGAATAGAAATATCTAAAGGTGGCATTAGAAATCAATAAATAGTTTTATTTCCAAATCAGACATTTTTCCAAATACATGTATTTTCATTTAACATAAACCCATCACTCATTAGTGATCGGCAATAAACTCAGAACAAAGCTTTCAGTTTACAAAGGAAACCCTGAAACTGAGCGACCTGAGATTTTAATTGTTGGAGACTCTCTACTCTCCTGGTGCTATTACATACTTTCTCTCAGGAGGCAAGACAGCTGATTTCCATTCAACTGCATTATGAACTTGAGTCTTTAGCCTCTACAGTTGAAAGCCTGGGTAGAAGGTGTCTACTGTCCAGTCCCACTGCTACTTTGACCAAGAGCTCTGAGCGTTTTAGCTGTCTTTTTAGCCTGCGCCTGTGGATGCAAAATTTTACTATTGCCACTGGACTTGATTTTATTAGTCATTTTGATTCCTTCTGGATAGAGTGGACAACAGGAAAGGAATAGAAAAAAACTAATTTGTAATTTTATTAACTTTATTGCTTTTAGCCTTAATTGATGGTTTCCCCAGCAAGACCCTGCCCAGCATCCTTGCTCTGTACTTCACAGCCCTGTACCAGACATTGCGGGTCCTGCTGGTGCTGGTGATGGTTCTGGTTTTGTTTCTGTTTCCCTCACTAATTCATTTATTCCTGTTAGGATTACTGAAATACAGTGTGCGATAATAATAATAATCTACTCGCAGTCTACACAAACAATCTCATCATGGTTAAAACCACTTCTTCCATCCCCGCTGCTGAATTAGCTCAATTCTGTTTACTCAATCTACGGTCCCTTGCCAATAAGTCTTTCATGTGCCAGGATTTTATCATGACCAATAATATTGACTTTTCCATCATCACAGAGTCCTGGATTAATCCTGATTAATGTGCCCCTCTCATTGAGTCTTCCCCCCAGATTATTTATTTTTTCACCAGTCAAGATTGACAGGCCGAGGGGGCGACCTTGCAGTAATACACAGAAATTATTTTAGCTGTTCCCCAGTCTCACTTGGCTGTTTCTCCGCCTTTTGAGAGTCTTACTTTTATTTTAAAGAACAAACTGCCCATTTTATGTGTTTTAATCTACCGACCCCCTAAATTTACCTCTGGTTTTATTTAGGAATCTTCAGACCTTTTATCAGTCATTATTCTACAATATGACTGTTTCACCAAGAGTTCTTATTCTTGGTGATTTTAATATCCATGTTTGTTGGCCTTCTTCCTCCTCGTTTACACTGTAAGACCGACCAGTAAAAGTTTGTTAAAGAAAATGAGTTGTTATGAGTGTTATCTCAAAAATGTAATCAAAAAGTTAATTCACCTCTAATGTTCTGAGTTATTGGTATATATTTTTAATTTAAAGTTTACAGCACTCAACGACATCACTTTTACAGTAATCTCTTAATCTCGTGCGTACGTGCTTCCCGCCAAGTTTGTGGAAAAGTCCGCCATGTTGGCTGCTCGCTTTGGATGACAAATGCAGAGAAAAGTTTACAGCTTGTAAACAACTTCACTATATTTGAAAGTGAAAGCAGAAAAGGAGATATTTTTCTTCGGGGAATTTCACCGCAGGACTATTATATTAAAAGTGAAATGTCCTGTGGCATGCAGCAATTTTCTCAACAGGCTCAGCTAACTTTCTCTGTGTGCCTGCCAGAGGCTTTGTTTAAACCATCATAAATTGACATTTTATCTAGTTTTTAAGCCACGTTTCTACACTACACTTTTATCCTGGCTATTTTTACCCACATTTTAACAAAGTTACGTCATCGGACGTATGGATCTTAAGCGATTTTAAGATGGCTGTCAACTCGATGTGGTTTACCGGACTGCCTCCACTGCTGCTAGCTCAGCTAGGTTTGTTTTTAGCCTGGCGGCTAGGCTAGCCGGTCACTTTAATTAAGGATTTTAAGCTTTAAGCTTTTAGCACTTATATAGACTTTATTGTGGATTTTAAGCTTTCAGAACTTTTACAGACTAACTGCAAGTGTGATGGCTGAGTGTAGCTCTTGCCACCTTACCATCTCAAAGCTGAAGAAAAGTATCGCTTGTCTGGGAGCCGAGGTCAGACAAAAAGACAAGCTCATCCTGGAGTTCTCTACTGTCTCCTTGGCCCAGGCAAAACACCTTACAGTCCTCAGCTCCTCTGGCTGCGGCAACCGGAATGCAACCATCCCTTTTCACTCCCCTGACTGCTCCACTCCAGTACTAGACAATGATCTTCCGTGGCTCGGTTCCATCATCACTGGCACCCCGGAGCATGAAGCCATTTCAGCTAAGCCTGAAGATCCGTGGCTCCTCATGGGTGCAAAGCCCAAAGCAATGGCCATTTCTAGTCCTTGCTGAGCCCCAGTGGATGCACGGTCACTCATCGACGGGGTGGTGAGAAGGCTCTGGTAAATTCAACTCCACGTCAACTGGAGCACTGGACTACTGCCTGCAAGGATAGACATGGTGCAAAGTGCCCGCCTCCCCCTCCTTCAAATTGGGACTTCCCGCTGGCCAACAGGTTTGACATCCTGGATACGCAGGACTTTACACTTCTCCACTGGAGAGACGCTCCCATTTTCCAGTGATCTAGTCCTCCTCTAGCTGCAAGTTACTGAAAGAGGCCGTGATCAGGAGAAGCTCTGGAGGTCTCATTCGTCCAGAGACAGCTGAGAACCCCTCTGCTAAGAAGGATGCCGCTTCATTGCCGCATCAGTCCCCAGCCCCGACTGTCCCACGGACGGCTGATGGAACTCGGTGGTCTCCACGATCGACTCTGCCTCCTCTCATCCCCCTAACTATGCTGTTAGTTGAAGATTCCATAGTATTGAATATCTGCATTGTTAATGCGGTCACACACTGAGAACCGTACAGCATGCTGTTGGCTAACCTGCAGCATGCTGTACGGTTCTCTTCACGTAATTGACTATTTACATAACCTGTCTCCCCTCGCTCTTCCTGGTCTGCTGTTACTCTGCCTGGACTCACAGATATCATGTCTCTTACGAGTCCTCTGGATATAATCCCTACTAGGTTTTTATTGGATGTTATGCTTTGTATTGCGCCTCATTTGCTATCTATTTTGAACAGCTCGCTGTCTACTGGCTGTGTCCCAGATTAAAACTGCTTGTGTCCAACCAGTCCTAAATCAGAATCAGAATCAGAATCAGAAATACTTTATTGATCCCCGTAGGGAAACTCTTTGTTCCAGTAGCTCTTCTTTACGTCAGTGCACACAGGAGAAAACGATATTATACACTATAAACAGGTCAGAAATAAATTAAGTAACATGTTGGTATAAGTATAAGATAAACTAAGTGTCGAGTACCAAGTGGGTTTACTGGTAGATGGTGAAGTACAGTATAAATACAATGTCACTAATTGTGTAATAAATAATAGTAAAAGCGGAGGTGCATGTACTGTCGAGAGTAATTGAGGTATATCCGTAACAGTAATAAGAAAAACTAACAAGGGAAAACTAATATTGCACTTGAGTAGTAAACAGAATATTGCACAATTATTATTAAGATGTAATGCTCAATGTCCAGTTTAGTGACCTAGGGTCAAACAGACTAATCCTTAGAGGGAGGAGTTAAATAGTTTGATGGCCACAGGCAGGAATGACTTCCTGTGGCGCTCTGTGGTGCTCTTTGGTGGGATGAGTCTTCCGCTGAAGGTGCTCCTTTGTTTAGCCAGCACGTCATGGAGCGGGTGGGAGACACTGTCCAAGATGGCGTGTAGTTTGGCCAGCATCCTCCTCTCTGACACCACCGCCAGAGAGTCCAGCTCCACCCCACAATGTTACTGGCCTTACGGATCAGTTTGTTCAGTCTGTTTGCGTCCGCTACCTTTAACCTGCTGCCCCAGCATGCAACAGCATACAGGATAGCACTGGCCACCACAGACTCATAGAACATCTTCAGCATTGTCCGGCAGATGTTGAAGGACCTCAGCCTCCTCAGAAAATAGAGCGCGGCTCTGGCCCTTCCTGTAAACAGCCTGAGTGTTCTTGGTCCAGTCCAGTTTATTATCCAAGTGTACTCCCAGGTACTTGTAGTCCTCCACAATGTCCACACTGACCCCTGGATGGAAACCGGGGTCACTGGTGCCTTGGCCTCCGTAGATCCACAATCAGCTCCTTTGACTTTGTCGCATTGAGCTGCAGATGGTTCTGCTCGCACCATGAAACAAAGTTACCCACCACAGCCCTGTACTCCGTCTCATCACCACCGCTGACACATCCCACCACAGCAGAGTCATCAGAAAACTTCTGAAGGTGGCAGGACTCTGTGTGGTAGCTGAAGTCTGTGGTGTAGATGGTGAAGAGGAAGGGAGAGAGGACAGTCCCCTGAGGGGCCCCAGTGTTGCTGACCACGCTGTCTGACACACAGTGCTGCAGCCGCACATGCTGTGGTCTGCCAGTCAGGTAGTCCACAATCCAGGACACAAGGGGCGTCCACCTGCATCGCTGCCAGCTTCTCTCCCAGCAGGGCAGGCCGGATGGTGTTAAAAGCACTGGAGAAGTCAAAAAACATGATCCTCACCGTGCTTGCCGGCCTGTCCAGGTGGGTGTGGATGCGGTTAAGCAGGTAGATGATGGCGTCCTCAACTCCCAGTCGGGGCTGGTAGGCGAACTGAAGGGGATCCAGGAGGGGTCTGACCATGGGCCGCAGCTGTACCAGCACTAGTCTCTCCAGGGTCTTCATTATGTGGGAGGTCAGTGCCACCGGTCTGTAGTCCTTGGAGCCACTGGGACGTGGCGTCTTCGGCACAGGAACGAGGCAAGATGTCTTCCACAGAATGGGGACCCTTTGAAGACTCAGGCTCAGGTTAAAGACGTGTTGAAGGACTCCACAAAGCTGGGGGGCACAGGCTTTTAGCACCCCGGGGCTAACGCCATCGGGGCCTGCAGCCTTGTTCGAGTGGAGCCTCATCAGCTGTCCTCTCACCTGATCAGCAGTCAGGCACACAGCAGAAGTTACAGGTGGGGGAGGGGGGGAGTCGTCGGTCTGGAGAGGGCCGTTAGCCTGATGGGGAGGGGGGAGCAGAGTACTCAGAGGAGCTTGAGGGCCGACAGCAGCTGAGTTAGAGGGGGGATGACCAGGAGCCGGTGTGTCGAATCTGTTAAAGAACAGATTCAGTTCGTTGGCCCTGTCCAAGCTGCCTTCAACTCCTCTGCTGCCAGTCGGTCTGAAGCCAGTGATGGTCTTCATGCCGCTCCAGACCTCCCTCATATTGTTCTGCTGGAGTTTCCGCTCCAGCTTCCTCCTGTACTTCTCTTTGGCCTCCCTGATTTTCACCTTCAGGTCGGCCTGGATTGCCCTCACCTCCTCCCTATTACCATCAGTAAAGGCCCTCCTCTTGGCATTTAGAATGTCCTTGATGTCTTTTGTTACCCACGGTTTGTTATTTGGGTAACAATGGACCGTCTTAGTTGGGACATTGCAGTCCACACAGAGTTAATGTAGCCAGTGATGCACTCAGTGAGCCCGTCAATGTCCTCTCTATGAGGCTCACAGAGTGCATCCCAGTCTGTCACTTCGAAACATTCCTGCAGTGTCTCATAGGCCTCCCCTGACCATCTCCTCACTGTCCTTGTGGTCACAGGCTGCCTTTTAACTAGAGGCACATAGCAGGGTTTAAGATGAACCAGGTTGTGGTCTGACCTACCCAGAGGGGGGAGGGGGGAAGAGCTGTATGCGTCCTTAACGTTGGCATACAGCAGGTCCAGTGTCCTCTCCTCCCTAGTAGGACAGCTCACATACTGGGTGAAATTAGTCAGTGTTGTTGAAACACTGACATGGTTGAAGTCACCCGAGATTAATATGAGTGCACTCGGGTGTTGAGTCTGTAGATGTGCTATGGCGGTGTGAATGGCGCTGCACGCCGATGCCGGGTTAGCAGAGGGGGGGATGTAAACAGCCACAACAATGGCATGTGAAAATTCACGTGGCAGATAATATGGCCGGAGTCCCACAAATAAACCTGGGCTTGATCCTATCATGAATAACTATCATTCAATCTCCAAACTGCCTTTTATTTCCAAGGTTCTCGAAAAAAATCTTGATGCTGTGGAAAATAATAGTACCTTTGAAAATTCCAATCTGGTTTTCACCAGCACCACAGCACTCAGAGAAAGCCCTCCTCAAAGTAAATAATTAAAAACTTTATTATTCACTAAGTCATTAATGACCTTTTAATGAATGCAGACGAAGGCATGTGCTTAATTCTTTTGCTGCTGGACTTTGACACTATTGATCATGGCATTCTTCTAGATAGACTGAGGCACAAGGTGGGCATATCTGGCACTGCACTAAACTGGTGTTCATTTTATTTGTCCAATAATATGCTGAGTTCTCTGTAGGACTGCCTGTCTGACATAAAAAACTGGATGTCGATAAATTTTCTCCAGCTCAACTCAAATAAAACAGAAATTCTTGTTACTGGGCCCCTTAATTTCTCTTAAGGTTGAAACTGAAACAACTGGCTGATATATGGAAGCTTGAATCTGGTATGTTGATGTTGAACAATACGCTTAAATAGACATGTATTGTGCATAGCTACTAAAATGTGAATGAATATTTAGTGCACAACACTGAAATTAAAGGTGCTATTGATAACATTGATAACATCCAGCCACTAGATGACGCACTCACCCTCCCCCCTTCCATTCCATTCCAGTGTCTGCCAGATCGTTGCACAATCTGCACATTTTATGGTTGAGTGGGGTGAGACTCAGAAACAGTTGTATCAAGTGAAGAATGTTTTGTGATAGACTTATTAATTCATTTTGCAACATACAGCTATACATTGGCTATAGATTTAGGTTACTTTTTGCGGTGGTGTTTCATGTAACGTTATCTATGGTAATCCTGGAAATGGCTAGCTAGCTTTAGGTAACCCTTTCCCCACCATCATTTAATAATTATATGGGCCCTATGTTGCAACACTTACATTTATAATGACAATTTAATAATCCTTACACTATAAGACATTAGATAAATATTTACATTTTAATCCAATCAAACAGTACAGTATAGTACATTGTAGGGATGCTATTAAAACCCACAGCACACGACATTAGACAGACAGCTACAGTAAAAGTTGACATTAGCTAGCGTGTAGTGTTGACCAAACAATAGTTGAAGTGTTTTCTTGCTGAAAACAAATCTTGTAGCAGATTACAAAAAACTTGTGGATGTGAATTTTGTGCTGCTGTCTTTGATAAAAGGGCACATTTGCTTGAACACTATAGTTTGCATCATAGCAAGTATTCCTCAGTAAGTCCACTGCCTTGTCTCTATGATGACGGTATCTGCACATTTCAGTCAGTAAATGCATTGAAATTTCATGTAACACGGATGCATACTAAGACAGTTGTGACCAGTGATAATCAGGTGGGATGTGTGTCATTCATCTAAACACACAAATTCGCATATTTCCATATTAGCACTCTGATAGGCTCGATAAGCCACAACTAATCCCAAAGAACTTTGCAGCCAAACTAAGCATTGATGGGAATGGGCATGTAAATTCCACTTTGCGTGGTTATTACCAATCATGGTAGGAAGTAAAGTCCCTTAAGGAGATGAAGCATGGGCCATATTGATGGACCTTAGAAAGAAATTGTACAATTAGTCTTGTCTCCATCTTTCACAGAGGCATCCATCCATTCTCTTTTGTCCCACAATCCTGAGAGCCACTGAACGCAGCATTGGCCAGTCTGACCTGTGACCCGGATGTCAACAGGTCAATAAAGGTCATTTGTTCTGTCTCTTTGGAATCCTTCACTGCGGTGGACGGCCGTGGCTGTCGCCCTCTCAGTGTGGTCTGTTCACCAGCAGACACCCACCTAAACTCTCTCCTCCTGGTTTCGCCATGTAATCTGCAGAACCGTAGTCCCCTGATCTACCAAAGCAGTGCGAATGCCTCTTATATCTCTGCAACAAAGTTTAGCGCAAATGGCTGCCACACACAAAGCCTGCCAGCTAACTTCACATACTAACAGGAGCACGAAGCAAGTTAACGCCTAGCGGTTAACTCTGTAAGGACAACCACAGATGGAGCGACCAGCTTCCTCCGATCTCTACAAGCAGACACTGCACAGCAAAAGACGCTTCCACAGCGGAACCACAATTCTTCCCAGCTTGGCTCATCTACAACTGACCGCCAGCTAACAGCACCACCAAAGCCACCTTTCTTTCCCTCCCACTGACGGGTAACGTAACAACTGGGCATAGAATAGAGTAACAGTGTATATAGCTAAGCAAAGGACCTCTATTTTGAGGAGGAAGAAGGAGGAAGATGAAAATAAGAAGACAAATGCAGCTGACAAATGCTGTGCCAGCTCTGACACTAATAATAATAAAGAGCGAAGATAACAAAAGCTGTGCCAGCTCTTACACTAATAATAAAGAGCAAAGAGAAAAAAAGTATGACAAATTGCATTTCCTGCAGAAAATGCATGGGAATGCTAGAAGCTGAAATGATTTTGCAAACCACTGTTGAAAATTGAAAAGTCTAAAATGAAATGCCTGATAAATCTTAAAGCTCAAAGTTAAAGTGTTTAAATACATTGCACTGCACTGCTGAAAAATCTGGAAGTTGAAATGTAAAATTTGGTTACCAAATAATGCTTAAAGCTGAAATACATTGCTAAAGCTGGACACTTAGCTGTACTACTGTCAAATCTGTATTCACACAACCATCAGGAGCAATTTGGGGTTCAGTGTCTTGCCCAAGGACACTTCGACGTATGGGCTGGGGGAAGCCGGGACAGAAACCGCCGACCATCCGATTGGTGGATGACCCACTCTACCACTAAGCCACAGCCGAAAAAGTAGAAAAATGGAATGGTATGGAATAGAAGCATACATGTCCTTAAAAGCTGAACATTTTGACATTTGGATGGCTTCTGTAGCTGAAAGTATGCAGAAGTAGTAGTCCAACGCTAAGTGTACAGAAGAAGACATAATTGCAAAGCATTGCTGAAAATGCAGAAGTCTGAAAGGAAATCACTAAACAGTTTTTTGAAGAGTGGATGGCCATAAAATTTGGTAAATGCCCACCCCCAGTTCAAAGGTATCATTCCATGGTCAGATCAGGATAGAGAGGCAGAAAGAGAGACAAAGAGAACAGCTAGGGAGAAACACAAGACACTCCATGAAAACCCAGAGGTCCTCTTCACTACACCCAACAAAAAGAAGGAACGACCTCATATGCTTCACTGATTCAATCTACATCTGGAAAGATATTCTTTGCAGCAATTAAGCATATGTATCGGCTCAGGAGGCAGATTAAAGATCTGTAAAGATGAACACCTTGACAAGGATGACCCTCTGCATACCATCACATACTACACCAAAGGAAAGGTCATGGTCCAAGGGAATGAAGCACACCTGGGGTCCTTTCAAGAGGTATTTCCCCTGTTGAAAGCTAACAGTACAGTATAGTACATTGTAGGGATGCTATTAAAACCCACAGCACACGACATTAGACAGACAGCAGCTACAGTAAAAGTTGACATTAGCTAGCGTGTAGTGTTGACCAAACAATAGTTGAAGTGTTTTCTTGCTGAAAACAAATCTTGTAGCAGATTACAAAAAAACTTGTGGATGTGAATTTTGTGCTGCTGTCTTTGATAAAAGGGCACATTTGCTTGAACACTATAGTTTGCATCATAGCAAGTATTCCTCAGTAAGTCCACTGCCTTGTCTCTATGATGACGGTATCTGCACATTTCAGTCAGTAAATGCATTGAAATTTCATGTAACACGGATGCATACTAAGACAGTTGTGACCAGTGATAATCAGGTGGGATGTGTGTCATTCATCTAAACACACAAATTCGCATATTTCCATATTAGCACTCTGATAGGCTCGATAAGCCACAACTAATCCCAAAGAACTTTGCAGCCAAACTAAGCATTGATGGGAATGGGCATGTAAATTCCACTTTGCGTAGGTTATTACCAATCATGGTAGGAAGTAAAGTCCCTTAAGGAGATGAAGCATGGGCCATATTGATGGACCTTAGAAAGAAATTGTACAATTAGTCTTGTCTCCATCTTTCACAGAGGCATCCATCCATTCTCTTTTGTCCCACAATCCTGAGAGCCACTGAACGCAGCATTGGCCAGTCTGACCTGTGACCCGGATGTCAACAGGTCAATAAAGGTCATTTGTTCTGTCTCTTTGGAATCCTTCACTGCGGTGGACGGCCGTGGCTGTCGCCCTCTCAGTGTGGTCTGTTCACCAGCAGACACCCACCTAAACTCTCTCCTCCTGGTTTCGCCATGTAATCTGCAGAACCGTAGTCCCCTGATCTACCAAAGCAGTGCGAATGCCTCTTATATCTCTGCAACAAAGTTTAGCGCAAATGGCTGCCACACACAAAGCCTGCCAGCTAACTTCACATACTAACAGGAGCACGAAGCAAGTTAACGCCTAGCGGTTAACTCTGTAAGGACAACCACAGATGGAGCGACCAGCTTCCTCCGATCTCTACAAGCAGACACTGCACAGCAAAAGACGCTTCCACAGCGGAACCACAATTCTTCCCAGCTTGGCTCATCTACAACTGACCGCCAGCTAACAGCACCACCAAAGCCACCTTTCTTTCCCTCCCACTGACGGGTAACGTAACAACTGGGCATAGAATAGAGTAACAGTGTATATAGCTAAGCAAAGGACCTCTATTTTGAGGAGGAAGAAGGAGGAAGATGAAAATAAGAAGACAAATGCAGCTGACAAATGCTGTGCCAGCTCTGACACTAATAATAATAAAGAGCGAAGATAACAAAGCTGTGCCAGCTCTTACACTAATAATAAAGAGCAAAGAGAAAAAAAGTATGACAAATTGCATTTCCTGCAGAAAATGCATGGGAATGCTAGAAGCTGAAATGATTTTGCAAACCACTGTTGAAAATTGAAAAGTCTAAAATGAAATGCCTGATAAATCTTAAAGCTCAAAGTTAAAGTGTTTAAATACATTGCACTGCACTGCTGAAAAATCTGGAAGTTGAAATGTAAAATTTGGTTACCAAATAATGCTTAAAGCTGAAATACATTGCTAAAGCTGGACACTTAGCTGTACTACTGTCAAATCTGTATTCACACAACCATCAGGAGCAATTTGGGGTTCAGTGTCTTGCCCAAGGACACTTCGACGTATGGGCTGGGGGAAGCCGGGACAGAAACCGCCGACCATCCGATTGGTGGATGACCCACTCTACCACTAAGCCACAGCCGAAAAAGTAGAAAAATGGAATGGTATGGAATAGAAGCATACATGTCCTTAAAAAGCTGAACATTTTGACATTTGGATGGCTTCTGTAGCTGAAAGTATGCAGAAGTAGTAGTCCAACGCTAAGTGTACAGAAGAAGACATAATTGCAAAGCATTGCTGAAAATGCAGAAGTCTGAAAGGAAATCACTAAACAGTTTTTGAAGAGTGGATGGCCATAAAATTTGGTAAATGCCCACCCCAGTTCAAAGGTATCATTCCATGGTCAGATCAGGATAGAGAGGCAGAAAGAGAGACAAAGAGAACAGCTAGGGAGAAACACAAGACACTCCATGAAAACCCAGAGGTCCTCTTCACTACACCCAACAAAAAGAAGGAACGACCTCATATGCTTCACTGATTCAATCTACATCTGGAAAGATATTCTTTGCAGCAATTAAGCATATGTATCGGCTCAGGAGGCAGATTAAAGATCTGTAAAGATGAACACCTTGACAAGGATGACCCTCTGCATACCATCACATACTACACCAAAGGAAAGGTCATGGTCCAAGGGAATGAAGCACACCTGGGGTCCTTTCAAGAGGTATTTCCCCTGTTGAAAGCTGAAGTGGACACTTCTCCTCTCACACCTGCCAGCACCACCAACACCTTGAAGGAGAGTATGGCCCCGCTGGAGCTGGACTTTGCTGAATTCAAAGAGCTGACCCAAGCCGGGCTGTCTGACCACCCAGACAACACTCTACAGTAGCTTAAAGAGGAGCTCCAGCAGCTAAAGAGAGACAACCAGGCCTTGGCATCTGACCTCAGAGAAAGTCTAGAGGCACTCAAACAAGAGAACAGTGTGCTCTGTGCTCAGTTAGCCAAAGTGAAAGAGGATGCTGAAAATAGAGAAAGGAGCTTCACCAGGCAAGTCCAACACCTGACAGACCAACTCTCATCAGTTACCAAAATGACAAGTACTGAGACACAGACTCCTGGCCAATGTCTCAAACCCCTGCCTTGCCTCTGTCCCACCCTCTCTGCTCTGCACTCAGCCCAACAAAACTCTGGCACCTGCTGATACATCCACACAGCCAGCTGCCAACACCCAGCTCTGCCCATCCCAGCTTCCTTCCACTCAGCCTGAAGAGGAAGCCCCAAACGTGGTCCTACTGGCTGACTCTAATGGGAAATTCCTGGACACAAACAAGCTTTTTCCTGGTAAGAAAGTGTTATCTAAACACTGCACCACCACAGGCCAGGCAATGAAGCTTTTGAAAAAGGAGACTCTCTAGAGTCCTCAATGCCTGGTGATCGACACAGGAACAAATTACCAACACAGCCTAAAGACACTGCGAAGATGGCGGAGTAGGCCAGTAGGGAGTTCCCTGACACCCACATTGTAGTTTCCACCCTACTCCCTAGGACAGACACCCCACCTCATGTCATCCATGACATTAATATGGAGATAAGAAGAGGATGTGCCACCTTACCCAACCATTGGCACCTGGGCTGGGACCTCTATGATGGATTCCATCTACACAGAGAGCGGGTGAAGATATTTGCAAAGACCCTCAAAGACACGGCCCTGGGACGAAATCCCCCCCACCCCCTCCTCTACCAGCAGCTTTAGAGACCATCCCAGACCTCCTCTTCCCCATCACCATCCCAGGATCATCACCCCCACTATAAGGAGACACAACAGCTCAGCCTGGACCTCCCATTCACCACCCGCCCACAACCTTACCACTTTGAAGCACAACCAGCAAAGGGTACCATTCCCATTCATTTTGATTGTTTTAATACATTCATTTCATATAAGCTGCTGGAATATTCAGGATCTCCACTTCTTAACCTTTGAGCTGAAGAGTGGAAACCCTGAATTCATGAAATCTATCAAAGATGTTGATGTAATTGTATTAACAGAAACATGATGTCATTCTGCTCACTCACTGTCCTCCAGGATATAATTAAGTCATGATGCCCTCTATAAAATTAAAAAACATACGCAAGGGCAGAACATCAAGGGGATCTTGGTGTGGTATAAAGGATACCTTTGCAGTCAGATCTCACCAGTTAAACAGGGAAAATCACACATTTGGTTAAGATTAGATCAAAGCCTGGGCTGAACTGATAGAGACCTATATTTTCTGTGCTATTTACACACCCCCAGTAGATTCTCCTTATTTCGAAGAATACATTTTTGAAACTTTCCACTCAGAAATTGCCTATTTCCAGGCCCAGGAAAACATGCATCTAACTGGAGATCTGAATGGACGAACAGGAATTGAACCTGATGTCATCGACCCACAGGGCAACAACCATGTGTTTGGTCAGTCTCCCCTGTTTACCACACCAATCATCACCCCTCGGAACAACCTTGACTCTGAAATAAACCAAAGTGGCAGGGAGGTAGTGCAACTCTGTCAGGCCTTAGGCCTGTACACAGTTAACCGTAGGTTCAGAGGGGATTCTTTAGGGAGATTCACATACTCCTCAGCTCTTGGGTCTGGTGTAGTAGACTATGCAATCATGGACTATCAGTGCATTCACTGTCAGACAGCAATCCCCCCTTTCAGACCACAACCAAATAAATGTGTTTTTTAAATTCTCAGGTCAAATGAGTGACACAAAAAAGGAACCCAGTAAGCTGTATAAATTAAACCCTACTTACAGATGGGCCCAAGACAGTGGAGACAAATTCATCATGGCCTTGAACTCACCCGATCTGATGAATGACATATCAGTATACAACCAAAGTCAATATGTCCCTACCAGAGATGGTGTAAAAAAGGCTACTGATGATATCAATATGATTTTTCATGAGGCAGCTATTAAAGCTAACCTTATAAAACAAAAACAGAAAAAAACACTGACAAATGGTTTGATCAAGAAAGCAAGACCATAAGAAAAGAGTTGAGAAAAATAGCAAATGAAAAACATTGCCAATCAAACAACCCAGCCTTACGCATTAGGTACAATGACATTTTAAACAAATATAAATGTGCAATTAGGAACAAAATACAAAATTATACCCACAAGAAACTTTAATCAAAGCCATTAATCATAATCAATTCTGGGATGTGTGGAATAACTTCAACACAAAGCAAGCACTACGCATCCAAAATCCTGACATCTAGAGAGCACATTTTGAAAATCTGTACAAAGACAATACCAATAAATCAAATTAATTCAGCTCAATTATAAAAGAAAAACTCCATTAGAAGAAACAAAGACAACCAAAGCCCCCTTGATATCCCAATTACCTGGGAAGAATTGACCACACAGAAGTCTCTCCAGCCAAGAAAAGCTTGTGGTCTGGGCAGCATTAAAAAACGAAATGCTCAAATGCAGCACCCCAGAGATGCAGGGTGCAGTGTTGAAGTTGTTCAATATTGTACTATAATCAGGATGTTTTCCCAACATCTGGTGAAAAGGGCTCATTTCCCCCATTCATAAGAGTGGGGACAAATCAGACCCTGATAACTACCGTGGCATCTGTGTCAGCTCCCAAAACACCACACCACCGACCATGTATACATCCTTCACACTATAATTAGCAAACATGTACACCAAAAAACAAAAAGGTAAGATATTTGCTTGTTTTATTGACTTCAAGAAAGCTTTCGATTCTATTTGGCATGAAGGGCTCTATTACAGACTTCTACATTGTGGTATAGGGGGCAAAATGTATGATCTGGTTAAATCAATGTATTTGGAAACTATATGTGCTGTAAAAACTGGAGACAAACAAACTGAATCCTTCACCCAGAGAAGAGGTGTTGGTCAGGGCTGCAACTTAAGCCCGCTGTGCAGTGTCCACTTGTAGAGGTCGGAGGAAGCCGGTCGCTCCGCCTGTGGTTGTCCCTACAGCGTTAATAGCTCGCCATTAACTTGCTTCGTGCTCCCGTTAGCATGTGAAATTAGGCAAAGCCAGGCAGAGAGAGTTCAGGTGTGTGTCTGCTGGTGAGCAAGCTACACAGAGGGGGACAGCCACGGCTGTCCACCACAGTGATGGATTCCAGGAGAAAGAGCAACAGAACAAATGATCTGACCTTTTTATTGACCTGGTGACATCTGGGTCACAGGTCAGACTGGCCAATGCTGCGCTCAATGGCTCTCAGGATTGCAGTCTCCTAATAAAAGTTCAGTTAACAATCACCCAAATGAATGAATTCATCTGTGGAGTCCCAACAAATGGTAGTAGAAGCAGAAGTAATGACAGTAGTAGTAGTGTTAGTAGTAGCTAGTAGTGGTAGTAAAAAAAAAAATAATAATAATAATTCTACGTGGTCTTTGCATTGTGCCTCCCTAACCCTATCCCCTTCCCCCAAACCCCTCCCCTCTCTCTCTCTTAAAACAAATCTCTCTCTCTCTCTCTCTCTCTCAAAACCTAATACAGTAGCGGCGGATGGCCGCCCACCATTGAGTCTGGTTCTGTCCAAGGTTTCTGCCTGTTAAAAAGAAGTTTTTTCTTGCCACTGTCACCAAATGCATGCATTGTGGGATTTGTTGGGTCTCTGTAATTAATATTTATAGAGTACAGTCTAGACCTGCTCTATAGGAAAAGCGCAATGAGATAACTTCTGTTATGAACTGGCGCTATATAAATAAAATTGAATTGAAAGCTAGTAGTAACGCTTAATCAGTATTCCCACTAATAATTTGAATAACAAAAGTGTGAATGCTTACTCAGCAGAAGAACTGCTTTCAACATTCACACCGAATAATAATGAATTTTTTCGTAGAAGTACATAGGTTGTGGATGCCTTCAACGTTCACACCCAAGAAAGATCTGAATAACAATAGTGGGACTAACTAAATTTCTCAAGAAATTTTGAGTGTGCCTGATGCTTGTTATTTTAGTACTGCTCTCAATCTCACCATTCTCGCACAGGCTTTACTTGACAGTGATCAAGCTTCCCACCCTGAGCATGACGTCAGAGGAAAATGACCACAGTGTGAATATAGTGAAATAATAGCAGTAGCTGTATCATTGAGGTTCATAGGCCACACACTGTGTGTGTGTCAGTGAGAGAGAGAAGAAAGACAAAATGGCAGACATTAAAAATGAGATTAATTAGAGTGGCCAGCCATGGATATTAGACAGAGACTTAAGCATTAATTTAAACCAATCACAGTCAGCTTTGTCCATTTCTGCCCAGCGACTGCTGAGTCACTGGTTGCTATGGTGAGTGAGGCACCCTGAGGGATTGGAGAGGGGAGGAGCATTAAGGACAGATACATACACATCACTCTGTAGACAGCGCAGACAGTTCATTAAATACAAAAATACCTCCCAAATTCCTGCTTGTAAGTCAAAGACTGTAACTGCTATTACTAAAAACTAAAATGTGAGAATTACAGTGAGTTAAAAATCTGACACTGTCTGCTTTCCTCCAGAAATTTGTGCTCTCAGTTAATATGGGAGTCAATGTGGCAGTTGGTTGGCGCTCCTGTCGCTTGGAGGCTCACTGAGACAAAAGTGTAAGTCTGTTTGCCTCAGTAGTTACATGTCTGCGACCGGTATGAAGAGTGAACTTTGTGGGAGGGGGAGTAAGTTAAAGATACATTTTTAAGAATATTTTTTTTCTCATCTGCACTCTAGCAATGATGTCACCCACTCTAGCTCTGTCCAATACACACCTATTATAAACTCAGAAATGGACCAAAGATTGCCCGAAATGTAAACTGTGATTTCATGAAAACTGTGCTAGCTGTCAAAATGCCCATTTAGTCCAATAAAGTCCCAAGTCTCATGAACTGTTTAAACTGATAATCACTTTTTTACATTAAAGTATGGCGAAGCAACATGGCCCCAAATAGGGGAGAGTTTGAGCTCTGTTCACAATGTTGTGTAAGTGGAAATTGATCGCAATTTTTTGCAATTTTCGCACAAACAGTTAGGCGAATCTCTAAGAAAAGTCATAGCACCCCATTCCCGATCAATACGCACGTTTTGATGTTTTTTTTTGGTGTATGTGATGCCAATGCTGCAGGAGGAGATCTTTTTTTGTAAAAGAACATATTCACACCCAGTAAAGAATTTTGCCAGCTCTCACACTATTGTTCTGGTGCCAATTTACTAAAATATACACAAATATAGACTAAAATAAATGGGGCTCAAGTTGTAGCCCACAGGTAACCTAGTGATTCCATGACAACATTATACTTCCAGTTTACATCTTCCAAAGCCCCTGAATTATTGGAATTATTGTGCCTGGGGGTGTTGGGGGATGCTGTTGTCTCAGTTTTGTCTGATGGGGGGCCCACATTGTCAGACTTTCCTGATCTAAATGAAAGTTTAACTGGAGAATGTGACTCCTGAAAGTGATATGAGGTGATCAACTGATTATTTTACTTTTGGTGTTGTTTGAACAAACCGATAAACAGATAACTTTAATAACTGCAGCGCTTTGAGTAGTCAGAAAGACTAGAAAGGGGCTATATAAGTACAGTCCATTTACCATTTACCAGTTAATTTTGGCCATTTAACTCACGGAATTAACATTAATTAGCAACAGCTGATATGACCTGCTGCCAGTGATGTTTGTTATTTAAACCAGCGAAAGTAATGGCCAGTGCCGGCTAAAAATGAGAAGCTTCTGCCTGCCTGTTTTGAACACTGAGCTTTGCTAAGTGAGTTTTTGCATTTTGCTAGCCTCTGTGTTAGAACTCTTGCATTGCTGTGTCCAATTTTTTTTTCCCATTTTCTCATTTTTACTCTCATATGCAGTGAAATGCTGCACTGTAGAGCCCAGCTGCTGTAAAGGAGAGCTTTGCAACACTAGCAGGCTGGGGTGGACAAAACACAGTAAAGTACAGTACACAAAGGATCAGCATTTGATTGGGTTCATTTTAGCCAATATGGATCCATTAAAATATGGCCGGACCGGCCGACATATCTATCCTGCACACATTGCAATGAGCAAAGCCCAATGCAGCCTTTCTTTCAGGCCTCCCACTATATTGCCTGTGAGAACACCCAAATTTAGAATTTGTTTGTGTTAAAAAAACTCATTGTTCTACTGGATCTCTGCTCTAATTAGGCAATTCCTCACTACTGTGAAAATATGTCTCCAACAGAGGTCAGTGAAAGTCAAAGCATTCTAGCGGACATATTATCAGTTCTTACCATTTTCCTCATGAGGATATTCAACCCCATAGATACTGCAGCGGCGGAACACCATCTTGTTCTCTGTCAGAGTTCCTGTCTTATCAGAAAACAGGTACTGGATCTGACCCAAGTCCTCAGTGATGTTGAGGGCCCGGCACTGGATTCTGGAATCCAGCTGCTCGTTGTACAGGACTAAGTCATTGTGGATGAAGTAGATCTGGCCCAGTTTCACAATCTCAATGGACACATATAGAGAAATGGGGATCAGCACCTGTTGGACAGAAATTTATTACAGTTGACTGCAGTAAAAGCTAAGTAAAAGTTACTTTGAGTAAATATTTTTGTTTCAGCATCAGTTTTGGATTTCATAAATTTCACTGATAAATTGGATTACTGTTATATAATGAGCTGATATATTTGAAACTTTCAGAATTCTAATAAATGCATAAACCTAAACTGTACATCTACGTAATCCATAAAAAATTATTAACATTAAATGATAATTCATTTTCAAATATCTTTGGTTATCCTGAAAAATAAATAATATAAAAGGTGTGATAGATCTATAACTGCAGCTAATAAGAGACTTTAATAAGAGTGCAAAAATGCAATTTTTGGCCTTGAACTGAAATGGTTAACACTATACCTGCAGCACAATGATCATTGTCCAGAAGACATAGAATCCAGCCAGGGTGGGAGACATCTTCCCATCAACCTGAAAGACAGGGTCTTTGAGGTTCTTCAGCCAGAGGCTGTGACCTGAAAAACACCAAGACACCCAAGCAGCTCATGACTCTGGATAACTAAAGATTAAGGTTGGATATGGTTGAATCCCATAGCCTCGGGAGCATTCACTGGCGTTTTGTCACTGTCCATTTGGAAACTGGACACACTGGTCACCATGGAAATACTGGCTCTCCAGTGGTCTACATGATTTATACTGCCAGCTATACATTGCAATAATACTGCTACTGTTCATAGCTGTGTTGTGAAGTGACAACTGTGTGGTGTCAGTCAGCCTTGGTACACACCTATAGCAGCAGTCAGACACATGATGATGAGCAGGAGCACACACCACAGGACATCTGTGTTCAGACGCTTCTCCAGCTGGCTGCGCTTATACCTCGGCCCACTGTTGTTCATCATGGCTTTAGTCTCATGACCTGAGTCACACAACAAGGGAAGAGTAGACCACAGCCATTCAAAGTTATACAGACCATTATACTGTAGGGAGAACATCAGCAAAACTGAAAATTTAGCAGTTTACATAATGTGGGCATCATAAAGCTTCAGTTTCATCACTTTCATAGTTTTATCCTTGAGTTGACACATTACTTCTTCGTTTACATCTCCACCTTACAGTCATTTCAAATTCTGTTTTTGTTTCTCAAAATATTTTAAGGATACTTTCACACCTTTTACACCTGTTTGGTTATAGTCTGGTTCTGGTTTCAAACAAACTCTGGTGCGTTTGCCCATTTGGTTCAGTTTGTTTAGGTGTGAAAGCTGGCAATCAAATTCTGGTGCAAACCAAACAACCAGACCAAGCAATTCCATCATCAGGATATGAACGCAAATAATGGCCATGAAGATTTGAATTGTATAAGCAACCTAATTGTGAATTTAATCAGAGCAGGGCAGTGTATGTGGGATTGAGTCAAAATAAACTACAGTGTGTGTGTGTTCAAGGTAAAGAAGGAACATGTAACCCAATGGTGTGGCGCATTAATGTGTTTTTAGGGCAAAAATGGAGCTCTATGGCACAGAGGAATGAGATATACTGTATCAGGCTTTGGATACACACTTGTTAGTAGGCTACATTCATTGTAGGTTTGGGTCTGCACATAGGACTTGTTGACGAGAAGAAAAAGATAGAATATCACTAGACGTACTGTATCTTTAATATACCATTCTCTGAAAGTACACATAAATGTCTTTGCCAACCTACACAGAGAAGGGTGTTATGGATAACCGTAGGTCGCAAAGGTTTGCAGAGGAGCCGACAGAAACACACCTCACATATCTCAACAAGTAGTGTGGACATGCACTTCAAGCAAGTTGATTGGTTGATTCAACTCCTGACAGGAGGCGGGTTCGAAACGGAGACAACATCAAACATAAACAGAATGCCAGTGCCATTGTGCTAATATGTTTTCCTAGCCTATTCTAGCCTATTCTTTTCTATTGCCCTGCGTCCACGTCATGTGACTTGAAGTTTCTTTTGTGAAAACCAAAATGGTGGACATTTCTTTTATTCTCAGTGGAAAAGGCAGTATTTTAGATAATTTCTGCGTTAAAATGGGTTTTGATAACATTTCTAGCGAGAAATAGAGTTTTCTCATAATCTTTGTTCAGTGAATGTATATGATCCTTAGTTTTGTTAATTATTATGAAGATTCTCTCAGGTCTCAGATCGTTGCTATGGTGGTTGCTATGGACATGTTGCGTGTTTTGGGTGCCAATGCAAGCATGGCTAGTAAAACAGGTTCTGATTGTCATGCTGACATAAAATCCCAAAACCAAGAATCATAAGGATACAAAAAATCGCCAGGGTTGTGTAAATAGTAGCATATGTATGCCTCAGTATTTGATGACCTGTGAATGAGAATGAGTTGGTCTTTTCAGCCATAACCCAAGCACTTCAGGCATTCCTCCAACCCTGTAGTAATGCCCTAGATTGTCAGCAATATTGTACAATAATCTCTGACGGTGACTAATTTTGGTCACAAGTTCCACTAGAAAAGAAAAAACAAACAAACATAAAAAGGCTTCATTTTATATATTGGAGCTAAACCAGATACATTGTTGAAAAGGTCGCGACCTGAAGAGTAAGATATGTCAGTGTGACTCCTGCTTTGAGGTACTGACCTTTGAACCTTGACCTTGATGACCATCTTTTAAGGCTTATAATCCAGTAATAAAAGAGGCTACAGACATTGGACCAACTGTTATAGAGAGTACTTGACTTCAGATATCATGTGAGCACATAGTCAACAACTGGGGGTAACGTCAAATAAGATATGATGATGATAAGACATTTCATTGATCCCACACTGGGGAAATTCGCTTGTTACAGCAGCTCAAGATTCAACACATAGAGGAAAAAGGTCGATAGATAAACAATACAAAAAATAGAAAATAAGACCTATAAACACTATATACACCTGCCATATATATATATATATATATATATATATATATATATATATATATATATATATATATATATATATATATATATATATATATATATATATATATATATATATATAGTATATGGTTAAAATTATTTTTCAGCCATTTAACAATTAAAATCTGATTACACAGATGTGTTTACCATCCCCTTAAACTCCTCAGTGTACTCTCAATTCAGTATTTACAACTTCCAATCCTTTGAAAAACACTACTACTTCCTAAAAACTACTGTAATGGAAAATTTAAAGATATTTTAAGATGTTTTTCTGTTAATTCGCATTCAATATAGTGTATATAGTGTATATTTTCTGTCTAGCTGTGCACTTCTTTTGACCTGCTTTTAACAACTCAGACTGAGACTCGCCTTGGGTTCCTGTCTACCTAACATCCTTAGACTTAGTTCCTTTTTTCTTATATTTTCTTATCTTGACCTTTATATAGTCCTTGACCTTTATA
This sequence comes from Siniperca chuatsi, assembly GCF_020085105.1. NCBI lineage: Eukaryota > Metazoa > Chordata > Actinopteri > Centrarchiformes > Sinipercidae > Siniperca > Siniperca chuatsi. The sequence continues at coordinate 3,706,440 of NC_058056.1, read as the reverse complement.
TAGTCAAATCTAGGAGAAATTAACAACATCGGCAACCAACATTACAGGTTTCCCTTATGTTTGCCTCAGGTAAATACTGCTATTTATATCTCTCTGTCACATAATGTTAAGCTTAGTATTTATGCATAAACTCTCTAAACCATAAACATACACTCTGTTTTACGTTCGTTTTTACAGGTACATTTGTGAGCAATGACCTAGAAAGCACAGTGAAGTAGAAAGCATTTGTTGTGAAGAGAGACAGAGGTAACGTGTTAGCATGTACATGTAGCACAGTACGTAATGTAAACACTGATCAGGTGGAGGTGGAAAATACGATATGAAAGAATAGAAGATGTGAAACAGTCAAGTAATTGATTTAAATTAATTATAGTAATAGTATAGTGATTGCTGTAGCAACTGTCCCTATGTGTTATCCAGATTACACATGACACTAACCATAATGATGCATTAACTTGCATGGAATAGACTTTATCCTGTACCATGTCAATATAACTGAGGGTGAAATAACTGATCTTACAAAGAAACTTGCTTATGCACTTGAAAAACTGCTCAGTAACCAAAGTATCTGCAGCTACTGTGAGGACTGTACTGTGTCCATGTTTCACAGAGTAACTTGGATCTATTCACTTGAAACGTTTTTACTTGTCAGACAATTATTGCCAATTATTATTTATGCTTTAAAATGTTTATCAAAGGTGCAGATTATCTGTCCGCAGCTAATTTCGCTTACTACTGGACCCATCAGCCTAATATTTTTTGTGCACATTTATGACCATATTCTCAAAGAGCTCTCGTGGTTGCAGTGATTCACAATTTTTGAAAAACCTATTTTATTAGCCTACTGTAAAGCTTAGACTTTCGTCTTTTCAGCAGTATTCGCCATTTTACGATATGCGTTACGACATAGCTAATCGGCTAGGCTAAAGAAAGGCATTTCCGGCAATTGGCTAGGCTAAAAACACTTACCTAGTCTGTTGCAGGCCACATTTTGGCCTTTGTCGTGGCTCAAAAACTGACATCCATAGAAAAGTCTAATCTTCAGAGTGAGGGGATGACATGCAGCAAAGGGCTGCAGGCTGGATTTGAACCTGTGCCCCTGAGTAAGGACTTAAGCTTGGTACATGGGGTGCATGCTCTACCAGGTGAGCTCCTGGGGCACCCCTCTGGAGTGAGATTCAACTCTTCTTTGTTTGTTCTAAATAAATAAAATGTTCTAAATAAATAATGTATAAATTCAGAGGTTTGGACTTATCGTCCCGTTTATTGTTTCCTTATTAAGTTTAGACAGTTAGGCCAACCCAGGACGCTCAGTTACAATACCATTAGACTAAAGTATGCATCTTAAAGAAAACTGAGACTATACTATACAAAAACACACTATTAAAAACTTTGCATACATCTATATACGAAAACTTACACTATACAATAAAATAAAATTTCTCCCCTTCATTCCACTACTCTCGTGCATACACGCTGGACGCTGCCCTGCACTCCCTGTTCCGCACCCATATGCCCCCAGACACATCTGGCAGAGATCTGCACTCTACTGAGTGCACTCTTATAGTTTATATTGTGATCTGTTGACAGTGAAACAGAAATGTTTACTATCAAAACTTACTTACTTACTATCAAAACTCTTGCACATTTTCATAGTCAGGATATTAAATGAAGATTTAACAGATGATTTTCATATCACCTGTTTAAACAGCGTAATGACATAAAACCTTTGTGAAAGAACATTATATATTATAATACCACCGGACCCTTAACTACTAAATTTAAAAATTACCAAACCCTCCTTAAAAATAAAGCACTTTATTCATAGCCAGTGAAAGGGAAATATAAATTGGGTGTATATAATGCACAAAGCCATAACGTTTGTGTCAACTGTGCAGATCATGTCCTCCATTGAGGTAAAGTGTTTCCGAGACTTTCCTGATGCTGCTGGCCGCTGTGTTGTCTTCAGCCCTTTGCTTGACTGAAGCACGACACCTGCCCAGCAATAACATCCTCCTCTGATGGTTTCTCATACTGTGAGGAGAGTCTGGTGGGTCCAGGAACACCTCATCAAACACAAGCTTCATCAGGTCACTCAGATGATCTGTAAAACATTGCAGATTCAGCTTCTCCACATCACTGAAAAGGCTGAGGAGCTGCATAGGGAACTGGGGATGTGCCAACACCAAAGTCTTTGCAGGATACAGTAGCCTGGAGAGTTGTAACAGATTTACATTTTTTCATGAAACCCAAGCAATATGACATAAGAACACATACATAGCAATATTACATTATAAGTACAACTACTAATAGGTTGCAACAGCTTATTGTTAAACTTAATCAAAAGTAGTCAGAATATATCAAGCTACAAATCTGTACTTCTGATGAAGAGTTCTCTGCTGTCCTTTTGATGAAGAGTCCTCAAAGACAATTGCATGCCAGCAGTATGTCTCTGTGGTGGTGGGTTAGTCTGGCAGGCAACATCCCTTGCTGCAGGTAACTGTAGTGATGTGCTGGCCTGTATGCAGGAATACAGTTATTGTTTACTCCAACATCATCTCAAATGTGTAGTTATGGCAAAAGCTTGTAAATCCCTACATTTACATACAGCAGCAACGCACACACACACCAGCGGGGATCAAGGAGGAGAAGGGGCTTTCATGGATGCTAACAACATAGCCAGGTGAGCTTACATTGCACTATAAAGTTCCACAAAAAGCAACATGAAACAGTTACCCATATCCAACCTACTACTCTCGTTATTTAATTAGCTTCAAATGGGGCTTAACGTTCACACACACTCTTTCTGACTGTCCCTGAATATTACATACTCCAACATTGTTCCAGTGTGTGGGCCTACAATCGAAGTTAGGCACATTAGCCGCGCAACAGCCTAACACTAAATTCAACAGGCTTACCTGCAAAATAAACAGTAAAACAACATAAAACATGGCAAAACTTACAGGTTCCAAGTTTGAAGTTGGGTCACGGACAGCCAGTCACGGACAGCCAGTAACATTATCGATCCATCCTTGAGCCTTAGTTTTGAAGCAAATCCTGATTTGTTCTGGCTATCGTTGAGAGTTTTCCAGTTGATGGGCACTTTTCCATCAAAAATAAAGGTAATCCACTGGGTCTTGGCATCCTCGGATGATGGAAGTACATGAAGACTTTTCTGTTGGTGCATGCAGCCAACAACAGAACAATTTGCGTGCTTTGTTTGTACCTTCAACGTTGTAGTGTTACCGGAGTCAGCCATAGTGAGGAAATAACACTGGCAGACAGTGAGGCACTAGGTATTCTGTGGGTGGGGATGGTCACCGAGCTAGATGTGGTGCTATGTTCAATAAACCTCCCGAACCCAAACTAGGAGCTGGTTCCATAGGAGAGGAGCTTGATAGCTGAAGGCTCTGGCTCCCATTCTACTTATGGAAACTCTAGGAACCACAAGTAACCCTGCATTCTGTGAGTGCAGTGTTCTAGTGGGGTAATAGGGTACTATAAGCTCTGTAAGATTTAATGGTGCCTGACCGTTAAGAGCTGTGTAGGTGAGGAGAAGGATTTTTAATTCTATTCTGGATTTTACAGGAAGCCAGTGCAGAGAACATGTGCTGCAGCATTCTGGATCAACTGGAGAGTCTTAAGGGACTTATTGTTTTTGTATTTCTGCATCTTTTTCAGACATGATAAGCCTAAGCCTAATTTTTGGCTTTCTCTTTTGGCTTTGTTCTGTGGAATGTCCATGTCTATAATAGACCACATCCTGTAATATCACAATGGTTAAAATGTCGTCCTGAACAAATTAAATTACAGAGGAGCACAGTGAATATTTCCCACCTCTTCCTGTAATGTTAATCCCGTTCAAACTGGGCTGATAACCAGTGTGGTGATAGTGGTTATCAAAAGCCAGGGCAAAACTGTCTGCCATGCAATCGACACACCATTCACTGCTGCTTGTATAACTGAAGGAGACTCAGATGAGTGTATCAACATTTTTATCAACTTAGATCTTTTTGTGGTGTCTGGACAGTTACAGGACAATGTTCATAGAGTGAGGGGGACCATGCCCCCCCAGTGGAAATGACATGCTTTGGCTCCGTGAAACCAGGGAGTCCAAAAGAAGCCAGACTAAGCTGAATTCTGCTAGTAAAAAAATATATAAATAAATAAATATTTTAATACAGTACATTTGAGAAGCCCCCCACTGCAAGCTGGAAGTCTGGGTGGGGTTATATAGCACATATAGCACCACCCACAACCAAGAAGTTTATAAACTGATGCTAGCAAAGAAAACCAGTGTTGCCAATTTAGCAACTTTCTTGCTAGATTTGGTGACTTTTAAGACCCGTTTAGTGACTTATTCTCAAAAAAGCGCCTAATGAAAAAGCAACTTTTTGGGCAGACCTTACCTCCTCTCCTCCTCTCCCTTGAAGGGAGTCGCCACTACTTATAGTCACTGTACTGTAGGTAGTGGTGTGGCTCTCTGGACTGACTGTGTTCAGTAAGTGGGGGCAGGAATTGAGCCCTCCCCTCCCTGACAAATTTTTACAAATAGAAAAACCTGAAAACCTGCTATACTTTGATCATACTATCAAGATAATCACGAGTGAACTGTTTGCGATAATCAAACCAATAATAGCTTACTCAAAACTATATGATGTGCTTGTCCACAGTAAGCTATTTGAAATGTCACATAGAAAATTAGGATGCCTGCTTTATGTCAAATTCAAGACGTTTCGGCTCCCATCCGGAAGTCATTCTCAATTGTGAAAATGGTTTGAGAACTCAGAAATTTAAGCTACTCTGTGTTGCTTAAGCCCTGCTGAGTTCTCGAACCATTTTCACAATTGAGAATGACTTCCGGATGGGAGCCGAAACGTCTTGAATTTGAAAACATTGTCCAGATGACTACGACTGAAACCTTTTCTACAATGGAACACTCCTGGACGAATGAGGGACTACACCGTCTTGCTTTATGTTATGGTATTCGTCATTCTCCAGGCATGAAATATGATACAGGATTAATGTTTGATAAAAGTATAGCCACATTTGGCATATGTCATATTAAGGTTAATTTGCAGTCTAGCCTCACTTTTTCCTCCACTGCTTCATCTGCACTACCATCAATGCTCTCTTCACCTCCATTATCCTCTGTACTGCTTTCTGCCTGTAATTCAGCCTCTGTCTCTGGTGCAAAAACAGACCCATCTAGAAGCATGAGAGTATGATACCGGATTAATGTTAGATTAAATTATAGCCACTCTTGACATATTAAGGTTAAGTTGCACAGCCTATATGATAAGTCGGTATAGTGTAAATTATTTATGTTTTGCTAAATGGATGTACTTTTCACATGATTAGAACCACTCAAGAAATAAAAACTGCATTAATAAATATAACTGTTCCATGGTGGAAAATATGCAATAGAAATGCCACACTAAGAAAATATCTGCATTATTCACCTTTCTCACGCATCAATACAAAAGTATTGACCTTAATATACCTATATGAAATGTACTAATTTGTAATTACCTTTGTATTTACCTACCACTAATTTGTGATTACCTAACACAAAACAACTTTACTGTTAGATCAGATGTTCAACCAGAGAGTCAGCCTTGTTGGGAATTTGATAGGGCAGATTTGGTTTTTAGCAAATATCAAATATATTTATTATATTAATACAATTATTAATATCTCTTAAATTATAAAGGATCAATAATTACGGGGCACCGCCCTGGGTTCAGGGACCAATAACCAGCGGACTTGACCACATGGGTGGTTCGTCACACTATGATTCAAAATGGCGGGCAGGTGACTTGTCAAACGATGATCCAAAATGGCGTACAGGCCCGTGAAACTTAAACAAAGGCGTAAGAACCAAAATGGTGGATGCGCTACAAGATGGCATGGAGCACAACTGAGTTAGGACACCATGCTATCTGTGGGTTTGTATGTGTGTGGATCAAGCGGCAACCTCCGGGGCTGAAAAGTAAAGCCAATGTGGAAGTGCCTTAAACCTGCATTCTTTCTAATGACTCCACTTGTTGCAAAAAGAAGTCTGATTGAAAAGTCTAGGAGAAAATGACTCTACTTCTCACTTGATTTATTACCTCAGTAAACGGTTTCCTAATGAGTTTACAGTCTCAATCTCAAGTCTTGTTCAATACATCATGATGTTCATTTTGTAAATTATGGTCACATTTAGAGTAAAATAAACGATAAAGCAGGGTATGCTTTAGGGCAGGGCTACCTTCAGATTGACAAGTTGCTACCACAGCGACCTGTCAATCACGATAGAGGCGATGTGTATCCACTGCACTTGTTTTTGGGTGCTGTTGGTGTTTTCATCGAGGAACTTTGATCCTATCACAGTGTTCTTTCAGTTCATTAAAGTTAATTGTAACATTTTGGTCACCTAAAAATATCTTGTTCAGCATTCGGTTGTAAGACACTCTAGGAATCAGCTGTTAATTTTTTCCAGTGTTTTAAGCCTGTTTTTCGCTAGCAAAAATTAGCATCCCAATTAATATCACAGTTAACATGAATTAGAGATGCACCTTGCTAACCTAGCTAGTGCTAGTGTTACCTGATAACTTAGTGATTGCTATGCTCCCCAGCTCCCCAGAGAGAGAGAGGATCCTAATTGCTGGGGCAAGACACAATAACTTATATCAACACAGATAAAGGCCTGTAGCGTAGGACCGATACAAATAATGGAACGTGCTAAGCACGGAAACACACAGCAGTAAACAGGACACAGCGGTCCATTATTTCCCACAGCAAAGCAAAAATCACAACAACACCTTATAAACCTATCTCTGCCTAGACACAAGCATCTTACTTGAGATCGCTCTTGATAGTGATTTAATGTGTCAGTCCGTTTGGGTTATCCGGTGGAGTCTTCTCAGGCTTGGATACTGACGGTGGCTGTAAATTATATCAGTGGGTTCAACGGCAAAGCTGATCTGTGACAAATGTAGACTGTTAACATGGAGCAACCATCAAACCACCACCCACTCATGCTACACATGAGTTACGACAAAGAAACCCCCTGCCTCCGTGGGGAGAATGAATGAGGATGAATGAACCAGAGCTCAGATGGACATATGACATTATATCCGTGCTGCATCAAATACTTTGTTAAAACCACAAAGTAAGTGGATAGCTGTGGGGGTTTTTTTTGTTTATTTTATTTTTTTTTACATTCATTAACCATCTACTTTATCTAACTTGTTGCTGCTTTACATTACAGTAATGTAGCTTGATAGTTCCTTTTAAATTCTATAGATTATGCATTCCAACAGTATGTTGTTAATGACGATAGAAGTGAAGGAGAAACACAGGATCCAACAGTGTAGAGTACAAAGAGAATTGTGGACAAAGTAAAGAAGATGCAACTGATTCAAGAAGAGGCAACAAGGAGGAGCTTTTAAAGATGGCCACCACCATGCTTTCCTGAAAGCTTGGGCTTGAGACATTCCACCTGAAATCAACGCAATCCTCGGAAATATTTTCCCTAGACTGCTAATCTGGTCACAACAACAACAACAACATTGTAACAATACATTTTATCCTATTGTGTGGGTATACTAAACCAAGTTGTATTTTTAACTATTGGATCAGTCTAAATACCAACGGTCAATCCCGGCCTTTGATTTCTAAGAACTACTTCCTATATAGCAAGAGTGAAATGATGGCACTAAAGGTTGTGAAAAGTGATGAGGACTTAATCACCACTGCACAGGTACAGTACGTGACCTCAGTACGTGAGAACAACAGAAGTTCTTTTACAAGGACTTACTCCAACAAAAGAAAAGTACCTACAAAGGCTTTGTCAAAATGCTCATGGACTCCTTCAACAAAAGACTAGATGGGGTCCTTAAAGGAGCTATGGCACCTCAAATCAAGTCGACAATACAATACAATACAATACTACAATGAATTCCAATTCAACTGCTTCATGGAATGATTTCCAGTTGAATGTAAACTATTTTTGGTTTTGCACTTAAATATTTGCAGTCTTCCTAAAAATTATGATCTGCTGGTACATTATTCATCCTCCTTAAATCATGAGTTTTCTGTAATCGCTCTTACTGAAACATGGCTTACCGAAGAATCTAAAGGACTAGGCCTTTATGAACTACCATCATATAACTCTACTCACTTCATCAGACAGTCCAGGTCTGAAAGAGGAGTTTTAGTTTTTGTTCATCAAAACTTTGAAGTTGTTAATCGACATGACCTTATTCTAAATTTTGATGAAGTGGAGGCTCAATTGGTTTAAACTGAAATTTTGTTTTACAAAAATAACAATAATTTGGTCATAGATAGCATTTATCAACCACCAGACACTGAAATTACTTGTTTTAATGATAGTCTCATTAAACACTCTGGAGCTTATGAATAAGGAAAACAAAACATGCCGTATTCTCCGGGACTTCAATATTAACCTTTTTAAACGTGAAACTCATTCTCCAACAGAAGATTTTCTAAACCATTTATATGTAAGTTATTTGTATCCCACTATTAGTAAACCTACCAGGACAACAGACAAATCTGCTACACTAATTGACAATATATTATTTAATACTCTTAACCATGAAACAAAGTCAGGAATTGTATTCACAGATATATCAGATAATTTTTCCAATCTTTCAAATTGTCACATTAGATGGACTTAAGGTAAAAAACAACAACTCTGTAGTCACTTATAGAAATTTTAATCCAAGCAATAAATCTAAATTTAAAGAAATGTTGGAGAAAGTTTCCTTTGAAAAGGTATATAGGGAGAGCAATGCAAACTCAGCTTATCAAGCATTTATGGAACTATTTAATTCAACTTTCATGAAATGTTTTCCACTGGTTACTTGTTCTGTTGATACTGGGAAAAAATATAATAATCATTGGTTTTCTGCTGGATTGAAAAAGTCCTCCATAATCAAAAATAAACTGAAAATATGTTTCACCTTTTTCATTTTGATCTGCCTGACTTTAAAGAGGTGAATGATATTATATTATAATTTAAAAAATCAGCTCTGGGTCATGATGGAATTTGTACCCCCCTAATCAAAGAAGTCATCACTCCTATTATTGAGCCTTTAACATTCATTTTTGCATTAACCTTCGAAACTGGCAGCATACCTTCTGGCCTAAAAATGTTATTCCATTTTTTAAAACAGGCGATCCAGGATCCTTTACAAACTATAGTCCAGTTTCAATATTGCCAAAGTTAAAGATTTTAGAAAGACTAGTGTATAAAACACTTGAACACATACAATATTCTCTATAATCATCAGTATGGATTCTTTAAAAATCATTCAACTTATATGGCACTTTTAGAACTTACTGATATATACAGCTTTAGATATGTATTTTACACTGTTAACCATGCTATTTTGCTTTCAAAAATGTATAGATTTGGCTTGTATGGTAATGTTTATAAGTGACTTAGTAACTATGTTCTTAATAGAAAACAATATGTTTTTATTAATGGTCATGAGTCAAAAAGAAATATGCAATATGGCGTACATCAGGGATCCATATTAGGACCTTTATTATTTCTTATTTATATAAATTATCTTGATGCAGAATCTCACCACATTCCCATTGCTCTTTGCAGAAGACACCAACATTTTTGTCTCAAATAGAGTTTTAATAACTCACATTAGAGAACTAAGTCATGATCTTCTCAATTACTTAATATGGTTTTAAACAAATAAATTGTCATTAAATGTCAAAAAGTCTAATTTCATGTTATTCGCAGGAAATAAGAAATATGACAGTGAGCAAATTACACTTCATATTCATAATGAAGAAATAATCAAAGTTTCATCAACATGTTTTTTTAGGTAGGCCTATTCTGATTGATAAAAGACTCTTGGAGAGAAATGTTGTAGTCAGCCACCTATCCTCCCCATCCCCTTGTGTCTTTGTGGGTGCTCCTCTTTCCCTGTTTCTTGTGTGTCCCCGGTTCGTCATTGCCTATGTGTATGTGTGTGTGTGTATGTTACTGGTCTGGCTCCATGAATCCCCACCAACTGCTGATCACCGGCACACGTCTCCTATCAACTCATCAGTCTCCACAGTTTATATGCCGGGCTCTTCCACTACATCGACGTCAGAGCGTCCCCGTACATTGTACGATCACTACGTCAAGGCTCCGCAAACTTACGCAGCTAAGTACCTTTTTGCCTCGTGTTTTTGATCCTGTGTTCTGTTCTACCTGAAGGATTATCCTGTGCTGGTGATCACAGCTCCTGTCAGTCTTTCTGCTTGCCTTTCCAGCCACCTTCACCTCGCCTGTCTGCAACAGTTCCACCTCGGAGCCAGACCCTCGACATCTTACCTGCTCCGTGATCTTGATTCCGCTGACGGTTAGTCTCCACACACCACTATCAACGCTACACCACGGCCAGCTAGATCCACGCGGTACTACCTCACCCTGCTTCACGGACCAGCCTGCCTGTTCAGACCCACGCGGCGGCTAGACCCAGTCAGCGAGGTGACCGCTGCATCCAGGCTCTGAGTCGGAACCACTGCTACTCTCCCGGGATTACCAAGTTCGACGCCGAAGACTTCATTCTGAACTCCTACACCCCTTCCCACTATTTCTGCTAACATGTATAATAAAGTGTGAAGTGTCTTATAAAAATTATTGGTGTGTTCTGTATTTTTGGGTTCGAAGATCGTACATATGACAAGAACAGGTTGGTCCCTAAATCTCTTAAGTCAAAGTAACTAGATTTCTAGGGATTCTGAGGAAAAATAGGGGGTTTTGTACACAATACATGTTTTAACATTGTTATAATTTTATTTATTTAATTTATCCATATTTACAATACTGTAATATTGTATGGGCAAGTACTTTTCCAAGTTATCTGTACAAAATACTGCTGCTGCAGAAACAATGTATTAAATTAAAAAAAAATAATTTAAAGATAGAATCTGTAATCCAAATGTAAACAAAAGGACAGCCCCATACAATATTGGAACCTACTAATTTTTTATTTTTTTTAATACAGAGACTAACACTACTTAACAACTTTTATTTACATTCTCTTTTGCTGTTAAAAGATTGTTTACATAAGTACTTTTTTAGCATAGTTTTTGTTTTTTGTTTTTTTCCTTGCCACTGTTGCCAAAGTGCTTGCTCTTGCTGGGAATTGTTGGGTTTCTGTAAATATTATAAAGAGTATGGTTTAGACCTGCTCTATAGGAAAAGTGCAGTGAGAACTTCTGTTATGAATTGGTGCTATATACATTGAATTATGATCAATTGAGAAACACAAAATACAGATTTAACTGTTTACGTATATGTTTCTAAGTCTAAACAAATGAATTCCATTAAAAAAAAAACACAAATTTCAGGACTGAAATACTAGCTCTGACAGAAGAAAACTTGCACACCAAGGACCAGCTCAGCCAGTGGGAAGATGAATTAAAGCATAGCAACATGAAGTGGAAAACAAAATGTGACGCTCTAGAAAACCGCCTCAGGAAGGAGGACAGAGAAAAGACCTGGGAGGAGGAAATGAAAGTTCTGACTGAAAAGACCAACCAGGAGCTCCTCTCCAAAAAGAAGAAAGGATTTTGGAGGTTTTTAAAGAAGAGGGATGACGAGTCTGTAGCTAAACTAGCTGCTTCTTCCTCCCTCCATCACCTATCCGCTCCTCACCTGCATCCTGCTTTCCTCCCACTGTCCACTCTAGTGTCAGTGAACGGAGCTGGCTCAGGTGTCATTATGTGATACACAGTAACAATAAGTGTGAAACTTTGGTCATGTGAAAAGTACACTCCACCTGACATCTGGTACCTGGACGATATTTTCACCAAACTGCACTGCTCCATGTCATGTTATGCTACTGACATATCACAGCTGCAATCACTTGTAATGTACATTATGTAGGGGTTTTTTTTGTTCATGTTGTACATATCACAGTTTGATTGTTTCTTACAATCAATAGCCCACTGGTTTATTGTTTATTGTGTGCATTACTTCTAGGTTGGACTGTTGCAGTTCCTTATTATCCGGTTGCCCGAATAAGTCCCTTAAGACTCTCCAGCTGATCCAGAATGCTGCGGCAGGTGTACTGACTAGAAAGAAGAACTAGGAAATATTAGCTTCTCTGCACTGGCTCTTGGTAAAATCCAGAATAGAATTTAAAATCCTTCTCCTCACCTATAAAGCTCTTAATGGTCAGGCACCATTATATCTTAAAGATCTCATAATACCTTATTATCCGACTAGAACACTGCGCTCCCAGAATGCAGGGTTGCTTGTGGCTCCTAGAGTCTCCAAAAGTAGAATGGGAGCCAGAGCCATCAGTTATCAAGATCCTATCCTGTGGAATCGCATCCCAATGTGGCTCTTTCCTCTCTCCTCCTCTCCCTCTCCATCTGTATGCATTTATATCCCATTATTGCATGTTACTAACTCGACATCTTCTCTCTCCCCCAAAACCCCTCTCTCTCTCTCTCTCTCTCTCTCTCTCTCTCTCAAAACCTAACACGGCAGTGACTGATGGCCACCCACCATTGAGTCTGGTTCTGTCCAAGGTTTCTGCCTCTTAAAGGAAGTTTTTTCTTGCCACTGTCGCCAAATGGTTGCTCATGGTGGGATTTGTTGGGTCTCTGTAAATAATAATATAAAGAGTATGGTTTAGACCTGCCTTATAGGAAAAGTGCAATGAGATAACTTCTGTTATGAACTGGCACTATATAAATAAAATTGAACTGAATTGAATTCATGCATTTTGTTGTACTGGTAGGTACTTTGTGCAATGACAATAAAGTTTGGTCTAATGTAATCTAATCCAGCACCAACAGCTTTGTCCAACACATCAATAACATTAAACCACACATTAATAGGAACAGTTCAACATTTTTGGTAGTACACTTATTCTAGTTCTTTCTGAGTTAGATGAGAATGGATATCAATCGCATGTATGTGTTACTGTAAGTACAGAGCTGGACTTGGGTGTAGTTATCCTAGAAGAAGTAGTGGCAAACAGCTTCCGACATCTGAGCAATTATTCTGGTGAGTACAGTGATGGACAAAACTATGAAAATAAGATTTTTCCTTTAATCTCAGGAAGGCAGACAGGACATGCAGGCAACAGATTTGCTACAGCACAGTTCAACCTACAGTCAGTGGTCTTCCCCAGCAGCCTGTTTCAGCCTCTTTAATGTCTAACGTTTTTTTAGACTGTATACTATACTCATGGTGGCCTCCATCTTTCTTCCTTCCAACAGTCTGTGGACAGAATGAGTATTGTAACAATACCTGCATACAGTTCAGTGGTGGTAGTAGGGGTGGACGCCTGTTTCCACTCACCTGACTGGTTCCACTTGTCTTATCTCTTCTCAGAACAGACACAAAGGGGCTAGGTTTAACTTATACTTTTATCAGGCTACAGTACATTTGAAAATTACTGTGAAAACAGGTGGGCTCTGGCACTCCAACAAAATCTGTCAAAGTATTGTGCGTGTGGCATTTCTCTATATTTATTTTGTCACATTGTACAACATGATCAAATGATTGTTATAGGGATTCCATAAATTGAAACAAGCCTACCATAATGGCCAAAGCACCATAAAGGTGCGAGCAGGCCTATGTAATTGTTATTAGTCAGATGTTTTGTAAGTGATGCTGTACTCTTACCAGCGTAGACCACAATGCCCACTACAGTCTCAGTGTTGCGGATTGTGCAGCTCCTCAGCAGGAGGTTGTTGTTATGTAGCCCGACACGAACACCACTGGGGTGCTCCCTGTGGAACAACATGCACAAACACAAAAGGCCTAGCTCACACTCAGCTGCACAACATGATCCAGTTTTAGCCACTGACAGGTATATTTAGAAGACAACTAAAAGTGGGTTTGAGGTAATGGTTTGAAGCAGGCTCTATTGCACTGGTTTGTGGAAGCAGGTGCATTTGCAAAAATTCTTATATTCTATATATTCTTATATCACTTCTGAATTTGTAACAGTGCTTTGTCAAGCAGTCATGCTTCTTGCCAATAAATGTTTTTTATTTGATGCATTTCAGTCACTTTTCTAATATGCCAATGCAATGTTTCTTTATAGGCTATAGATTGTTTTGATAAATCCTATCATTATGTATAAAGGTAAGTAGGGTAATGAAAGTCTAAACTACATCAATGTTTTAACACTGTTTTACAATTTTATAATGAAAAAGCAAGAAATGTGTGATGTAAAATGTTGGTATGGGCTTGGTTGTATACATTGTGTTAGATGGTCAGTGTTATGTCATCATTTTTTTTTACTTTACCATGAATACATTAATAAATAAATATGAGCCCTGCATATTTTGATTTCTCAATATAAGGAGATACTTATTATTATACGGATCCCATATATTTATTTCACTTAAGTGGATATAGACAGATATGTTCGATCACTAACATGAAAAGGAACTCACATATAACCTCTGAACCTGCTGAAGTCATCGTTGGGGTTTTCACATTCAATACGACTGTGGAAGCTCTCAAGGGTCAACTCTACTCCCTGGAAAATACACACACACACACACACACACACACACACACACACACACACACACACACACACACACACAATATATTCAATCAAATCTGCAGATATGTACACATACGGATAAACAGATATGCAATAATACATCCCACAACTGGAGGCACACAACACGGGATGCCATCATTTTCTACTCCACTTTTTACTGGCTGTTATTTTTTACAGTGACTTTTACGCCAGGACAGAGATGTTGAAATGAAACATGCTTATCAGGCTACCAATTATCATCCACTTAAAATGAGACTGACGTAATTGTCACACACTTAGAAAGTTGATACTGGAGTTTATTATTTTGTGGATGCTCTTTCATCTGGCAAAGAGAGCCAACTGTCTTCTTATTGTGACTCCGTGCCTTGTGTCTCTTGCAGACAGCAGTGCCCATTTCTGTAACACTTCCTTTTATGGGTCGGCAAATTTAATGGTAAATAGGGTAACATATTTGAAATTTCTTTGAAATTACCCCCAAATTAACACCATTCTACCAAGTTAATTATACCAAGTTAACGGTATAATTAGGCTCACATGCAAAATATAGAGGAGTTATACTTTGTAATGAGGCCTACATTAGGCCTATGTGTTTTTTTTTTTATATTTTCTAACCAATTTTGAACCAGTGTTCTTTCCCTTTACTCAGGCTGATTTCTATATATTTTCCAGAGATCAGATCAGTAATTTAAATGATACCATTTACTTAACACAGAGACCTTATTTATATCTAATATGCACGTCAGGATGGCAGGGGGTGAATTGTAACCACCATATATTGCTAAATATAGAAATACAACTTCATAATCAAAAGTCAAGTTACTATTTAATTTTATCTCTGTCCTTGTTTGCTTTCTAAGGCCTGATAATAATGTCAGTTAAACAATAACTACACTTATCACAATATATAACAATAACAATAAAACTGTAACAACAGCAACAACAAGCCATCAATGTTAATAATTTAGTTAATAGTAGCCTTAGCAGTGCTTAACACTTAAAATTCATATTCATGACAAACCCCCCCACCCCACACACACAGCATTCTAAACTGCAACCATAGCATCAAACTGTTTGCCATAAACTACACTGGAGGTTATACAAATTATGCTAATCATGAGGAAATATAATATATAAAAAAAATCACATTTAGTCTCATTTTTTTTAAAAAGTTCTCCATATTGAACACTGGAATGTGTCCCTGAACAGCCTCAATCAAGTTCAACTGCGCAAACTTGGACCAACTGCACTTCTGCTGTTATCCTTTGAGGTAACGTTAGCTAGATGTATCTCCTAACTGCTAACTCTAACAGTAAAATACACCGGCTAAGTGGTTTAAATTGACATAAAATTTGTGTAATTACTGATATAGAGTTTACACATTACAGGAAATACAGCCTGTATGTAGCATTACTATTCCTATAGTGTTAGTTAACGTTAGCAATTATGTTAATGGCTGTATAGTCGCTAATGCTAACCTTAGCTATGTTAACTGACAAAGAAAGTTTCATGTTTCACTGCCACTACATAAGAAATGTTGTCCTGTTCACTCTCTCACTCAGTTACAATAACATCATTGTAAATCTGAAAAATGAAAAAGCAAAAAAAAAAAATTAACAGCAACCAGCTAGATGCCAGCTAATCCTCATATCCTCATAATAAGAATATGTTTTAAAGGTCCTAATCTTAACTCCATTGCTCCAATGCTTGTGTCTGGCTTAGTTTTTCACTAGCAGTTTTAGCTGTTAGCCAGCATTAAGCCAGGCATTCTACATTCTATGTACAAGTGTCACAGTTTCCTTTGACACTTGGGTAAAAACAGTGATACCTGGTACAGCTTAGATTGAGCAAAATGTTGCCAGCTGTCTCACACACACACAGACAGACAGACAGACAGACAGACAGAGAGAGAGAAAAGACGAGAGACTAACATCTTGTTTCCTCTCCTAGACAAAGAGAAGAGGATCCATAAGATGTGCTTAATTGGTGAGTGAAAGAAAATCTGAACTGAAACTGACAGCAGTACATGACTTAACTATGGATAACTGTTTAGCTCCCTTAGATTCAAAAATCCCTTCCAAAAAAAAAAAAACAACCCTGCAGAATCGTGTATTAAAAAGAGTAACTGAAAGATAACCACTTGATTTGTACAACTCAGACTGTTGAAGCCTCAAATTAAATTGAACTTTGGAGTGCATTTTTTTCCACAGTTTTGACCTACCTCATAGCTTAATAGAGCTGTAACCAAACCCACACAATTTTGAGATACCCTTACGCAGGGTAGAACAAAACATGACCATGTTTTTTCATAACTTTGACTTTTTTCTGGCTTGAATGAGGGAGTAACAAGTGAAGGCTTCATTTGCAAAAAACGTATCTCCATTTTGTTTAATTTTCCTAATTCATGTTTTTTTTTTTTATTGTGGACTACAGGGAATATCAAACTGGTGTTGGGTTGTTTTGATGAAGAACAAGAGAGTAGTCGAGAGTAGTCCTTCTTGATTAATAAAGATCCGGGCCAGAACCCTACCTCCAGTCTCAACCTCAAATCTGAAGCAGCACAGACTTTTTAAGATGGCTCTTCTCAATGTAAGATCCCTCTCTAACAAAACGTTTATTTTAAATGATTTTATCTCTTCTACTGATTTAGGTTTTATGTTTTTAACTGAATCCTGGTTACGTCCTGGTGATCACAGTCAGCTGGCTGAATTGTGCCCTCCTGATTATGACTGCTTTAGTCGCCCTAGGGTCTGTGGTCGAGGTGGGGGCCTTGTTACTGTCTATAGGAAGCATTTTAAGTGTGACCTCTTAGCTTGCAATGATTTTTCCTCCTTTGAAGTGCTCATGTTTAAACTTGGCAGCCCCCTCCCGGTCATATTTGCTATTATTTATCGGCCCCCTATCCAGTCTTGTGTTAAATTAGATAGAATTCTTTTTTGTGGTGATTTTAATATTCGTGTTGATGACACCTCTAATGCCCTTGCTGCTGATCTTTTAAATATCACTAACTCTTTTAACTTTTAACAACATGTGTCTGGCCAAACTCATTCCCGCGGCCACACCTTAGACATAGTCTAAGTACACACGCGTCCTTAATGAGCATAGTGCCTTAAAATTCTGTACCCTGTTCAATTCTCCTGGCAGTGTGTTTCCCAATCCCTCCAACACCAACGATTTGGTTGATTATTTTAACTATCTGTGTTCTTCAACCTTAGATCTCATAGCTCCTCTGAAAAATAGACCAAAATCAAAGACTAGAAAACAGCCATGGTTAAATGACAGTATTTGAAGCTGTAAAAAGAAATGCAGAAGAGCAGAACGCAAATGGAAGAAATCAGGTCTCCAGGTCCACTTTGTGGCCATGAAAGAGTTATTATGCCTTTATAATAGGATGGTGAAGGATGCAAGAACATGTCATTTCTCTGCACTTATTTCTGCCCATCAGCACAACCCCAGATTCCTATTTAAGACTGTGGATCAGTTAGTTAATCCAGCCTCTCCTTGTGCCCCTGCTGAGTGTGATGCTGATTGTGAAAAGTTTCTTTTGCACTTTGCTGGAAAGGTGGAGTTAATAAGATCTGATATCACCCCCAATCCTGCCTTTTTAGATGTGGATCACCCGCTCAGGGATTCTTTGAGTAATTTTTCTGCTGTTACTCTGCCTGAACTCGCAGACATCATGTCTCTTATGAGAGTGTCCTCCAGCCCTCTGGACAAACTAGGTTTCTATTGGAAGTTATAGATTGTATTACGCCCCTTTTACAAATTATTTTTAACAGCTCGCTGTCTACTGGCTGTGTCCCTGATTTCTTTAAAACAGCTTGTGTCCTGCCAGTCCTAAAAAAACCTGGGCTTGATCCCATCCTCCTGGATAACTATCGCCCATCTCCAAATTACCGTTTATTTAGAAGATTCTCGAAAAACTTCTACATCTAAGCAGCTTCTTGCTGCTGTGAAAAACAATAATACCTTTGAAAAGTTCCAATCTGGCTTTTGTCAACACCACAGCACTGAGACAGCCCTTCTCAAAGTCACCAATGACCTTTTAATGAATGCAGACGCAGGCATGTATTCAATTCTTGTGCTGTTGGACTTAAGTGCTGCCTTTGATACAATTGATCATGGCATTCTTTTAGATAGACTGAGACACTGGGTGGGCATATCCGGCACTGCACTAGACTGGTTCTCAACTTATTTGTCCAATAGGAAATTCTGTGTCAGCATTAATAACTTCATGTCATCCTTTTCCCATATCAAGTACGGTGTGCCTCAAGGTTCAATTCCGGGACCAATATTGTTCTCCTTATACATGTTTCCCTTGGGTGATGTCATCCACAGTTGTACCTCCCTGTCAAGCCCACTGACCTTAGTATGCTGAGTTCTCTGCAGGACTGCCTGTCTGACATAAGAAATTGGATGCCGATAAATTTTCTTCAGCTCAACTCAAATAAAACTGAAATCCTTGTTATTGGGCCCCAACACATCACATCACTAAACAAATACTACCATCTACTGGTAACCTGTCACAACATATCAAGCCTGTTGCAAGAAATCTTGGTGTCCTGTTTGATAGCAATTTATGTTTTGAGCAACATATCACTAAGCTTGTCCAATCGTGTTTCTATCACCTCAGAAATATTGCAAAAATATGATCTATTTTAAATCTTAGTGATGCAGAAACTGTTGTACATGCTTTTACCTCCTCACGCCTTGATTATTGTAACAGCCTGTTCACTTGTCTTAATCAAAAAACTTTGACACGACTGCAGACTGTACAGAACTCAGCTGCTAGGCTGTTAACCAGGACCAAGAAGTACGACCACATAACACCTGTTTTAGCCTCTTTACATTGGCTCCCTGTTGGTTTTAGGATTGATTTTAAGATCTTGTTGATTACTTTTAAGGCTCTTCATGGCCTGCCCCCAGATTATATTTTAGACTTTGTAATCCCTTATGAACCTTCACGTAGTTTGAGATCTTCGGGCAGGGGTCTCCTGTCTGTTCCTGAGTCCGGGATGAAACCTAAGGGGGACAGAGCTTTTGCTATCAGGGCCCCGAGGCTCTGGAACAACTTGCCCGAAGAAAATAGGTTGTCTGAGTCAGTGTCTTCGTTTAAGTCTTGTCTCAAAACACATTTTTATCTGAAAGCATATCCTGATTTTACCTGAACTGGTTGTTTATTTTACTGTTTATTTTATTGCTTTTGTGTATTTTATGTATTTTATTTCTTCATATTTCGTCATTCACTGTGGTATTGTATTTCTCTTGTTGTGAAGCACTTTGTACTTTGTTTTGATAAGTGTTCTATAAATAAAGTTTTATTATTATATTATTATTATTAAAGAGACAGTTGCTAAAACAGCTTGTTTCAGACAGAGGATGAACTGAGGGGCTGCATAAAGGGCCAGTATAAAATAAATAAGGATTTGTTTTAACTGTAAATCATGCAACACTACTCTAGTGGAGTCCCAGAATAAAAATATAGAGCTGGAAATTAGTATAACAGGTCCCCTTTAAAGGCATTCGAAACAGTTTCAAGTCCTTGGGAAGCAGAAACCTCTTACTCTATAGAGGCATACATGTATTCAAAGTTAATAACCAAAAATGGGGTGATCACATGCAGATTTACTCTAGGGGCCACAAATTGAGGCGAAGACACAGCTTACACCTTCTAATCCACTTCATATATTACCTGCAATGGGAGGTCTGAAACCACCTGTCTCTGTTTCAGGTTGGTCTCTCCGTCCAGGTTTGCGGTCTCAATGTAACAAATCCCACGAGGGTCAGAGGAATACAGCAGCAGCATGTCAGCAGGGATGATTTCATTACAGGACAGACGGACAAAGTCTCCGACTCGCACATCCTTCCAGCACTGGTCAATGTAGGCTTTCTGCTTGCTATGGAACAACATGAGTAGAAACAGAAGAGACAGAAAATTAAAAATATCTAGGCAAATGATCCAGTACTGAGAAAAACAGGTTACAGTGTAAATTAACACAATCACATGACAAAAGGATCCAGAGTGGTCAGTAACTGTAAGGCTTTTCTAGCAACTAGTGCAGTGTCTTTCAAAACGTGCCTGTTTGGAACAGGCCAATTGCTTGGCCTCTGGATTTGCTGCTTGCAGCTTTCTCAATATCATCGACCTGCAGAGCCCCCGCAGCTCTAGTTGCTGCAGTTCCACACCTACAGTTTTAGGTGTACACATGCGCATGCCCCAGACCCATAGTTTTAGACTTAAGTATGCGCCACCCTTTGTTTTTTAAAACTTTATTAACAACACAGTAATATTACAATACGCCACCAGTTTTAGACAGTTTATTGAGGTGTTTCCCAAAACATGAGCCACACCTAAATTATTAATAATCAGTATTGATATTTCTGCTTCTTTGTTAAATGACTTTTAATTGACTGAATGCAGGCCAAAGACACACTGCACACATGAAAAGCAAAATGTACAATCGTGTTGTCAATGTCAAAATGAAGAACAAAATGAAGATTTGGAGTGGCTTAGTCAAAGTCCTGACCTGAATCCTATTGAGATGCTGTGGCATGACCTTAAAAAGGCAGTTCATGCTCGAAAACTCTCCAATGTGGCTGAATTACAACAATTCTGCAAAGATGAGTGGGCCAAAATTCCTCCACAGCGCTGTAAAAGACTCATTGCAAGTTATCGCAAACGCTTGATTGCAGTTGTTGCTGCTAAGGGTGGCCCAACCAGTTATTAGGTTTAGGGGGCAATAACTTTTTCACACAGGGCCATGTAGGTTTGGATTTTGTTTTCCCTTAATAATAACAACCTTCACTTAAAAACTGCATTTTGTGTTTACTTGTGTTATTTTTGACATTTTAACATTTAAATTTGTTTGATGATCTGAAACATTTAAGTGTGACAAACATGCAAAAAAAATAAGAAATCAGGAAGGGGGCAAACACTTTTTCACACCACTGTATAAACCACTGAAATGGCAGAACTAACACAACAGAAACTCACGAGGAAACCACGAAAAGGAGGTAAAAAGAAAACAACAAAACAATACAACCAAGAGCTCCAACCCATTCTGGATTTTTTACCATACGGTCCTATTCAGCTCTGTCCTGTGCACATATGAATGAAGACAGTGATTTTAGAGGGTCACAGTCCTCTGCTACCAACAGAGGGCTGCGGCTGTTAAAGCTTTGATTTTTGCAAGCTGTGCAGAACACAGCTGAGCATGTTTTACTGTGATGCAACGTTGAATAGTAAGTTCAGGTGCTGAAAACATTACCTCATAACCTGTTTTGTTTTTAAATCTAAAAATATTTGGCATTTATAGGGTCATTCAATACAATCAGAAGGATATCCATTGTTACCACCACCCACCAACATTCGTATGCAGGAGATTCATTCTAGCAAGTGACGAACAAAAGTGCCGCTATATACCAAAGCTAAGATAGAAGTCATTAGACTAAGAGTAGGACAGAACCTACTGTTCAGTACACATAACACAATAGGAAAGCGTGAGAGGGAAGATATAGAACTGGTTTCTAAAAGATGTAAGTATAGTTACATAGCCTGTATACAGACAGGCTTTTGATTCACACAGGTAGATGTCCACATTCATATTGTATTGATTATGTTAAAAGCTGCCCACGTAAGATACACCACTAACATTTTGTGTTATCTTGATAGATAATCATGGCAGAAGGCCGGGAATACGATTGGACAAACAATCAACCCTTTTATGTACCCCAACAAGTACAACACCAGGAAGGCCACTACAGGACAACCCAACCAACAACCACAACCAATTGAAGATCCACAGCCACAGCCCTCCACCAGCACAGCTGACACAGATCACACCTACAACACAGCACCTTGACCTAGAAGACCCACATATTCGGGCCGATCTAATATTTCAGGAGTTTCAACTCAGGATGTTTAGTGTGCCCGAATAAAAAGTCAGAGAGTTGCACCAAGCCAGCATTAGGGAGATGAAGCGACGCAATAAGTGATGGAAGATTAGGAGACGAGACACTACCATCAGCTCCAAGTTAAGGTAGACGAACTGAAGCAAGACAATGCGCTGCTTGACCAACGCATGCACTCCTGTCTTGGCATCCCTTACACCTATCGACAGCTGCACAGGACCATTCTGCAGCCACAGTGAGTAGTGAACAGGATTATACAATAAACATTCACAATCGCAGGTGCATAAGATATCTCACACTGGATATACTGGACACACTGGACATTATGCTTGTTCCAAGGAGCACTATGGACACACTGTTAAGACCAACACTGGACACTAAATACAATGCAATCAAACACACTGGAGAGTACACAGAATGTTGTTGTGATTTCACCTTACATTTAAAAGCATTTATGGTGTGTTGTGATTTGGGACTAGCCCCATTAGTAGTGACATGTTCAATACCCTAGCTTGCTGAACTAAGATTAGCAAAAACAATATATGCCTTGTTATTATAAATGTTTGATTTGGTTTTATGCTTATGGCTTTAAATACAGGATCCATGTTGCCAAAGAGAATATAGAGGTTGAAAGAGAGAAAGGTTTTGGGGGAGGGGGGTTGGGGTGGGCAGATTTTTGCAATATTAGGTGGGTGAAAAAAGGCAGTCCTTGAAGTTTGTTTCATGTGGGAGTTAAAGGATAAATCCTGATCAAAGATAACTCTGAGGTTCCTTACGGTGCTGCTTGAGGCCAGGGCAATGCCATCTAGAGTAACTATATCTTTAGATAATGCGTCTCGGAGGTATTTGGGGCCAAGTACAATAACTTCAGTTTTTTCTGAGTTTAACATCAGAAAATTGCAGGTCATCCAGGTCTTTATGTCCTTAAGGCATGCTTGAAGTTTAGTTAACTGGTTAGTTTCTTCTGGCTTGATCGATAGATATAATTGGGTATCATCTGCATAGCAATGAAAGTTTATGGAGTGTTTCCTAATAATATTGCCTAGAGGAAGCATATATAAGGTGAATAGAATTAGTCCAAGCACAGAACCTTGTGGAACTCCGTGACTAACTTTGGCGTGCACGGAGGACTCACGGTTAACATGTACAAACTGAGATTGATCTGATAGATAGGATTTAAACCAGTTTAGTGCGGCTCCTTTAATGCCAATTAAATGTTCCACTCTCTGTAGGATGTGATAGTCAGTGGTGTCAAATGCAGTACTAAAATCTAACAAGACACGTACAGAGACAAGTCCATTGTCTGATGCAATTAAAAGGTAATATGTAATTTTCACCAGTGCTGTCTCTGTGCTATGATGCACTCGATATCCTGACTGAAAATCCTCAAATAAACTATTGTTATTTAGAAAGTCACACAACTGATTGACGACTGCTTTCTCAAGGATCTGAGAAAGAAAGGGAAGTTTAGATACAGGTCTATAGTTGGCTAAAACCCCTGGATCAAGAGTGGGCTTTTTAAGAAGCGGGTTAATTACAGCTACTTTAAAGGACTGTGGTACATAGCCAGTAAAGAAGTGCTAAGGGTAAAATGTCTTTAAGCAGCCGAGTTGGAATGGGGTCTAAGAGACAGGTTGATGGCTTAGATGAATTAATCGTCAAAGTCAGCTGAAGAAGGTTGATAGGAGCAAAGCAGTCTAAATATATATCGGGTTTTACAGCTGCTTCTAAGGTTCCTGTGTTTGAAAATAAATCAGTACCGGTTGAAGGCAGGACTTGATGAATTTTTTTCTCTAATAATTAAAATAATTTAAATGTTATCATTAAAGAAGCTCATGAAGTCGTTACTACGGAGGGCTATTGGAAAACATAGCCACAGCACAGCAATTCTTACTCTAGATAGACATCTAGAGTAAGAATTTTTGCCTAATGGCGTGTAGTCCAGCAATAGCAGTTCAAAAGTTTTTAAATAATGGTCTGATAAAGAAGGATTCCGTGGAAAGACTATTAAATGTTCAATTTCAATGCCATATACCAGAACAAAGTCAAGGGTGTGGTTAAAACAGTGAGTTGCTTCATGTACACTCTGACAAAAGCCAACTGAATCAAATAATGAGATAAATGCAGTACTAAGGCTATCATTTTCAACGTCCACATGAATATTGAAATCACCTACAATAAATACTTTATCTGTTTTAAGAACTAAACTTGATAAAAACTCAGATAAAAATTCAGAATAAGGACTAGGAGCGCAGTACACTATAACAAATAGAATTGGCTGTCGTGTTTTCCAGGTTGGGTGTGAAAGAACAAGGCTTTCGAATGAGTTATAATTTAGTTTAGGTTTAGGGTTGATTAATAGGCTTGAGTTGAAGATGGCTGCAACTCCACCCCTTAGGGCGGAGCCTGGAGGAATGTGAGTATTAATATGAATGGGTGAAGTGGATTCATTTAGGCTAACATATTCTTCATGACCCAGCCAGGTTTCAGTAAAACAAAATAATTAAATATGATACTCTGATATTAAATCGTTCACTAGTACAGCTTTAGATGACTGAGATCTGATGTTTAAGAGACCACATTTAATTCTCCTATTTTGTTGTGCTATTTCAGTGTTTTTGTTTAAGTTTTTTATATACAGCTCCTTTTCTGTTAACTTTTAGTTTTATTCATTTAAGTGGTTGGGGGGCAGACACCGTCACTAAGGAGTTTTGGGTGGGTAACTGCTCTGGAAGCGTAGAGAAGTGTGTCGGACTGCAACTCTGCCTCCTGGTCTCAGCTCTGAGTTGTCATGGTTTTGGTCCGTTAATAAACTTGGTCAGATTTCTGGCTACGAGAGCTGCTCCATCCAAAGTGGGATGAATGCCATCTCTCCTGTTAAGACCAGGTCTTCCCCAAAAAGTCCGCCAATTCTCTATAAAGCCCACATCGTTTGCTGGACACCACCTTGACAGCCAGCAGCGGAATGAAGACATGCAGCTAAACATGTCATCACTGGTCAGGTTTGGCAGGGGCCCAGAGAAAACTACGGAGTCCAACATTGTCTTTGCATATGTACACACCAACTCAACATTACCTTTAGTGACCTCCAATAGGAGTAATCGGGAGTCGTTACTGCCGACGTGAATAACAATCTTACTGTATTTACATTTATAGCAGTTTTAAATAGGATTCAACGTCGCCCGCTCTGGCCCCAGTAATACATTTGACTGTGGTCGCTGGTGTCACTAACTTCACGTTTCTCAAAATGGAGATGCCAATAATCAGAGTTGGTTTCTCAGCGGGTGTGTCGCTGAGTGGGGAGAACTTGTTAGAAATGTGAACAGGTGGGTGGTGAGAATAAACTCTTACTACATTGAATTCTGATCTTCTCCAGTGACTTATTTTGAGTGTCTCCAGTTTTGTTCATCTGAGTGATTGGGAAAGTGTTGGAAAAGGAAGTCAGACTCATTCTTTAGCCCAGGCCTGGACTTCTGTGATACGACAGCTTCTCTCCATCACAGCCAGATAAAAATGATGGCCGCTTCCAGTAACTCTGCAGCATCAAGCATGAGAGCACCCACCCACCCGTCTTCTATAAAATTGACACCTAGTTCTTGTTCCGAAGCATTTTTAATTTTAGTAAGGGAATAATCATCCAAAGCCATAAATTGGCCATAGATTATTGAGACTGCTGACTTCTGTTGGGGGTTTAGTTGTAGCAAATCAAAAAAGGAAGGATAATCATGGAAAATGGAAGTAGTGCAATGTCTGCCCTGAAAGTATCAGAATAGGTGGGATGGTGGTAGTTCATATTCAATGGATAACACTTCAAAATTACCAAAATTTCCATCCCTAATCACATCTCGGAAACAGTGCATACCTTTTTCATGCCACTGAACTTAAAATGACACCTGAATTGACACCAAATCCTAAGGGTGGATGATACAACGGGATTATGTTCGACACCAGAAAAGTTGATGGGTAGGAATGAGGGCAGAGAATAGGGAACGTAAGGTTCTGGTGTCATTGATCCCAACACACTCAATTTGAGACCTACTTAATTTGAATGGAATTTTGAACTGCTGTAGTTGTAGAGCTGGTGTGTTGATGGGATAGCATTCACTCTTGAAAAGATTTATTTTACAACCGGAAAATTAAACTATGAAGGATCTGAAGGTGACATTAATTTCATCAGGATCAGATGGTAAAGTGCCAGATGAATCTTTAATCTGTGAAATCAGACGTGAAGCTGTCTAGCGCCTTATCTGGTGTGCAAGTAATCGACAAGCTTTGTCTCAGAATCAGCAATACTTTACTGATCCCTGAAGGGAAACTCTTTAAATGTTCATATAATGTTCAATGTCCATGTTCATAATAAGATTTTAACCCCCCGGTCCCCCACACATTCGTTGCTCACATCCCCAAATGATGTGAACAACTGTGCTGACTCCAACGGGAGCCAAATCCTAATAATACTCATGACTCGAAAGCTCTGACAGCAGGTCGGGCTCCGCAGTGTTGGAAATGTCCACCCGTGAGGTACAATATTAAAGTCATAGAAAATGGTCCGGGAACTCAGAAATTTAAGCTTCTGTGTTACTTAAGCCCTCAGGAAGGAGTCTTCCTGAGTAACTGCTGATTACCCTGCCTAGTTTCACCTGAAACTGACCTAATTGTTTCCATGATGGCCCAGTAATCAGTAATCAGGCCTATTGTCAGGCCTAACAATAGGCCTGATTACTGGGCCATCATGGAAACAATTAGGTCAGCAATTAGGTTGCCTCTAGCATTTGCACTAATGGTACAATATAGAATCTTAGTCTTGTCCAGTTCAGAAAATATACAATAGTCCACCCTTGGTTAAATTAACTTTGTTGACAAACTAGATATTCTTATAGTAAAGCTGACTCACTATGAAAAAGAAATGTAGTATAATACAGTTACAACAGAATATGCAATAGCACACTGGCTACGTCAACTTACCAGAGGATAATGTGTTGTACACCAAAAAAAAAAAACACTTGGCCTATAGTTACTAGACCAGCCTATCAAAAAAAAATGTTTCACTGAATGGTGACATGGCTGATTGTAGGTTAATCAAACAAGTAATTATATAACTGGTAGCCCATTGCTGTTTCATTATTAGCCTATATGGGTTGACTCACCCTGTTTTAAATGCTGACTTGAACTATGGAGGGATCAAACACACTGCTAGCTAGCACGTGAACCATCTTCCAGTGTTGGCATTGGCAAGATTCTTGCGTATGCTTCAGCCTCCCCTGGCAAGTTGAACCGAGGGTCCACACCATTGTATGTAATGCGCAGCCGGGCTGGATGTAGGAAGCCAAACTTCAAACCAGGTATTTTGCGAAGCAATTGCCACACATCATAGAAGGCTGCACTTGGCTGTAAGGTCTCGGAAAATGGCAATGGTCAGGTCATCGGGACTTGGTCAGGAGCCAGAGCGATCTCTGCATGGAAGGCCTCCACCACAGGAACAATGATGAGAGCAGCAAGAAGGATGACGTAGACATTGGCAAAGCGATGGAGCTGCACAAATAGATTCTTCGGCAGGAAGGAAAGAATACTTTGTGGATCTTGTTGTTTTTATACAACTTCAAAAGTTGACTCAGTTCCTTGTCCTTTGTGAAGGGAGGTACCACTGTCCTCTTCTTCTGCAGGTGCTCCTCGGTAGAGTGAAGACGGGACAGAAGTTCCAAGCTATACATGAGTCCACTGTTCCAGTGGATTCAGATCCGCCTGCGGGTTTATGTCTCCACTTAGAAGCCTAACCCACCTCTTCTCTAGTTGTAATTTTTCTTCCGTGTTCATGCTGTCCCTTCTTCTAACAGACCATTCTGATATGGAATCTTTTCCCCTGTCCCTCCTAAGTAAAGGCATGGACATAGACGGTTAAGTGGGAGTGGGAGGGATGAGTGGATAGTTAACTACCTTGGTGATGGAATTCATCTCCACTCCTCTAAAGCACTCACGCTGTAAATAAACTCACGGTTCAAGTTTTACAACTGCCTCTAAAGACTTGTGATTGTGTTATCAGATATAGGAGAAAGGAGGGTCACAGAGCAGGGATTATGTCATTGATATCCTGATATATGAATCTGTCCACTGCTCTGATCTTGAATGATTTATCATTTAGTGAAATTGAACGGCATTGTTTGATAAACCTCTTTATTAAAAAAGTCTTCCGGATAATATGATATTAGTATACATTCTAGCATACTGAAATGATGGTTCTTACAACTAACAAAATTACTGACATAAACACACAACTAATAATGACTAATGCACTTTTTTCTGGTGAGAACAGTCTTGGGACGTAGGGAGGAGGTCGGGGGTTGTTGCAGTTTTGAGGTTAACAAATTGTGCGACTTTGACAGGGGAAATCACGGTTTCCTGACCGTAACCCAACACCCAACAGTTTCTTTTAAATGTGACCACAATCATAACCACTACACCATAGTGGTGACATATTAGAAAATCCTCATATGAATCTTTTTTTGTAACGGTCATTTGTAACAGTTTTGAAAGGCACTGAAACAATGTCCTGCTTATGAGGGAGCAAGATCAGAAAATACTCATATGGATTATTTGGAAGGCAGTTACAAAAGATAATGTAAGCTATATAGCTATATATGCTTTTAAAATCAGATAATGGTTCCAGTGGCGAGTACAAGAAAAGTATCACTTTCAAGTGTCAGTATATTGTCGAGTTTAGTTGCCAAATACTTGTAGGACTCCACTATTTATGCTTTACTGCTTGTTTTTCAATTAAATTTTATTTATATAGCGCCAATTCATAACAGAAGTTATCTCATTGCACTTTTCTTATAAAACAGGTCTAGACTGTACTCTTTATAATATTATTTACAGAGACCCAACAAATCAAACCATGAGCAAGCATTTGGTGACAGTGGCAAGAAGCCTTGAATCAGAATCAGAAATACTTTATTGATCCCCGAGGGGAAACTCTTTCGTTACAGCTGCTCACTATCACGTCAATGCACACTTGAGAATAGAAGAAATAGAAGTACTAAGCAAATCAAAATATAATACACTATAATACAGGTAAGATAAATTAAGTACAAAGTGGGTATAAGTATATAAGCTAAAATAAGTGTAAGTACCAAAGTGGATTTAGAGGTTGATAAGTATGTATGGTAGAATACAATGTAATAATGTAAGTAATAAGTAATAGTGCAATACTGGTCAGGCTCCTGCTTATATCTCCCTATGAGCCCGATCGCTGCTTGAGATCCTCCGGCAGGGCCCTACTTATGGTTCCAAAATCTTGACTTGTCACTAAAGGTGATCAGGCTTTTGCTGTCCGAGCCCCTCAGCTGTGGAACTCCCTGCCTGGAGATCTCAGGCAGGCAAACAAAGTATCCTCCTTTAAATCTCTTCTTAAGACTCACTTTTATCATATGACTTTCTTAATCTGATGGTATTTGTTGCAATTATTTATTTAAAGTTCTGGATCTTAGTTGCTTTTATTATATGTTTTTATTGTAAAGCACTTAGTAACTTTCTTTTTGAATGGTATAATATATAAAATAATATAAATAAAGTTGAAGTTGAAGTTATATACTTCAGTATTTGGGCAGATTTCACTCTGACTGAGATTTCAACTCAAATTGTTTTCTTGATTTCTGAAAGTTCAAAAACTTTATCATCTATGATCTTAAGAAGGCAACACTATTATACATACAAACAGATTCAACATAACATTCATAATTTACTCCAGAAAGGTTACTGATTATCTGACAAACTGAAGAGGTCAGTTTAAGACAAACTTGAGCTATTGTAGCAGCACAAGTCCAGTACCTGAAGACCTGAGATTGTCAGTGTGAGTGCCTCATAGCCATGCAGAAACTTAGAAAATGGCATTCGTCATTAGAATTGGCCATTAAACTGATAGAGGTTCACTTACCCACAGAACACACGCACTACACTGTTGTTGACCTTCTTGTCGAACAAGTGGCGTCTGTAGTCTTCCAGGGCATCTTTGATGGCGATAACAGTGAGAACCACCAGCAGAGGAATCATGGTAATCTCCTTTTGAAAGGCTTCAACAACTGGCACCCAGTTCAGTAATGCCAGGAACAGGAAGTAGAGATTGGCAGCCCTACAAAGGAAGCCCCAGAATAAATTAGAGTATAGAAACAACAAGTGACAGAAGCTGTGGAGGTACAACCAAGTGCTACCAGACCATTTCTAATGATGTACTACCAGCATGCATCTTCTGTCTGTCAGTCAGTTGGTCCACCACTTTGGTTTAGACTGAAATATCTCAACAACTGTTAAATGGATGGCCATGAAAGGTGTGGCCTTCAGAAAACTGAACTGAGCTGAACTAGCACTTTCTACCCAAATGACACAGTCTATACAAGATTATCTGTAGCGTCATCATCAGTTTCTGATGAAACAACTTCAATTTGTTTAGGGTTGTTTTGCTGGATTCGGGTGCATTCCATCTGAAAGAGAGAAAATGGGCACTGTCTGGAGGACGGTACACAGCCTTGTAAGGTTTCATAATGAAAAAAAACATGTGATAACAACATGTACTGAACTGAGCTGAACTAGCACTGCATTCTTTTAAAAAAAAATAGTTAGCAGGTACGTAAAGTATATGTGTTACATTATTATTACATTCCATGGTACATATTCTCATATCAAGACAATGATTATTTTATTAAATTATTTTGCGCTACTTGCACAAGTAGAAATCTGACCTATGGAACTGCTGGAACAGGTTCATGGGGATGAAAGTCAACAAGCTGTACTTGGTAGTATGGATAACATTGCCCATGTAGCTTTTGAAGACAGCTTCGTACTCCTGTTGGTGGGGCCCATGGCGGGCAAACACCGTTCTCCGCTTTTCACTGACTGTCTGTGGGGTGCTGTGGTCGTCCAGGGAGCTTTTGTTGGGCAGACCATTGGGGGCAGAGTACCAGCCTCTCCCTGAGTCTCCCGCCAGCAGCTGCTGACAGCGATGCTGCACCCAGTGAAGCCGCTCCATCTTCGCAGCAAAGGCTCTAGCTGAGCTGTGTGAGTGGCCAGGCTCCCTCCTCTATGGCCTCCTACTCCTCTGTGCTCGAAACTGGACTTTCACAATGTCCTCGTCCTGCAGAGAGAAAACAACAAGGCTGTCTGCAAGTTTTAAGGATCAGTCTGGTGTTATTCTATGTTTCTAATTGTCAACAAATCCCATGAAAAGACCCAAACCAACAATGTGTTAGTCTGTCTTTCAACATTTTCTGATACCATGTCTGTGAGTCGTTAAATATTCTTAAAAGGCCAAAATATAAATAGGGCATGTGTTGTGGACTATTTTCAGCGGCGGATTATTCCACAATTCTTGCTCTAGTCAGGACAGTGTGTGTGGGATTGAGTCAAAATAAACGGCAGTATGTGTGGTCATTGTAATGAAGGAACTTGACCCCCGGTGCAACAGTGTGGCTCATTGATGTGTTTTGAATAGTTTTTTTGACAACAATGGAGCTCCTGAGTTAGTAACAAGGGAAGTTGAATATGTCTAGTTAACTTTAACTATCTGTACTCTATTTGTAATGGTACCACTGAATCAGATGAGGATTAACCTCTAGATTAACCTCTTATCTTTACCAATAAGAGCTCTGGCTGTTGAATGCAGATGTAAAATTTAAGATGAGGGCCTTAACTGTAGTTTTAGGCTTGTCTAAATGCTTAAATATTAGTTTTATCAATGATACAACTTAAACAGAACTGTGCTACAGTTCCGCTTATATTCAAACTGTTAAGTGTCCAGTTTGCCAGCTACGGACTTTGAGAGCTGCTGAACCAATTATTTCTAAGGTTTTCATAACAATAGGGGTTAAGGCTACCTGATAATAATCCCTGGGTTCCTTATGACATGCTTTCTGTGGAAGAGTGTGAGTGGCTATAGAACACTGAAAAATAGGTTGCCACACAGATGCAAGCTCAGCTGCAAATGTTTTCAATATATATGCACTGAGGTTATCTGGTCCTGTGGCCTTCCTGATTTAAATGTTTAAAGGTGTTCCTCACCTGCTCAACAGAAACATCTGTTATATCTGACTGCAAAACTACAACTGAATTAAAATGTTAACATCATGATCTGAAAATACTCCCTTTATCAAACCGAGAGAATAAAATGTTCATTTTCAAACTCTGCTTCATTGTCTGCCACTAGTATGGTTTTAACACCACCTTTTGATGCAACTTGGACACATCATCAACAATGTTACCTGGGTTCATCAGCTATTTTGGGTCTTTCAACATCAGACACCCATGCACTGCTCATGCCCCCCTCATGCCACTGAGAGGGGCATAATCAACAGTATACAATAATGTATACAATATGTCTCTCTCCTGTGAGTGTACATGACTAGGCTGAGTATAAACAGATGCATAGAAAAATGTATTTGGGAAAGTATAGGCTAATCATTAAGTTGCCAAGCCCCATTATTTCCTGTATTAGAGCCATTGCATAATCATCCTTTATCAGTTGTGATTCTGATTTCTTCTAAGACAACCTCAATTCAAAAGTCCTCAGAATACCTATAAGGGCTGTTCTGCCATATACGTCTTTAGGCTTTTTTTTTTAAATTGCTGCTACAACAGGTGAACACTGATAGAGAACACAACAGAACACATATACACTGACACAACAGATAAGTCACTAAGACACTCTGCATCACATCCCAAATAACACTATAACATAATGCTGAGACTAATGACAACAAACAGTAGGGGTATTACATACAGTCGGTAAATTTGGAAGTGAGTAAGTGTGTGTTTAAGTGTTTTTGTGTGTGTGCATGTGTGCATGTCTGGGAACTGTGAAGAGAAGAAAGGAGAGGAGAGAAGAAAAAGAGGAGGAGGAGAGTGAAGAAATAGATAGGATATATGAGAGAGAAAGATGTTTGGGGGTGAGGGTAAGTTGTAGTATTGTCGGAGGGCCGAACACAGACACACACTAACATAGACAACAACAGACAGGGGACAGCCAAGAAACACAAGGGAGGGCAGATACAAAAGAGTACAAAAGGATCAGAGGGCATAGTGGCTAACTGACAGGACCCCCCCCTCTAACGGGCGCCTCCTGGCGACCCTCCCGGACCTTTCAGCGTGAGCCCGGTGGAACTCCCGAATCAACTGCGGGTCCAGGATGCGGGATCGGGGAACCCAGGACCGTTCCTCGGGACCATATCCCTCCCAGTCCACCAGATACTGGAGCCCCCTACCTCGCCGACGAACGTCCAACAGCCGCTGCACAGTGTATGCTGGATGGTCCTCAATCACCCGGGCGGGTGGAGGGGGAACGGCTGGAGGGCACAGGTTACTGACAGCTACAGGCTTGATTTGTGAGACATGAAAGGTCGGGTGAACCCTCATAGATTGAGGTAAACGGAGTCTTACGGCAGTGGGGTTAATGATACGTTCAATCATGAATGGTCCAATGTAGCGGGGGGATAATTTTTGGGATTCGGTATGTAATGGAATGTTTCTGGAGGATAACCACACTTTCTGACCTGGTTCATAAGCGGGTGCAGGAGCCCTACGTCGATCTGCGATCAGCCGATTCCGTTCTGATGACCGAGACAGTGCTGCTCGGGTCTCTCGCCATACCTTGTGGCAGCGGCGAAGATGGTGGTGAACAGATGGAACCGCTAGCTCCCTCTCCTGGGATGGGAAGAGGGGGGGCAGGTAACCTAAAGATGCCTCGAAAGGAGAGAGACCAGAAGCAGAGCAGGTTAAAGAATTATGGGCATATTCAATCCAGGCGAGGTGGGAGCTCCAGGTAGACGGGTTTGCGGCTACCACGCAGCGCAAGGCAGCCTCGAGGTCCTGGTTAGCCCTCTCAGTTTGACCATTAGACTGGGGATGGAACCCTGAGGAAAGACTGGCTGTTGCCCCCAGCGCCTGGCAGAAGGCCTTCCACACCTGGGAAATGAACTGGGGTCCCCGGTCAGAAACTATATCTAAAGGTATGCCATGAAGGCGGAAGACATGTTGGACTACGAGGTCAGCCGTCTCTCGGGCTGAGGGAAGTTTGGTTAAGGCTATGAAGTGGACTGCCTTCGAAAAACGATCCACAATGGTGAGGATGGCGGTATAGCCGTGTGAACGGGGAAGACCAGTGACGAAATCTAGGGCAATGTGTGACCACGGCCGACCGGGGATGGGGAGAGGTTGAAGTAGGCCTGCTGGTGGTTTATGTGAAGTCTTGCCTCGGGCGCAGGTGCAACACGCAGCGACAAAGGCCCGGGTGTCGGCCTCCATATTAGTCCACCAAAAATACCTCTTTAAAAGTAAAAGAGTACGGGTCGCTCCGGGATGGCAGGCGAAGCGCGAGTTGTGTCCCCACTGTAGCACCTGGGAACGCTGTCCAAGGTGTAATGTTGCCGGGAGAGAGTGTCTGGCTTGGTGTTCTTGGACCCAGGACGATAAGTTAAGGTAAACTTGAAGCGACCAAAGAACAGGGCCCAGCGCGCTTGACGGGAGTTTAACCTTTTAGCTGTCTGAATATACTCCAGGTTTTTATGATCAGTCCATACAATAAACGGTTGCTCCGCTCCCTCCAACCAGTGCCGCCACTCCTCTAGGGCTAGCTTGACCGCGAGGAGCTCTCTATTTCCGATGTCGTAATTTCGTTCGGCCGGAGAGAGTCGTTGCGAAAAGAAGGCTCCGTGGGGGAGCGTTGCGAAAGGACTGCTCCGACGCCGATGTCGGAGGCGTCCACCTCGACAGTGAATTGTCGTGAGGGGTCGGGTTGGATGAGGATGGGAGTCGATGTGAAAAGGTCCTTTAACTGGGTCCAGGCCGCCTCAGCTTCCGGGGTCCAGGAGAAAGGGCTCTTGGGGGAGGTGAGACTAGTCAATGGCGCTGCCACTCGGCTATAATTTCGAATGAACCGCCGATAAAAGTTTGCGAATCCCAAAAAACACTGTAGCTGTTTGCGGGTGGTGGGTCTAGGCCATTCTGCCACCGCTTGCGTCTTAGCGGGATCAGTCCTCATCTGGCCGCTCTCCAGGATATACCCCAGGAAACTTACTGATCGGACGTGGAACTCGCATTTCTCCCCCTTGACGAATAGTCGGTTCTCCAGGAGCCTCTGTAATACTTGCCGGACATGGAGGACGTGGCTGGATTGGTCCGGGGAGAAGATAAGTATATCGTCCAGGTAGACGAAGACAAAGTGATTGAGGAAATCCCGTAGCACATCATTCACCAGGGCCTGAAAGACGGCTGGGGCGTTCGTGAGTCCAAATGGCATTACTAAGTACTCGAAGTGGCCCAGAGGGGTGTTGAATGCCGTCTTCCACTCGTCCCCTTCTCTGATACGCACCAGATGGTAGGCATTCCGGAGGTCTAGCTTGGTGAATACTTTAGCTCCCTGGAGTGGTTCAAACGCGGAGTTGATTAGTGGCAGCGGGTATTTATTCTTGATGGTTATTTGGTTTAATCCTCTGTAATCAATGCAGGGGCGAAGTGACCCATCTTTTTTCTTCACAAAGAAGAAACCCGCCCCAGCCGGTGAGGAGGATGCCCGGATCAGACCGGCATGAAGCGACTCCCCGATGTACTTCTCCATAGCCTCCCTCTCTGGTCGCGACAGGTTGTACAGACGGCTGTGGGGCAGTGGGGCTCCGGGATGGAGATCAATAGCGCAATCATATGGTCGATGTGGTGGAAGGGACGTCGCCAGATCTTTGCTGAAGACCTCGCTAAGGTCGTGATACTCGGGGGGAATTATAGACAGGTCCGGAGGGTCCATCTTAGGCAAGGTGGAGCTGTTCTCTGGTGGTGATCGAGCAGATTGTAAGCATGTGGCGAGACAAAAGGAGCTCCAACCCGCTATTCTTCCCTTGGCCCAGTCAATGTGGGGATTATGATGCTGCAGCCAGGGGAAGCCCAGGACCAGTGGTGTGATGGGAGAGGAGATGAGTTGAAACTTGATCCGCTCGCGGTGGTTCCCAGAGAGTACCGGGGACACCTGGGTGGTACGATGAGTGACGCGAGCCAGAACCTTGCCATCTAGTGCCTCAGCGTTGCGTGGATTCTCCAGTGGTTCCGTGAGGAGACGCGTCTGTTGAGCCAACCCCGTGTCCAAGAAGTTGCCCTCGGCACCAGAATCTATCAGGGCCAGCAGAGGAATAGACCCACCCTGGAAGTAAAGGGTAGCCGGGACCTGTAATCTGGGTGAAACTGGATTAAGGGGGTCGTTGTGGCTCACCTGAACCCCTACTGCGACCGTTGAGCCTACTCTTTTGGCCTCCGGGGGCATCTATCCCGGAGTGGCCTCTCACGCCGCAGTATAGGCATTCTCCTGCAGCGAGTCTGCGACGGCGCTCCTCAGGCGTCAAGTGGGTCCGGCCTACTTGCATAGGTTCCCCCTCTGGTTCGGTTGTGGTTGGTGAGTTTGCAATAGCCGAAGACGGATTGGACACTCTGGTGCGGGG
This sequence comes from Siniperca chuatsi, assembly GCF_020085105.1. NCBI lineage: Eukaryota > Metazoa > Chordata > Actinopteri > Centrarchiformes > Sinipercidae > Siniperca > Siniperca chuatsi. The sequence goes on along the minus strand of NC_058056.1, from coordinate 3,669,509 downwards.
GCGAACGGTTGTAGCCACATGGCGAGCAGGAAGGGGGCGAGAATGGTTGGCGCGCTCCTGGAACCGCTCGCGCATGCGATTATCCATTCGAATGCACAAGGTCACCAATGCATCCAGTTCAGAGGGTTCTTCACGGGCGGCTAGCTCGTCCTTAAGGTTGTCGTTAAGGCCAGCGATGAATGCGCTGATAAGCGCCTCCTCATTCCAACCAGAGTCAGCAGTGAGGGTGTGGAACTCCACGGCGTAGTCTGCTACACTGCGGTCCCTCTGCCGGATCCGCAGCAATCGATTACCCGCATTTCCACCGTCCACAGGATGGTCAAAGACCCTTCTCATCCTCTCCAGGAAGTCAACGTACGACAAAGATGAGAGGGGTTGCCGGGCATGAGTTGCCTCCGCCCATGCTAACGCTCTGTCCCGGAGTAAACCCACTATATAGTTCACCTTGGATTGGTCGGAGGCGAAAGTAACTGGACGTTGACTGAACACCAGTGAACATTGCAGCAGGAATCCCCTACAATTCGTGACGTCACCGGAGAACGGGACAGGATCCGAGGCGTGGGATTCCCGGGGAGGGGCCCTCGGAGGATCCGCGGGAGTGGGAGGTGACGCCAACGGAGCCGTTGAGGAAAGTTGGGTGGCGAGTTGGGATACCTGCTGCGTCAGCTGCGTAAGTTGAGTCACCATGGCCTGATTGCTGTTGGCTAGAGCCTGGATTATCTGTTCGTGCTGTCCCAGAAGAATCCCTTGGCTTGTTATTGCCTGGTGGAATGGGTCTCCTTCCGGGTTTGCGTTCGCTGGGTCCATGTTGGCCAGATCGTTCTGTCGGAGGGCCGAACTGGGGACCCAAAAGCAGAACACACAGACAGAGCAGATAAGGACTCGAACAGTTTTATTGTTGTTCGTGCTGGTTCTGGGGACTTGGCGAGACCGGGATGGCGACCGAGTGGCAGCACTTTGAGTGGAGGCGACGGGACTGGTTCTGGGCTGGCTGGTGAGGCGGCAGGTTGGGCTGAGCTGGCGATGGGTCCGGGAGTCGCGGAACAGGAGCAGCGTGACCGCTGGCGTGGAGTAAAGGTTGCGGGGATCCGGGAACAGACTGGAGCGGAGATTACCGTCGAGGCGAAGATCTGTGACAGAGACTACGTTACTATCAAGGTAAGTATTAATCATATAAACAGTTCCTTACTTGTGGAGGCCGTTTCGCGTGGTGCATACATGTGTATGAAGACGATCTGGCGCTGGAAGTGTGGATAAGCCCAGTAGATAAACTGTTGTAATGGATGATGATGGAGAACAGGTGTGCCGGTAATCAACCGCAGCCGGGAGATCGTGGAGCCAGCCAGAACACAGACACACACTAACATAGACAACAACAGACAGTGGACAGCCAAGAAACACAAGGGAGGGCAGATACAAAAGAGTACAAAAGGATCAGAGGGCATAGTGGCTAACTATGACAAGTATGGTTGGAGGTAGAGTTCTCATTAGTATTGGGAGAGAGATGGGTGCCAAGGCCCAGTCTACATCTACAGCCACAGAGGGGACAAGTGCAAAGGTAATCCCAGAGAAGGTGAGCAGAGGCTGGATCAGGGCTGTTTATTGATTGCTCTTTGTAGAGGATTTAGGTGAAGGTTTTCGTACCACACCCAGACTCTTTAGAGGGTGCTGGCCTGTGGAGGCGGCTGTCTTGTGCACTACCTTGAATGTCCCCCACATTCTCAGGAGAGGGCCTATTTGCTGTAGGTTGCTGTGGCTGTTTGGATGTATTACATTTTAATTTGGTTATCTGCTTATTTGTCCATTCATCTCAGTGCCATTTACGTTCACCCCTGTACCCTGGGACCCAGCATCCGTCCACCTGGAGGAGGCCTATCTGTGCCATCATGGGCCACCCACCCCGATACAGTGGGTATAATGGGTACTGGGTAGAGGGTAGGGGAAGAAAAAGAGGGAACAGACAGAGAGAAGACAGGGAAAAAGTAGTTGACTATATAATGTGCGTTTCTGTGTGTTTCTGTCAGCACTAAAAAATAAAGTGATGGGAAGTTAGGTTTTAAAAATAAAAAAGTCAAACAAATAATAATTACAAACTAGAACATTTCTATAGAAATTTTGATTGTGCCTGATGCTTGGTGCATATCATGATACTAATATTACCAGTATTAAGTAAGAACCAGATTGTAATTTCTGAATTTCTTCAGAAAATACAATGTGTGTGTTTGTGTGTGTGTTTGTGTGTCAATATGTGTGTCTGAATTTGACTCATCAATAAAGTTGAGGGAAGAAAGCAGCCAGCAATGCATATTAAACTATGAGTTAGGGATTCAGTTAAGCCAATCACAGTTAGCTTTGTCCATTTACACCCAGCGACTGCTGAATCACTGCTTGCTATGATGATTGAGGCCTGACAGTCCTCTCTGTCATTAGCTGTATTTCCACTGCAGGAACTTTATCCAGGGACTAGGAACCTTTGGAGGAACTCAGTGCATTTCCACCGCAGGGACCAGGGTCTAAATTAAGTTAGATAACAGAATTTCACCCCCCCAAAAAGGTCCCTGCTCGGGGCGTAGTACTTTTCAGAAGTACCGGAACTTTCAGGGTGGGGCTTGCTGCGCTGAACATTTCTAATTGGTCTGGATTAATGCGTTGCTGGGTCACAGGCCAACCTGCTCTTGCACAGCAGCTCAGCTACTGCGCTGTTGGAAGCGTGGTGGAAGACACGGAAATTGATAACCAGTTGGTTGAAGGTAAGGTAAGGTATCACATACGGCCAACAGGCTGCTTGTTAATTGCTATAAAGCTAACTATTGTCATGCTATTGCTACCCTAGCCAAAAGCTAACATTAGCTACATGCTAACGCCAACCGCTAATGTGTAGAATCGTGGGGTTCCTTAAGACAAGGGTTGGCGAAATTGATCATGTCTCATGCTGAGGCACACAAATGCTGTATTTTGCACATTTATATTTCTGCAGATAAATAAATAGTTGTGGAACTAACTGTTTGTATAGTGGCTGTTCTTGTATCTGAAAACAAGCATATACTATAACATATGTAAAAAGACATGTAATGCTTATACTTGTGTTACCATATTCTAATATTTACAACACTCTGAGGAAGTAGTGGCTCTCAATTTCATCATTATACACCAGTAAGCTCAGTATTTAAAACAGGTGAGTGCATAGGTTAAAATAAGCAAAGGTCCTTATGCTAAATTGCAGGTGATGTGTTAAAAACGTTAAAACAAAAGAGTTATGCAGCTGTGTGATGGGTGTAACATAATGGGTGTAGTCTTTAGACTGCGGTGGAAACGCACACAACAATGGGCTGAAGGAACTTTTTTTAGTTCCTTAAAAAGTAGTTCCACTTTGGGTGGAAACATGGCTATTGAGACAGAGAAAGCCTGTCAAAGTACCACTCAGACAAAACACCCTATTTAAAAAACTGTAGGTTGTACAGTTGAAATGACCATTCCAACAGCATCCTCAGCTTTTCTGAATGTTTACATATGTAATTTCTGTGGAGAAAGTTAAAAAATGTGACCATTAAAGCTGTTTTCCTATAGAGATGTTGACTCTCATTTAACATGGCAGTGGCATAACTAAGGCAGAAGATGAGGAACATGTTGATGTTTGAATGGAGTTTCTAGTTGAAAGTATGACTGAGTAGTTAAGAGTTGAAAACGTGGGTAAATGTGTACATTTTGAACATGCCTTCCATTCATTTGAATAGGGAAAATTTCCTGGAAAACCTTGAATATTTTGGAAAATATGAAAGGTATGAATGAAAAAAGTAATAGCGGGAATGCCTTAATTGAGCTGAATATTTTGATGTTTGAATGAAGTTTCTACATTGAAAAATGTAGAATGAGTTAAGTGCCAAAAACGGCGCAGAATAATAAGATTAATTAAAGATGAGCAGCGATGAACAGACCCTTGCACCTCCTGCATGTCGGGGGGGGGGGGACAGCTGCGGTGCTGTTGCCGGAGGCCGATAGAAACAACTCTGAATTGTCACACGTTTTGGATGCTGCACAAAGGACTTAAATTTCCCTTTCTGTGTCCACTATGTGGCGCTAGAGAACACCCACTAATTATACGTTACAATCCAGTATATCAAGTGTACACCACACCAATAAAATGTCAAGTAAATTCAATTATTATTTTCACACAAGGATTTCTTCCTGTTGCCAGTAGGTGGCGCAATGACTATTACTTCTAATTGGCCTGTGTCCTCAACAAACATGTGAAATTTGGGGCAGATCCATGCGGAGTCGAAACATGGAAATTCAACGCCACGCAATGGCCACACCGTTCAATTTATTTGAAGTTGATCGGATTAATTCTCTAGAAGTAATTAAATCATTAAAGTACGGTGCCTTTAAATAGTGAAAAATACCCTACAATTGCACGTAAATTCAAAATGGCTGACTTCTTGTTGGGTTTAGAGTATGGCTCCAGGAGGCTTTTCTTTAAGTCAAGAGATGATACATCCGCCTCCCAAATTTCGTACATCTAGGTGAAACGTAGCGCACGGGCTACTCTGTTGAGATTTTTTAGGGGGCGCTATTGAGCCATTTTGCCATATCCAAGCAAGGTGGATATGCTTGATCTGCTAGGAGGAGTACATCAAAGTATAAAACATGCACATTCAATTCAAAATGGCTAACTTCCTGTTGGGTATAGGGTATGGCTCCATGAGGTTTTTTTGTATGTCTTGGGGTGATTCATCGGCCGCAAAAATGTTATGCATCTAGGTCAAATGTACCGTGGGAGCTACTTCGTTGAAGGCTAACTTCCTGTTGACAGTGGGTGGTGCTATGAATAATATTCAATATTAACCTGTAGATTTCTTCAGGCCAGTACTCTTATCAAACGTATAGTTCAGGGAAGATTTGAACATGTACACTCAACAACAGTTACAACAGCTTCCTGTGTCATGGCGAAACATCGACATTCGACGCCACTCCATGGACATGCCGTTCAACGAAAACTCACTAGCTTCACAATATAGCATTGTCAATGTCTTAAGGCCTTTCTGCCCAAATTTGAGGTGGATGTGGTCAACCTGCGTAGGAGTACGTCAAAGTATAAAACGTGTCATTTCCTGTTGCCTGTTGAATATTGGCATGTAGATGTCATCAGGGTGGGACTATCATCAAACACGTGAAGTTTGGGACATATTTGATCATGTCCCATCTTATAGTATGATGCGTGTGACAATTTTCGGGCCCTAGCACCTCATTGTTGTGATGAAAGACAGCAAATAGTAATAATTATGATAATAATAATAATAATCATCCTTTGAATTTCAATAGGTTCTCGTCACCAATTCCTGGTGCTCGGGCCCTAATAACAAAGAATTCTTTTGTAGAAGAACATATGTTGCGAATGCTTCACACCCAATAAGTATGGTGAATATTAGTTAGTGTGCTATGTGCTTTGCACAAGAGGCACACTAAACTAGAAAAATTGCGTTTCCTGCAGAAGATGCATGGGAATGCTGAAAGCTGACAAACCTGAAAAATCTTGAAGCTCAAATACATTTCACTGAACTGCTTAACAACCTGTAAGCTGAAGTGCATTAACTAAAGAGACTAAGAGCTGAAACACATTGCTAAAGCTGGAAGCTAACGTGTAATAGTGTCAATGCTGGAAGTTTAAATGAGTTACCTGAAAAACCTGGAAGTTGAAATGTAAAACTGGCAGAGTTAGAAGCTGACCTGCATTGCCATAATGCTTAAAGCTGAAATACACTGCTATAAAAGCTGGATGCTGAGCTGTAATACTGTCAAAGAAATGCGGAAATCTGAAATACATTATTTGAAAAATCTTAAAGCTCAAATGCACTGTACTGCAATGCTTAACAACGTGAAAGCTGACATTGCTAAAAAAACTGGAAGATAAACTGTACTGTCAAAACTGGAAGTCGAACTCGGAAAGTCTGCATCCAAGTCACTAAGATTGAAAAACTAGATGTAATGTGACTTTTTAAAGAGTGGATGACCATAAAATTTGGTAAATGCCCACCCCCAGTTCAAAGGTATCATTCCATGGTCAGATCAGTGTTACAGAGGCAGAAAGAGAAACACAGAGAGAGACAGAGAGATTTGTAGGAGGTTCCTACAACACCCTATGGTGCCAGGAAAGAAGATACGCTACAGACAGTAGTAGTAGAAGTGATAAAGACTGTAGCAGTAGTAGTAGTAGTAGCAGTAGTAAAGATTGTAGTAGTAGTAGTAGTAGTAAAGACTGTAGTAGGAGTAGTAGTAGTATTAAAGACTTGTAGTAGTAGTAAAGGTAGAAGTACTTGTAGTAGTTGCAGAAAAACATGTAAAGTAGTAGTAGTAGTAAAGACTGTAGTAGTAGTATAAGTAGTAAAGATTCTAGTAGTAGCAGTAGTAGTATTTCAGCAGGTATTTCTGCCTCCGGAGCTGCAGAGATTGGATCTGTGGTTGTGGGCCACCTGCTGTCCTCGTGTTCCTGCTTCCTCCTGTCTCTAGTCAACTTTATTATCTGACTGATGACATAACACTGCAGATTGACTGGACTCGACTTTACATGGGCAAGACTAGACCGTACTGCAGGCAAAAAGGCCCCGGACCTGAACCTATCATTTACGGTACTGACATCACTTAAATATCTTACTTACAACATAGTAGTAGTAGTAGTAGTAGTAGCAGTAAAGACTGTAGTATTATTATTATTAGTAGTAGTAGTAGTATGGCCTAGTAGTAGTAAAGTAGTAGTAGTAGAAGTGGTAGTATAGGCTGTAGTAGTAGTAGTATTAGAAGAAGAAGTAGTAGCAACATTATACTTTTGATAACCCACCCTGAATGTGAAGTCAGAGGAAAATGGCCACCATGTGAATACATTGAATTAAGCCAGTCACAGTAGGCTGTCTGACTTCTGACTCACTGGTTGCTATGGTGATTGAGGCCTGAAAGTGCTCTGTGATTGAGACAGACAGGGAAAACCCTGTGAAAGTGCCACTCGAACAAGACACCCAACAAGACAAGTATCATTGAAATGACCACACTGAAAGCATCCTAAGGCTTTGCCGAACGTGTACATATGTAATTTGTGTGGATAAAGTAAAAAAATGTGAGCATTACAGCGATTTTAAAAACTGGCACTTTCTGCTTTCCTCCAGAAATTTCGACTGTTTGACTGTTAACATGGGAGCTTAAATGGCAGTTGCTTGGCACTCTTGACACTTGGGAGCTCACCAAGCCAAATGTATGTCTGTTTGATTCTATAGTTATATGTGTAGAACCAGCACAAATCTTCCTACGTTTTGGTGTAAAATTATATATGAGGAGTGAAAATTGTGATTGATTTAAATTGTAAAAATTTGTTGGAAAAAGCTTAATATTTTAAAAAGTAGAAAAAAGGTAGAAAGAAGTGTAATGGCAAGAACAAACGGACTCTCTGATATAATAATATACAGATATTATTATAATTGTTTGGCGTCAATACTTCATTTGTGTATGATTGTTTGGACTGTGAGATGAGAACAGTACACTGATAATGATGACATGGAACTACAAATTATCCTACTGACTGTTATGTCCAGACTTCAGGGACACTCTTCTCCCCGGGCTGAGGAGTCTGACCCTGAAGACTGGATAAATAACTGATGCTCTTTTTCCTCTGTACTCATTCAGAGCAGATTATACTGATGTATGTTTTGCTGCTGTGAGTCCGTCTGCAGACGCTTGAAGTAAACCTACAGAAAGACAAGTGATTGCCTTGAGTGTTTCTTTATTCCGAAGGAATTGCCACTACAGAAGAAAAATACAAGCACACATGTCCTTAAAGAGCTGAACATTTTGATAGTTGGAATGGTTTCTGTAGCTGAAAGTATGCAGGAGTAGTAGTCGACTGAAAAACGTACGGAAGATGGAATAATAATAAAGATTTGAATAATCAGCTTATTAGAAATGCTTAATCAGCATTCCCACTTATTATTAATAAGAAATAAGTATGGTGGATATTAATTAGTGTGCGAATGTGCTTTGCACAGCAGGCACACTAAAGCAGGTTAGGAGAGAGAGATGGAGAAAAAAGGGTAATAATACACAGCAACAATAGAAAGGTAAAAAGGTAAATGAGATTAATATTAATGATAAAGACAGCACAAACATCAACAACAATAATAATAAAAACAACTATAGCTGCAAGTGACAGTTCCGGGGTTCAAGTCAACACAAAGCGTTGCAGAGTTTAAAGCTTTTTATCTGGACCTGGTCAAATGTGGCCTAGACGTGAAAAAAGCAGTGAAATCTCCCCTTTTTGCATTTTCACAAATAGAATGAAGAAAAAAGCTATTTCTGATTCATAGTTGTGTTATGCCACGCACATTTTTTGCATTTGTAGCGTTCCCTAGCAGTCGATTTAAAGGAAACTTAAGCTGTTAGGTCAGAAATTTGGGCATTATTAGTGGCAGGAGGTTTTCTAGAATGTGAGCATGTACAGTGTGTGTACAAAGTGTTTAAAGTAAGAGAGAATCTGTAAGTTTAATTATCAACATATTGCCAGCCCATGGGTTTGAACCGCCAACCTCTGGACCTAAAAGGCGCACTGAACTGGCAAGATCTTAATCCACTTTGCTATGCAGATATACTGTTAGAGGAGAGAAAAAAAATACTTTTTTTTTTTATTAATTTGAAAATCAATCTAAATAATAAACTAATATTAAAGCATGCATGACTTGCATTTAATAATGACTCTTGAAAACACTATACACATCTAAACACAATATTAAATACTTGATGTCAACCATCTAGAGAATGTCTGCGTAAATTTTGGTAGCATTTTCATGAAGACTTGTGGAAATATAGATGTTAATTGATTTTGCATATTTTGAAAAATATTGAGTGATGAACTTCTGAATTGACCATAGATTGCAGTGAGACAAAGTATTGTCACAATTCAGTGGATGAGCTGACAAAAATTCAGCTCTCTAGGACCAACGTGTGATTTTTGAAGTTTTAAATGTAAAATGTCTAGAAATTTACATTTGTTGTAATAAGCCATGCCCATTTTAATCAATCATTACCAAATTTTATGCATGGACTGAGTCATGACCCTACATGTGCAAACCAAATTGCAGCCGATTACGAGATCTAAACTTTTAGACACTTTGTGGCTTTCCCAGGACTGCTTAGCAAAGTGATTTATGAGCATTTATGTAAAATTGACCTTATAGGGACAGTCACCCCGAAATAAAAAAATACATATTTTTCCTCTTACCTGTAGTGCTATGTATCTATCTAGGTGGTGTTAGTGTGAATTTAGATGGACAGCACTACAGGTAAGAGGAAAAACATGTAATGTTGATTTTGGGGTAAACTGTCCCTTTAAGCCCTTAAGTATCACTCGACCAGCTGAAAACAGAAAGTGTCTATATTTCTGTTAGTACTCTGTCTAAAGCAGCTTACAGGAGTGTCAGTTGATACAATAGGCCTACATTGCTGTTCGCTTCTGCTGTTGTTTACCATTACTCTGTGTACGAACAAATCTCCGACCTGCATTCACTTCTCTTCCTGGAAGAGACCTGGCTTAATGCACAACAGAGATAGTAATAGACAACACTTACCCTGCAGTGTATTTCCAATCGCTGCCTGTTTTGAAGTTTAGTAACGTTAATGATAGCAATTGTGTCGCTTCGGTCACATCACTGTTTCTACACATCACTGAGACGGTCAGAGGACCTCAGAAACAACCACCCTGCATTTGAAAGCAGGATGTGAAATTCTAGTCGCAATCGCCCCGCTGCGAGGCTTTCCGCTTTCCTGTGGAACGATGTACGACAGAATTCCAGTGACAAATTGTTAAATTTCTAATTTTCTAAAGTATCAGCAATAACACATGCGTAGTTTAATAGGGCATAATATAATGTAGGAATCATTGGGCCTTTCAATTACATTCGGCATTCAAGTGATTCATCGTATACATTTTCTAAAATAACATTTTAGACATTTACAATTGGCTCACTCTGCCTTTTGCCCCCTTTCCAACGATCAAGGCACATTAAATTGGTAGATCTTGAAATGGAGTTCGACGTGCAACATCAATACAACTCTCAATAACCGCGGCGACAGTTGTAACAATCGTTTCAAAGCAAAACACAGATATATATATATACCTAATAATATTTATAGCACAGTATTTATATCTACTAATGTTATGTGCGCATACGATGAAGTCATTGGATTTGATGAAGTTCATTTTTCCAAGCCATGTGAACGCAGCTCATTCTACCATGTGACTGACATCAGCTGATCAGTTGGCGGAACCAAATGAAAACATGGTGGTTTTACTGAGCAGGTTACCTGTCACAGATTGTCTTAAAGTAAGTACCGAACGTTGTATTCATGAATAATTATACTAATTTAGTTTTATAAATGTCTAATGGAACTGGCGGTGGCAGCTCGAAAAACATGAAGATAATTAACTTAATGTTTTACAGTTTTTAGTGAGAGCTTTTCTGAATATTTCCGACCTACCATAGCGCATACAGTCAATCATTCAGCAGCACTTAGTAACAGAAAATACCATCTTTCGGAATTGGTTTTCTATTACTCACCATAACGGTAATGAAAATGATGGGTCATATGTTTGCTCTATTAAAGACTAGCCCTTAATCGGCAACTGGTCTTAAAACACAACTAGGCCTATAAAGTAAATATTATTAGTGTCTCATTATAATCAATTAAAAAACAATTATAAATTGATTAATTTAAATGTCATTGACATTATGCATCAAAAACTGAAAATAAAAGTAGCATTGGACATGCTAAAGATTTGTAAGCAGTCAGCCACCTAAAAATAAAAGTCCAACCCACAGAGCAGCAGCAGGAGCTCTGATTTGTCAGCTGACTCCACACACAAAAATGCAAAACACATTAGGCTCATTCGAGATGAGCCAGGCCTGTGCAGAATCGATCGGCGTACATCGAATGCCGGTTAGATTTGTGTCCGACTTGATCCCGACTTGCTCTGATGTCATGCACACGTGGGCAAGGATAACCTCACGAGATCGAGGCAGTTGCAGTTTTTAAAGCCAGGCGCTGCAGCAGCTCTCCACCGACTGCAAGACCCAGGACATGATGGGAAACGACTGGCTGTCGCCTGATCAAAGAGCTGATTGACTCTTAGTTTTGACCACAAACACCACGTTTTGTAGAAAATCTTAATTTTCTGTGTAATTGTAATATTTAACACTAGATCAGAATCAGCTTTAGCGGGTAGGGCTGGGTTCTTCCTGTAATCCACAACCATCTCCACTGTCTTGAGAGCTCCAGGTTGTTCTGACTGCACCAGGTCATCAGGTGGTCAATCTCCAACCTGTAGGCAGACTCATCCCCATCAGTGATGAGCCCAATGAGCGTGGTGCCATCTGCAAACTTAAGGAGCTTGACAGACTGGTGACTGGAGGTGCAGCTGTTTGCATACAGGGAGAAGAGCAGAGGGGAAAGAACGCAGCCTTGAGGAGAACTGGTGCTGATAGTCCAGGGGTCAGAGACATGTTTCCCCAACCTCACGTGCTGCCTCTTGTCAGAGAGGAAGTCTGTGATCCACCTGCAGGTGGAGTCAGGCACACCTGCAGCAGAGGTGATATGAAAAGCAGAGCTGAAGTCCACAAACAGGATTCTGGCATAGGTTCCTGAGGAGTCCAGGTGTTGAAGGATGACGTGATGGACCATGTTTACTGTATCGTCTACAGACCTGTCTGGCCCAGCTGCTTTGTGGGGGTTCTGCCTCCTGAACAGTCTGTTGACGTCCTTCTCTAGGATGGAGAGAGTTGTTGTTGCGGTGGGCAGTTGTGGAGAGGGCCAGGCCCCTGCTGAGGTCGGGGAGGTGGGGTTTGTCTTTAGCCACGTTTCCACCCAAAATACCTGGAACTTTTACACCCATTAGATTACACCCACCACACAGCTGCATAACTGTATTGCTTTGACTTATTAAACACATCATCTGCAATTCAGCATAAGGACCTTTGCTTATTTTAACCTATGCACTCTCACCTGTTTTAAATACTGAGCTTACCTGTGTACAGTGGTGAAATTAAGAGACACTACTTCCTCAAACTATTTTAAATATTAAAATATGGTAACACAAGAATATGCATTATGTATCTTTTTACATATATAGTAATATATACTTGTTTTCAGATTCAAGAACAATCACTATACACACAGTTGGTTCCACAACTATTTATTTATCTGCAGAAATATAAATGTGCAAAATACAACGTTTGCGTGCTTCAGCAGGAGGCATGGGACGAGGGCTGCTGTTGGTCGCAAGAGTAAACACACTACTCTCTGCAGCCTGCAGTTCAGTGTGCCTGCCCATTTCATCTGAGAAAAAAAGGCGAAAAAATAAACGTTGTGTCTTACTGCGACAACATTAACAATATATCATTTTGTACGATCGATTTAGCCAACCCTTGTATTAATGAACAACACGATTCTGCACCATAAGCGGTTGCCGTTAGCGTGTAGCTAACGTTAGCTTTTGGCTAGTTAGCGTTATAGCATTTAACAATCAGCCTGTGGGTCGTATGTCAGAATCAGAATCAGAAATACTTTATTGATCCCCGAAGGGAAACTCTTTGTTACAGCAGCTCGCCTTTACATCAGTGCACACAGGAGAAAGTACTAGCAAAAAATATAATACAATACACTATAAAAACAGTATCATCTGTACCAAATGGGTTTACGTAATGTACCTTCAACCGACTGGTCATCCGTTTCCGTGTTTTCCACCACAGCATCCAACAGCACGGTAGTTGAGCCGATGTGCCAGAGAAGGCTGGCCTGTGACCCAGCAACACATCGATCCAGACGGTCAAACCACTTGCTGCTTCGCCAGTCAGAGCTTGACGAATCAGAAATATTCAATCGCAGCAAGCCCCACCCTGAAAGTTCCTGTACTTTTGGAAAGTACTACCCCCCGAATAGGGATCTTTATGGGGGTTAAAATAATGGAACTTAATTTAGACCCTGGAAAGGCAGCTATTGTTATAACTCACCCTGTTGCGTGACCGTACACAGCCGTCCCCACATAAGCTGATTTATGATGTCACAGCCTCTGTGAACTCATCCAGACTGTTGGTAGCAGTCCTGAAAACATTGCAGTCAGTACAGTCGAAGCACGCATGAAGGTCCTCCATAGATTCACTGTTTCACTGCTTTGATGTTTTCAACAGGTTTACAGAGCTTTACTTTCTGCCTGTATGCAGGATTCAGGTGGATCATGATATGGTCAGAGTGTCCCAGTGTAGGTTCTTCTCTGGTTGGGCATTTAATAAACTCTCTGTATTTGGGGAGTTCATGGCTGAGACTTCCCTTGTTAAAGTCACCAAGGACAATAACTAGGGAGTCTGGGTTTGTCTGCTACACACACAGTATCTGGTCAGCAAGCATGCGCTGTGCCTCCTGCACGTTGGCCTGCGGTGGAATGTAAACACCGACCAGAATGTATGAAACAAACTCACAGGGGGAGTAGAAGGGTTTGCATTTTATGAATAAATATTCCAGATCAGGAGAACAGTGCTGTTGAATCACGGTCACATCATTACACCAGCCACTGTTGATGTAAAAACAAATACCTCCACCTTTTGTTTTTCAGGAAAGTACTGTGTCGTGATCCGCTCTGAAGAGTTGGAAGCCTGCCCCCACATCTCCGTGAAGCATAAAATGGAAGATAAATAAAACCCTCTGTTTTTCCTGACCAGTAGCTGAGGCTCATCCAGTTTATTGCACAGCGAGTGCACGTTGGGGAGAAATATTCCCAGTAACGGTGTGCGAAGTCCGTGCACTCTCCTCCGGCGTTTACTGCATTATCAAAGGTGAGAGCACCTTTGACCAGAATGTCCAATAATTCCACTGCGGACAGCAGAAAAGACGGAAATAAGTCCGCTGGAGTTGTTCCCCTGATATCCATGAGCTCTGTTCTGGTGAAAGAAGTCCGGGTATCAAAGCAGAAAACTGAATTTACAAACCAAAAACAAGACAAAGCAACGCGCACCAAAACACGGAGGCAGCCATCCGTGGCGCCATCTTGTGTCTCATTTGGTAGGCTGTTAGTCTCATGTTGTGCAATGAAGGTTTAATCTGTTAACATATTGTGTGCTTAATAAAAATAATAATAATAATAAAGGTTATTTGTATAGCACTTATCAAAACAAGCAATTACAAAGTGCTTTACAAGGCAGACATAAAAAGAATACAATGCCAGATACACACACATTTCATTGTATATCATTACAAAGAAATGATCTCCTGCTTCAACTCATCCGCGATAAAGAACGCATACGCGATTTCTTCAGCCGTAGCTATCCGAATATGGTCTGCAAACTACAGGCAGCCGACAGATTGATTCAACAGCATGGAAATATTTCTGTGACGTCCTGTATATTCTTTGAAGGCTGCTGGAAACTGTCCGACTTGACTGCAGCTTTTTGTCACCGCCCCCTGCTGCTGCCGCCTGATCTCGTCCACTTTCCAGGCGAGGCGCAGTTTATCTCGAACAAGCGTATTATTTCTGTGTCCAGTCTTCCAGTTCCTCCCACACTCCTGTATATGTGTAAATGTCAATGTAGTAAGTTTTTGTTTGTGTTTTGTGTTGCCCTTGGCCAAACCATTGACTGTATATAAAGATGGATGACATGACAGCTCCCCAAAAGTGAAGCGAAAACATCTCAATCGTCCCCTGGTGACTGGCAGCAGTATAGGTCCTAAACCTTACCCCCTCCGTGTTAGCAGATGGGACATGGGCCGAACTAAAAAAATCAAAGTACACGTCAAATAAATTTTTCCCAAAGATGGTTTCTGTCATTATAGGTAGTTCTTATCACACTGATGTAAGTTGGTTTTAATTAGTTATTTGATGCTATAAAAGCATGATTGACAGCTGAGCCCTGCTCGCGATTGAGTCACCCGGGTGTATGGGCAAGACCTCGATACCGTGGCTCCAACCCCAATCACTACTGCGCAGACTCTGGCTCACAGTGACAACACCAGCGCAAGATGGCAGCTCCCGTATCCGGGATATTTTGGCTTTATTTTTGTACAGTGGAAGGAATTGGAGATGCGTCGTCCATCTTTATATACAGTCTATGGGACAAACTAATGGCTTGTCCAGTGGTGTACCCTGACTCTTGCTCAATGCATGCTGGGATATACCAAGTCATTGTCATATCAGCTAAAGCTATGACCCCATATGGGGGACCTGGACCTGGGGAGTGGAGCCTATTTCATAGCCCAGCAGTCAAAAGTAGCTTCTTTGAGCAAATTTTATATAATAATTTAAAACAAATCAACAAACAGCCCAAATATCAATTCCAAGGGTCTAGTTTAAAAAGGAGGATAAATTCAGATCTTGTTATTTTCACACTAACAAATGCCCAACTCCAATCCTCACAGTATTGTCTGGTGTGTAGCTTTGTCACAGGTTGGTGGATGGACTGTGTGGGCGGGAGTCTCCTCGCAGGGGGGATTACAACGCCACCTGGAGCCTGGAGGAGTGGCTGGAGCTACTCAACTCCCTGACAGCCCTCTTCCACCTGGCAGTGGGGAACAATAGCTCTGATGAAGAGGTGAGAGAGCAACAACAGGACAGGATGGACTGTTTTAGCTAAAGTTGTAGTTGTTATTTGGAATAGAGATGAAAAGAGGGCTGCCTTTGTTTATTATATTATGTGATATTAATGGGGATTACTAACAAGATTATTACAATATGTGTCCAGACTTTTACTACATTATTGAATTGAAATTTTAAATGCAGTGTTTTGTCACATTCGTCTGTATAATATCTATTCATAAAGCACAGTCTATGTCAAGGAAGCAGGTGTGTTTACTTTCAGCAGCAGTTATAGAGCAGCTGGATGTATTGTTGCTGTGGTGGTCAGTAGTAGTGAGTGGCTACTCTCAGGTTAGATTCTCAGGTCTCCTGCTGGCTGTGTACAGGTGCTGGCCGAGCTGTCAGATGTGGGTAGCAGCCATGCAGAGGCTGTGTTGAGTGTGCTGAGAGGCAGACAGGAGGAGATCTGCCGCGCTCTGTTGGACAGAACCAACTCCATCTCCTCTGCTACTCTGCAAGACTTTGACTGGCAGCTTAAGGTGACTTAATGCTTTATTTTTCAGTATTAATTAGCTTTACTCCTGATTTGTAATGTGTTTCTAATGTAAATGTCATAACTACATAAGCATTTGCACACTTATCTCCACTGCAAACACCTAGTTTTAAGCTTTTGGTGGTTCAGAGCATGATACATAGCAAACGCACAGAACAAATGGTCTCCTACGGATGGGGGGCATCAGTTAGCCTTTAGCACTGAAACACTTAGGAATATTATGAAGCATTATATGAAAATATTCTTACTATTTAAATGTTTTATCTTTTTACATGTTTGTTCATATTTGGCAGGACTACCAAAATGTAAGACTTCACCTAGAGATGCTTAACATAGAAGGGTAAACTTGAATCTAATGCCTTAATACAGTACAATCACAAATACAAAGCAAACACAAATAATGATATATAAATGGAATGATGCACAGCAGAAAGACATGAAAAAATATTGGGTGCCAAACTGTCATCAATAACGGGATCATCCACCATCCATAGTTCATAGCCTAACTCATATAAAAGTCATCAATAAGGCCCCGTGATTGTAAAGAGTCCAACGTATGAATCCAGAAAAATGCAGTTTTTTTTTTTAATCAATATTGCCTGCTCAAAGGAGTTTCAATACATTCATGCTTCAAGG
This sequence comes from Siniperca chuatsi, assembly GCF_020085105.1. Lineage (NCBI taxonomy): Eukaryota > Metazoa > Chordata > Actinopteri > Centrarchiformes > Sinipercidae > Siniperca > Siniperca chuatsi. The sequence continues at coordinate 3,652,728 of NC_058056.1, read as the reverse complement.
AGCAATCTGCCTGATGGACTACAAGATATAATTTTTGCAATGTTTGCATTTGACCTGAGGATAGCACTTGATGAAAGGTCGGTGGGTCACCAAAAAAGTTGGCATTTTGAACCATAATGATTCACATCAATGTCAATTAATTAATGCCAAATTCATTTTGAGACACTGGCCATTTTCAAAAGTGAATAAGTTAGGTATTTAATTTAACAATAACAACTAATATCAAATACCTGCCTGCATCACTCAGTTGGCTTAATTGTTAAATAATCTTTGGCTACCTACAACATATTATGACAGCTGCCAAGGGACTAATATTAGTTCAAAGTTCATTGTCTCAGTAAACACAGGCATTGTGAAATACTCCCCTCTTCTTATTTCTCAGTTTTACATCCTCGATTCCTTTCCTCGCCTCCTCTTCTCGCATTTTAGTCCTTCCCACCTGACTTGCAAGTGGAGGAGGCAAGGAAGAGACACAAGGAGAGAGGAGTCGAGGCAACAGGCATTTAACAGAATGAGACATCGTTGTTTCAGAGCCGTCATTTTAAAGCGACGTCAATGAATAAATATAAATAATGACATGTGGCACAGCTGCATCATTTGTCCATTGTCACGCCTATTTTATACGTCATGGGTGCTGAAAAGACTTCCGCAAAGGATTCCCCCCTGCATCCTCGCTCATAGCTCCTCTGGCAAGCCTCCTCTCTCCTCGAGATGCATTTTAGGAATTGAGACATTCTTCAAGATGACGCGCTGAGATCAATTTCCAGGTCACAGGCAGGAGGACGGAGGAGAGAGGAGATGAAGTGGCACAAAATAGAGAAATGAGGAGAGCCATCTGTCTCCACAGGTTGTTCCTGCAATGCTGCTATGTCTAAATTTCACCTCTTCTATTTCCTGATCCTTTCTCCCATCCTCTCCCTACAGTTAGCTCTGTCCAGTGATAAGATGTCATCTCTCCACACTCCTCTGCTCAGTCTCAGTCTGGATGTGAAAGAGAACAGAGCCCTCCGGTCTGTCACCATGGAGATGAACAGAGAGGAGTTAAACACGCTCATCAGTTCACTAGAGGCTGCTATTAAGGTAGACACACTAAATACTTATATATTATATTTTCTCACCAACATTTTGACTGTTTAAATGTTTTAAGTTTAAACAGACAAAAATGTGATGTCATTTCCTCACAATGTAAGAAGATGTGTGTGGAAATTTATGTCTCCCCAGTGGTGCAGTCTGTAAGTCACCTTCTCTTAAGTTACAAAGCTTTCTGGTTCGAGTCCCAGGGTCTCCAATTCAAACTTGCCAAACATGTGGCAATTTATGCATGTGGCATGTTTTCAAATTCTTCTGAAGGTCATTTCATAATTAAACTCACTTTTCCTCCATAGATTACCATTGTATTTAAACCAATGGATAAGGATTTCATGAAAGAATGTATATGGTGTTTGTGCGATTTTCTCAACAGTTTTTGGGATCTATACTATTGCGTGTCAGAACTATTGAGAAACACTGTTTCTCAACAGTTCTGTAATTTTTGTAATAAGTGTATGTGTTCAGTGTTCATAAATGTTCACATTCAAACATACATCTGAATAAATGTTTCTGAAAGTAGATTTATGTACCTCAACAGAGCATCAGCATATAGTGATGACCACGATGAATTATTTTAAGTGGGTTTTTTTTTTAGTTTTGCTTCTTGTCAGTTAAATAAGAAACTGACCCTGCTTGGACCCTGATCATTGCCGCTTGAGGCAATATTTGCTATTTTTTCGCCTTTATTACTGAAGCATGTATTATCTATGGAAGCGCACGCATATACTGCTTATATTGTTTTTATTTTTATTCTATTCTAATTTTAAATATTTGTATATATGTTCTGTGTGTGTAGCGTGAAGGGGGTTACAACTTTAATTTCGTTGTGCAGCCCTGTGTTGTAGAATGACAAATAAATGTACCTTGAACCTTGAAATACGCTGGAAAACGAAGTGCAGGGATTGGATTAAGTGAAGCAGATCTTGAGACGATCACTGCCCGTAACATCTTCCGACCACTCAAACCAGTCCAGCTGGAACAAACATCACCACAAGCGGTGCGATCACCCCAGGAGGAGGGGGCAGAGAGCCAGAATAAGAGCTAAGCCATCCCAGTTTGGACCTAAGGCTATACCACTTCCCAGTCAACTTCTGGCTATTGTCCAGTCGCACTGTTACAAAACCTGAATGTTTTGTATTAGATCATTTGAGTTACGTGGCAGGAAGAAGAATATACCTTCTTTTTAAACGGCGCTGCTCTCAGAAGCATCATAAGAAAAACTGAGACTTTCCCAGCAGCAATCTGTTCGTTCATTAATCAGCCGCCTGTAGCACTCATGGATCAATGGACTATGCTAGTGGGCTCTTAGCCCTCAGGGAAAGATGCGGCTAGTTTCTCTGTCCAGTGTCCAGTTGCTACCGCGGGCCCCTACGCAGCCAACCTCGCTCAATGGCCTCATCCCTGACTTGAGGCAATGTATGAACGTTGAGGCTTGTGAACACGGGAAGGGGAGAGGGGCGGAGGAGGGCCCTCTTATGTCCCAATGACCTGACGTGAACGTTGCAGAGAGAGACTCTCAAAGGCCCACAAACCTGCCCCGGTCACTCCATCTCAAGAACCCTATCAGAATTTAAACCCCTAACCAATTGACTCCTAACAGTTAACCAGATCTGAACACCTGGTCTTTCCTGGGGAGGGGTCACAGGCTCTCTACCCTAAGATGTGGTGTGGTGTGTGTATATGTCATATAAGTCAAATCAGTTGTGTTGCCATAGTGTAGAATGCCTTACCTCCCGGGGGCACCGCGGTGTCCTCTTGGAGAACTCTGTCTCTATATGCTTTTGTGAACTATCTCAGAATAAACTAGTCACACAAAGGCTTATTGCGTTTTATGGGATTTTATTCACTCAGTATCACAGTGGAGAACTGGTCTTGCTCTGTTTTTCACATGCCATTAATTAAGGCTTATTTATTTAAAGGGAGTATGGGCTTTAGGTGACTTATCCTTTTAATCACACATAGTAGCTTTAAATAAATTTCTATTCTATTTATAATTTTGCAACTGGTTGACACCATGTACTGGCAAACCCTTTGGCTTTGTACTGCTCCGAAACCGACAGAGCCCTAGAAGGGAATTAACAGAAGGCCGGTAATGCCAGCAAGTAGTTCTCACCAGTTTCAGAAAGTTGCCGAAATAGGCAGAAGGCTTATTGGTTTAAAAGGAGTCACATATAGTTATTTAAATAAAATTCCAGTTAATATAAAATTTAGTATCTGGCTGACAGTGTTAGCGCAACCTTGGTTTTGCACTGCTCCCACGGACAGAGCCCTAGAAGGGAATTAACCGTTGGCGGGTAAACTCGCCGAGGTGTTGCTAACAAACAGTTTTCGACGGATTCAGAAAGAAGCATAAATATGCTGCTATAATTACCTTAAGTTTTGAAGTTGAAGTCTCTGTGGCTGTGTTTGTGTTCCAGTAATAGGAAGTGGTCTTGTGATTTGCCTTAGCAAGAGAGAGCCATGAGCTCAGGAAGCCTCGCTTGTTATAGCCACCTCTGCGTACCACACATGTAACCACATGTGCATCTGCAGGCGCAGATAAGGGAACAGGCTGAAGGTAGTTACTGACCACAACAGGAAATCGGAAAAAACAGATAGCAAGGGACTTTCCAACTAATCAGTCTGTGTAAATCCCCTAAAGTTCCAGCTCAGAAGTAAAACTTCAATGAAGGACAGCAAGGATAAATGTTGATAAGTAAAAGTAAATGTGAAGTCAAATAGTAAAACAACTGAATGATTCAAAGCACACAGATTCAAAGTTTTAAAAGTGTAAATGTTGATTGTTATAGTAAAAGACAAAATGATATATGACAAGTCATTAAGTAACACATCTTTTAAATGTTTAAATGAAATTAAGTAATAAATCTTGTAAATGTACTCAGCAACGGTAAGACGAGGGGAGGTGGACTCACTGAGGTCATCACCAGTCACATGACAAAACATCCAGATGTTATTTTTATTGTAGCTGGTGATTTTAATCAAACTGACCACAGAACTGTTTTACCTAAATTCCATCACCATGTCCACACCCCTACCAGGGGAAGTAATACCCTGGACCATGTTTATACAAATATTTCTGGCAGCTAGAAAGCCCTCCCCTGTCCCTATTTGGTCAATCAGACAATATTATTCACTAAAAGTAAAAGGGTCAAACCATCAGAAAAAATACTGAATGTGGACAGATGAAGCTACAGCAGCTCTACAGTACAGTTTTCTTCAGAAAAAATGTATATCAGAAAATGTGTTGATGATGTGGTGATCACAAAGACAATAAAATCATTCCTGGATGAATGGAGAAGTGAGGGCCCTATCCAGAGACAAAAAAGCTGCCTTTTGGTCAGGTGGCAAGGAAGCTTACAGCACCACCAGAGCGAGACTGAAAGCTGGCATCAACAACACCAAAGATATGTGGCGAAAGATCCAGACCATCACAGGCTACAAAAGCAGGAGCGCCCCCATCATTGTGTGAGGCCACTTTGCCAGATGAGCTTAACACATTTGATGCTTGCTTTGATCTTACTCAACAAAGCTATTAAGTCTACTCTGCCTCCAGAGGACCAATGCCAGGATCAAAGTTCTTGTTAACTTTTACAGAGGAGCAATAGAAAGCATCCTGACTGGATACATTAATGAAAAAATTGGCATGGGATGTGCATGGCCCAGGTCTGGATGGCTCTACAGCGGGTGATTAAAACCACTCAGAACATCATTGGTGGATAGATTACCCATCTACCAAGCATTAGTGATATCGGTGAGGTGAGGTGTCTGCACAGAGCCCATATGATACCAAAAGGCAATACCCACCCGAGTCACAGTCTGTTCACCCTGCTGCCCTCTGGAATGCGATACAGAAGTGTCCGCTGCTGTACCACCAGACTACAGAGCAGTTTCTTCCTTGGTTGTGAGACTCCTCAATTCATCCTCTGCACTCCACCATAAATAATAGTTTTCAGTTTGTTAGGTTTTTTTGTGTATCATGAAGGGACTTAAGCTTGTATTTAGTTGTACAACCCTGTGTTATATAATGATAAATAAATGAACCATGAATATTATAACTTATTTAAAATGTTGGCTCTGAATCATTCAGTCCAAAAAGTACAGGCCTTCAAAACACAACTTTTGCAGCATTTTACCAGACTCTAAACCATCTGCAAATAATTTTGCTATGACATCCATTTTTTTTCCATTGATTATATGTGAGTAGTAAATATTTACACTTAATCAGTCAAATGAAATGCTAATGATTTATATGTATTTGTGTCTTGCAGGTGGTGCTGCAGTTGAAATGATGACCAGTGATGCCATTTAAGCCCACGACTACAGGAATTTCAGTGGATGGATATCATGTTGTCAGAAAGTGTAAACAAGATTTTCTGCCATGATTTTGTGTTGAGACACAATGACAGTTTTTCAGATGTAATGATGATTTGATGAGTTCTGTTCTTTTTGTAATTCAGTAGTGTATATGAGCAGTTGAACACTCTCACTTTGTTATCTTTTTGTATCATGAACATGTTGAAGTAAAGGTTTTTTTGCTCTTGGATTCTGTTGAATTTAGTTCAACTAGTGTCCATTTTTACAAGTAGAAAAACTGTTTAGTGTTGTCAGATTGGGTGGATAAATGATTTGGGCTACATTTTGTACAATTTGGTCAGTTTCCACCCATGAAAAGTTATACTATATTCCAATAAATCAACTCCTCCTCTCCTCTAATTGGTTCGATTGAGATTAACAGGGCACAAAGTTTAGCAGGCTGTGCTTGACATGCAATGACTGATACTGATACTTGTCAGTCAAATTTGACAGGTAGGTAGTAGTGATGCTAACTTTGTTTTATGTCTTCACGATGAGTGGTATCATCATACATTGGAGTATCATAGAGAGCAGGTATGAAGCCAGTTTTTCCCAGGTTCAGCACACCTGGCTACCAGTTCAGTAGAGCATGACGGTTTAAATGAGTTATGCAACAGAAAAGGGCAGTGTTAAATCATTTGTTACCTGTTTCAAACAGGAGATCATTAACATTTGTAAAGTACTATCTGGACCTGGAAAAGTTAACATAAAGTTGTACCACACGCTCTCAGACATTTATGACTGCAGAGAAGCACCACGTGCAGATAATTAAGTGAAAACTGGTCTAATGTGCAGAGTGTGATGATGGAGTTCCATTTGAGGATGCAGTTTGTCAGTCAGAAGGCCAGCCAGGAAAAGACATTTTAAAACAAATCATTAAAACATATAAACACCTGGGGTGTCATTTATAACCGTTGCGTACCGACAAAACATGGCCTGATGTGCTGCAGTAAGCCTATTGTCTAATTTCCGGTCACCAGCGTTTGTGTGTTACCAGTAGCGTATATTTGCTGCTCTAGCTCATCACAGTTAATTTTGTTCAATTCTTTATTATAGTGACTATCTGCTATACATTTAAACGTACACTAGTTCTGCTCAAGCACACATAGCTCTCCTTCTTTTAACAACTTTCTCGCTAATCCCACAGTTTACACCTATCAATTTTTGCCAGCTACTGTTCTTTAGCTTAGCAGCTAGCAATGGCTTCTCTCTCTCCCTCTCACTCTCCTGCTCGGTGTGTTAAATGTTTAGCTATTCCTCCTTCTCCTGCCTTCTTTAGTGATAATGGTACATGTAGTTTGGCAAATGTAGTTTATTTGTAGCATTGGAGGCGAGGCTTAGTGAATCGGAAACGCGGTTCCACACCATGGGAACTCAATCATTAGCTGTTGTAGTTAGCCAGCCCGCAGTAGCCAGTGCGGACCCACCAGAGATTGCTCCTGTTAGCCATCTCCCAGCAGCTCCCGAGCAGCTTCATTTTGAGAAATGTGAAGCTAGCGACACCAGCGACCATAGTCAAATGTATTCCTGGGGCCAGAGTGGGCGACGTTGAATCCTATGTAAAACTACTGGCTAAGGATAATGTCACAGAATAACAGGCAGGGGACACCGAGATGGAAGGGAATATTTTTATTTAGATGACAGCCATAAGTGGAGAGTGTGGAGATAGGTAGAGTGGATCTGGGGAAGTCACCAGAGGGAAGCCACAGGAGACTGGAGAGACCAGGGAGGAATGGAGACGCCACGGAGGACTGGAGAACACACGGGGAACGATTAGAAAGAGCACTGTAGTTACCGGGTATATGGAGTCCTATACATAAATGAGGTCGGACACTGAGTGAGGAGAGTGCTGTAGCAATCATTGATCTGAAGCAGGGAATTACACAGCAGGTCAAAAGGAGGAAGAGCACAATAACACATTCTTCCATCCTCCCATAGTCAGCCATGACCACATGTCCCGTCCTCCCACACTCTGGGAGTCTAGGCTTTTCTCCTCATGCAGTAGGTCGTTCAGGTGGGAAACAACATGAGTCATATTGTCTGTGATGTCTGGAACATAGGTGCAGCAATCAGTCCCAATAATATGACAAACTCCTTGACTAGCCAACATCAAGTCCAAAGCCATCCTATTCTGGAGGGCCACGTTTTTGATCCCCTGCATGGTAGGAGTGAGAGTGGAAAACCCTACCTCTACCGGTGTCGTCAGGTTCTCAAGATCTATGGCCAGGTGGTCTATTTTGTGTGCATTATTCACAGTCCCCCACCAGGGGAGGATGCCACTGATTCCTTTCTCCCTTGGTGACACTCTCGTAGTGGATCGCCGTGCTCTGTGTGGTAAGTAATAGTGAGCATAGTGGGTGTGAAAATGAGTGATGGTGGGTAGAAGGTTCACAGATATTATCAGCTTAGCAAGGTAGCAGGTGCCACACCACCCCAGTCTGAGGGATTGATAAACATGTTGTCCACATACCCACAGGTGTTCTCTTAGGGATCCAAATTCATCCTCCATAGGCATCAGGATGATGGGATTGTTGCTTCCTGGGTGGTGTAAGCTGGTGGTGTCAGTCAGATTCAGCTGGGCGATTTATGGCTGAGGTCCCCTGCATTCGCTTTGGGCTCCCTTGTTCCACTCGATGGCGCATGTTGTAGTGAAAATCTGTTTGCATGCCGAAGTCCCCAGGAAGTGATCTCTAGAAGTGTAGCACTGTCTGGTGAATCCAACCATACCGGCCTGGGATGTTGGATTGGTAGTCATGATGGGCCGATGAATCCCTTGCTGGGTTATTTGGCTCATGTTCCAAAACCTTGCTGTGGAGCCGTCGGAGTTGGTAATGCTGATGTTACATAGCTCTGGTTAGTCACTTTTCTGGCAGTAGTCAGTATAGTTGCATACCATGTGTTGTCTTCCAGCTGAGCTGGGATGTTGGGGAAGATGGATGCCACCTCCCTTTTGACCCCTCCTTCTTCTAGGGTTAGTTGTGATTCGAATGTTTCCATTAGTGAGACTAATGACAGGAAAATGATGACAGCAAGCAGCACCCTGCGTCCGTGGCCTCTCAGTCCGTCACTCCTCCATCGCCATCTTTCTCTGGTCTCAAGTGTCATCTTATCAGTTGTGTCACCTCTGCCTACCCCCTAATCAGTGTGCCTGTGACGTTGGTTCGGGAGGGTAGTGGTTCTAAGTGTGTAGAGAAACTCCCCCACGGGACCGCCACTCCCCTCCAATACCCCCTGAATGCACAAGGGGAGGAAGGTTCGGTTCACTCACTGATCTCGATCTCACTTGTCTGGTGATTGGCTTCTGGCCCCGGCTTGGGTACTCGTTTGCAGTGGGTGGCGTGGATCCACGTAGCTCTCTCTGCCACCTTTACAGCTGTTTTAGTGGTGAGCAATATTTGGTAGGGACCATTCCACCGCCAGTTCTTTCATCTGAAATCCTTCACCACAATCCAATCACCAGGCTCCAAGTCATGAAGTTTCCTCTCTGCAGCCCTTGGAATGGCTTCCTTCACCTGTTTGTAAATATCAGAAAGCAGAGAGGATTAGTTTGTGCAATAGCGTAGCATCTCATCCTCACATTGGCTGGTGTTGGGAAGTTGTCTTTTCACTGGCCCAATACCAGTGTTTAATGGTCTGTCTCATCACAACACTTAGCCAGCTTGTTTTTCAGAGAACTGTTCTCCTTTCCACGGCTCCTGCGCTGGCTGGGTAATAACCACAATGATGTTTTAAATCAATACCAGGATACTCTCCTACACTCTTCAATGCTGCGCTTATGAAAGGCGTACCGTTATCACTGGAGACCTTATCTGGAATATCCCAGCATGGGACGATATCTCGTATAAGACTCTTTACTACTGCTGCTGAATCCTGTTTGGCCTCTACCTATTTAGAGAAAATGTCAACAATGACCAAACAATATTTCTTTCCCTCAGCTCAATGAAATCCATCTGCAATTTTGGCAAAATTAAATTTTTGAGAGAAGTTATTAAATCCCTTTGCGAACCAGCATCTGTTCCGCTCCAGCACCATGTTCCTCTTTGGTTTCGCCCATGGGTCAACAGAGAGAGATAAACAATACTTTCTGCCACTTTTTAATTGAAGGATGATGGATGGTGACCTTTGACCTTTGATAAACCCCCCCCGGAAGTCTCTCCCACCCCTCGGAAGTGCGTCACACGGGAAGTGCGTCACGTCGGAAGTGCGTCATGCCGGAAGTGCGTGGCCTTATGCGTGGACCAATGAGCGTGAGGCAGGCGTGGTTAGCAGGAGCCAATGAGCGTGAAGCATGCGTGGTGAGCAGGAGCGAATTGGAGTAAAGTAGGCATGGGAATGAAAAACCCTGTAAATTAAATAATATGATTAAATAATTCAATCATTTAAGTGAAATCAATAGTATCAAAAGTATAAAAATAATTGACAAATTTACCATCTGTAAAATCTAATCTTTCAGGAGCAAAAGACACGTCCTTCTCTGTTGTCTGTCCGGTGCAGAGTGAGGTGTGAATGAATTGGAAAGATGTGGGAGGGTAGGCGGAGTTTGCGTGAACCAAAGGGAGGGTTAGCCAATGGGAAAATAGGTTAGGAGGAGCTTGCGTGAGGCGATGATTCTGTGAAAATGTGAAATAAAAAAGAAATGATTAAAGTTTTGAAGCTGAATAAATGTAAAGATATCCGTTGATGAATGTCTACAGGCAGCATCTCTTGCAACTCCTGTGCAGATTGTGTGAAGATCAAGGAATGAGGGTGTCAGATCTTCCTTTGTAATACCATCACCCTAAAGACAGTTTGAAATCGGCATGTGAATCTCCTCACACACACACACACACACACACACACAGAGTAAAGAAAACCACACCGATGATTCACCAATGAAAATGTGAAATAAAAAATAAATGATTAAAGTTTTGAAGCTGAATAAATGTCCAGATATCCGTTAATGATTGTCTACAGGCAGCATCTCTTGCAACTCCTGCACAGATTGTGTGAAGATCAAGGAATGAGGGTGTCAGATCTTCCTTTGTAATACTATCTCCCTAAAGACAGTTTGAAATCGGCTTGTGAATCTCCTCACACACACACACAGAGTAAAGAAAACCACACAGCTGCCTAAGGCAATTATCAATCATCTATACACCCTGTATCCCTAAAAGGATCAATCTTCCCTGCTCTTTCTGACGACACAGCTGCCTAAGGCAATTCTCAATCATCTATACATCCTGTGTCCCTAAAAGGATCAATGTTTCCTGCTCTTTCTGAAGGCCCTTTGTATGAAGACAGATCAAGAAATGTCTCTTTTATGGTCTTAAGGTATATTTAAAAAAGATTATACTTTAAAGTTTCACAATATCATAATAGGAAATTACAATAAGTGTCTTTAACACTGAGCCTGATGTCAAATGTCAAAGTACATTTGTATGTTTCTGTGTGAAGCCCCGTGTTGGCGCTCTGGATAATAAACATCTCAAATGACAAGAAAGTAAATTAAATGTTAAATCTCAGAGGCTAATCTCTGCATCAAACACACACACACAACACACACACACACACACACACACACACACACACACGGGAATCAGAGAAGATCAAGAGGTTATGTGTTGACAGGCCGGAGTCGGCACCCTGTAGCTGTCACCCCGCATCTGCAGTTAATTAGGGGTAATTTAGCTAGAAATGGGAATGTATGCATATGAGTGTTGGCAGACCGGAACCGGCATCCTGCCGATATAGACTGTTTGGTCATTGCATTGTTTTCACACACACACAGGAACTTATAAAGATATGGGGTACCTAGTGACTGTGGATATTAAAAACTTGGAGAATGGAATGCAGCGTCCTGTAAAGATCAAGAAGATTGGAGGAAGTGTGAAATTTATGCATTTACATAGTATTGTGTACCTGGAGGAGCACAAGGTATATAACCAGCTATTTCTGATCTAGCAGGGATAGTGTGTGTGGAGAGGTCTCTGTGTTGTGTCTCCATATCTATCTGAGAGAATAGGACTTCTGAACCTGACAGCAGAGAATGGCTCAAGCATCCGGTAAATTACCTATATCTTTAAAGCTAAATTTTATGCGTTTAAACCTTTAGGCAGAAACATAGGGAATTTTTCATTTTTTGCAGTGACTCTAAATGGAGGGGTGAACCTTCAAGCAGAGGAGTCTGGTAAGTACAGGTCTACATTATGTATTTTTAATACTGAAATATCTAAAACACTTTTATTTCCTACCGTGATTATAAATTATATCTTTCAGATTCATCAACTGATACCTCAACATCCGAGACCTCGTCTGATACTGACTCCTCATCTGTGCTTTCAGAGGCAGTACCCGGTGAGTTGCTACATTTTTTACCAGTTGTTTTTTTAAAACCTAAAACTTACGCAGAATATTTATCAAAAACTTTTTCTCATGCTAGATCTGTGGGGCGAATTGGACCAATATTTCCAAGAAGGGTTATCGCCATCATCACAGCCACAGGATGACGCAACGGGGCATACCTCAGACGGTCAAAACATTATACATTCTTTAGAGGCTGCCCGGTTAACCGGAAGAGATCCAGCTGATGTGATACCGCATCAGAATTTTGAAGATCAACCGCCATTTCACCGGGAGTCAATCTTACCCGCTAATCAACCGCTGATGACCGCGGAGAGGCCTCAACCAGCGGACAGGGATCCAGGATCCTCATCGGGTCGCAACCTCAGGAGAACCAGTTTTGAGATTACATACCCGAGATCCCGCGGGGCTTCCAGCGAAGGATTTCCATCAGCACGCTGTAAGTCTATTTGCTTTTTAAATTGTTACATTGTGAGACGATTCAATCATGCCGTATAAATGTAATAATTACCCAGAAGGGAGCAATGTACGTTCCTTTTCTCTCATTTTACATCATAAGCATACACGGAAGGTTTTGTATGTGTGAAATTAAATAGGCTATGCTTAAAAATTAACTTTCTACAAAAGCGGAGTTTCATAAGGTATATTTGACTGTGTGTCGTTATAAGCTATTAACTGTGACGGTTGAGTTATAGCGTTATCCTGGTGTTTTTTTTTTTAAATATAAAGAGATAAGTTGTATGTGTGATATTAAATAGGCCTTGCTTTGAAACGTAATTTTCTACAAAAGCGGAGTCTCATAAGCTGTATTTGACTGTGTGTTGTTATAAGCTATTAATTGTGACGGTTGAGTTATAGCGTTATCTTGGTGTTTTTTAATTTACGAATAAGATGCTATAAATTCTGGGGTTTTTGCTTTTGTTATTCTCATCAGTCTCTCTTAAACAGCTGTTTAGGGGTTGCTGTGTTTATGAAATCTGCCCGTTTATGAAGTTAATGTTTTCTTTTTTGTCTCCAGCAAACAGACCCAGGTCCAGAACATCCAGGTGTCATCGGTGCTGCGGAGCTACACACCAGCAATTGGATCTGATGTCTAGAGCCTTTTGGCTCCTCTGTCAGAAGTTAGGTGTACAAAGTGACAATTTGTAAACTGTTTCAGTCTGTGATTTTTATCATCTGTATAATTGCAATGATGCTGATTTAAGGTTTTTAAAATCGTTTCATTTGTATGAGGTCATGGATCAACACACCTTATTAGCTATTGATTTTTTAGAGAGTTTAGCAGACTCAGTAGCACAAAATCTCCAGAATGCGTCGGGTTTTCAAAACGATTTAACTGAAAATGATTTGAATGAAAACGACGCAGCCGCTACATCTAACAGCTCCGAACAGCCGGTAGATCCTCTCCTTGCTTTAAATCAAGCTCTTGCTAACCTTGAATAGTTAGAGAATGAATCATCACCAAATGAAACAATCAGAATAAATAATGTCCAACTCGAACAAAGTCCCACTTTATCAGACCCTCAGACGCCTCCAAACTACATCGATCTCAGCATACCCAGTCCTCCCGTGCAGCAGGGAGGTGCTCATATTTCCCCACAACCACGCGTTGTGCGGCAAAGCCGATTTGCAAATGATCAAATCAGACAGTTGTTAAACTTTCCACCCCCTCTTAACGCAGATGGAATAGTGGATTACAGCATTTTTTACAATACAGCTCTACGGGATGCCGATGCGTTACTACAAAATGCATTAGCATACGTGACTCCTTGGGATGCGGTACAGTTAGAGCTGCGCGGGGAAAATCTCCCTAGTAACGTCTCGGTCGTCTTATCTAATGACGAGCTCCCCAGCCTAGCCGACTTTGAAAGGCTCTTACTCCGTGTTGTGCAGTCTAACTGGGCCGTTATGGCCGATGGTCAGCTAGAACTTGTTGTAGAAGTGATCCAGAACCCTAGGGGTGGGGGGAAACGAGTTCTTGGGAAAATGCTAGACAGTGAAATCATTAAAAAAAAAAGACGTTTTCTGTACATTGTCCACAACAGAGAGAATCAACTATGTTTTGCCATCTGTCTGGCTCATCTGTTAGATCCTGATATCAGTGATAGAGAAGCCCTCGAACGCGGTAGACAGCTTCAAATTGATGTAGGGTTAGACGAGCAGACAGCTGTATCCTTTAGCGACATCCCTAAATTTGAAACCGCGTTGGACTGTACAATTGTAGTGTTTTACAGAACCGAGGAAGACAGAGCTCTCCGCAAATTCTTGACAAATAGCCCAAGACGGAGTAAAACCCTGATTTTGTTTCTCTTCCAAAATCACAACTATGCGGTTAAAAATCTCAAAGCCTTTCTAGGTTCGCCTTATGGTTGTGAGCACTGCTTTACAGGTTTTAACACCGTGTTAGGCCATACTTATGGCTTCGTTGCACCGTATGCTTTGACCCCGGTTGTACACAGAGGCCGTGTCAACCTGTTGTGTGTGACCAATGCAACAGAACGTGTCGCTCGCCTTTCTGTTTGGCCAAACACAAAGAACCTACAGAGAGATCGAGAAGTCAAACATATGCCAGCGCTTGTGCTTTGTACAAAAAATGTACCAAATGCGCAAGGCTGTACTACTGTGCTATAAACGGTAACGGTAAACAACACAAATGTCAGACTGCGAAATGTAAAATTTGCGACGAGAAATTGAACTCTGACTCTGAGACTGAGGTTCATCAGTGCTACATCCAACCGATACCCCCTGAAACAAAACACAATGAAAAAGTGGTGTTTTATGATTTTGAAACATACGTTGACAAGAAAGGCGTTCACGTTACGTTTTTAGTGTGTACACGAACCTTAGATGGTAAAACATGGAGCTCTCAGGGTGCAGATTGTGCCAAAGAGTTTCTACTGCATTTCAGACGGCCTTTGTACAAAAACGCAGTGTTTATAGCACACAATGCCAAAGGGTTTGACAGCTACCTCCTTATCAAAGCCATGGTCGAACAGGGATTAAAGCCCTCTTTGATTATGCAAGGATCAAAAGTAATTTGCATCACCGATAACGATTACAAACAAAGATACATCGACTCTCTATCCTTTTTAACCATGCGTTTAGCTAATTTCCCGAAAGCGCTCGGTTTCAATGATAAAGTAAAGGGGTACTTTCCTCATGGTTTCAGCTCAGAGGCCCATTTGAGTTATACAGGCGAGTACCCTCCCCCTCAGGCTTACAGGCTTATATTGAAACCATGACAACGGAGCAACTAACAGACTTTTACAGCTGGTATGCGACGGTGCGGCACGGCACATTCAACTTCATGAAAGAGGCTCGCCTCTATTGTCGAAATGATGTAGACATTCTCGCTGAGGGTTGCATGCTTTTCAGAAAACAGTACATCTCTGAAACCGCCGTTGACCCCTTCAGCCGTGCAACCATTGCGTCGGCATGCATGAAGGTGTTTCTGACAAACTTTCTACCACCTAAAACATTAGCGACCCCCTCTCTGGACGACTACAGGCGTCAGTTCAAGACATTTTCAAACGCCGGTATCCAGTGGTTAGAGTGGTTGTCACACACCCGCGGCATCCCTATCCAACATGCTTTAAATAAGGGGGAAAAACAGCTGGGGCGCTTCTTTGTAGACGGGTATGCTGAGATCGGTGGGGTGAAATATGCCTATGAGTTTCTAGGATGTTTCTATCACGGCAGTTCAATTTGCTATCAAGCGCACGACACCTGTCCTCTGACGGGTCGCCCCTTCGGAGAGTTGCACACACGCTGCAAGGACAAATTACGTGAGTTAGAAGCCACGCACAAGGTAAAACTCATCATCATGCGTGAGCACACGTGGACGATGCTGAAAAAATCTCATCACGGGCTGAAGGAGTTTCTCAAACAATATAAGGCTCCACAGCCGTTGTCACCCCGCAAAGCTTTGTACGGAGGGCGTACCTCTGCTATAAAGTTGAGACACACCGCTGCGTCGAACGAGACAATCTCTTATGTAGATGTGACATCTCTCTATCCGTACTGTAACACCAACTTCCCCTATCCTCTCGGGCACCCTGAAATAATCTATAAAGATTTCCAAGAACCTCAAAGCTACTTTGGGCTAATCAGTGCAAGGGTCTACCCGCCGAGAGAGTTGTACTTTCCAGTCCTGCCCTATAGAACGACGGGGGGTAAGCTTGTGTTTACCCTTTGCCGAGCATGCGCCAAGCTCAATTTGCAGGAGGGTCCGTGTCGGCATAGCGATGATGACAGGGTGTTGACAGGTGTCTGGGTCACTCCTGAATTTAACAAGGCTTTGGAGATGGGCTATCGGATAGCTGAAATAACTGAGGTATGGCACTTTGATAGACACAGTGATTCTATTTTTGTTGACTATATGCACACTTTTCTGAAAGGTAAACAGGAAGCTTCGGGTTACCCTTCCGACGCTGTAGATCAGGAAAGCAGAGAAAAGTACATCAGCGACTATCATGCAAACCAGGGGATTTTGCTGGAGGCGGATAAAATCAGACCAAACCCTGCTAAAAGACAAGTGTCTAAATTATGTCTGAACTCCTTTTGAGGTAAGTTTGCACAGAGAAGCAACCAAACACAAACCAAACTAGTCACAGACCCGGAAGAATTCTTTAACCTCATGTTTTCTGAAAAATATAAAGTCAACTACTTCTCCTTCGTCAGTGACAAAGTGGCTTTGGTTCAGTGGTCTTACGGAGACCGCTGTATCCCGCTACCAAACAAGGTAGATAATGTTTTTATAGCCGCTTTCACCACAGCCTACGGACGTCTGACTTTGTACAGATATTTGGAACAGTTGCAAGATAGAGTCCTTTACTGCGACACAGACAGCCTCATCTATGTCACAAAAGAGGGAGAGACGCTGCTCAAGCTGGGTAATTACCTGGGAGATTTGACGGATGAGTTAGGGGGAGATAGCATCAAAGAATTTGTGGCAGCGGGTCCAAAAAGTTATGCTTACCAAACTCAAAACAACAAGGTTGTTTTACGCATAAAAGGCATTACGCAGACGCACCAGTGCTGTGAAATTGTCAACTTTGATAGCGTCAAAGACCTGGTTCAGGATTATGTGCAAAACTCTGATGAGAGGGGAGTCCTTGAAATCCCTCAACACAATATTGTGCGAGATAAGAAAGGCTTCCTTCTAAAAAACACGTCATTCCAAAAAAAGTTCAGAGTTGTGTATGATAAAAGACGGCTGCTGAGTCTAGGACATACACTGCCTTTTGGTTATTGAGGAGAAAATGTTTTCATCTGAAGAAATTGATTTTGACCCCAGATTGAAAGTGCCTTTTTCTTGTCTGGTCACAGGACCGAGTGGCTGTGGCAAGACTTATTTTGTAAAGTCTGTTTTGGAAAACTGTAATCATGTGATGGATATACTGCCTGATAACATTGTATGGATTTTTACATCGTTTCAACCGTTGTATGCAGAACTGCAAAAGAAGAATAAAAAGATTAAATTTGTTGAAGGCCTGCCTCATTCTTTTGATGATGAAAAACTGTTTCCCTCTGACCAAAATCATTTGATTATTTTGGACGACGTCATTTTTCAGGCCTCTGACCATCCCGATGTAGTCAAAATTTTTACACAATACCGACATCACAAGAACATGTCCGTCATGATGCTGACTCAAAATCTTTTCCATCAAGGTAAGCACAGCCGCACCATCAGTTTAAACAGTAATTATCTGGTACTGTTTAAAAACCCTCGAGACAGATTACAGCTGAATATATTGGCTCAACAAATGTTTCCCGGACGAAAAGCCTTTTTATTAGAAAGTTTTGAAGATGCTACCAAAGATCCTCACGGGTATTTAATCATCGATCTCACACCTGGCTGCCCAGAACAATACAGACTAAGGACGGGAATACTCCCCCTTCAGTGGCCCGTCGTCTATCTACCTAAATCCAAGTCCTGATCCAGTATGTCAGCGCGCTTAAAAAGAAATGCGCCTTTACTACGCGCTTTATGTCACGCCACGCCTCGGAAACGTAAAGATATTCTCAACCATTGTTCATCTGACTTTCTGCAGTCTCTGTGCGAGCTCTCCTTAAACCTCTTAAAAGGAAACATTCCCCTGACATCGGCTCAATATAAAAAACTCAGAAAACAAAAGAAAATTATCAAGTTGCTGGCCAATAAAAAAAACAGTCTAAAAACCAAACACCAGGCTCTGAGAAAACAGTCTGGAGGTTTTCTCTTAACTTTACTGTCAGCGGTGGTGCCGATATTTGGAGAGTTGCTGGGAGGGCTTATTAGAAGATAAATCATGACTCAAAAGATGTTTTTGATTTTGCCGCAACAGTTAAACCGTCTGAGTCAGTCGGTAGCTTCTACTCCTGGCGCCGGGGAAACGATGAGACGTACGGCAGAAAATGATTTGGATGTAAAAATGAGGGATGTGTTAAATGAGGGTTTGAACGCTCATGATAAAATTAAAAAATACAACGCTCTGCTGCAAAGATACCTGACATTACTCAAACAAGATGAGAAAGATGACCGTTGTATCACTTTGACTCTAACCCAAGAATCGGGGGAACAAGAAAATCAGCGAGAAGACAAGCAAGTAACGCTGGATGAAACTGCTAGCGAGGTGCTGCAAAACCTACCTGTTCGCTACCATAACAATGCAGAGTACATTATGAAGAAATTAACCAAGAGCGGATGGGCTCCTTCAGGAGAGTTTGTCCATAAAGGAGAGATTGTGAAAGGCTCACACCTGCTAGACCTGATTAAAAATCTCTCTGTCATGTATAAAAAATCCAGAGAACCCAAGGGATGGATGGGGTTTCTAAATACTTTACGGGAGCTCAACATCCCTTCATCCTTGATGAGTAACCCCCGTGCTCGCGAGCAATATCATAAACTTCAGAAGGGAGGACCGCTTTGGGACGACGATGATGAGGGGTCACCCCTAGTGTTGAAGAAGGGAAAGAAAAAAAAACAGTCGCCCTTAGCACCACGCTGGGACTATGAGATGGAAACATCACCTCCGCAGTTAAGATCAGGAAAACGAAAGAAACATATACCTTTATCACCTAGCTGGCTTTATTTGAATAAAAAATGATTCAAACAAATTTAACAGTCTCCAGATCCATCTTTATTTATATAAAGTTGTAACAATCTTTAAACATTTGTAAAGAACAGACGGTGTGGTGAAAAGATCCGGCTCTTTGCAACCTCATACAACTTTGATATTTTTTCACAAACTTTGATACCATAACATCATTCTTCGTCACATCATCTTGATACAAAGACAGCACATTTTCAAAAGATAAACCGCAGGCTCTGTGGCATAAATAATAAACACAATGCTGACCGCACACCGTAGACAGAACGTGTTGAAGCTGACTGTTGTGGTATAAAATAGATTCGCAACGGTTTTCTAAAAATTGCAAGATGCTTTTAGGATAATGTGAAAAATCCGGGGAGAATCCGAAAGAATCAAAAAAACTGCCTTTTTTGCCTTCCTCAAGAGTGAGGGCCAACCAGTGCTCTCCTGGTTCGTGTGCAGGGTGCGTGTTGACTATAAAAAAGGCTGGAAGTCTAAAGGACTGACGCAGTAAAGGTAACTGATCAGCGGCCCACACTCCGCAAAAAGCATCTCCTAGTAAATGACGTAGTAATCCGTCCAATTGGTGATTGTTCATATTGTCTCAGTAATAGTCCACAAGCACCTGTCGTTTGGAATTAATCTCCAAAATAGACTCGTAACAAGCATAAACGATGAGAGTGGTAGTATGGGGCAGCAGCTCTCTGAATCTCATTTCCAGTCTTAAACTTCCGTTGGAAACGCACGACAAGGCGTCTGCTTAAAGGTAAATCTTTCAAGTGTCTCCCCGTAGCGGTAAACATATTATAAAACTCTCTGACAGATAACCCCTGATTAAATTGAGGTTGGAAAGCTTTGGCGGGCACCTGTCTCCCATCCTGACACAGAGCCATGTATTCAACGTTGTTGTGAATAAAATTGAAGGGTGACAGATCTCTTTTTCCTGTGAAGGCTTCATGGTTCACCATGGCTATCACTAGATATTTAGGCATCGTCCCCAGGAAGAGGTTTTCCTGGTTACATATTCTGGAATTCTCTGGGATGGAGTAGGTTTTTACATTCACGCGTGATAATGGGTAGAGAGCATTGCCCCTCATTAAAGCGGACGCGTGGCCTAAACGCACGGCGGGGGAAACGGTGACTTTCTTGATAAACAACGAGACCCCCAGTATTTTTAAACGGAAAGTGCTGGCGGCGTTGCCCATGAGACAGAAGGCGTCATTAGCTCTGGTCAGCTTAATTCTCAAATCCACAGAGTTCAAGAGAAGCCTCTCGCAGAAAAATATGTCTGCGTGAAGAGGACCTAGTAGGTGAAGTTCTTTAGATTCTGAGGTAAACCGGGCTCTCTGATTTAATCCCCTATTTGGCCCGTTATTTGGTACTATAGAGTCCATAGCACTGGCCGTGTCTTTGTAAAATAGCCCGGCAGTGAACTGACTTTTCAGCGTATCGTCTGAATAGTTGAGGAGGGTCTCTATCATCGCTCTGTATGGGTGAGTTGCGCTGGATTGTGAAATTAACCTATCCCCCAGAATAACGTCACATTGGTTAAAAATTGTGTTCAGAGGATAATTGATGAGGCCTACCGCGGCGTTGGCGGGTAGGTTTGAGCCGTCAGCGTTGGTAATTTTCACACGAAGATGAATCAAAGTATCATTCAGATCCATGTATTTTTCCCCATCTCCAGGGATAAAAAATTCAATAGGACCTCCGTCGGTAATGGATGCCAAAGGCAGGACTTCTGTGTAGAGCTTTTCATTGATAGACAGTTGCGTCATAGGTGCTGAAAATAAATCCAGCTCACCCATAGTGCATTCGGCTGATTTGTGATGTAAAAGCGCCATATTTGTTTTCTAAAATATATCTCCGGAGCTCGCAACAGCGTGCTTTCCTTTGGACTTACTTCTCCCTACTGATTTTCTCTTTTTTGACCTACGTACTTTTACTCGCTGCCCCGGAGGTCTCTTCCTCAGTCGTCTGGCTAAAACCATCATACCGCCGGATCCTTCTTGAGCCCCGTTGTCCGATCGACCCCCTATTCTACTAACAGCGTGGCTTATCACCTCCGAGGCAATGTTTTTTGCGGCTGATTTAAGATGAGGCTTAGCAATGGCAAATCCTTTTTTCATCAACGGCGATACAAAACGAAATATTTTAGAAAAAATCGAACCGATTCCTCTCCCGTACATAACAGGCGCCCCGTAAAAACTGGGGAGAGCGCCTCCTACTTGATTCTCATGTCACAGAGGATTTTTTTTGGAAGGTCTAAAATGGAGTTTCACGATAGTCTTCCCAAAGGTAAAATTCATAGGTTTATTTTGATCCGTCTTTATCTCAATGTGGATGTTTTCGATGTGCTGCTTGACCACCGGTAGGTAGCAGGGTGGATTAAAATACTGCGTGATGACGTCCCCGTACGTTCCTTCTATAGCGATCGTTCTCAAGAGCGGAGCGTAAGCGTCACCAACCAGCTGATGTCGTACCACATCACTATAACAATACTAATACATTCGTGCTGTAGCTGGCTCGGGTGATCAATTTGACAGTCGTTACAGATTTCAGATCTGTACACGGTCAGAACCTTGCTCAACAGGCGAACCACCACGGCTCTCACCGTGTTCAGAAATAGGTCAGAGAGCACCCCGTCAGGTTTGTCCTCTTCCTTGGGAGGGGGGTGGTGAGGCGCTTGGAGTTGAGGATACCGAAGAAGAAGAAGAGGGCCAGTCAGGGGAGGGAGATGGTGATGGAGGAGGCAGAATCCAGTCAGAGGTCCCCGGCGGTGAAGGTGGGGGTGTCGTATCAAGGGTAGGGCTCCCGGGTCGCAGGATACAAGGGAGAGACATGGCTTTTCTCAGAATCGGAGATGAATCTGTGCTTTCTGGTTGTGGTAGAAAAGGAACAGACATGATTTGAAGTTGCAGGGGTACCCGTTTCAAGCGGAATGAATTAGGGGGCGGAGTCAGAGGAGGAGTCGGGGGCGGTGTCATTCTTTCTTATCGTCAGAATGTCTCTCGATGTCTGACTTCTTAGGAAGAGATCCTTCAGTTTTTCTGCTTTTTCAATCATCATTTTCATCCACACCTTGAGGGGCAGACGTAATGACGTCTGGAACACACCGCATTCGGTATTGAAATATTCCAAGACAAATTCGTCCGAGTGTTCATCTCCATCGACCACCTGACGGCTTGTGCGGTAGAACCATCTGCCGGAACCCGAGCTTTTCGTCTCCCAAATGCTGCAGGTTACAATTTTTTTCTGGGCGAGTGCCGGTGGAAATTCCTGTTTAACCCGCACAAACGTTTGCGTCTATTTGTCTTTTGTCGCAGGTTCCTTTCCTTCATTTGCTCTGTGGTTGTTTGACACCACCAGATTCAGCACAGACCAGTCCACTGACGTAAGCGTTGCTTTTGGAGTGAGGGGTCCAAACGTTTCTCCTTTCTCCAGCTGGTAAAAACAAAGTTCGTTGACTTCATAATTGAACGCATATCCCCACACGCCTCCATTTTCTAAATACCATTCCTCCTGAAGCGTGCTGGGGGGAGGTGTCTGGATCCGAGCCAAATACAACACCTGTTTCTTGGGTGCGCCCCCTAGTGTCGCATTTTGATAATGCGTCACAGGTGTCTGGCTGATCATCTTCAACTGTTTCATCTTGTTTGATGGTTCAGACCGGAAATATTCTGCTTTTATTTTATTTTTTCGCTGCAAGCTCCTCCTAACCTATTTTCCCATTGGCTAACCCTCCCTTTGGTTCACGCAAACTCCGCCTACCCTCCCACATCTTTCCAATTCATTCACACCTCACAACAGAGAAGGACGTGTCTTTTGCTCCTGAAAGATTAGATTTTACAGATGGTAAATTTGTCAATTATTTTTATACTTTTAATACTATTGATTTCACTTAAATGATTGAATTATTTAATCATATTATTTAATTTACAGGGTTTTTCATTCCCACGCCTACTTTACTCCAATTCGCTCCTGCTCACCACGCATGCTTCACACTCATTGGCTCCTGCTAACCACGCCTGCCTCACGCTCATTGGTCCACGCATAAGTCCACGCACTTCCGGCATGACGCACTTCCGACGTGACGCACTTCCTGTGTGACGCACTTCCGGGGGGTGGGAGAGACATCCGGGGTTAATCAAAGGTCAAAGGTCACCATCCTTCAATTAAAAAGTGGCAGAAAGTATTGTTTATCTCTCTCTGTCAACACAACATAATAATGGAACAGATACTTCGGTAAGCATGGTCTGTCACTTGGTCCATACCTTTGTCTGTGATAGTGCAGCCTGCCTTTCGCCACACTGCTTTTTCCTCTGCTGTTGCTCGTGTCTGCAGTCCCTGCAGATCAGCTGTAGGTGTCAGAGGTTCATTAGTTAATGCAACACAATGAGTGGTCGGTGTTTGTTTGGCAGCAGCTTTTGCTGCCTTATCCTCTCTGGCATTCCCCTGTGAGATAGGATCAAGGTTGTTAGTGTGTGCTTCACATTTACAAATGGCAATCTGCTTAGGCAACAGCACAACATCCAAGAGTTCAGCAACCAGTGTGTGATGTGCAATGGGTTTGCCTGTGGATGTAAGGAAGTTTCTGTTTGCCCAGAGTTTTCCAAAGTCATGCGCCACTCCCCATGCATATCTGCTGTCTGTGAAAATGTTCACAGTTTGGTCATTAGCACATTTACATGCTTCCGTTAATGCAACTAACTCTGCTGCCTGTGCTGAGTAATTTGATGGGAGTGGTTTAGCCAGAATTGTTTCATACAATGTTGTTACTGCAAACCCTGCAAGATTTTTACCAGTTGCTGGATCTCATGATGCTGTGCCATCAACAAACAGCTCCAGCTCTGGATTGATCAATGGTGTTTCCTGCAGATCTGGTATGGGGGAGCACATCTCCGTTATCACTGCCACACAATCGTGAAGTTCACCATCTGCCGCTGTAGGGAGGAGAGTTGCTGGGTTAAGTGATATTAGGCATTTAAAGCAATATGATGTTGTATCTTAACCACCTGGCTGTTGAGAGATGTGAGGTTTTCTGTTCAAGCAATATCATTGAGACAGCATGTGGAACCAACAGTGTCAGATCAGCATAACCCACAATGTCACGTGAGGCGATAACAGCTTTCTCTGCAGCCGCCACAGCCTTCAGACAATTTGGCAGCCCAGCTGCTACAAAGTCAAGCTTGCTGGAAAAATAGCCCACTGGTCTCAGCCTCCCCCCATGTTCTTGTAGTAGTACAGAAGTCATGAACCCACCCCAGTCTGTGTGAAAGGTCTGTTACTGTCAGGGAGACTAAGCGTTGGGGGTGTCTGGAGGGCCAGCTTTAAGTCCACAAAAGCCTTCTCTGCTTCTGGTGTCCAGTGGACTTTGTCTTTGCTGCAAGACCTTTCCCATGTACAATATCTGCAAGATGATTGAGCAGAGCTAGTGTGTCTTTTACACAAGCTTCTCTTGTTTTTGAGCAGATCTTAAGATCATCTACATATTGTAGGAGCGCACTTCCTTCTGTCAATTTGGACATTTCCAAATTGTTCTTTAACGCATCGTTAAACATTCCAGGACTCTCCGAATACCCTTGGATGAGCCTGGTGAATGTAAAACTCTTACCTTAAAAAAAGAACGCAAACAATACTGGCTGTCAGGATCCACTGGGATGCTGAAAAAAGCGTTAGCCAGGTCAACAACTGAAAACCACTTACTTCCAGGTGGCACCTGTGAGAGTATTGTGTGTGGGTTGGGAACATTGGGTGCTTGCGCATGTACTGCTGCATTTACCGCCTGCAAGTCCTGCACGAATCTCCAATGTTGTGGCTCCCTGGCGTCCCGGGGTTTCCGTACGGGGAAAATAGGTGTCCGGACTGGAGATTTTGTGCATGGAATGATCACTCCTGCTTTTAAAAGAGAATCAAACACCAGTTTAATACCGTAAACAGCTTCCTTCTTCAAAGGATATTGGCGCAATGGATAGCGCATTGGACTTCTAATTCAAAAGTTGTGGGTTCTGACACGGCCTGTATGAAGATTTTGGTATGATTACTGCAGGCTCAGCATCTTTGATTAATCCTACATCATACTTGTGTTGTGCCCACAAGCAGGATGGTACCTGATTTAACTCAGGAATTTCTGAGACGTCTTTCACAAAAATGTTTTTGTCATGACTTATTTCATCCTCTGATGTTACCAAACTGGCCATTAAAAACTCTGAATCTGGAATGAGCTCAATGCTTCTTACTCCTGTTGCTATAGCTGAAAATGTTTTCCGCAATACCTCAAGTTGGATGTGAAAATCCACACCTGAGTCTGATGTCTTTACCCAACCAGCAGCTTCCTCACAACGTCTGGTCCAAGGGCCCAAGCATTCCCATGTATCCTGCTTTGCTTTGACCACGGGGACATGAGGATATTAGTTAGGGACTTGAAACAAAGCTTTACAAACCTACTGAGACAGTGCATTTTTTATCATTCCAGTACAACCAGGTCAGCTTTAGTGTGTTTCTCTCTTTGTCTTGCCTGAACCATATGTCCTCAAAATGTTTATCAACCCCAAGATGTACATGTGATGTGAAGTGTAACTCTTGTGGCGACTTGATGTCTATTCATGTATAGTTGTCTGGAAAGAGAGCTTTGACCTTGGTTATTTACCGGCCTGGGATGTTGAATTGGTAGTCATGATGGGCCGATGAATCCCTTGCTTCACACACATCCATATGCTCCCATGTACACACACACACAGACATCCACACAACAATTCCTGCACAGTTTCTTAGTTAAGACACATACACGCAAACACACCCATACCGCATTCCACTTGAGAGCACATATAGAGCATGAGAGAAAAACTATACAGTAATTTTACGCAATAAGAGTCCAGCACATATCCTCCCCTGCCACAGCCTGTGGGCAAACCATTTGTTCAGGGCTTCCATTAGCTTGTTTTTCCACAGAAAACATGTGTCCATCTGCTCTGGGTCCTTTGTTGTGAAGAAAGCCAAGTTGTTTTTTGTTAATGTTCCTTTTTTTCACCTTCTGTCTGTCCGCTCTGCTCTGTCCAGAAACAGCAACACTGACAGCATGGAGACCAGTTTTGCATGAGATTTTTTTTAGCATTGAATTCAAAATATTGTCATCGTAATGCTGGAATGTCTTACTACAATCTATGCTTAGATAACGTTACTGTACTTTAGAGCCTCGGAAAAGATGTTAAAGAGTCCACTTCTGTTTCTGGTTCTTGTTTTTCTTCTTAATCTAAAAAAGTACAAGATGATTTGTTTTAAATTGTACTCACTAGACAGAAGTTAAACCCTGTGAAAATATTGGGGTTCTAGCTAAAGGCATAATATTCAGCCATGAGGAAAGAGTGCACTACTACTATTGTGTCCTGATGAAGCCTATCTGGTTTTGCTGTGTTTTTTGTTTAAAGCCCTGATAAGACAAGCAGTTGTCCAAACTATCAAGTTGCCATTACTATACTGCAATAGTTAGTCCACAATTGGGGAATCTTTGAGGAAGAAAAAAATGTATTACTTTAACCAGTTACATTTTATATCTGATTATTTCTTGTTATTTTTATAGACAGGTTTTAAAGGAAGGATTCCAAGGGATAACTTTGGGAAATACTCACTTGATTTTGTCCCCATCTCTTATTACAGACATTTCAGTTGCACTCCCTTTTATGTTTACCTCCAAATATGTGGTTTAGGTTCATCTGCATAACAGTTAGTTTACAACATGTCTGATTGTATGACTGCTTGTGTTTCTTCCCCCCTCTGAGTTTGTTGCTGTGTTCACAGATCTCAGCAATTAACTTCGTGAGCACAATGTTAGTATAGCTGATAGAAATTATTGCCAAAGCTATGAAAATTAGGCCCAAGTTGTAATAAACTGGAATTATCCTTTAAGAGAACTCAGCTGTTGATCCACTGTGAACATTCACATCCCGCTGCGTACAAACCATGCCACAAGCAAAGAAGTGATCCATCCTTTACGATTTGCATATGTCTCTACCAAAGCCAGCGACTCTAATTTCCTGTTTGCTTTGCAAGCAAGTAGATGACAGAAAAAGCCAACAAAATTGTGCATCACTGAGACTGTATAGTTTATTGGCTTCATAAAGGCAGCAGGTTCAAAGTTAAACAATGAAAGGACTAGAACTCAAATTCTATTTATTTATTTATTGATATAGCGCCAATTCATAACAGATGTTATCTCATTGCTCTCTTTCTATAAAGCAAGTCTAGACTGTACTCTTTATATTATTATTTACAGAGACCCAACAAATCCCACCATGAGCAAGCATTTGCCGACAGTGGCAAGAAAAAACTTCCTTTAAGAGGCAGAAACCTTGGAGAGAACCAGACTCAATGGCTGCTGTGTTAGGTTTTGATAGAGAGAGAGAGAGAGAGAGAGGTTTAGAGACAGAGAGGTTTTGGAAAAGGGGGTCACAATGCAAATACCGCCTAGAAATTTTAAAATAGTAGAAATGTAATTGTAGTGTTAATATTAATAAATTATTAATAATAGGAATGACAGCTATAGGAAAAATAATGTCAGTATTAGTAACAGAGCCAATAACAACAACTGTAGTAGCAGTTGTCGAGCAGGAACACGGGGGCAGCAAGTGGCCCACAACCACAGATCCAGTCTTTGCAGCTCCGGATGGTTCAGGGCTCACCTGAGCCAGCCCTAACTATAAGCTTTATCAAAGAGGAAAGTCTTAAGCCTACTCTTAAATGCGGAGATGGTGTCTGCCTCCCGAACCCAAACTGAAAACTCATGAGAATGTTTGCTATGGCAGACCCTAGATCTAGGTCTATCTAGATTAGTAGAATGCGGGAGATATCAAGTGACTCTGACCAGAACAGGGAATTGCAAGGAAGGGTGGAGACGTGGGGGCCTGCCGCCCTGAGTGTCTGAGACTCGCTCACCGCTGTGATCCAGTGAACTGAGTGGCTGTGGCAACACTCTCTTTCTGGTGAGTTTATTCAACGGGGCCCAGGGTATACCAATTCTCGCTACTGCAAGGGGTGTGTGTGACAGACATGTCAGCAGGGCAGGTCAGGGACCGCTGTGTGTATCATTGCAGTATTTTGGCCAGATTTCTCATTGTCAGACAGGGGTGTTTCTTACAGTTCTTTTTTACAATTTGGCTGCAGTTCTTTTCTACACACTCTTGCCTTACTCATTAGGTTCCCTCGTGGGTTGTTTAAAGATTCGTAGTTTTGAACTCATCTTTAAAAAGGGGGGAGTGAGTGGTGTAAAGTGCTTAGTGTGAAAATATGTGTGAAAATGTTAATGTGCGTGTGAATGTATTAACGGATGCATGAAAGAGTAAATGTGTGAAAAATAAACAGAGTAAGTAAAAGGTGTGAATGCCAAATAGATAATCTGAGAAGGCAATAAAACAGCACCCTCGTTGAAATCCACTAATGTAAACTGCATGATTACCAATTATGGTAAGCACAGCATTGACCAGCTGGACATCTGGGTAAAAGAATTTGGGTTTCCATCAACCGGCAGCTTCTCTCTCAGACAGATAGAGATATTAAAAAAGAAATAAGCAATTTAAAGTAGACTGGAAAGCTTATGCTTGTTGGCAACAAGAAGCACATATCAGGGATAGAAAAATAAAAAAGGCAGATCAAATTCCTGCACCTCCTTAAAAGTGATTCCACTGATGGTGGAGGTGGCAGCAGAGATGGGACTTCACAACTGATTTTCAGACCAAGGACATATGCTGACCTGAAAGAAGCCGTACAATTTCTCCCCTCTGTTCGTGATGGGGGGAGGCATTCGCCACACAGCTACTGGCCTTCTGCCAACAGTTCAGACCCACCACCATCGCTGACCTTTGTGACAAAATAAAGACTCTCTTTTCCCTGAGAATGGATTTGGGAAAGATAACAACCTACAAACAACAAGATGGTGAAACTGTAGTAGAGTATTTGTCCAGGCTCACAGAGATCCATAATACACACAGTGGACTAAAAAAGCCTGTAGCTATGGGGGGGGGTAATAATACAATCACCCCCTGGGAAGTACATCTACGTGACCGTTTCATCAATGGCATTCACCTTGAGATTGTGGACATTGTGAAAAGCAACTGACCTGGGAGTATTTGAGAATCAGAACAGAGTCCAAGGCCAATGAGGACGTGGAGGAAAGGGGAGAGGATGAAGAAGAAGTGACGCTTGTTTCAAATGTGGCAAAATGGGACATTGGGCAAAGGATTGCCCCAAGAATCATGGTCAGGCTGACTGACTAGACGGGGCGTCGACGCCAGGTTGGGAAGGGGCTGGCTTGAACACTGAACTGGAGATGACAGAGCATTCTTCACGTCAGTTACGTAAGAGCACCCACACTGACACAAAAGAGTATTTGAACACACACACAGACAACTGCCTGCATGAGACACACACTGATACACACACTCCTGCACAAGCATGTGAGACACAGCCACGCACACAGACATTGATAAGTGAGGCTATCTCTTACCTTGAGCACACACAGCACAAACAAGCTACTGATGACAAAGCCCCAGCAGAGATATACACCAAATATACACATGATGCATACAAATGCATGCCTGAACAGGCAATCAATGTTGCTGGAAAAGATATTGTTTTTCTTGTGGATTCTGGTGCAATTGATTCTGTTATCAGAGAGGCAGAGTTTAGTCCTTCCAAAAATGAGTGGCAGATATATGAGGACAGTAGGGTAGGAGTTTCAGGAACACCCCTGGTTGAAATATACACCACACCATTGTTATGCAGTCAAGAAATTGAGCCACACTCAAAACATTATCTAAACGATGCCCGATCAATATTATCTGAAGAGATATCATGGTAAGATTAGAAATTATCCTGATTTCCACTCCTGAAGGCATCGTTGTAGCCAGAATTTCTGACACTGCATCACAGTATGTGAAACACAGTAGCAGGGTGCTAATGTACGCCTATCAATGGAGACTGCCTCACACAGCTGCTGGCTCCGGAAACAACACTCTAATTACCAAGGTCAGAGCTCTCTTTCCAGATAACTATGCATGAATAGACATCAAGTCACCACAAAAGTTACACTTCACATCACATGTACATCTTGGGTTTGATAAACATTTCGAGAACACATGGTCCAGGCAAGACAAAGAGAGAAACACATTAAAGCTGACCTGGTTGTACTGGAATGATAAAAGATGCACTGTCTCAGTAGGTTTCAATGATCCACTTTGTAAAGCTTTGTTTCAAGTCACTAACTCATATCCTCATGTCCCCCTGGTCAAAGCAAAGCAGGATACATGGGAATGCTTGGGCCCTTGGACCAGACATTTAGAAGAAGCTGCTGGTTGGGTAAGGACATCAGAGTCAGGTGTGGATTTTCACAACCAACTTCAGTTATTCCGGAAAAGATTTTCAGCTACAGCAACAGGGGTAAGAAGCATTGAGCTTATTCCAGATTCAGAGATTTTAATGGCCAGTTTGGTAACATCAGAGGATGAAATAAGTCATGACAAAAACATTTTTGTGAAAGACGTCTCAGAAATTCCTGAGTTAAATCAGATACCATCCTGCTTGTGGGCACAACACAAGTATGATGTAGGATTAATCAGAGATGCTGAGCCTGCAGTAATCATACCAAAATCTTCATACAGACTGTGTCAGAACCAATATCCTTTGAAGAAGGAAGCTGTTGAAGGTATTAAACCGGTGTTTGATTCTTTTTTGAAAGCAGGAGTGATAATTCCACGTGCAAAATCTCCAATCCATACACCTATTTTCCCCATACGAAAACTCTGGGATGCCGGAGAGCCACAACAGTGGAGGTTCGTACAAGACTTGCAGGCGGTAAATGCAGCAGTACATGCACGAGCACCCAATGTTTCCAACCCCCATACAATACTCTCACAGGTGCCACCTGGGAGTAAGTGGTTTTCAGTTGTTGACCTGGCTAACGCTTTTTTCAGCATCCCAGTGGATCCTGACAACCAGTAATGGTTTGCGTTCTCTTTTGAAGGTAAGAGTTTTACATTCACCAGGCTCATCCAAGGGTATTCAGAGAGTCCTGGAATCTTTAACGATGCGTTAAAGAACTATTTGGAAATGTTAAAATTGACAGAAGGAAGTGCGCTCCTACAATATGTAGATGACCTAGGAGGAGACTCCTAGGAGACTGAGACCAGTGGGCTATTTTTCCAGCTAGCTTGACTCTGTAGCAGCTGTGCTGCATATTGTCTGAGGGCTGTGGCTGCTGTGGAGAAAGCTGTTATAGCCTCATGTGACATTGTGGGTTATGCTGATCTAACACTGTTGGTTCCACATGCGGTTTCAATGATATTGGTTGAACAGAACACATCACACTCTCAATAGCCGGGTGGTTAAGATACAACATCATTTTGCTTGAAATGCCTAATATTACTGTTAAGAGATGTACAGTGCTTAACCCAACAACTGTCCTCCCTACAGCGGCAGACGGTGAACCTCACGATTGTGTGGCAGTGATAACAGAGGCTTGCTTTGCCAGACCAGATCTGCAGGAAACACCATTGATCAACAACATTGCATGAAACAATTTTGGCTAAACCACTCCCATCAAATTACTCAGCACAGGCAGCAGAGTTAGTTGATTTGACAGAAGCATGTAAATGTGCTAATGACCAAACTGTGAACATTTTCACAGACAGCAGATATGCATGTGGAGTGGTACATGACTTTGGAAGACTCTGGGCAAACAGAAACTTCCTTACATCTACAGGTAACCCCATTGCACATCATACACTGGTTGCTGAACTCTTGGATGCTGTGCTGTTACCTAAACAGATTGCCATTTGTAAATGTGAAGCACACACTAACAACCTTGATGCTATCTCACAGGGGAATGCCAGAGCGGATAAGGCAGCAAAAGCTGCTGCCAAACAAACAAACACCGACCACTCAGTGTGTTGCATTAACTAATGAACCTCTGACAACTACAGCTGATTTGCAGGAACTGCATACAAGAGCAACGGCAGAGGAAAAAGCAGTGTGGTGAAAAGCAGGCTGCACTATCACAGACAAAGTGTGGTATGGACCAAATGGACAACCATGCTTACTGGAGTATGTGTTCCATTATTATGCTGTGTTGACCCATGGGCGAGACCAAAGCGACAGAAGGGAGCTTGATGCTGGAGCTGAACAGATACTAAGGGATTTAATAAATTCTCAAAAATGTTGCCAAAAATGCATTGTTTGAGCAATAATGTGGGGAGAAGTATTCAAATCCCACAGGTGGCCCATGTGCCTCCTGAGAGACCCTTTTGAAATCCTATTTGGCAGACCATTAAACACTGGTTATTGGACCAGTAAAAAGACAGCTTCCTGACACCAGCCAATGTGAGGATGAGATGCTACGCTATTGCGCAAACTTATCCTCTGCGCTTTCTGATATTCACAAACAGGTGAAGGAAGCCATTCCAAAGGCTGCAGAGAGGAAACTGCATGACTTGGAGCCTGGTGATTGGATTGTGGTGAAGGATTTCAGACGAAAGAACTGGCGGACTTGCATGTGGAATGGTACTAGATTTTGCTCACCACTGAAACAGCTGTAAAGGTGGCAGAGAGAGCTACGTGCCACCCACTGCAAACGAGTGCCTGAGCCAGAGCCAGCAGCCAATCAACCACCTAGAACCGCTACCCCACCAAACCAACATCACGGGCACACTGATTAGGGGGTAGGCAGAGGTGACACAACTGATAAGATGGCACTTGAGACCAG
Organism: Siniperca chuatsi; assembly: GCF_020085105.1. Taxonomy (NCBI): domain Eukaryota; kingdom Metazoa; phylum Chordata; class Actinopteri; order Centrarchiformes; family Sinipercidae; genus Siniperca; species Siniperca chuatsi. The sequence goes on along the minus strand of NC_058056.1, from coordinate 3,620,124 downwards.
GGAAAGATGGCGATGAAAGGGTGACGGACTGATGTTGTGATAGTGACGGACTGACGCTGTGATAGTGCAGCCTGCTTTGTCTGTGATAGTGCAGCGTGCTTTTATGGTTCATTGGTATGCAACTATACTACTGCCAGAAAAGTGACTAACCAGAGCTGCACTCGAGCTATGTAACATCAGCATCACCAACTACGATGGCTCCACAGCAAGGTTTTGGAACATGAGCCAAATATCCCAGCAAGGGATTCACCGGCCCATCATGACTACCAATCCAATATCCCAGGCTGGCATTGCTGGGTGCACCAGATGGTGCTATACACCTTGATACCACTTCCTGAGGATGTCAGCATGCAAAGAGACTATCACTGCAACATGCAGCACTGAGTGGAACAAGGGAGCCCGAAACAAATGCAGGGGACCTCAGCCATAAATCACTCAGCTGAATCTGACCGACACCACCGGCTTACACCACCCACGAAGTGACAATCCCATCATCCTGATGCCTAATGAGGATGAATTTGGATCCCTAAGAGAGCACCTGTGGGTATGTGGACAACATGTTTATCAGTCTCTCAGACTGGGGTGGTGTGGCACCTGTTACCTTGCTAATTTGATAACATCTGTGAACATTCTGCCCACCATCATTCATTTCCACACCCACTATGCTCACTATTACTTACCACACAGAGCACGGCAATCCACAATGAGAGTGTCACCAGGGGGAGAAAGGAATTAATGGCATTCTCCACTGGTGGGGGACTGTGAGAAATGCACACAAGATGGTGATGATCACCTGGCCGTAGATCTTGAGAACTTGATAGCCCTGACACCCTCACTCCTACCATGCAGGGGATCAAGAACGTGGCCCTGCAGAACAGGATGGCTTTGGACTTGATGCTGGCTAGTCAAGGAGGAGTTGGTCATATTATTGGGACTGATTGTTGTTCCAGATATCACAGACAATATGACTCATATTGTTTCCCACCTGAACGATCTACTGCACAAGGAGAAAAGCCTAGACTCCCAGAGTGTCGGAGGACGGGACATGTGGTCATGCCTGACTATGAGAGGATGGAAGAACATAGAAACATCCAGCTCTATTGAATGGATTCCACCGTTTGACAGTGATATGATTTCAGTAGAATAAAATTGCATATAACCACACTGGATTTTGAAGTATGATGTGAATTTAGAATAAAATGCTCATGAAATCATATATTACTGCTAGAGCTATTTACCTAATTATTACATTTTTGTTGATTCATGTACGCTTATTCTTTATGACTTAGTTCTTTGATTTAGTCTCTCATTAAATATTTGAGTTCATTTCTATTGCATCCAGTTATAATGATATATTGACTGCTAATGATGGGCTATGGAAATGAAGTTTGCATTATAAGCTAATGATAAGTACATCTGGGGTTTATTTCCTCTGACACTTGAGGTTTCCCCACTTGTTTGATTGTTTGATTTTTCCTTTCTTACTTTTAGCATTTGTTCCTAATTATTTTGATTAGCATTTTTTAATGATTTTTATGCTAAAAAGGGAGGAATTGTAATGGCAAGATCAAACGGACTGCATGTTTGTATAACATACACATGACTCTCTGATATATATATACATATGCAAAAAAAACGTTGTCCTTCACCCTCCATGGGTGGTCTCATCCTTCGAGCTCGGGTCCTCTACCAGAGGCCTGGGAGCTTGAGGGTTCCGCGCAGTATCTTTGCTGTTCCTAGTACTGCACTTTTCTGCACAGAGATGTCTGGTGTTCTTCCAGGGATCTGCTGTAGCCACCCCTCCAGTTTGGGGGTCACTGCCCGAGTGCTCCGATGACCATGGGCACCACTGTCGCCTTCACCTTCCACGCCTTCTCCAGCTCTTTGACCTCAGGGTTTCCAGTCCATACTCCGTGCAGATGTTCCTCTACACTATGCCAGCCACTTGGTTATGGCGCTCCATGTATGCTTTCCCTGCCAGCATCTTACATCCTGCAGTTATGTGCTGGATTGTCTCAGGGGCCTCTTTGCACAGCCTACACCTTGGGTCTTGTCTGGTGTGGTAGATCTGGGCCTCTGTTGCTCTGGTGCTCAGGGCCTGCACCTGTGCAGCCATGATGAGTGCCTCTGTGCTGTCCTTCAGTTCGGCCCGATCTAGCCATTGGTAGGCAGTTTCTTGATATCAGCCACTGTCCTCCCATGATGGTCCCTCCTCCAGCACCTCTTCCTCTGTTCCCCATTGCCCCTTACGGCTAGCGTACAGTCTCAGGGTGCTGGATTTGGGATGGAAGCCTTCATGCATGGTGAGGAGTTTTCGTGTCTTAATGTCTGTGGTCTGTATCTCTTCGTTTGGCCATCTTATTATTCCTGCAAGGTATCTGATCACTGGCAGGGCGTAGCTGTTTATTGCCTGGGACTTGTTCTTGCCATTGAGCTGACTTCTTAGGACTTTCCTTACTCGTTGGAGGTATTTGGCAGTTGCTGTTTTCCTTGTTACTTCTTCGAAGTTGCCATTTGCCTGTGGTATTCCAAGGTACTTGTAACCATCTTCAATGTCTGCTATTGTTCCTTCTGGGAGTGAGACCCCTTCTTTTTGGACTACCTTCCCTCTCTTTGTCACCATTCTACTACACTTCTCAAGCCCGAATGACATCCCAATGTCATAGCTGTAGATCCTGGTGGTGTGGATCAGTGAGTCAATGTCCCGCTCGCTTTTAGCGTATAGCTTGATGTCATCCATGTAGAGGAGGTGACTGATGGCTTGCCATTGGCCACAAGGGTGGTTTTCCACAGCCTCATCGAGTTTGCAATGAACTCTTAGAGTCCTGTTGATGTTGTACATCTCCAAGCATTCAGTGGTCCATGTGTGTGGCATTGAGTCATATGCTTTCTTGTAATCAATCCAGGCAGTGCACAGATTGATGTGTCGGGTTCTGCAGTCTTGGGTGACTGTTCTGTCAACCAGGAGTTGGTGTTTGGCTCCTCTGGTTTCTTTGCCGATGCCCTTCTGTGCTTTGCTCATGTATTGAACCACGTGCCCACTTATTTTAGCCGCGATGATGCCTGACATGAGCTTCCATGTTGTGGAGAGACAGGTTATTGGCCGATAGTTGGATGGGACTGTACCCTTTGAGGGATCCTTTAGGATCAGGATTGTACGCCCCTTCGGTAAGCCATTCAGGGTGCGTCCCATCCCTTAGCAGCTAGTTCATTTGTGCTGCTAGGCGCTTGTGGAGTGCAGTGAGCTTCTTTAGCCAGTAGGTGTGGATGCTGTCAGGGCCCAGTGCTGTCCAGTTTTTCATACCTGAGACTCTTTCTTGGATATCTGCCACTGTGATGGTAATTGGATTCTGTTTAGGGAGGTTGCTATGGTCCTCTCTCAGAGAGACCAGGCACTGTGCATCACTGTTGTGTGATGCCTCCCTCTCCCATATACTTTTCCAGTACTGTTCAGTTTCCAGCCTTGGTGGGTCTGCTCTGCTGTTATTACCCTGCCATTGAGTGTACACTTTAGCAGGTTGGGTTGCGAACAGCCGGTTTATTCTTCTATCTTCATTATCTCTCGTGTATCTCTTTAGGCGGCTTGCCAACGTTTGGAGCCTTTGTTTGGCAGTTTCGAGTGCTTCAGGTATGGACATCTGGTTGTACTTCTTGGGTACTTGTTTTTCCATTGCACCTCTCTCAGCCTTTGTCAGTTGGCTCATATATATATATATATATATATATATATATATATATATATATATATATATACACATACATACATACATACACACATATATATATATGACTCTTTTGTGTAGCAGGCACCATAATTGTTTGGCATCAATACTTAATCTGTGTATGATTGTTGAGAATTATTGAGAACAGTTAATTGAAAATGATGATATGGAATTACAAAACAAGACTGGATAAATAACGGATGCTCCTTTCCCTCTCCACTCATTCAGAGCAGATCATACTGATGTATGTTTTGCTGCTGTGAGCCCGTCTGCAGATGTTTGAAGTAAACCTACAGAGAGACAAGTGGTTGCCTCGAGTATTTCTTTCGTCTGCAGAATTACCACTTCACTACTGTGGATGGGCATGTGGCATGCTCAACTTTCATGCAATTAACAATCACCCTTTTATTATCACAATCTTTCCATAACCATAACTAGGTGTTTTAGTTGTCTAAGCCACCTGTAGATCAACACATTGATACCATCAAAAAATGTCCAGGGATTGTTTGAGGAACATTCAGATGAAATGACCTGGCCACAACAGGTCAAGTCATTCAATCAATCCTACTAACACTTTTGAAATGAACACAAATGCAGCATCCAATAGATGTACAGACAGATATATTAAAGGAAAATCCTGACTAAAAGAGTGGGGGAATGTAAAGAATGTAATGTTTACATTCAGATCACGAGGGCTCACTGAACGCTTTGATGAAAACGATGTGAATCATATTCTATGGCCTTCACAGTCACCTGGGGTCTCATTTATAACCATTGCGTACACACAAAAGGGGGCCTGAAAGAGGCGTGCGCCACTTCCCACACAAAAGTTGTGATCTATAAAAACAAACTTGCGGTCTCAGCCATGTCAGTGTCTCCCTCCTTCTCCGACACTATGTCACACACACTTGTTTCCCTGAGTATAGAGGCCATTCGGATTTCCAGCGGTGACTGCTCGGGTGTGCCCTTGCCCCCACCAGTAGCAGACGCTCTGACAGTGGGATGCAATTGTTTTGTTTTTTTGCCTCCACTTTTAGATCTGACCACTTTTTAAAATTTCTGGTACTGTCCTGTTTGATGAACTTATTAACAGCAGCACGACAAGTTTCCACTCGCAGCATTTTCTGCTGTGGTCATCAAACAATAGGCCTATGTGCTTTCCAACCTCCACCTCACCCACAAGCACCAAGATTTCTGTGTCATAAAAATTCCTTTTCTTGGTCTTCCTTTCGGTTGTTGCCATGATTCACCTTAAAGAACCACTGATCTGCATGCTCATTTCTATTGCATTGACCATTTATGGTTGAATGTGGGCATGTAGAGGGCAAAATATGAGGGTGATCTACGTGCGCACATTTCCAGGTGGATTGTGATTCATAAAGAGAACACTGCCTGCATACGCACAGTTTTACAAGTCTGATTTTTTTGGGGTGCATGGCTTTTGTGTGCACGTACACTTTTAGTAAGGCTTCTACTCACTGTTTTACTGTTGAGGTGAGGAATTGTCCAGTATGGACGTAATTTCTAGGGACACCAGGCTGGCTATTTCATAAACTTTGTGTGTTGCTAATTGATGCTAATAGCTACTTTTGCTGTCCCCAACACTAGTTTGTCTTCAAAAATGTATTTTGAATCTGACTGTGGTACTGGAGCAAATTTGATTTTGGGTCTTACAACTGATCCCTAGCCCTGACTACATACACCTTGATAAACTGAAAGGCAATCCACTGAAAAATAATTAGACTAACATTGACCTTATACTTGCCCTTTAATTATGAAACAAATAAACAGTTATGTACAGTATAACTTCAGGTATCTGACAAAAACGTTCAATAATAGTATGTAACACCAGGTGTTTCAACACCAGCAGTGTGTTTTATCAGGGCTTGAAATTTTGAATATGATTTTGAAAGCATGGTCACATCATTGGCCATTCTTTACCACTGCTTTCTTTCAAAGACTATTGCATTGCACATGCCATTGCTCACATATGTTGTGAGAATAACATAGGTACAAACTACATTTTGTTTTTGAGAAATTAGTGGAGTTCCAATTAACAACGGTCCTGTACTTACCTTAAAAATGCAGTGAAAGCATACAGTATGATGATTATAATACAAAGTGGCTTGGTAGAGCCATGTAAAGCTTTTTGTTTTACAGAAATGAAAAGAAACAGTGCAAAATGAATTTAATTTTGTGGCTTTACATACCTAATCCCACAAAAATGACTTCAGTCAGAGCACTGCGCTTAGACCAAATAAGGGCTACCTTAATACGATGGAATTCTTCCAATCATGTAAAAACTGTTTTAGTTACCTATTTTTGCACTGGCCTTCCCTTACTTTTGTTGACCTTATAAACAAATAAAAGATGCACATGCACAAAGGCCAGATGTCAGAAGGTAAGAAAAAGAGATGGAACAAATCAAAGATCATTGCCTGTAATGTTGGAGTCAGCAAAGTCTTTTTGGCAAGTTTGGACTTAAGAAATACCATACCTTTACTATGTCTGTAATGTACATTGCAAAGACATCCAGTACTACTCATTCCAAAACAGGATTTATACAAATGGACTGAACGCTCCTCTATTTTCATCCCTGTACAAGACCTAGGTAGCTTTTCTAACAAATCATGAGAAGTGATGCTGCCACAAAGGCTCGCTACTGCTGCCCTAGTGGACATAGTAAAGCCAGTAGACCAGGTTGAAGAAGGTGAACGTGATTGGGAAGACGACACGGGACCATTTGTCTATGGCATTGACATCCATGATGTCGGGGATCTTGACTTTGAGCTGCGTGGCCCTCCTCCGCAAGCTGCCCTTGTGGCCCATTGGACGTTCAATGGCCGGCCGTCTGTACAGGTCTCGGCTGGTCATGGGCTTGCGGTACTGTATGCTGGCGCTGTCGTAAGAGAACATGGTAGCCCGAGGGTCGTTTAGAGCGCCCATCATGTCTGCTGCACCCATCTCACTTGTTAGGTTGGTCAGGAGGATGTTGCCATGAGCATCAACCTGAGGAAGGAGGTCATTAGATTTCATTAAATTAATTTTGTAACCAAAACTCAAATAGACAGCAAAGTCAAAGGCTGGGTCTCTAACAACAGCAGCATCCTATTTAGGTGAAATGTCTGGGAATTTGAGCATTATGTCGTGGACTGCACTATTCAAGTAAGAAACATAAAGATCTTTGTTTTAAGAAAACTTTTTAAGCAATTTTGAAGGAAGCATATTGTATTTTCTTAGAGTAGTTGGAAATCCCACAACACATTAGAGGAACAACTAAGACGTTGAAGTACAACAAAACTCCAGCTGTCAGTATGTTTGAAGTGCTAGTTGGATTGTCTAACAGCATCTGAAATACCCCCCTCCCACACCTGCATCCGATAATTTTTCGAAACCGACAATTCGAAAATCACGTCCACTTTATGAAGTAATTGGCCAGGTGCATAGAGGTGTTACAGTGGGCAAGGTTTGAACTTCACTCTTTTGCATTATTTTTTCATTCATTGGTTTTTGGATTTCTGGTGTGCAAGAACTTGGTCCCTGAAGGGCCTTGACACACCAGACTAATTGATGAAATGCTTTGCGTTGCCTCAAGTCTTTTCTTAAATATTGTACGTGGACATGCACACCACATAGCTGACAGCCAGCTGACTGCAATATATTCACATATGTTGTCTGACAGCATGAGGAGAAACAACTAGTCAGTATTTGTTCTTCAAAGAACAAGTAATAGAAATGGTAAATGGTAAATGGACTGTACTTATATAGCGCCTTTCTAGTGTTTCTGACTACTCAAATGTTCCTAATTAAAAGGTACTGTAAACATGAAAAATAAAGAGACACCCACTAAATTGGTGGATTACTAATTTGCCAGGCTGAATAGCCAGTCAGACAGCTCTCACTCAATGGGCCTCATGCAAGAACCACTCATATGACCAGATATGTTGTGGCATATACGAGTGAGTTAAGAGAACTTGAATTGCATTAATCTGAATTAATTTGGAGTTTAAATATATATATGTTTTTCTTTTTACTCTTGGGTGGCATTTGTGTGAATGAAACTTGCCCAAAAATAAAGCAGAACAGATACCCTTATACAGTAATCAGTAATACAACAATGGCTCAACAGTACCAAATTCTTGGCTTGGTGTGTCTGGGCTCTATGATGTCATTAACCCAACAGTATGAAAACTGCACAAAGCCCTTTGCCACCTGCACTTTGTTGCTCTCCACTCTGCTCTTATTCTCGTTGTTAGACTTCGCAGCCTTTTCGGCCACCTTCTTCTGCAGGTGAGGACCTCGACCGAAGAAGATGTAGTTGACAAAGGCGTACTCCAGCAAGGCCAGAAAGACAAAGACAAAGCAACCCATGAGGTAAATGTCAATGGCCTTGACGTAGGGGATCTTGGGTAGAGTCTCCCTAAGGTGGGTATTGATGGTGGTCATGGTCAGCACCGTGGTTATACCTGCAGACAAGCAGATTTGGAGGGAGGTGACGGTTAAAAGGAGGTCGGCAAGACTGCATACTGAGGGAACGCCATAGCTACAGAACAAGTAAGGATTTTATTAGCCCTTATTACAAAACAACCATCAAATACAGTCTGTAGCTGTTAAAAATGATTGGTGATCATTTCCAGTGAGTACTAGCTTGCAACTTTGTGCTTTCATAACAATCCCAATCACCATGACATTCTCTGACATTTTATTTTTCTGCTTTAGTAGTGTTGTGGCTCCAGGGATGCGTGGGTCAGTGAGTAGTTGTAGTTCAGTCCACTGCTTTGAACCAGATTGAAATATTTTGACACATATTGTATACATTGACATTCAACCTGGTGGTGGCACTAAATGAAAAGTCAGGGGATCACCAGAGTCATCAGGATTTATCCTCTGGGGACCCTGAATGTATGTACAACATTTTATGTTAATTCATCCAATATTTGTTGAGATATTTTAGTCTGGACCAAAGTGGTGGACCAACCAACATTGCCATCCCTCATCATTAGTGTTTCTAAAAAGCAGTTGCCAGGTGTAACTGCAAAGGCCACACATAACAGATCCAGATACCGTTCACATGTTAATACCAGGTGGAAATGGGGTGTAAAGCATTATCAGAGACTGTATCAGTTACCGAAATCAAATCTCATATTTGACTGGCTGTCACGGCTGGTTTGAGTGGAGTAACAGGGATAAGACCCAAATGCAGACAACTAGGCAGACTGGTACAGTTCAGGAATTTATTGCAACAATTAAGGTATATACAGGCTTACAGGCAGGTGCAGGTGGGCAGACAGGTAAATTTCAGTCTGCCTGGAGGGCTTTTGGTCAGTATACTCTGCCACGAGGGTGTTTACAAATGAGCATTCAGACAAGGCAGGCGGTGTTTACATGCCAATACTTGGAGGACCTGTAGGACTGCGTGCTCACGTGCATTTGAAGGTGAGTGCATTATACTAAAAAGGTACCTCTAAAATTAACTATGGGACACTACATGGATTGGAAGGTGCATCAGGCATAATGCCCCTTTTCCTGTAAAGTTACAGTGGTGTTTTACTGTGACTATACAGGAAAAAAGTGGTTTATGAACTGACACAGTCTTCCTTCCTTTTGATGGTGCGGAAAGCGGAGCCATCTATTGATGCTACTGCTTTCAGATACAGATAATTTAAAATCCCTAGCCCACCTGTTGTTCATGTCTTAAGAAATTTGGGAAACAGAGAGGACCAAGAATCAAACATGGCATTGTGACTATGTGAGACAACAGTGCTGATCCACTGTTACTGTAAGTAAATGAGCAGTTAGACTGAATGAGTAGCAGGTCTGGCAAAAAAATTAAAATGGCAGATGGATATTTAGCAGTTAATACTGAACACTGTTGTGGACTATCATCCCTTTTTATTGAGGTGAAATTGCCATTGGAAATAACACTTCTTTCTTAGCTTCCCTCTCAAAAAATAAGACTAAGAGTCTACAGCAGGTTGTACTCAGGCACACCAGTGCTTTGAGCTATATATATTACATTTATTTAAACTTAACTTAACATTTACAATTATGTCGAGTAACAGTTTAAATTATTAAAAGATACAAAATAATAAAACATACAGATAAAAGAAAACACTTAAGCTAATTAAAGCAGTCAATTAAAACAAGTATATACATTCATGGAGTTCATAAAATATACAAGCTACAAAAACAATTCAAGTAAAATAGGTACAAACATAAGCTGAAAGGTTCTTCATCATGGATTTAAATTCACAAAGAATTCATATTTAGGGTGCTTTGTAAAGAGTTCCAGGCAGTCAGAGCATAGAAACTTCTAAGTAAAACGCGAGGGACTTGCAGAGGAAGCCCGTCATTAGACCGTGTTTGATATGGTCCAGAGGACCAAACTAGCGGAGAAGTGATGGCACTTCTCTGAAGATGGCAGCTTCCCAATAAGAGCCTTGTAAATAAACAAATACATATTCTTATCACGTCTATCAGACAGAGAATACCACCCAACTTTTCCATACAGGATGCAATGATGCAGGCTATACACATCACCTGTAATAAACTTCAGAGCAGAATGATAAACAGCATCCAAGGGCTTAAGAGAAGAGGCAGATGTATGCCTATAAATCTCATCAACATAATCCATAATAGAGAGAAAAACAGCTTCAGCAAGAAAGTTAGTTCTATTTCTATATATTAAAAAAAAACAATTTGATGTAATTTGATGACAAAATTGTCTATATGATATTTCAATGTGAGTTTGTCGTCTATCCAAATACCAAGGTATTTATATCCTGTAAATCTCTCTATGTTGGATCCTTGTACAGTTGAAATACAAAGGTTTTTGCTACCAATATTTCTTGCTCTAGAGAACAGTGTAAACTTAGTTTTATGAGCATTCAGTAGTTTAAGTTTAAGATCCTTAACCGCAGCCTGGAGAATGTTAAAGGAATGTTGCAAGTTCTCCACAGCTAGCTGAGTGGAGTCGGCAATACAATACAATATTGTATCATCCGTATATAAATGTACATGGCAGTTAGTTAAGAAATATGCAGTATTATTAATATAAATAGTACAGCACAATGTTTTTTCACATCTAAAGCACTGACAATATCAATCACAACCAAAGTGATGGCAGAAACAGTGCTTTGCATGGACCCGAACTCGGATTGATGCGGGCTCAGAACAGAGTTAATGGTGAGACTGTTTATGAGTGACTCTAGAATTTTAGCTAAACAAGGCAATTTGGATATTGGTCTATAATTATTCGGATCACTCTTATCTCCACCCTTATGCAACAGGATGACATGAGCAGTCTTCCAGCCTCTGGGAACAACACCAGTAGAAATAGAAAGAAAGGTTAAAAATGTGAGTTAATTGTTCAACAATTAGCAGAGCAGAGAGATTAATAAAAAGAGGATCCAAATTGTCTTCACCAGTAGATTTCTTCAGATCGGTCTGAAGAGCCTCAAGAACTACGCTGCGAGAGACAGAATCCAGAGTAAACTGTGAGGCATGATTTATAGTAGATTTAGGAGGAACTCCACTATCCACGTCTTCAAAAATGTAACCAGCTGCTGCAAAGTGTCTGTTAAAGGCAGAACAGATCTTAAAATGATCATACACTAAGCAATCATCAAACTTGAGATAGGTAGGTAGGGAGGCAGCACAATTGCATTTTACCACCTTCCAGAATTTTGCAGGGTTTGAATAAGAGCTGGAGACCAAGTTCAAATAATAATCAGATCTAGCCTTCCTCACAAGGGATGTGCATTTATTTCTAATCTTCCTAAAAGAAGCCCAGTGGGATGCCTCTTTAGCTAGGGACCAAGCTTCACTTCATTCCATGAAAAATGTTGATAGTTAGTAGAGGTAATTAAGAAAAGCATAGTCATTAAAAATTCTTAAATTCCTCTTAACTATAGTTCGAGATCAAAATCTCTTCACATGTGTGTTCCTAATACATGGAAAATGGCAATGATCACTAATCCCTAAGTCGAAAACACCACTTGAAATAATTTTGTCACTCCTGTGTTGGGATTTACAATGGTTAAAGGGGCACCAAATTGTGTAGGTGCAATCAATTAAATTTGGCTATCAAGATTAGCAAAAATAATCATAAATAATAACTTTAATTAATAAAGTCCTCGGGGCACTACTCTTTTTAAAGAAGAGAAATAATAGCCAATCAATTTATTGAGTGAAATATAATATACTAAACTATCAATTTGGAATAATAATTAAATGAATAACTATAACCAGAATTGCCATCAATGACTAGTAGGTTGAAGGATTTGGAGTTCAACATAGAAGAGGTTGTTACATTATTCACTCTTGTGCAACATTAAAGAAACAAGCATAATTATACACAAGCATTTACTTAAAGATAAATAAACCAAAAACACACAATGTGAAGTCTAACTCTAAATGCACTAAACTATAGAACAAAGTGTGTGTGTGTGTGTGTGTGTGTGTGTGTGTGTGTGTGTGTGTGTGTGTGTGTGTGAGGGGGTGATCCAAGATGGCTGCTAGGATCCCCTTTTGCTGAGGCCGCATGTCGTCAGACAAAGAAAGTTCACTGAAAATGACGGCAAGCAAAATAAATCTAATTCAAAATGGCGGCCAGGCCATGTATGTTTGAGTGTGGCTCTGTTAAAGTCAAATTGGGGTGGATATGTGGGGTGGATTTGTGAGCTGTATAGGATACACGGTGCCAGGTTAGAAAGAGGATAGTTAGTTGCATACAAGACCCTGTGTCTGTGTGAACATCACTAACATCAACTTAGCATGTAGCTACCAAATTAACCTAACGGTGAAAACACATCACAACAATAAATCTCAATGAACCAAATCAATACATTTACATTCACAAAGTAACATAGTCCTGTGCTTAGCCAAGTTATGGTATGTAATGCCCAGTTACAGGTTCAGTGGTTAGGTTACCAGTCTGTAAAGGAAGAATGGTTGTTTTGAACATGCTGCTGTTATCTGACGGTTCTGTTGGATGAGCCAGGCAGGGAAGAATGTTGATTCCGATTGAAGAAACTGTGGTGTGCAGTCCGTTGTGCAGAGGTCACTCCCTCTGTGGCTCAAAGTCAGTTCTTAAAGTTAGCTGGCAGACTGTGTGTAGCAGCCGATGGCGCTAAACTTTGTTGCCGAAATTTTATGCAGGCTCTCGCAGCGCTGTGGTAAGAGAGTGAGAATTGTTTCTGCTCTGAGCAGATTACATAGTGGTAAGAGCTGTTGCTGAGCAGCAGTGCTGGAGATGAAGCCAGGATGAAAAAGAGCTTGCTTACTCTCGCCCTTACCAGAAATCTTAAGACAGCTGTTGCAGCCTAATCATTTATCCTTTCGTCGGTGGATCTGCGCCGAGCAGACCACGCCGAGCTTTAGCGAACCATCAGGTCCGGGTGTAGAGAGAAGAGTGGAGAAAAGAGACAGAACAGTGGCCGCTGACCCCTTTTATTGACCTGGTGATATCATGGGTCAGAGGTCAGACTGACGAATGGCAGCTGAAAGGCTACGTTCAATGGCTCTCAGGATTACGGAATGCTGAGTTCAAATGCTCTCCTAACAAAGGTTCAGTTAAAATTACACAAATGAATTAATTCATCTGTGGAGTCCCAACACCTGTTTTAAAATTAAATCAATTAGGGTAGATCTTAAAGGGTTCTTCAGATTAGGCCTGGTGGGTTCATTGATCAGATAAACTGAGGCTCAAAGAAATCTCCTTTAAATAATCAGAAGCATTCAAACAGTCAATGTTAAAATCTCCCAAAAGTATCATTTCCGAGATGGAATGCCAAGAAATTAACTCTGCCAAAAAATCAATGGACCTATCATCAGCTGAAGGTCTATAAATTCTTATTACAACAATGGAATTGTCAGGCCCACTTTTTACCATAAGGGCAATGAATTCAAAACATTTAGGCACTGTGACAGCATGTAAAATAGAAACAGAAAAACAAGATTTGACATAAATCGGCAAACCACCGCCCCTTCCCATTCTGTCAATTCTAAAAAGATTGTAATCATTTATGGCCACCCCACTAATGAGGGAATCACTAATGCTACTCTTAAGCCATGTCTCTGAAAGAACAAAAATATCAGAATCTGCTTGGGAGACTAATATATTTAAGTAATCAAGTTTCTGGTTTCTGGTGCTGGAACAGGCTTCTAATATTCAAATGAATCAGCCCTAAGCCTTTTCTGGTCTTAAACTTGTATGGTTATGGTTATTTAGACAGAGCGGAATAGGTGGTAGACATTTAGTCTGAAAAGGAGCAGAATTACAGGGAATAACAACAGGATTGGGGATCAGAGAGGCTGCAGGCATGGAGTCTAATATATGGCTAACTATGTGGCTGATTGCAATTTGATCGCTTTAGTTTCTAATGTCCTTTTTAATGGTTTTTAGCTTTTACTGCCCTTTTAAAACTTGATGTCCTTGGTTGTTTAGTTCTTAATTGATTTTAATCTGATTTGAGCTGTGCCTTGATTATTCCATATTGGATCTTGCCTAAGGAGTAGATCCCACATCTGCCATGACAGACTTTTACCACTCTATTTTGCTAATTCTGCAGTTACATTTTGGTATCAATGCCTCCACTCACCTCTCCACCAGACAGCCCTGGATGCTTTCGGCTAACTCAGAAAATAGTCGAACTTGAAGGTCGGATCTCCAGGCTTTACCAAATCCAAGAAGATGAGTGACTCCTTGACTCTCTGGCAGCAGAAGCCTCCCACATTCTTGACAACACCACCCTTCCTTGGCTTGGTCCCTCTGTCATCGCAGAGCCAGAGCTGCAGAGTTTCAGATCGATCCACGAGGAAGATCCCTGGCACATGCAGGGTGTAAAACCTGAGAAATGGAACTGTTCCACACCTGCTCTTTCTGAGCCCTGGATTGTCGTCGGAGGTGACAAGAAACGAGGTAGGAACCCCTCCTGTACTCCTTGTTCTGGGTCTATTCAGCTGGGTAACAGGTTCAAGGTGTTGGGGAAGCTGGGACACCTTCCCATTGATAACCTGGAGCCCCCTGCTAGTTCGGCACAACCACCTACAAGCATGCATATGAAACCACTAGCCTGGCAGTTACTGGTCCCAAGGAATGGCACTGGCTCTCCTCCTTCAGGGTAACCAGATAAGAGTCCAAAGGTCAACACCAACGTCAGCTCACAACCCTGGTTATAGGTGACTGTATCATCAGGAATGTCAGAACAAGTTCAGCAATAACTTGTTGTTTCCTGGATGTCACTGTCCAAGATATAGCCAATAAAGCCATGAGATCCTTGCAAATTAACCTAATACTACCAAGGTCATTGTTCACGCTGGTATAAACTCTGTAAACAGCAGTCCAAAATATTAAAAGCTGACTCTACTACTCATGTTGAGCCAGGACTCACTAGCAACCCTACAAAGTCTCCAATTCCTGACATTGCTTTTTACAATAGGTTAACCAATTGCTTTGGACTTTTGAATGCCTACTGTAACATAAATGCTACCCAGTCCAGTTGCAACATGGACAATGTCGTAATATCATCGCCACCTCTCAGACCTGCACAGTGCTCCCCTGTCATTCATCTCCAGTTTCTACAATCCCAGTAATTTAAAACAACAGGCCCTATTGCCACAGAAAGACCTCAGCGGGAGCTAATACCTGCAACGTTTGTCACCTTAGAGGGGAATCTGCTCATCTGCCCTAAAATCTGAATGCTACACACAAAAAATTGACCTTCTGAACGCAAGGTCTCTGTAACAAATCATTCTTAATTATTGAACTGATTGTTGCTAATAATTTGGTCTTTATGATAACTGAGACATGGTTGACTCCAGCAGACTCTGCTGCCTTAGTGGAGGCTGCACTCCCAGTTTTTGAACAGCTCCATCTTCCTCGACCCTTTAGGAGAGGCAGTGTTTTAGCTGTTAAGAAATGTTTTAAGTGCCCTTTCATTTACTCAAGTCTTATGCTTTCTTATTTCAGGTCCTTCTCCATTACTGTGTATTTTAGTTTATAGACAAGGTAAAACAATTATATTATATTTTTCTGAACTTTTATCTATTGTTTTATCTAAGTATGACAGAGTGTTTATTCTGGGTGATTTTAATATTCACATATGTTGCCCTTCATACTGGGCCTGGCACGAGGGTCTTAAGGGGGCTCCTCAGTTGTAGGCTATTTTTTGTCCCCTCTGTTTATGTATCTGTAGAAAAATAGCAAAAACAACAAAATTATTGGCTGAGATACATGTGACTATTGCTTCGCTGTTGTTTCAGAACAATGGATAGCGCTGCTGTTCCATAGTACTGAAACGAAGCGGAGGAGGTCGATAGATAGACAGACAGAACATGTCACTAAGATTGGTTTCTTAGCCTACATGCTTTTCCTGGTTGTAAATAGAACTTTCGGCCCCCATTGTAGCAATCCACAGACAGAGGAGAGAGAGAGAGAGAGAGAGAGAGAGAGAGAGAGAGAGATGCAAGCACTGCAAACAGCTATTTCTACGCCCCTCTGCTGATTTTTGACATATAATGTCAATGTTGTTCAGAAATTCGAAAAAATATTTAGCGCTCCTCTAGTCCTACATTCTTATGTAAGTGCTCTGATTAATAAATGTATTCTTTGATTTTGCCTTATATTGTGGTTATTGAGCCTTTCTAAGGCAATTGCATAGTTCAATCAAATCAAAATCAAATCAATTAATTTTATTTTATGAAAAAAATTGTCCCCTTGCAAGTTTTAATAGCCGCCTCTGTCACTTCATCCTGGTGACAGGCCTGCTTCATATCCAATGTCTGCTGAGTTCCTAGTGGAATCATTCAGTCTTTTACAATCAGTTAAAGGAGCTACACATTCCAAAGGTCATATCCTCCACTTGGTACTGTCTTCTGGTTTCTGCCCAGAGAATGTAGAGTTAGTAGATGTCTTTGTATCAGACTACAAAGCTATTATTTTTAAAGCTCCTTTACCTTCTTTTTAAAACACAAAATCCAGATGAATTATTAACCTGTTTCAACAGTCACCATCTTTCCATTCTTGCCCATGTATTCCTCCAATGAAAATCAGAAAGCTAAAATCAAACACCCTGTCACGGACATGCCAGGCTCCATAACCTCACAACCACAGCGTACTCCCTCACCAGAATTCTAATCAGACACCTGTTGCCAATCACACATCTGATCCTCATCTGCATCGCTTCAGCTCCAGTATAAAAACGCCCCACTCACCTCAGTCAGTGTCCGGTCTTGTTTCTACAACGACACTACTCTCTGCCCTACCAGACAACGCGTCGGACTCCAGCCTTTGAACAGTGTGTTTCTCCTCTCCTGAGTTCCTGTCTCCAGTGTGTGTTTCCAACTCAGTAACACACACTGGAGTCTCAATAACCATCATCACCCGTTCTACTCACTGCTTGTTTAAACTCGTGTACAATAAAACCATCTGTGTTTCCATCTCGGTGTCTAATGCTATTCTGTCCATAACACACCCTCCCTTGGCTAAATTATCACACTTGATCCTTAAAAGCATAGTGCAGAAATTTTTAATGCAAATGTAAGTTAAATAAGTGTGCAGTTATTTACAACACTCTTAAAGAATATATGATAAACTACTAGAAAACAGTAAAAGAGACAATTTATTAACAGTTGATTATTAACAGTTATCTGACTTCTGGCATCTTTCCAAATTGTTTCAAAACATGTAGTCAACTGCTACTGAAAAAATCCCATATTACAATTACAGACCAATTTCTAAATTATTATTTTTTATCTAAGGTGCTGGAAAAAGTAATTTCAAACCAAATAATCTCTTTTATGAATAACAATAATATTTTTAATAGTTTTCACTCAGGTTTCAGAGCTCACCATAGCACAGAGACAGCCCTTGTGAAGGTCTCGAATGACCTACTTTTAACAGCTGACAGAGGTGACTGCTCCGTCCTAGTGCTATTAGATTTGAGTGCTGCTTTCGACATGATCAATCAGTGTTCCCCTGCACCGTCTAGAAACTGGGGTTGGTCTAAAGGGAACAGCTACACCTGCTACGTTCTTAACTCCCCAAATGAACTTACTCTGTTGTTCTCTGTTTTGGACTGGACTACTGTAATGCACTTTATACTGGTATCAGTCAGAGCTCCCTTTACTGACTCCAACTGGTGCAGAACGCTGCTGCCAGAATTTTAACAGGCACCAATAAATATGAACACATGACTCCTGTGTTAGCCAACTTACAGTGGCTGCCTATTATGTTCCGTATTGATTTTAAAATTCTACTAATCACTTGTAAAGCGTAAAATTGCCTTGCTCCAAATTATATCAAGGAGTTATTGACCCCCTATGTGCCTTGGTGTTCCCTTACATCTGTGGATGCAGCTCTGCTGGGTGTTCCTAGATCTTGGCTTGTGACCAAAGGTGACTGGGCCTTTGCTGTCAGAACCCCCAAACCCACTACTGTTATGCACAGCAACAACAAGCGTGGCTGAAAGTGAAAGTAACATTGCTGCTGGCTCCATGGTGGAGAAGTTGGTTCCAAAAAGGGGAGCTACTTCAGTAGAGGAAGATCAAGCTGTGTTTCCCAAACATAGACTTTACTTGGTCGTGCTGCCCAGGTATATTAATGACGCCATCCACGATCAGTTAACTGGACAATCTCCCTTCTCTCTACCCCTCCCGTGCAAGCAATTGACAATCGCACATGCTCTGCAGAGAAACACAAAGAGAGAGAGAGAGTGTCCTACTTATGTTGTTGTTTAGTAAAAGCTTATAAGTGTACCTGTTGGTGCCGATACCATTTGGTACCAAGTTGGTTTTGATCGTTTCGATAGGCTACGTCATCCTCCAAACGCGGCTCACCAAGCTGCTATGAAAACGGAATTGAGGATGAAAATGTCCAAAACACGAGTTGTGTTTTTTGGGCGACTTTATAAATCATACTACTGATGAAGAAGGTCAACACATACAAGGAGAAAGAGAAACAGAAAGAGACGGGGTGGGGCAAGCACCTGTGTGTGTGTGTGTGTGGGGGGAACTGAAGGGAAAAGCAAGGTGAGCAGATTAAAGTAGTTTGTGAGTAACCACTACAATAAGGTGGAGGATTAAGTAGAATTAAAATGGTGAAATAAGAAATAATTTACTAGAAATAGGGTAATGTATTCTTACAAATATTATTTATATAATATTTTCAATAGACAAGCATATATATATATATATATATATATATATATATATATATATATATAAATAAATAAATAAATAAATATTTTTCAGGATTTTTATCATATCGTCAAGAATATCGTTATCGCAGAAATACTCTGAAATATCGTGATATTATTTTAGGGCCATAGTGCCCACCCTTTCTGTTATAGGAAAACGTTTATTTAATATGTTGCTGGGTTTTATCATCCCACTCTTGTCATTTTATATATATTTTTAAACTTTATTCTATAATCCTTGTGTGGTATTTATTGCTGTTTTTGGTCTTTATCTAAATTTTTTTCTGTAAAGCATTTTGTAACCTCATTAAGAAAAGTATAAATAAAGCTAAAATATAAGTAAAGCTTATTTATATTATAAATGCTAAATGTTTTTGAGCTAGATGTTGGCATGATAACATGCTCATAATGACAATGCTAACATGCAAGTATAATGTTTACCATGTTCACCATCTTAGTTTAGCATATTAGCAAGCTAACATTTGCTAATTAGCAAGTACAGCTGAGACTGACTTAGTTTTTCAGGTATTTGGTGATAAACCAAATATGATCAAATTTAGATTTTGACCTGATGATGCTAGATATAAAGTCAGAGGATCACCAAAGTCATTTGGACTGATCGCCTGGGGACCATTATTGTCTGGAAAAAAATCATCATGGCAATCCATCATATATCAGATATTTCAGTTTGGACCAACGTGGTGGACCAACTGACTGGCCAAAAGACAGACATTGCCATATAGAGCCATGCTATCATAGTTTGCCTCTCAGTACCTTCCTGCAGCCACACACTCTCATCCCCAGCCCTTCATGATTCTCTCTATCTGTCCCTGTCTGCAGCTCCTGCTATCTTCCCCGAGGCCATGTTCTTTCCTTTTACTCCCCAGACCTGCCATCCTCAAGCTGTGCACCAGATGCCCTCAGACATTCCCTCCTTCCCCCATCACATGACTGCTCCACCCATCTACATACGTGTTCCCACTTCTCTCATCAGCCGTGCAGTTACCTGGCCTACCCTGCCTACCTGCTCACCTGCTTCCACTCTCCCTCATCAGCCCTGCAGATACAAAACCAGCTCATTTCCATTCATACTTGCAATGCTGGTTTTTGCCATCTGGCCCTGTATCTGCCCACCTGTCTGTACCCGGTTGTTGCTTGTCTGACTACCAGTCTGCCTTTCTGTCTGCCTGTACCTGCCAGTAAGCTAGCAATAAATAATTGAACTGCACAAGTCTGACTGTACTGTCTGTGTTTGAGTTCTTTCCCTGTGGCCCTGCATACCAGTTGTGACACCATGCCACTAGCATGACTAAAAATCATATCAGCAAACATGATTGCTAATCTGTAAAGAATTTAAAAGTCAATGACCTAAGGCTACTCTGGCAGCTGAGGCATCATAATTGATCCAGAAGGAGACCCAGGACAGGATGGTGATCAGGATGGAGGGCATGTAGGTTTGCAGGATGAAATAGCCAATGTTCCTCTTCAGCTTAAAGCTCAGGGACAGACGTGGATAGGAACCTGTGAAAGACAAAGTACAGGATGGCTGAAGTGGGCTAGACATGATTAAAAATAAAATATAGGAAGCTATCTTTATAAGCTACACTTATGCAGTGTTACTGGTAGCCGATGCGGACCGACCAGATGCAGCTGTTAGCTGTCCCGAGCAGTCGGGAAGCCAAGGAGGATGGGTGACTGTCCAAGGAAAGCATAGCCCTAAGCATAAGCCCACAGTTCCCCACCAACCAGTTCATAATTCTAAGTTCTCTCCACTGAGTGACACACCCGCTGAGAAACCTACTCTGATTATTGTCAGCTCTATTTTGAGAAATGTGAAGATAGCGACACCTGCAACCATAGTCAAATGTATTCCTGGGGCCAGAGCGGGCGACGTTGAATCCTATTTAAAACTGCTCGCTTAGGATAAGCTTAAATATAGTAAGATTGTCATTCATGTTGGCCAATTATGCCAATTGGAGGTCACTGAAATTAATGTTGAGTCGGTGTGTACATATGCAAAGACAATGTCGGACTCCCTAGTTTTTTCTGGGCTCAAGCCAAATGTGACCAGTCAAGACATATAGCCGCATGTCATCATTCCACAGCTGGCTGTCGAGGTGGTGTCCAGCAAATAATGTGGGCTTTCTAGATTTTTGGTGGACTTTGTGGGGAAGACCTGGTCTGATTAGGAGAGACAGTTTGCATCCCACTTTGGATGTCTCTCATATCTAGAAATCTGACAGAGTTTATTAGTGGACCAAAATAATTACAACCCAGAGTTGAGACCAGGAGGCAGAGTTGCAGTCCTACACGCTTCTTTGCACTTCCGCAGTTACCCACCCAAAATCCCATAGTACCGGTGTCTGCCCCCCGACCACTTAAATTAAGTCAAAAATAAACAGAGTTATATAAAAACCTAAAAAATAATTAACACCACTGCTGCAATAGTACAACAAAATAGGATAATTAAATGTGGACTCTTAAAGTTGTACTAATAAACGATTTAATATCAGATTATCATATTTAATTATTTTGTCTTATTGAAATTTGGCTGTGTCATGATAGAATATGTTGGCCTAAATGAATCCACTCCCCCTAATAATATAAATACTTACATTCCTCGATGCACCGGCTGTGGAGGTGGAGTTGCATTTATCTTCAACTCAAGCCTATTAACCAACCCTAAACCTAAACTCATTTGAAAGTCTTTCACACCCAACCTGGAAAACACGACAGCCAATTCTATTTAAATATAATATACCGCATTTATTTCTGAGTTTTTATCAAGTTTAGTCCTTAAAACAGATAAATTAATTATTGTTGGTGATTTTAATATTCATGTGGACATAGATAATGATGCCTTAGTACTGCCTTTATTTCATTATTAGATTCCATTGGCCTCTGTCAGAGTGTTCATAAACCCACTCAAATCCTACACTAGATTTCTGATAGTGATGCAGCTAAATTTAAGGAAGTGATTCCATCAGCATGTAATTCAGTACCATGTCTCAATACAACAGATGACTCCTATGCTAATTTCAGTCCCTCCCAAATTGATCATCTTGTTCATAGTTCTGCAGGCTCACTGCGAATGACGCTCAACTCTATTGCCCCTCTAAAAAAGAAGATAATAAAAAAAGGTTAGCTCCATGGTATAACCCCCAAATCCACAAATTGAAGTGTTTCCACTTCCATGAATCCAGAATAGAATTTAAAATCCTTCTTCTACCCCACTAGAACGCTGCGCTCCCAGGATGCAGGGTTATTTGTGGTTCCTAGAGTCTCCAAAAGTAGAATGGTAGCCAGAACCTTCAGCTATCAAGCACCTCTCCTGTGGACTCAGGTCCCAGTTTGGGTTTGGGAGGCAGACATCATCTCCACATTTAAGAGTAGGCTTAAGACACTCCTCTTTGATAAAGCTTATAGGGCTGGCTCAGGAGAGCCCTGAACCATCCCTTAGTTATGCTGCTATAGGCACAGACTTCCCATGATGCATTGTGCTCTTCTCTACTCCTCTCCCTCTACACGCATTCTTATCCCATCAATGCGTGTTACTAACTCGACATCTTCTCTCTCTTTCTGTTGCTTTCAATTCAATTCAATTTTATTTATATAGCGCCAATTCATAACAGAAGTTATCTCATTGCACTTTTCCTATAGAGCAGGTCTAGACCGTACTCTTTATAATATTAATTACAGAGACCCAACAAATCCCACAATGAGCAAGCATTTGGCGACAGTGGCAAGGAAAAACTTCCTTTAAGAGGGCAGAAACCTTGGACAGAACCAGACTCAATGGTGGGCGGCCATCCGCCGCTGCCGTGTTAGGTATGACTGTGTCTCACTGTGTTTCTCTGATGGTGCTGATGCACACACGCAATTTTCCCATGAATGATCAATGTTTAATATTCCATGACTTTTGCATTTAAACATAGCTTTTATATTCCACATGTATGCTGTTGTCTCTAATTATTGCAGTCAGTTTTACTTGCACAGATATTTTACATTACACAACAGCAAAGTAGAAGTGATTTGAATTCATTAGTAAATGAAAACAGTGTTTATGTTAAAAAGAGAGTGCGGCAGAGTGGTAAGTATGTACTGATGGAATTAGTGCTATCATACCAATTATAGTACAGAGAATTCAATATCTTTAAATAAAATTCACAGGTCAAAAGGGTTGAATTGACACTGTATGAATCTATTACCTGTGGCAAACACAGCTTTCTTGGAGAGGGTTTGGTAGTCTATGATGGAGAACTGGGGCAGTTCGATGTTCTCCACCCCAGTGACTGAGCCTCCATTGCTTCCTCCCTGCCAGTAGAACTCGATGTCATCAGTGGTGTAACCATCTAAGAGAGTCAGGGGAACAAACAACTTAAACCTTAACTAAAACAAGGACAAGCACATTTGAATCAAGGCAAAATATAGTATATATGAGCACAATACCATCACTAGTTGATGGCTGAGGGCGCTTTCACACCTGCCATGTTTAGTTTAGAGTGTTTAGTTCAGGAGTGTTTTCTCTCTTGGTACAGTTCCCCCGGACTGGTGAGAATGCTGTAATTGCACTCTAGTCCAGAGAAAATACCTCGTCTACTTGACAGAATTGGTCTTTGAAATGAAGTCTTGTTGGCTTTCTCATTACAAACAAGCTGCAGTTAATGTAATGCGATGCACATAATGTGAAACATAGGTAGAAGATATTGGTGTTGTTGCTAATGGCAGTGACAGGGTGGCAAATAACCAGGTGAAATGAGTGCATAAGAGCAACCATGGAAACATGGAGATAATAAAGAGGTCAGCTGCCTATGAATGTAAGGTATGGCTTTATGAACATATTCTTGGATTGTCACAGGAAATACAGATATAATGAAAAATGAAAACAAAAATTAATTACAGAGGTAACAATGTATCAAAATGAGTAAAGAACAAAATCATCCTTTTGGAGTCCACACACCCCTTTTCTGTACATATGTACACATTTCTTTTGAGATCTGCCTATATCAGGAAATATGGAGGTTGCAGTGATAAATATTGAAAGTTTTGAAAGTATTCATAAAATCAGCAACCTGGAGGAGCGAGCAATCTGAGTGAGACAGACAGATCCCTACAAATGTGGTGCACAAACATTGGTGGGAAAAATCCTAATTCAAGCTCAGAAGAAGCTATTTTATAGTTGAACAAAATAACCTTACCTTTAGGTCCACTTTTTAGCTTTTTCTGGAGCTTTTTACTGCATCTAACTGCAACTAAAGGTGTTTCAGTTGTCCTCATGTGACCTAAGTATGGAACTTCAGTCATATGATAAGAGGTGGTTGTATATGGTTGAAGGTGGTAACCTCTGTCTCTGTTCAAGGATGGTCCCTGGTGCCAGATGCGAATTTCCTCCTTGATCTTTCTCTGGCCGTCCACTGACTCCTGATCGATGACCTCTGACCTTTTCCAGTGGTTTTGGTTTGGTGTTCACAAACAGCTGGTGCTGTCTGTTTCTGTGTTCATTCAGTCTCTTGTCCAGAGTCTCTGCTGTTTCACTGATGTACTATCCTGTATTTAAGATGTATCATAAGGTTCTATATACAAGATTTTGAACATTAATATAGCAGCAAACAACTGTTTACTATGTAAAGATATAGTGGAGTAATGGCGTCCTGAGCAGAGAATGATATAGCGAGTGGTTCTTTTCTCATCTAACACAGCGACTAAAGGATTTATTTCGACCAAACCAGAGTTGGTGATTGTTGGAACAGTGGAAAGACTAACAGAGATGGTTTTGGTCAGTTTTATTTTGTTTCTGTCCAGTTTAAATAAGATGGGTCTTAAGATGGTCAGCGAGTTAAAAAACGTTTTTTTAATCAGGGGAGTCTGGTGGTGAGCGACATCGCTGTTTCTGGTTAAACAAAGGATCTTGTGACAATGTGAAAACAATGAGACGGTGTGTATCGCTCATAGTAACAGTCAGTTTAAAGCTCATTGTTCAGCTCATTGTTCATGAAACCATTATAAAAACATTTGACCGTTTAATAAAACTTGCCATCTTTATGACAAGTCCAAATGGTTCCACTTGAGGTCAAGGGAATTATTTATGACACAATGGTCTCATGTCAATACCAATCACATGTGACATTATAATGTAATGTTAACACAAAGTTAAATAGTTTCTTTAAGTTTGATAATTAGGCCTGCTATGGCATTTTTATATTTATGGTAATGTTTTCTTGGTTAATGTCAAGTTGTCATAACAAAGACATCTCAAACAATGTCAACTTTGCATTAAAAGTGACATAACTGACCAAATGACACTTACTGACATGTCATGGTTATGACGGTGTCATGTTAGTCTTATGCACCCACCTTCAAATAACCATAAATGCTTGTGGATATAGATGCTTTCTTTAATGTAAAGAGTGAATACATCCCCAACTTTTTCTATGTTGAACTCCAAATCCTTTAACCTATTAGCTATTGATGGTAATAGCTATCAATAGCTATTGGTTATAGTTATTTAATTATTATTCAGAGTTCCAAATTGCTAGTTTTGTCGTAGGGGGTCCTGTATGGAGGTATGTGGACCCAAAAGCAGATGAGGAAGCAGTCTCAGGGAAAAGTAGCCGGATGACTACCGTGTTTATTGTGGGGTGGTATGCAGGCAAGAACAGGCAGAGGTGAGCAGACAGGTAATGAGCAGACAAAAGGCAGATAAGTACCAGATAGCATGGGTGAAAGCAGGGGAGTGAGTCCAAGGTGGGAACACAGTTCACAGGGGAGCAGGCAAAATCCAAAAATCCAAAATCCAAGAATCCAGAATCCAAACAAGGACCACAGGAGCTCAGGGGGCTGGACAGGTGCAGAGCTGGGGACCTCGGAGCTGATCCCCCCGAGGTCCGCGATGGAGACCGACACCATCCGAAGACCAGACAGAAGACCGGCGGCGAACACCGAGAGTCACAGGAGGCCGGCGACGAAGGCGGAACCCTTCTGGAGGCCGACGACGAAGTAGGAACCCTTCTGGAGGCCGGTGATGAAGACGGAGAGTCTCTGGAGGCTGGCGGCGAAGACGGAGAGTCTCTGGAGGCCGGCGGCGGACGCTGAACCTTCCGGGAGGCCTGCCCATCCACCCAGGGACCAACAGCGGCACAGCGGGGCCGGGAACCGGCAACGAGACGTCAGGACGGGGAGCCGGCGACTGGATACCAGAGCGTGGAGCTGGCGACGGCGGGACATCAAGACAGGGCGGCGAGGCGGCAGAGCCGGGAGCCGGCAAAGGCGGGACACCAAGGCAGGGCGGCGAGGCGGCTGGACCTGAAGCCGCTGGGACATCAAGGCATGGCGCCGAGGCGGTTGGGCCTGGAGCCGGTAGCAAGGCGGCTGGACATGGAGCCGGCGTCTGGACAGCAAGACGGGGAGCCGGATCCGGACCAAGGAGCTGCTGTGATCCAGTAGGGACTGGAGCTAGCGACGGGACCGCTAGACTGGGAGCCGGCTTTGGAACTTCAGGGCTTGGGACAAGGAGCTGCTGCGATCCAGCAGGGACTGGAGCAAGGGGCGGCTGCGACCCAACAGGGACTGGAGCCGGAGTGGCAGCAGGACATGGCACTGGTGACTGGACCTCCGGACATGGCTTCGGAACCTCAGGGCTGGGAGTAAGGAGCTGCTGCGATCCAGCCGGGAAACGAGTCGGCTGCGATCCAGCAGGGGGTCCAGGGTGCGGCTGATATCCAGCGGCCGAGGCGAGGACAGGGTGCGGCTGATATCCAGCGGCCGAGGCGAGGACAGGGTGCGGCTGATATCCAGCGGCCGAGGCGAGGACAGGGTGCGGCTGATATCCAGCGGCAGCGACAGGGAGTGATGGCTGGAGCCATCCAGCAGAGACAGGGAGGAATGGCTGGAGCCATCCAGCAGACACCGGGAGCGATGGCTGCCGCCATCCAGTAGATACCGGGAGCGGTGGAGAGCGACCGGAATCCGGAGGCGAGGCGGTGCCGACTGTCGAGAGCTGGGTGATGAGTCGGGAGACCTGTTGGGTTTGCTGAGTGATTTGGGAAACCATGGCCTGATGGCAGTCTGTCAGAACCCTGAGTAATTGTTCATGCTGGCCTAACAGAATCCCTCGGTTAGCCAGCGCTAAGTGGTAGGGTGCTACTTCTGGGTTATTGCTTGCTGGGTCCATGTTTGGTCGGATCATTCTGTCGTAGGGGGTGCTGTATGGAGGTATGTGGACCCAAAAGCAGATGATGAGGAAGCAGTCTCAGGAAAAGTAGCCTGATGACTACCGTGTTTATTGTGGGGTGGTATGCAGGCAAGAACAGGCAGAGGTGAGCAGACAGGTAATGAGAAGACAAAAGGCAGATAAGTACCAGATAGCATGGGTGAAAGCAGGGGAGTGAGTCCAAGGTGGGAACACAGTTCACAGGGGAGCAGGCAAAATCCAAAATCCAAGAATCCAGAATCCAAAATCCAAACAAGGACCACAGGAGAACAAAGAATCTAATATAAACTCACTAGATACGCTTTGCAGCAACAGCACCATGTGAACAACGATGATCCGACCCAGAACAAAGAAAAGACCAAGACTAAATACCCTAGGGGAGGTGAGATAACAAGACACAGGTGCCAACAATCAAGGGAGGACCAACAATCAAAACTGGAGGGAAAACACAGACAGGAAGTAAAAACACAAGACACACAAGGGAAGGAGACTACTACAAAGTAAACCAGGAAGTGATACACCTAAACTACCACAAGTTTAGTATATTTTATGAGACTAAATAAATTAATTGGCTATCAATTGTCTCTTCTTTGAGAGTGGTGCCCCACTTATTAATTATTAATAATAGTAATAATAATTATTATTCTATTATTTAATATAAATATTGATTCCCAATTTTTTTTTTTTACTCTGTATAAGCATTTGCTTTGTGCTTTTGGTTAATAAAACCAAGTAGATCACCGTTTTCTCTTTTTTGACTTCTTCAATTGATACCCAAGGATTTTTTCAACAATGCTTAGGTAAGGACCCTTGCATTCTACAATTGTCTAATAATGTTATAATGTTGTACCTCAAGAGAGTGACAAGCATTAAAGATGTTAGGATAGGAGTTTTAGGCAGAATGATTCCTAGAACGAGGGGCATACCTCACTTTGTCCTTTAATTCTCTTTCAGATACTAATAACCTTTAGGTGGAAAAAAACCTCAAACTGATCCCTTAGGCCTCCCACAAGGGAGACCGTCAACCCAGTGGTTAGGGACACTGGGGTCTGGTATTCATACTCGCTCACTCCGGTGCGCTACGACATTGCATACATCCTTGAACAAACATGACAACCTGGCACATAGGCAGGAGGTAACATAGTAGTCTTAGTAACTCGAACCACGTGGCAGTACTTGTGAACAGTGAAACAGCACCAAACCAATAGGAACTATATTCGACCATGGTCTAGGCTCCTAAGCAGTGCCCAGATTGACACTTACGTTAGATTTTGGAGTCCATCAGAACTGGTTAACATTTCCATCGGCAATGGACTATTCGTTTTTTCAGCCACATGGTATGAAAAAGAACAATGGACTCAGGACAAAGGAAGTGGTGCTCAAGGAAGAGCATGATCTGGAGTTAAAAGAGGAGCAGCTGAATTGTCAAAGGGAGGAACTAAGGAGGAAGAAGGAAATACTGGCTCTTAATACAGAACTGGCAGCAACATCAGCCAAGATTACAGTCCTGGAAATGGCCCAAGAAAATCCTGATACATCCGTGGACGGCATGAATGAATACGTTAATGTAATTATGGAGAAATATGGATCAAAGAGATTGTTCTACCAACCACAGCACAGACCACAAGTGTGAAACAAAAGACTGGAACTCTGCTTCACTCTACTACCTCTGTAACATCAACACAGCCAGCTCAAAGTGCATCTCAAAAATCATTTGAACATTCATTGAGTCTAAAGTAGAGTAGTAAAGAAAGACTGTACTTCCTTGAACAACACACAAGAGCCCCAGCTCAAGCCTTAGTTAAGAGTTGTCGATACATGGATCCTAATAGGGGTTTCCAAAAGGCCAAAAGTCTGTTACAAAACAATTAATGGATACAGAATTGCAAGTGCCTACATAGAACAAGCTCATATCCTGGCCATCAATCAGAGCTGAAGATCCAAAGGCTTTACAAGCATACTCACTGTTTCTCAGAGGCTGCTGTAATTCAGAGCAGGATATGTCACACATGGATGAGATGGATTTGGCATCCAACCTTAAGGCCATAGTACTCAAGCTGCCATCCAAAGTCCATGAAAACTGAACATCAGTTGCCTGTGATTTGCAAGAGCAGAAAAACAGTGAGGTTAGTGGATCTTGTTGAGTTCCTTGTTAAGCAAGTTCAAATTCACTCTGACCCAATTTTTGCCAATCGCCAAGATGGAAATCAAGTCAAAGGAAAGGATAAAGTCCAGGCCCAAATTGACTGGAAGTTTTGCCACAAGTATTGACCCATCAGCTCAACCAGCCCACTGTACATTCTGTAATAGTGAGCACATACTCGCATTATGTCTTGACGTCAAGAAAAGGTCAAACAAAGACAAGATAGACTTTTTGAGAACAAATGGAATGTGTTTTGGATGTCTCATGAAAGGACACATGAGCAAGGATTGCAAAAGGCACCTGACATGAGATGTGTGTAACAAACCACACCCAGGAGTACACATAGAGTACAAGGAGAATGAAAAGCCCAGGAACAGAGCAATGTCCAGCAGATGGAGCCACATGCAGGCAACCTGTCACCTTCCAGTCGTGTAGGCATATTGGGGCCAGTAAGAATGACTGTGCACTTTCCATTCCTGTCCAAATCAAAAGTGATAAGCAGCAAAAGTGATAAAATCATTAAGGCATATTCCTTCCTCGACCATCGCAGTACTGCTAGTTTTTGCACAGAGCAATTCATGTCAAACTTGAACATCAAAGGCAGAAAGACGAGCATAATGTTGCATACTATGAGCCAAGAGAAGTGTGTACCATTTCAACTTGTCACAGGTCTTGAGATCTCTGGACTGCTTTCATTGCAAGTGTACACACAGGAGGAAATGCCTGTGACCATAGATAACATCATCAGAAAGGACAATCTTTGCAGATGGCCATACCTGAACAATGTGCACATTCCTGGCATTGATGCGAAAGTGGAGTTGCTGATTGGAAAAAACGCCCCAAAAGTCATGGAACCATGGGAGGTAATTAACAGCCAAGAAAATGGACCGCTTGCTGTGAGAACACATCTGGGGTGGATTGTCAATGGACCTCTTAGAGTTCATGATGGCAAAGACACAACAAGCCATCCAAAAATGTAATGCAATAGAATCTCAAATGCAAAGATAGAGCAGCTCTTGATCAGTCAATACAACCAAGACTTCACTGAGAAAGAGGACAAGCATGTGATGTCAATGGAAGAAATGAAGAAATTCATTAAATGTGCAAATGATAGTGTAATATTGAAAGATGGACACTATAATCTGGGCCTACCTTTTTAGGAGAGATGACTTGATCATGCCAAATAACCACTCAGTTGCAGAACAACGCCTCCTAGGGCTGAAAAGGAAATTCCAAAGAAATTAACATTTCAAGAAGGAATACACTGACTTTGTAACTGATGTAATTGAGAGGGGATGTGCTGAAGTAGTACCGTCAGAGCAGCTGGAAAAGACAAATGGCAGATTTTGATACATTCCACACCATGGAGTATATCACCCCAAGAAGAAAACGTTAAGAGTAGTCTTCGATTGCAGTGCATCCCACCAAGGAAAGTGACTTAACTCTGAGCTGCTACAAGGCCCTGATTTAACAAACAGCCTAGTGACTGTAATGGCAGATATTCGCTCAATGTTCCACCAAGTGAGGGTATCAGCAAATGACTTCTGTGGTAGCCTAATGGTGATGTCAATCAATGTCCAGTCGAATATTGCATGCTTGTTCACCTTTTTGAAGCGGCATCTTCACCCAGCTGTGCAAGCTTTGCACTGAAAAGAACAGCAGATTATGCGCTGTACTATTCCTGAGGAAGATAAAGCAAAAATGTTTAATGTGGATAAAGACAAACTGCCCACGGAAAGGGCACCGGGTCTACAGTTGAGTGTTGACTCATATGGCACTGTGAGCTACCTGCGGATGATGAACAGCAGAGGTGAAATTTCTGTTTCATTTATGATGGGAAAAGGAATAGTGGCTCCCTTGAAACCAATCAGTTCCCAGGATGGTGCACACAGCTGTAGTATTGTGAGTGAGAGTGGACACAATGGTGAAGTCAGAGCTACAACTTGAACTTGAGGATTCAGTCTTTCATATTTCCATTGAACACATATGGTTCCACACCAATCGTGTAGCTGTGATCCAGGAGAACACCAGTGTGTTACAATGGAGGTTTGTAGACACAAAGTCAAACCCAGATGATGATACATACAGAGGATTAAGTGCTAAGAAATTAGTTGAATGCAAGCTATGAATACAAGGTCCAACGTTTTTCAAGAAATCAGAAAATGAATGGCCGGCTAACCCCATTGATTTCCAGTACAATCCGGTGGATGACCAAGAGGTCAGAAGAAAAGTCGTCACATTTGTAGTAAATTTGGGCTCAAAAGGCATTAAAATGATCATATTGAATGACCTTAATTTTGGTAAGAGGAAGGAGCAGATTTACACTCACTTCCAGCTATCAGAATAAAATCAGCGTTCATATTAAATAACAGAATCTAACTTGTGTTGCGTTTTATCACATCATAATAGGCTAATGCCCAACATTAAGTAACCTTAGGCATGTTTAATTGATTAGTACTAAGGTTAAGACAATGAGCACTCAGTTTAAAATATTCTTTGAAATATGTCATTTGAGTTGAAAGCGAGAACTTACATTAATGAAACTGTATAGCAAATTATCACACATTTCACTGAAATTGTTTTGTCAATACAGAACATGCTGAGCCATACTTTGTACAAATATATTAATGTATTCACATAAAGAATAGTTCTTGTTAACAGAGTCTCTACTGTTCTTTATCAAAGTCGGCATGTTGAAATAAACTTCGCATTCTTCCTATAAAATGAATTAAACATAACATATTAGTTAATACATTTTATTCTGCATAGCAAAGTCATTTCTCTGCTCTCTTAAGTCTCAAAGTTTTACAAGTCTTGATGAAGTCCTGGGGTCTCATTTATAAAACAGTGTGTAGGATCCATACTAAAAGTGTACATGTACAAAAGCCAAAAATTGCATGCCCAAAAAAAAAATTCAGATTTATAAAACCGTATGTATGCACAGCTGCAATCAACTGGAATCTAAATGGTCAAGGCAAAGCACCAAGTATAAATTGATGCATATAAATGAGCCTGCTTACGCTGAATCATGGAAACAACAGCTGAGAGGACACAGATATCGAGGTGCTTGAGGGGTGGAGGTTAGAAAGCACATATTGTTTGATGGCCACAGCAGTGGGGTCAAATGGAAATGCAGCAAATTTAACATAATTATATTATTCCCAAAAGGGGCTTCAGGCAGAAAGGTAAACATTGCACATTGTTGATCATATCAAACACACACCTGTCGGCTAATTAACGCAGGTAACAGTAATTAACTGTCACTTATCTCTTACATGCACACATTCACTATTTGAATATTTCAACACTCAAACTCAATTAATCAAATCGGCCACCAGGCGTCACCCTGGTGGTTCTATTCACTTTTACAGACACAATCCTTAGCAGGGCCTTGCCATCGCGGGAAGATGACGTCAGTCTCGCTCAGCACATGGCGAGAGTAACATCTATTTGTCAATACGTCCCCTCAGGGATGCTCAACAAGTAATCAAGCACTTTATTTCTTCATTTCCTCATTTATTCACCACAGGGGTATTCACAGGACAGGAGTTACGCTTAGTAACTTCTACTTTTCAACACAGGTCAGGGTCTGACATAACCAATGGCCCGATAGCCCGGGGCCAGTAAAAGTTTATGCAGGCCAAGATGATTGGCCAGTCACTGGCCCATCCAGGTCAGTGACTGGCCAATACACGGTCTTTCCTGCCCTAGCGTCATTCATTCATCATACATACTGTTATAACCTCATATGACTGGAGGACTTGGTATATCAGACAAATATCCAGAGACTTGACTTTAAATGCATGTGCTCAACGCTTCATGGAAGACACACATATTCCACGTTACATGCACTCTGTGTTATCCACACGTGGGAGACGTTTGCCTTCAGGCCTTTCTGGCAGAAAGCCAACCAGTTGAAGCACACCTTGTGTTACTCTGCCTCCACATCAGTGACTTCATCACCTCAGTATAAATGTGCTGCACTACAGTGGGTACAGAAGGTATTCAGACCCCTTTAAATATTTCACTCTTTGTTTCATTGCAGCCATTTGCTAAAATCAAAAGAGTTCATTTTATTTCTCATTAATGTACACTCAGCACCCCATCTTGACAGAAAAAAAAAAACAGAAATGTAGAAATTTTTGCAAATTTATTAAAAAAGAAAAACTGAAATATCACATGGTCATAAGTTTTCAGACCCTTTGCTCAGTATTGAGTAGAAGCACCCTTTTGAGCTAGTACAGCCATGAGTCTTCTTGGGAATGATGCAACAAGTTTTTCCACACCTGGATTTGGGGATCCTCTGCCATTCTTCCTTGCAGATCATTTCCAGTTCCGTCAGATTGTATGGTGAACGTTGGTGGACAGCCATTTTCAGGTCTCTCCAGAGATGCTCAATTGGGTTTAGGTCAGGGCTCTGGCTGGGCCAGTCAAGAATGGTCATAGAGTTGGTCCAAAGCCACTCCTTTGTTATTTTCGCTGTGTGCTTAGGGTTATTGTCTTGTTGGAACGTGAACCTTCGGCCCAATCTGAGGTCCTGAGCACTGTGGAAGAGGTTTTCTTCCAGGATCTCTCTGTACTTGGCCGCCTTCATCTTTCCTTCAATTGCAACGAGTCGTCCTGTCCCTGCAGCTGAAAAACACCCCCATAGCATGATGCTGCCACCACCATGTTTCACTGTTGGGATTGTATTGGGCAGGTGATGAGCAGTGCATGGTTTTCTCCACACATACTGCTTAGTATTAACACCAAAAAGTTCAAGTCTTGGTCTCATCAGACCAGAGGATCTTATTTCTCATAGTCTGGGAGTCCTTCATGTGTTTTTTGGCAAACTCTATGCAGGCTTTCATATGTCTTGCACTGAGGAGAGGCTTCCATTGGGCCACTCTGCCATAAAGCCCTGACTGGTGGAGGGCTGCAGTGATAGTTGACTTTCTGGAACTTTCTCCCATCTCCCTACTGCATCTCTGGAGTTCAGCCACAGTGGTCTTTGGGTTCTTCTTTACCTCTCTCACAAAGGCTCTTCTCCCACGATTGCTCAGTTTGGCTGGACGGCCAGGTCTTGGAAGAGTTCTGGTCATCCCAAACTTCTTCCATTTAAGGATTACGGAGATCACTGTGCTCTTAGGAACCTTGAGTGCTGCAGAAATTCTTTTGTAACCTTGGCCAGATCTGTGCCTTGCCACAATTCTGTCTCTGAGCTCCTTGGGCAGTTCCTTCGACCTCATGATTCTCATTTGCTCTGACATGCACTGTGAGCTGTAAGGTCTTATATAGACAAGTGTGTAGCTTTCCGAATCAAGTCCAATCAGTTTAATTAAACACAGCTGGACTCCAATGAAGGAGTAGAACCATCTCAAGGAGGATGGACAGCATGTGAGTTAAATATGAGTGTCACAGCAAAGGGTCTGAATACTTGAGTATGTGATATTTCAGTTTTTCTTTTTTAATAAATTTGCAAAAATTTCTACATTTCTATTTTTTTCTGTCAAGATGGGGTGCTGAGTGTACATTAATGAGAAATAAAATGAACTTTTTTGATTTTAGCAAATGGCTGCAATGAAACAAAGAGTGAAAAATTTAAAGGGGTCTGAATACTTTCCGTACCCACTGTATATACTGAACATAGGCTACTTACCGGTACTCGAAAAAAATGTCTGTGAAAGAAACGAATACTCCTGAAAGCAACAATACTCCTGGGTGGAAAACAGTGACTGTGGTATGTTTTGTACAGTTTGCTGGCAATTAGCTGCAAAGGCCGTTTGGGAGAGTTAATTTTTTTAAAGGGACAGGTAGCTCACGGAAACCGACAGGAGTTTGGAGTGAACTCGTGCACACAAACAAATGCCATTATGTTCTTTCTCTCACTGTTCTATCTATCAATATTCACTGAAATGTTGTAATGAATGATTCAATTGTGGAAAAAGAGTTATTTTAATTGTTTGGCTGCCAGGCCAGATAAAGTATACAAGGGCCCAGTAAAATTGATCTACTGGCCAAGTGGGCCAGTGGGGGAAAAATGTTACATTGGACACTGCTGGTCCTCTCAAGCATGCGGTACAGTCCTCTCCACATGAATGACTGTTTACACTCCAAACACACCCCAGAATCTCCCTCTCCCTCTCCAGTTTCTTCCCAGGCCACTCTGTCGCTCTTATTTCCCTGCAAGACCTCATTGATCTGGTGAGCAGTGTGAAACCTTCGTCAAGCCCTGTAGACATTTTACCAACTTCCATGCTCAAAAATGTACTTGGGTCTATTGGTCCATGCCTGGTCTATATGATAAATAGCTCCCTCCAATCTGGTTGTGTCCCAGCTTATTTTAAACATGCAGTTGTCAAGCCTCTTCTGAAAAAACTAACCTTGATCCGTCCCTTCCCAAAAACTATAGGCCTATATCTAAGCTGCCTTTTATTTCAAAAATTTTAGAAAAAGTTGTTGCCAAACAGCTCACTGCCGTCTTGACTGCAGACAGAAGCATGCCCCTGAAACAGCTCTTCTCAGTGTCTCCAATGACATAGTGATGTCTTCTGATGTGGGTGAATGCTCTGTTTTGGTGCTGCTGGATCATAGTGAAGCTTTTGACACTGTTGATCATAGTATAATGATTCAAAAGCTAAGGCAATGGGTGGGTGTCTCTGTGAGCACACTGGACTGGTTCTCATGTCTCTTTTAAGCCTCATAAGACTGACAAACTGACCGTTTTGCACAATTGTCTGACTGCCATTAAGGACTGGATGGCTAACAACTTTTTACAG
Source organism: Siniperca chuatsi (assembly GCF_020085105.1). Taxonomy (NCBI): domain Eukaryota; kingdom Metazoa; phylum Chordata; class Actinopteri; order Centrarchiformes; family Sinipercidae; genus Siniperca; species Siniperca chuatsi. The sequence goes on along the minus strand of NC_058056.1, from coordinate 3,584,095 downwards.
CTCAATGCAGATAAGATTGAGGTCCTTATTGTTGCTTCAGATAGCTTACCTTCCAAGGTTGGTCAGTGTATTGGGTCCCTTTCTTCAGCTGTACAGTCTAATCTCAGAAATCTCGGTGTTGTATTTGATCAGGCTATGTGCTTTGACAAACACATCAAATCATTGACCCATACATGTTTATTCCATTTAGGAAATATTACAAAACTAAGGGCTGTTATATCACAACCTGTATCACAACCTTCTTTGCATTGGCTTCCCATCAGGTTCAGGATTAATTTAAGCCACCAATAGCCACCAGTCCAGGCACCAGTAGCCACCAGTAGCCAGGGAATTACTGGCAGGGCAGTACTCCATTACACAACAACGTGTGTCCACATTGTCATAGATTCACTTCACAAGCACAACACTAAACTTAAAAGATTGCGGTTTATCAAAGTTTTTAATTCTCTCACTCACACACAGCAATCAACGACTTAATACATTTTCTTGGAAGTAAGTTAACAACAGATTGTTGACTCAATTTCACCCTGAGGGCCATGGATGCTGGAAAGAGTAATGGAAATCATGCCAGATACAAAACGCCTAGTTCATTCAGTGAAGATCAAGACCAAGACCAGTGTTCTTGAACGACCCATCACAAAGGTCTGTCTGCTGTTCGAAGACTCCAGTAGTACATTTTCAGTTAAATATTTTTAGTTTTATGTTGTTATTATATGAATAATATGGTAGGAAACCTAATAACTGGTTGGGCCACCCTTAGCAGCAACAACTGCAATCAAGCGTTTGCAATAACTTGCAATGAGTCTTTTACAGCGCTGTGGAGGAATTTTGGCCCACTCATCTTTACAGAATTGTTGTAATTCAGCCACATTGGAGGGTTTTTGAGCATGAACTGCCTTTTTAAGGTCATGCCAAACTATCTCAATAGGATTCAGGTCAGGACTTTGACTAGGCCACTCCAAAGTCTTCATTTTGTTCTTCAGCCATTCAGTGACCCTACAACAACATCCAAAGAACTGCAGGCCTCACTTGCTTCACTTAAGGTCAGTGTTCATGACTCCAGCATAAGAAAGAGACTGGGCAAAAATGGCCTGCGTGGCAGAATTCCAAGACAAAAACCACTGCTGAGCAAAAAGAACATTAAGGCTCGTCTCATTTTTGCCAGAAAACATCTTGATGATCCCCAAGACTTTTGGGAAAATACTCTGTGGATTGACGAGACAAAAGTTGAACTTTTTGGAGGGTGTGTGTCCCATTACATCTGGCGTAAAAGTAACACCGCATTTCAGAAAAAGAACATCATAACAGTAAAATATGGTGGTGGTAGTGTGATGGTCTGGGACTGTTTTTTCCCAGTCTCTTACTTAACCCTCCAATGTGGCTGAATTACATCAATTCTGCAAAGATGAGTGGGCCAAAATTCCTCCACAGTGCTGTAAGCTAAGTTATCACAAACGCTTGATTGCAGTTGTTGCTGCTAAGGGTGGCCCAACCAGTTATTAGGTTTAGGGGGCAATCACTATTTCACACAGGGCCATGTAGGTTTGGATTTTGTTTTCCCTTAAAAACCTTCATTTAAAAACTGCATTTTGTGTTATCTTTGACTAATATTTAAATTTGTTTTATGATCTGAAACATTTAAGTGTGACAAACATGCAAAAAAAATAAGAAATCAGGAAGGGGGCAAACACTTTTTCACACCACTGCACATCATTCTGTACAGTGAAGCTCAAACATTTAAGTGAAGTGACAACAAGCAAAACAGTACTGGCACTGATTGCTTTCTTACAACATAAGTACGGTTAGCCTAGTTTGCAAGGCTACCAAAAAGTGACCTCCAGTATGGAAAGCCAAGTGGACCATAAACATCTCAATGAACCCCTCAGCAGGCTACAATTGTTGCCTGGGCGAGGCTACAATCGAGGAGTAAAGAATCCATTGCCTAGTGTGGGAACCCCAGTCTCCAGCACCAAAGGTCAGTACTGGGGACCAAGGTACATTTGAACCATGCAGCCAGAAACAACAAAAAGCACAAATTCAGTTCGATTTCTTGTTCTGTTCTTACTGACAAAACAAATTTACCACTCAAAGTTTGTTTCATTGGTCGGTGGGCCTTCAATACCCCCTTGCTTCTCATTGGCTAGTGTGCTTATGTTTGCGCTGTACTTTACAAAATAAAGGTTCTACCTCTTTGTCTTTAGACAGTACAGTGCCTTAATGGTCAGGCACCATCATATCTTAAAGAGCTCATAGTACCTTACTACCCAACTAGAACACTGCACTCCCAGAATGTAGGGTTACTTGTGGTTCCTAGAGTCTCCAAAAGTAGAATGGGAGCCAGAGCCTTCAGCTATCATGCTCCTCTCCTGTGGAATCAGATCCCAGTTTGGGTTTGGGAGGCAGACACCATCTCCACATTTAAGAGTAGACTTGAGACTTTCTTGTCTCTCTCCTTCTGTCGCCTTCAGCAGGTATTTCTGCCTTCAGAGCTGTAGAATCTGGATCTATGATTGCGGGCCTCTTAATGCTGCCACGTTCCTGCTCGACAATCGCTACTACAATTATTATTATTAGTCTTATTATTGTTCCTATTATTATTTTATTAATATTAATATTACCACTGTCATTACATAATTATGTTAACATGTGCCATAATTATTATTATTATTATTATTGACCAGAACTAAAAGGCAACAGTGTATTATTTGTTTCCGTGGTCTGTACCAGCTGAACCAAACTACAGGTGTGAAAGAGACCTTAAGAATATTACACAAACTCAGTGTTACTTACAGCTCTCAATCTCTAAGGTGCAGTTCTGCTCATCCAGTGGGTATCTGCGCAGGTCCATCATGCAGGCAGCTGTTGTGGTGATCCTAAAAGAAAAAAGATTTTATGTCATATGCTAATATCTTAAGAAAAATCCATAATGAGCTCCAATTCACTGTGCCCTTACATGCCTGTACTTCCACAACTAGAAATCCTCATTTATATGCACTGATGGGCAATTCAGTCCATACCATAACAGATCCAGCATTCAAGTTTCAAAAGAGGAAAACATTTAATTTACTGATTCCTGGGGAAAACACTTGACACTTGACAAAGAATTAATAATACAGTACCTCTCACACACATTGAATCCCACAGCACACTTCCTACGTACCTACTCAGCCTTCAATCACACTAATCTTTTTATGTCTCAGCTTGTACTGAACGAGCTGGTTCTTTCCCATAATTGCCTTTGCACTGCTGAAGTCATGAGCCCCCTTCCCTTTGGGGCGACTGTGGCATAGAGGTAGAGAGGCTGATCACCCACCAAATGGAAGATTGGCGGTTTGATCCCCGGCTTCCCCCAGCCTGCATGTTGAAGTGTCTGTATCTGTCCTTGGGCAAGACGCTAGCAAATTGATCCCGAAGACTGTCCCATCAGTGTGTGTGTGTTTGTGTGTGTGTGTGTGTGAATGATTAGTTTCTATTTGATGAGCAGCTGACACCTGGTATGGTATCCCCTTCCATCAAGGTGTGGCTGTGACATATAGTGTCAAGAGACTGTAGTTTTTAAATGAGTATGTCCCATTTAGTTGGTCTTCTGGTCTTCAGCCTCATATAGCTGCTTATTGGTTTGTTGTATAGGGAAAGGGTCAGGCATCATAATCATTTGTTTAAAACAGCAAATATAATTAAACATCATCACAACTAATTACTAAAACAATTTAGACATATACCATTCAAACTGCAAACTCTGGCATTCAAACTCTGGTAGCACAGTGGATACACAGGACAAGCAATTTCTGCACCCTTCCTGTTTAGAGAGATGGAGCTCTGTAATAATGTACTTTCAAATGTAAATTCAAATGTTTTATAAGTCTGCATAGGTGAGATTAAGGCATGTTTATGTCAAATCTTGAAGAATATTGTATAAGGGTACAACTTAGAGGGACCACCGTTTTTTTTTTTTTACCTAGGTAAGATCCTGATAGAGTGGGGAAAGGGGTTGTACTAATTTCTTTATATGACCTTTCTAATAAAACTAAATGAAGCTACATTATGGAGTGTTGGTAACCCCATTTTGCTTGGTTGTTACCTTTTCTCCTGGCAGGCATGTCATGTTCTTCCTGGGATATGTTAGGCCCCGTAGCTGTAGACACATTTCCCCATTTCCCCAGCCATAACACATCATGCATCGCTAAGCTCCAAAAAATTCTATCAAACTGCTTTGTGTTTAATGTAGGCACATGGCCTCCCACTGGTCTACCTTGAAAGCACACTGCACAAATATTTTCAGGGTCAAAAAATTGCATATATTTATTGCAAATATTTGTATTTTTATTAAGGCAAGGCAAGTTTATTTGTATATCAGAAATACTTTATTGATCCCCGAGGGGAAACTCTTTTGTTACAGCAGCTCACTGTCACGTCAGTGCACACAAAGAGTAGTATAGCACATTCACCAACAAGGCAATTCAAAGTGCTTTACATAAAACATAAAAGCAACATGGGGCAATATAAAAATATATTTAAATACACTTAAAAAGAGTTAAATAGAAAATAAATGGTGCATGAAAACTGAATGCTGCTTCTCCATGTTTAGTTTTTACTATGGGGACAGAAAGCAGACCTGTCCCAGACGACCTGAGAGGTGTGGATGGTTAATAACATAGCAGAAGATCAGAAATGTACTTTGGCCCAGACCATTAAAGGTGGGGTATGCGATTCTGGAGAAATACAATACCATGACAAAAACCATGATATAGAGTGAACAACGACACAGCAAGTAATGTAACTAACACTAGCTAGGTTGTGGGTTAGCTTAGGTAGGTTATGAGTTAGCAAACTATCCCTATAGTTGCTGCTGCAAAGCTAACAGCCAGAGAGGACAAGACGGCTTCCCAGAGCCAGCACACCAGCTCTAGACACAGAGTCACAACTCTCCTGCTACTACAGCATCACAACTACAGGATATCTTGGCAAACTAGAAAGTAAGATGAATGTCTGTGGGCAACTCATTAACATTACCTGACACACAAATCATGGCTGGAATGGCTTGAAAAGTGTTGTGTGGCCTGGTCCGAGCCACTTTATTTATTTCCCATTTACAGAGCCAGGGCTGTGTACAAACACCAGATTTTTTTTTAAAATACGTGCATTGGATAAGAATCGCATACCCCACCATAAGGTGTTTTATAAACCAAAAGTAGTAGTAGTATTTTGAAATCTTTTTTTTTGACAAACAGGAAGCCAGTGTAAAGACATCTGAACTGGAGTGATGTGTTCCACTTTCTTGCTGTTAGTGAGAACGCGAGCAGCAGCGTTCTGAATCAGCTGCAGCTGTCTGATCAATTTTTTAGGGAGACCTGTAAAGACACCACTACAGTAGTTGAGTCTACTGAAGATAAATACATGAACAAGTTTTTCCAAATCCTGCTGAGACATAAATCCTAATTCTGGATATATTCTTAAGGTTGTTACATTGTAATTAATTAATGTGGCTGTTGTCATGTGTGCATGTGCCAACATGCATGGTGCCTGTTGCCGTTGCTCCGTCTTATCAACTTTTAGCTTTCCTTTTTCTTATAAAACTTGAGTAACTTTGTGTAAGTGTAATTTAAACTACGGTCTTTACGGAAATGAGAGTAGAGAGTGTTTTGGTTGGTTTTTTTTTGCCATGAAACTCCTGCTACTCGGTCAGGGCACTGCTGCAGAACAGCTGTTTGGCCGCATTGTTTACACCAGGGAACAGCTGATCACGCTGAAGCCGAGTGGCATGGCACCCAGGATAACCAATGTCCCCACTGAGATTTGGAGGAGGACACACTGAAGATGTAGAGGTGGAACGATGCAGCGAGGGAAGAGGGGTCCAGACAAAAGAGATTTAAGCCGTATCTGCCTTCTCTCGTCATGGTCAATGTGAAATCACTGGCGAATAAAATGGACAAGCTAACGGCGTGCAATGCCATTCACACCGCCATAGCAGAACTCCAGACTCAACACCTGGGTGCACTCATATTAATCTTGGGTGACTTCAACCATGTCAGTGTTTGAACAACTCTGATTAATTTCACCCAGTATATGAGTTGTCCTACTAAAGAGGAGAGGACACTGGACCTGCTGTATGCTAAGGTTAAGGATGCATACAGCTCTTCCCCCCTCCCTCCCTTGGGTAGGTCAGACCAAAACCTGGTTCACCTCAAACCTTGCTATGTGCCTCTGGTTAAAAGGCAGCCTGCGACCACAAGGACAGTGAGGAGATGGTCAGAGGAGGCCTTTGAGACAATTCAGGGATGTTTTGAGATGACAAACTGGGATGCACTCTGTGAGCTTCATAGAGAGGACATTGGCGGGCTTACTGAGTGCATCACTGGCTACATTAACTTCTGTTCCAACTAACATGGTCCATTGTTATCCAAATAACAATCCGTGGTTAACAAGGACATCAAAGACATCCTGAATGCCAAGAGGAGGGCCTTTATTGATGATAATAGGGAGGAGGTGAGGGCAATCCAGGCTGACCTGAAGGTGAAAATCAGGGAGGCCAAGGAGAAGTACAGGAGGAAGCTGGAGTCAAAACTCCAGCAGAACAACGTGAGAGAGGTCTGGAGTGGCATGAAGAGCGTCACTGGCTTCAGACCGACTGGCAGCAGAGAAGTTGAAGGCAGCTTGGACCAATGAATGAACCAATGAACTTAATCTGTTCTTTAACAGATTCGGCACACCGGCTCCTGCTCATCCCCCCTCTAACTCAGCTGCTGTCTGCCCTGCTTCCCTGTCCTCCATCTTCCTGGGAGAGTCCTACTGTAGAGTCCCCCCGTAACCTCTGCTGTGTGCCTGACTGCTGACCAGGTGAGGGGACAGCTGATGAAACTCCAGCTATGTGGAGTCCTTCACCATGTCTTCCACCTGAGTCTTCAAAGGGCTCCTGTTCTGTGGAAGACATCTTGCCTTCGGCCTGTGCCAAAGACGGATCAGTGGCTCCAAGGACTACAGACCACATAATGAAGACCCTGGAGAGACTGGTGCTGGAACAGCTGCAGCCCATGGTCAGACCCCTCCTGGACCTCCTTCAGTTTGCCTACCAGACCCGTCTGAGAGTTGAGGATGCCATCGTCTTCCTGCTGAACTGTATCTACACCCACCTGGACAAGCCGGCAAGCACAGTGAGGATCATGTTTTTAGACTTCTCCAGTGTTTTCAACACCATCCGGCCAGCTCTGCTGGGGGAGAAGCTGGCAACGATGCAGATGGATACCCCCCTTGTGTCCTGGATTGTTGACTACCTGACTGGCAGTCCACAGCATGTGTGCATCTGCAGCACTGTGTGTCCGACAGCATGGTCAGCAACACTGTGGCCCCTCAGGGAAATGTCCTCTCTCCCTTCCTCTTCACCATCTACACCACAGACTTCAGCTTCAGCTAGAGTCCTGCCACCTTCAGAAGTTTTCTGATGACTCTGCTGTGGTGGGATGTATCAGCAGTGGTGATGAGACTGAGTACAGGGCTGTGGTGGGGAACTTTGTCTCATGGAGTAAGCAGAACCATCTGCAGCTCAATGTGACAAAGTCAAAGGAGCTGGTTGTAGATCTACAAAGGGCCAAGGTACCAATGACCCCGGTTTCCATCCAGTGGGTCAGTGTGGACATTGTAGAGGATTACAAGTACCTGGGAGTACACATGGACAATAAACTGGACTGGGCTAACATATATCTTTCAGTATTGCACTATTACAGGAGACACATTTTTGGGGAAAGATGTTAAGTGCCTTGCTGATAAATGTTATCATGTGATAACTTCTTTTATTATCTTGAACAAAGACTAAGGGGGTGGCCATTGTGGCTAGATGTAATCCCAAAATCAGGATCATGGACACATGGTTGGATACAGCAGGCAGACTGGTTATTGTCAAAGTAGAAGTTAATGGCAGGAAAATAGCCTTTTTATCTGAATTTGCACCAAATAGTTTTGATAAAGATTCAAGAGTTAAGTGAGTACTCATTTATAGTTTATAGTTTAATGTTGTTTGGAACTTAGTTGAAGAAAGGACAGGCAAATCTGAGACTAGAGACCAGAAGCTGGCATCCTCTGCTCTGCAGGCATGGGCCAATAGTGTGGGGCTTACTGATCTATGGCTATTAATCAATCCCTCAGTCAAAGACTATTCTTTTTTCTCTGCCCGGAATAAATCCTTCTCAAGAATTAATTATATATTTGCATCCCCTCAATCTTTTCAAGGGATCTCTAATATTACTCTTTACTATTACTTCCCATAGCTCTTTCTGACCAAAAAGGTGTGCTTTGCTCAGTGGTGTTTAGCAGTGTGTCTTCTTGTGCACCTAGGTGGCATTTTAACACCACTCTGTTGAAAAAGGAGGGATTTAGGACACAGAATACTGTGGGATTCGTTAAAGTTTTTTTTATTAGCCTCTAATTTGCGCAAGGCGCAACTTCCTAAGTTACAAAAATTAGAAAATGACTTTGTGAATTTAGAAGAACTACTCAGAGCAAGCACCTTTACAACATGAAATGTTAAAAAAGGAAATCATTGTTATTCTTAAACAGTGCTCAGAGTTCTTAATTCACAGAACCAGGCAGCATTACTATTTCCATGGTTCAAGGCCCAGCCATCTAATAGCTATGAAGATTAGGACGAACAAACAGTTTTCAGACATCCCCTCAATTAAATCTATTACTACTGATCCTACACAGATCAATGACACTGTTCGTAGCTTTTACTCTGATCTTTACAAAACAGATGCATCTTTTGACAAGGACAAATGTGATGACTTTCTAGCTTGACTAAATTTGCCCCGTCTTTCTGAGGGGGATGCCAAGAGGCTAGCAAGGTGGATTTCACTTGAAGAACTAAAGGACGTTGTTCTCATTCTACAGAAAGGCAAATCATCAGGGCTTGATGGCATACCTCCTGAGCTATACTTAGCCTTTTGTGATCTTATCAGTCCACTGCTTCTAGATATGATCCATTTTTCAATAGGAAAAGGCAGCTTGTCTAGGGATGTAAATATAGCAGTGATCTCCCCTGAAGACCCAACAGAATGTAGTAATTTTAGGCCCCTCAGCAAAATTCTGATGTGAAAATATACTCTAAGGTACTCTCCCGTCGCTTTCAAACTCATATGTTATTGCCTGCTTTATCAAGTCGCATCTAGCCTCTGGGCGGTTGTGGTTGTTGAGTGAGTCACCCACTAATTGGAAGATTGGTGGTTCAATCCCTGGCTCCCCCCAGCCTGCATGTGCAGTGTCCTTGGGCAAGATACTGAACCCCAAATTGCTCCTGAAGGCTGTGTGAATGATTAGTTTCTTTCTGATGAGCAGTTGGCACCTTCCATGGCAGCCTCTGCCATCAGTGTGTGAATGGGGTGACTGTGACATGTAATGTAAAGCATTTTGAGTGGTCGGAAGACTATAAAGGCACTATATAAGTACAGTCCATTTACAATGTCAGACGATTGCATCACATAATCACAAAAGTGCAGCAATAGACGTCAAAACCCCAGCAGCTGTTTTGTCCCTTGATGCAAGGAAGGTATTCAACCAACTTGAATGGCTCTATCTATGGTCTGTTTGGGAGGCGATGGGGTTTGGTGTGGCTTTTATCCAACTGATAAAGGTGCTATATTCAAATCCTTCAGCAATGGTGCTTAGAAGTAAAAATTGTTGCGCTCTCACTCAAGCCCTTGGCCCAGATGATCTGGCAAACTTCTGTTATTAGCATCTCTATTCAATTGCAATCAAAGATCCATCCCAATCTACCCCACACCTTTAATCAATGTTAAATGAGCTTGGGTGGTCAAAATCTGCCCTTTTGCCATTAAACGAGGCTGCCAGACTATCTCTTTGCCTGCAAATTTACTCTATGTCCAACACTTTAGATATTTGGGTATTTAAATATTCCCCTCACTGAATCAAATTGTAAAACACAATTACACGCAAACACTGAATAGGGTTCTAAGTGATCTAGACAGATGGTCAAGCTTGCCTAACTCAGGCACGTATTATAAAAATGATCGTATTACCCTGACTATTTTTAATTAGTTCTATGATTCCTCTCTCTCCCCCTTCTGGCTACTGGGGTAAACTCCATGCAGTTGTTTCCAAATTCATTTGGAATGGGAAGTGTCCTGGCTTAAAGTCTGCCTCTGTCCAGCTGGGAAAATTAGATGGAGGTCTGGCGGTGACAAACTTTAAATTGTACTACTGGTCTTTCAGTAACACTTTATTTGAAGGCGGCTTCATAAGACTGACATGACACCGTCATGACCATGACATGACACCTGTCATGAACATGAAGGAGTCTTTATGAAGGTTTATGACTGTTGTTATTAAGTGCTATTCACTCAATTATGTCACTTTTAATGCAAAGTTTGAGATGTTATGTTATGACAACTTGACATTAATCAAGACAAAAATGTCTTTGTCATGACAACGTGACATTAACCAAGAAAACATAACCTGTCATAAACATGACATAGCAGGCCTAATTATGAAACTTTTTAGCTTTATGTGTTAACATTACATTATACCATCATATGTGCTTGGTTTTGACGATTGTCATGAGACAATTGTCATTATAATTGTGTTATGAATAATTCCCTTGACCTCAAGTAAAATGGAACCATTTGAACTTGTCATAAAGATGTCAGTAAGTTTTATTACACTGCCAAATGCTTTTATAACGGTGTCATGAATTATTCCCTTGACCTCAAGTAAAGTGGAACCATTTGGACTTGTCATAAAGAAGTCAGTAATGTTATGAGGGCAATTTGTTGACAGAGTACAGTACCAAGGTGATTTATGGAGTTTCCTGATGGACAGATAGCTTAACTTTTTGCTAAAGTAATGTTAGTTAACCTAACCACATTGGTGGTGGTTGAGGTAAGTTTCCCCCCTTCACTGTGAAGCACTTTGGGTATCAAGATAAAATGCTAACATTATATATAAATGTAATCCATTATTATTATTAATATGACCGCTAACTGCTGCTAATTGTAACTGTTAGCTGCTTTTAGCTAATTAGTGTGGTTAGACCCGTGCAAGCCAGCCTCTAGCAGGCAATGTCAATTACGGTTTGGGCGATTATAACTCAACTGCTCCAGGTCTGCCGCTCATTAGAAAGGTTCTGTAGTGTTTCCTGCAGATGGCATCCCCATTTCCTGATTTTTAACAACAAGGGTCTGGTGATTGGGGGCAGGCCTGACACCTCCTCAGTTGGAAAACAGGGATATCCATTTCCTGGGTGATATTTACGATACAGATGGGTTATGTTCCTTTCAGAACATTAAGAACAGCTTCAACCTGCCAGGCGCATCTTTCTTCTTTTATTTACAGCTTAGGGCAACTGTGAAGGTGCACAGTGTACCCCTTTGTCCAAACATCCGGATCAAATCAGATCTTTATTGTCCCTCAAAGGGAAAATTCGATTTACAGTAGAGGGCAAAAACACAACATACAAGTGGACATGGTAATCATATAGTTACAGCAAACAACCTAACAAAAATGATGTATCTGTTAAAATTATCAAACTTCATGAGTTGATTGTCAAGAAAAGAGGATCTAAAGGTATGGTGTCCACCTTATAGCAGTATTTCATTAATACTATATATCAAGCCTCCTATAAAATGTTCCCATTAAACAGAATATGGAGAAGGGATGTCCCAGAATTGGAGTATAACTTTGAATGGGGCATGGTATGGGCTAAAATTAAATTGGCCTCTCGGAATACCGACCATCAACAGATACATTCTAATTTTATACACAGATCTGGGTTCTAACTTTTCTTGACGTTTTTTACATGGAGTTATCGACAGCTCATATAAATGGGGCTAAGGAGGTGAATTTGAGTATATGGTCTGTTGTGTATTTGTTCTGTGGTGGGTACACAGGGCTGAGACTAAGTCCTGCTATGGGGTATTAAGTTCTATGTTTCTCTGACTGGTATGCCATGGTGTGTTCAATGGTTGTATATTGTCTGTGTTTACATCCTTGAATAATAATAAAAAAGATTTGATAAAAAAAAAAAAGGTCCAGTGGATGGTTTTGGTTTTGCACTTGACCTAAGTACAGGTGGTTAAAAGTGTGCTTAACATGTATCTGTATCATCTGCATCTTTAATAAGGAGTCTGTCCTGGTGCTGAATGTGGCATCGGTTTAGATGTCTTGTCAGTGCTGTACAGATCTCAGCGCTGCAGAAATTTCATATTGAGCTGAAATAATATCTTTTAAGACTTAGCTTTTTGCAATTGCTAAGTCACATTTCTCTATACGACTTCGCTTTTTCAAAAGTCTTCACACAGTTCTCTTTACCGACATGAAGCTCAGCACAACAGTTCATCTCACATTCAAAATGCACTAATGCAACAAAAACACTTTATACACATCTCAGGATCAGCTTGACTACCCAAACACTGACAACATTTGCCTACCAATAGTAACACTTTGTCACTCATTATGACCAAAAAAATCACTAACAACAGGTAGAATTACAATTAATGTCACTATTGTCAAAGTATATTTTTTAATTATGTAGCATAAACCATGATTCCATTACAACAAAAACAAGGTCACTTCTTTATTGCATGGATTGTGCTACCTTACAGTATATGTCACAGAAATGAATCAGAAATGTAGCAATATGCTTCAATGGGCATTTTTTGCCATTGTTGCATAGAGTACTTCCAATTGCAGAAAATGAAACTAAAGTAATTCTAAACTAATGAAATACAAAACTATACACTATACATACTTGTATAGGAGAGCTACAGACATAGAAATACAACAGTGCTAGTCAACCCTGTCTTCTACATTTGGCCACAAGTTCTCATCCACATCTCACCTCATGTCCTCTCTTGCAATACACATGGGAAATGATCTTTTTGCATGCCTGATATATCAATCTTCTGCAGCTATGTCCAGACATCCAGCATTCATTGTGTCCAAGAGGGATATCTGATCATGTGGCTGGTGGTGATAAACTTTCCACCTCCATGAGGACAAGATTTCCTCTATGGGGATGAGGAGTGAAGAGTAAGATGGAAGGAAAACTGACACCATCCTTGGATGGGCTGTAAACCACTCTGTGACTGGAAGAGAACGGTGAAACACCACACATACAATTACAAAACGTTTTGGATTCTACCTCACTTGTCCCCTTTCCTCACCTGGCACAAGGCTCGGTGTCCCAATTAGGTGTTTATGCATTTTTATTTTTTAAATCTTTAATCTTAAATAGATCTGTATATACTGTATGAGCAGCCCACACAATAAAAAAATAACATACACATGAAATTGAACATTGCCACTGTGGTGTATGATTTTAAATTTAGTTTTAGTGTAAATATAAATTAGTGAGGCTGACTGGTGTATCTGACCACATCTCACGATCAATGCGACTGAAAGCTAGTAAGTGTCCCAATTGCAAATTGAGCGTACTGTATCCTCCTTTTCTCTGGAGTTTGGACTTGCATACTTGGGTATTGGGAATTTTGAGTGCTCTGTATTGACAAAGACCTAATAACTCTTGAAAACGACACCAAAACACTTAAATACTCGAACTTCACAGGAGTTAATGACGATTTGTCCAGTCAGAGTTTTGTTGGAGGCAGTATCTTGCAGCATGCAGAAGAAATGCAGTTCAATGCACTTCTGCACTGGCTGTGGTGGTTGCTGGCTGGCTGAACCCATTGCTAGATATGACTACACAGTGAGATTGTAAATTACATTTCAGCCATGTTGAAGCCCCAGTCATTTATGAATGTACAACCAAATTCCTCCCTTACAAATGGACTCTCCACATGGTCCACATTCCAGCTGGGGCTCCTGTAGTATAGAGAACATATCCTGTATTTAAGTATCAACAATGTGGACTCTAATACATGGACTGTAGTTGGAGATATCCTTTTATGCTGTGTATATAGGCATACACATCATTCAGTAAGATTTCAGAGGTTTCAGGTGCATTGCATTGGTGACAATTTCTGTCTTTCTATCACATATGGATGAGTGTTGAAAGACATGATCATAAGTTAATTCATTAAAAAAGACAATACTGGATTCTGATTAGCTGCAGCTGATCTGCATTATTTTTAGAAAAGTGCAGGCACTCAGACATCTGTGTCTTTATCACTAGTCTGAATTAATGCCTGTAATTGAAGGACAGATTCAGCTGTTACTATGCTACAGGTTCTTATACTTGTTGGAGTATTAAACTGACATTTCATTGTATAGTGACAAAACCAGATTTTACATTTAGATATTGTATTGCCCCAAAATATTAATAAACTGTATTTTGATAGCTACTAATTGGCCACATCTATTAATTTTATGTCTCCACACCCTTAAAGGACATGTGAAGTGTCCGAGAACCATATGTGCATAGATGCTCATTTATCATATCAAATTGTGTTTTCATGTGATACCATAGGGGGTGCACGGTGGCAGAGCGGCTACAGCTCCTGCCTCCCAATAAGGAGATCGTGGGTTCGTGGGTTCGATTCCCGGACCGGACCAACATCACACAATCTCTCTGGGTGGAGTCTGCATGTCCTCCCCGTGTTACCGTGGGTTCTCTCCGGGTTCTCCGGCTTCCTCCCACCGTCCAAAGACATGCATGTGTAGGTTAATTGATAACTCTAAATTGCCCGTATTGAATGAATGTGTGAGTGAATGGTTGTCTGTCCTTGTCTGTGTCTGTGTTCGCCCTGCGACGAGTTGGCCACTGTCCAGGGTGTACCCTGCCTAAGGCCCGAAGTCACTGGGATAGGCTCCAGTCACCCGCGACCCCCTAACGGGGACCAAGCGGTAGAAAATGGATGGATGGATGGATGGATGTGATACCATCACATGTGACCATTTGACCACCATGACAAGTAGCTTTATAACCTCTGCATTAGCAACACAGACTAAACTTGGCTGCATTGTCATTTTTTATATAGTTTTTTGCTATTGAGGACAACAATCCTCCATCAGTCACAGCGAAACAGGTCTGATGCTGCTGGGTTGTGGAAGACTATAAACAAACAAACCATATTTGTCTTATATGTCTTCTTTGCCAAACCGAGGTGTTGAGGCACTAACAACCAAAATGTGTATGTGCCAGTCAGGGGTGAGATAATTTTGGCAAACCTAAATAAAGCCCCTCTGTCGACAGCGAGCAAACTGGATGAATAATTGTGGGAGCCTGCAGGGGATAATGATTCTGCAGCATGCCAGTGTGAAAGAAATCTTCCCAGCTCCTTAAGAAGCTGTGGAAAGCTGAATCCAAAGTGATGAAGGAAAGATACAAAAATTCTGGGCAGAGGATATAGAGAAAAAGAGAAAGCAGTGGTGCTGACACATCATTAACAAACAAACAAACCTTTTATATTGGATAATTATTACTGCATATTATCGTATTACCTGCTCATATGTGATAATGTAATATAAGTCTCCATGACTTGTAAATCATAAGGACAATGTCTGTCTGTTGCACAGGTTGAAATGTGCAACCTCAATGGTCTGTGTTCCCTCTATTGATTTTTTTTGTCAACAAAATTTAATTTGTGTTGTTTTTCTTATTTAATATTTTTATCTAGTGAATCAAAAAATCCAATCTCCATCAGAAAAAAAATAAGAATTGGTGCTATGGGGAGTTTTAAGAAGGGTGTATCCACATAAAGGAGGATCAATCTTCTTTATATGTATACATGCATCTAGGATAATGCACCAGTTGGTCAGAGCACAGTGGCAACAGCAAAGCCTGAATTAGCATTATACTTTTAACAAGTTAACGTTAATAAGCTAACATTAAGTTACCTACATGTGATTACGTAGTCATAATTATTTTTGCAGCTTTTTTAAGCCAATTAAAAAATTATGCCAAACAAGAAATTTGAAAATCTGCAGTTTGATTCTCAGTGTGGATGCGTTGGTGCATAACAGCTTACATAGATTGTAATTCCCCACACCACTATTTTGATTTTGATTTGTGTATTGCTATGGACAGCGCTGTGCGAGATATGACTGTTGAGAAAGAAAGGCACGTTTATATTTGTTACAAGATGTTTATTTCTTTCAGTCCTTGTTGAGGTCATGGCCACCTGTGATGCCTCCACCACGCATGCTACACACAGCATAAACTAAGTTCACTAGCACAGACCACACCATTAACAAATGCGTTAATATGATTTATTAATGAAATGAAAGATTATGAGCGAAGATTGAACTTGTGCTTTTTCAGTCTGTTGCTGCGTTTTGGGGAAGCTTCGGTGGGGAATACGTCATAGCACCTGGTCACGACAGACCCCTTAAAGCCTCCAGTTTCTTGAAATGAGACTGAGCGGGTCTGAGATCTTTGAGATCTGAACGAATGTAGCAGTGATATGCTTGAGAGGACTGACGGCCCATTATTTTTATTAAGTGCTCGGGAATGCCGTTGCGGGTGCTGAGGTGGCAGCAATGATTCTGAAGGAGTGACCAGAGTACTGTACGGGCGAAATGCTGGACAAAGAGAGTATGTGGCGGAAGTGCTGGTGGAACCATAATCGAGTAGCCACTTTTCCGGACTCTGGCCAGATAAATAGAGAATCTGTCGTGGTTATGCTGGGATTTCCGGACTTGCAAGACATTTGCAAGGGTCTCGAAAGGATTCAGCAGTGATTGAACTTTGAAGTATAAGTCAGGGGTAAGCTGACTGGATTGATTGGTTTTGGTTTGCTTTAAGTAAATACCATAGTTTTGTCTGAGAAATTAGACGAGTCAGAAATGGAGGTGTGTCGGCGTGGCTCAGAGCGAAGGGTAGAGGCGGTGAATCAGGAGCATCTGAGGAAACTGGAAAAGCAAGCGAGAACATGGCTGTGTCTGGAGCGGATGGTGTGGGTGCAGACTGATGGCAAGTCTGCGCTAAGAGGAGGGCAGCGAGGACTTAAGCTGGCTCTTGACCAAGAAGTCCTCTGAGAAGTGAAGTTATCTGAGGATGGCTGGAGGCCAGACCTTGGCCGCTGGTTAGGAGTTTAGAGAAGCTAAAGCCGCAAGGGTAAACCTTTGTTTAACTTATGTGTTTTGATGGCCATCATGAAATGGGCGTATGTAGCAAAACAGGTCATGGAAACGAAATTGAAGGAGGCGTAGTTATGTTGTACTGGTCGAGATGGTAGAGGAAACTCTTCCAAGATGACATGTAAGATGAGACGGTTGAGGGTGATGATATCCCCCGGAGGGGCCGAGCCTCTGAACTCTGAAATGAGAATGAGGAAAGAGTCAGCGATAGCGTTGGAATGACCGGGAACATGAGCTGTGCGGATAACATAGGTGTGTAATGGAGTGCCATGTTCGTCACGCATGAATGATATGATGGGACATTGGAGCGAACTTTGTTGATTATGTCTGCGTCTGCGACGTTGTCAAAGTATACGAGGATAGACTTGTAGGACCATTCATGGCCCCCCAGAATAGCTGCAGCTATTATGGGGTATATTTGGAAGACAGTGGAGGAAGCTACCTGGCATCACTTGCGAGCTACGTGAACAAATTCTACACAAACCATCTTCCATTTTAGAAACCCCCAAAACCTGACAAAAGGAGTAGGGTCAGTGTACAGATGGATGTCGTGTAGGTGAGTCAGTTGTATGTCATAGAAGAAGGTGATCCCATTCCATGTGGCGAGAAGGTTGAACCAAACACAGAGTTTGGCACGGCTTGGACTGTCCAGGGAGATGGAACGGTTAGTTTAGTAACTGAAGATGGAAAGCGATTGATAGTAAGCGAGAGATAAATACTCACCCTTGGAGAATGATATGTAGGCAAAGTTGAGGTGACCTAGGAGGGAGAGAAGAAGGAAATTGGCTTAGTGTGGGTGGGAATAGAGCAGGAAGAGGCTGGGTGAGACTGGGCACCACATTTGGAGCATGGTAGGGGTGCACGGGTGGTGACGATGTGGCAGTAAATTTAATTGTCGAGTGTGCCGCGGCATGTGTCCTCATTGGCCTGCTGAAGACAGCTGCGGCTTCGGAGCCAGAGTGGATGTGATATGGTAGAAACCATTGCCTCCAAAATGGAGGGCCAGATCAAGCATGATGGCCATGCCATTGTCCATTTCCTGCCGGTGGGTGGAAAATTATGAACTAAATACGTCTCTGAAGAGATTGAAAGCATAAGCAAACTCTGTGTGTGTTCTCTGGAATAGGTGGGTGTTCTCCCTTTCAGGTAGAGATGCTCTTTGCGTCCTTCAAGGAACTGGTGGTTGACAAAGGGAAGGCATGATGAGGAGAGCAAGATCTGTGTATGTCTATGATCTGTTGGTGTGGACTGGTGGGAACTGAAGGATGGGAGATAAAAAGTTAGGATGATGACTGGGAGCACTGGCTGTAGACAGGGTGAAGTTGATGGTTGCCTGCTGGGCTGGAATAGGTTGAGAAGAAAGACCAGACTTAGGTATAGAAGAAAATTTAGTGCAGTGAGGGCTGTGGAGGAAAGCTGGGCACTGGAATCCTGGTAGCAGAAGGCTCCAGCTGACAAGAGCTGCAAGGCCTGGGAGACGGAAGATCCTGACATACTGGTGCCAGAAGCACTGGCTAGAGCAAGCTGCAGCAGTTGCTGAAAGTGGTCGGCAGGGGGCTCTGACTCTCTGGCGTTGAATGCCCCAACTAAAGCCAGCTGCTGTGGTGGGGGTGGTGCCAGGAGCCCCAGCTTAGGCAAGCTGCTGCGGTTGCTTAAAACAGGTGGCAGGGAGCACTGGCATCCCTGTGCCAGGTTCCCCTTCCAAGGTAGGCTGCTGTGGTTGCTGGATGTAAGCAGCAGGGGGCGCTGCCATCCTGGTGCCAGGTTCCCCTGCTAAGGCTGGCTGCTGTGGTTGCTGGACTTAGGTGGCAGGGGGCGCTCTCATCCCGGTGCCAGGTTCCTGCTAGAGTGGACTGCTGTGGTTGCTGAAAGTAGGTGGCGGGGCCACTGGCATATCCTGGAAGACACTGGCATCCCAGTGCCAAAAGCCCCTACTGAAGCTAGCTGCTGTGGTTGCTGGAAGTGCACAGCTGGGGGGCACTGGCCAGGAGCCCCAGTTAGAGCAAGCTGCCATGGCTAGGCAGCTGGACTTGCAAGATCATTAAATCACGAGAATCCATCTTGCTGGGCTTCGAGCAATGCACCTGTGTCCGCAACACGGTTTGTTCGTACCGATCAGCGTCCTATGTGTAAGTACTGGCAGCTACAGCATGACCTACAGGTGTGCCCTAACACTAGTGTGTGACGATGTGTGTAAAAAGTGACTTTTGAAACAACAATGCTAAAGTGGTTAACGTACATGCTGCTAGCATCAGTTTTCAGAGGTGGAGAGTGTTTCTTCTTTGAAAGAAGAGCAGCGGCACTGAAGCTTTCCTTGATGGAAAAGATGTTTCTGCTCTTCTCCCGGCTGGCTTTGGTAAGAGTTTGTCTACGTTATGGTTCACTGATCTGATTAGTCTGAAGTTCACCCGTGTTTCTGGGTCTGCTGGCAAGGGTTGATGGTAACGTTGAATGTGGCCATCCTGATTTCATCCAAATAATTCATCGTCTGGTGGGTATAGTGAGACGAAGTCCATGTTCGAGATGAGGTAAGTGGATGGATGAAGTTGCTCGTAGGGTGAAGTAGTAACGTTAGCTCAACTGTTCTGGTGCAGAATACGAGAGAGCGAAAGAGGAGGAGATGGGTTAGGTGGTTTTTATGGGAACGCCGGGAGTGGCATGATTGAGGTGCGGTTCTGCTCCTGAAACTCTGCTAAAATAGCTCCAATACCAGTCTTGGCTACTTGACTTTAGACGGCTTTCACATTGTCTGTCTTCAAAGGACAACAACAACAAAAAACGTTAAAGACTGTCATCTATATTGTTCCATTGTCTACTACAGATTTGACATCATGAGAAACTGAGCCACCCTTTATAGTTTCCTTTATATTTTTCATTATCTGAAGCATTTATTACACAAATTTATTTTCCTCAGTGTGGATGATTGGTGAGAGAGCTGCACAGACCTTGGGAAGCAACCTCAGTATGCTGGACGTCCGTGTCTGTTGGTATGGCTGGGGTGGACTCTGGTGGAAAGGCCTTCTCCCCTTCTTTTTCCAGTCCCTGCAAGGAATCCACTGTGGCAGCAACAACATGGGGGAGGTCAGCAGCGTCAAGCTGGTCAACATGATGGAGGACCTGCACCAGCTTCACCTCCAGTACCCTGGCATGAAGATAAATGTTTTTGTCTGTGACCCAAAAGGTGCCGATGGAAGGCCGGTGCCTATCCAGTTAAGCTCGACAAGGCCAGGGAATTTGTCAGTAGTGTTAGAGCTACATTTGTTCATAGCTTAAACGGTGTTATGATTTAGTACCCTCACATTAGACATGACAGTCCTGGGCTATTTTTGAAAGATGGAGTTCATTTCACAGCTAGCGGAAATTATATGTTTTTAAATACAGTATCTAATAGCCTTAAGGACCACCTCCAAATGCAGTGAACTGCTTACAGTTGGCAGTGTCACAGCTTTTGAATTTGGCCTTTAGGACCAATTTTGTTATACCTAAACATAGCCCTCTCCCTGACCACAGTTACAGTACCTAGCCAATTCTGGCATTAACATAATGTTGCATTGCTTGTATGATAAGTTTAACGTTAACATTGCATTGTTAGCTAACTAACGAGGTGGACCTTTATTTTCCAACTTCACACAGACGGCATTTGTATTATCACCCTAAATTCTAACACTTCTCTATTACGTTTTGACTTCAGTGCATGCCTGTTTAATAACTGTGGCTAACATACACTCCTGTAAAGTTGTCATCATTAGAACAGCTGGGCATCTTGCTCGAAGGCTAACCCAGGGCTAATTCATTAGCTGGCTAATTAGCTAACAAGCCATTTATAGTGAGCGCAGACACCAATACCTGCAAATTATTGCTAACATATAAATAAAATACTAGAATTTCACTCAAAAAACAAACTGGAGCACAGACTTGGGTGTTCTGTTGGTACAATTAACTGCACAGCAAGCCATATTATTCTTCAGATATTTTCATGAAAAAGTCCAAAAGGCACAAACATGGCCGAGATGTCAAGTTTGGTGATTCGCTGAGCTGAGGTTAGCAGACAGCAGACCATTAGCAGTGATGGTAACAGCACCCCCCACCTGTCACTCAAAGTGGCCATGCCTTTAATTATGCAAACCTTTAAGCCTTAATATAATTTAAATTGGTGAGTTATAAAAAATTCATTCCCTTCACAGTTGTTGTCAGAGAGCCAACACAGACACCACCCACTGCAATCAACAGATCTCACTCACCTGAGTACTAATCACACACCTGCCATCAATCACCAACCCCACACTATAAAGTCACACTCCCCCGGTTCACTCACTGTCTGGTCTCAAACCTATTATGAGATTCTACCCGACCGCAGTATTTCCTGAAGATTCCCCTAGGACTTTGGACTCCACTCAACCGTCGTGTGTGTCTTCAACTCCTGGCTCTCCTGTTTCCCGTCTCCTCCAGTGGACTGAACTACCTACTCAATATCAGATAAGACTCATAGACTTTCCTAGCTCCAGCCCCTTGTCTCCACAGTCATTGCTTTACCCAGTACTCTGTCTTGCTTTTCAAATAAATCCCTCGTCATTGTACTAACCTCCGTGTCCCGTGTCTACCTGCTGACAGAAGACCAGACCTTTAAAACCATCTGGAGATGGAGCGCTCCGCTCCCCCGACGGATAATCCATACGAACGAGCTAAAGTGGCATTTCTCATTTCCCTCCTCTCCGGAAGAGCGATGCTCTGGGCTGAAACTCTTTGGAGCTCACAATCCCCCATGATTAACTCTTTTCCCAACTTCTCGTCCCACTTCCAGGAAGTGTTCAGTCTCGCCACCGGGGACCTGGCTGTCTCCGACCAGCTCTTCCGCCTACATCAGGGAAATTCTTCGGCTAGTGACTATACTCTACAGTTCCGCATGCTAGCGGCTGCTAGTGGATGGAATGAGGCTGCACTGATGACAGCTTATCGCCAAGGTTTGAATTCCCAACTCCGTAAAAAATTGGTCATCTACAATAACAGCATTGGACTTGAGAACTTCATGCAGAAAACTGTGAAAATCGCTCAGTTACTTACCGCATGCCAGCCGGAAGAAACCGCTCATTCACCGCTCTCACCCGAAGCCTGTCCTCCAGTACCAGAGCCCATGCAGGTTGACACCCACAGGCTCTCTCCCCAGGAACGAGCACTCTGTCTGACCCAGGGCCGGTGCCTGTATTGCGGGGCCTCTGGGCACCAGATCAGGGCATGCCCAACCCGTCCGCCACGTCCTGCGGTGAGTACCATTCCCAGTTCTCCTACCATTTCTAAATTAACCCTTCTAGAAATTCAATTACTCACCCCCCATTCTGTCGTTGCAGTACGAGCCCTCCTCGACTCGGCTCCTCAGGCAACTTCATCTCCCCGTCGTTATTAAAATGACTAGAGTTACCGTTTTTACCCCATGCCGAATTAAAGGTAGAAACCATCCAGGGAAAACCGCTGGGACGTGGTAGAGTGAAATATCAATCACTATCCATCACCCTACGTGTCGGTTGTCTGCACAGAGAACAGATCTCCTTCCTGGTACTGGAGGAACCCACCGTAGACGTCATCCTGGGACGCCCATGGCTCGCTCAACACTCTCTGGAAGTCAGATGGGAGTCCAGCGAGATTCTGCGATGGAGTCCAGCCTGCCTTCGACAGTGTGTCTCCTCGGTTCCCAAACCTCCGGTCAGTCACTCCCCCGTCCAGGTACATTCCACCCGTCCTGATCCACTGCCAGATCTCGACATCCCATCTGACTATGTGGCGTTCCAGGATGTCTTCAGCAAACAGGCAGCCACCCTCTTACCACCACATCGGCCATGGGACTGTGCCATTGACCTGCTGCCTGGGGCTACACCGCCTAAAGGACGTTTGTATCCTCTGTCCATCCCGGAGCACAAGGCTATGGAGGATTACATCGAGGAGGCTCTCCGCTAGAACTTCATTCGACCTTCCACCTCACCCGCGGCCTCAAGCTTCTTCTTTGTGGGTAAGAAGGACGGTGGCTTGCGGCCCTGCATTGACTACCGGACCAAACTGTCAAGCTCCCCTATCCTCTTCCTCTGGTCCCTGCTGCCCTCGAGGAACTCTGTGGGGCTCGCATCTTCACCAAGTTGGATCTGCAGAGTGCCTACAACCTCGTTCGAATCCGGGAGGGGGACGAATGGAAGACAGCGTTCATCACCCCTTCGGGCCACTACGAATACCTGGTGATGCCGTATGGACTGTCCAATGCTCCAGCCGTCTTCCAGGGCTTCATGAACGAGGTGTTCCGGGAGTATCTTCATCGCTTCGTGATCGTCTACATCGATGATATCCTCATTTACTCCCGGGACTTGGCTGAACTTGGCACCACCACGTCACGCAGGTTCTCCAACAGCTCCGTAAACATCAACTCTATCTGAAACTTGCGAAGTGCGAGTTCCATCGCCCCACGGTCCAGTTCCTCGGGTACATCGTCAGCGCAGAGGGCATTCATATGGACCAGGGGAAGATCCAAGCCATCCAGAACTGGCCGCTTCCTCAAACAGTAAAGGAACTCCAACGTTTCCTAGGGTTTGCAAACTTCTATCGCAGATTCATTAAGAGCTTCAGTTTCATGTCCTCTCCTCTCACCTCCCTACTCCGTCGTAAACCCTAGTCATTGTCCTGGAACCCCGAAGCTCGAGCCACATTCAAAGAGTTAAAGAGAGCCTTCTGCACTGCTCCCGTGCTCACCCATCCAAATCCAGATCTCCCCTTCGTGGTGGAAGTGGACGCCTCCACTACCACCGCGGGAGCGGTGCTATCTCAACGCCACGGAGAGCCTCCTCAACTCCATCCTTGTGCCTTCTCCAAGAAGCTGTCCCCGGCGGAGCGGAATTATGACATCGGCAACCGGGAGCTGCTGGCGATAAAGTTGGCACTGGAAGAGTGGAGGCATTGGCTGGAGGGAGCTAATCACCCGTTCGCTGTCATCACCGACCATAAGAACCCGGAATACCTCCGTACCGCCAAAAGACTGAACCCGCGCCAAGCCCGCTGGTCTCTCTTCTTCACCCGTTTCCACTTCACCATCACCTATAGACCCGGAGACAAGAACATAAAAGCGGATTCCCCCTCCAGAATCCATGCTCCCGAGGAATCCCCCACACCAGAACCCATCCTCCCTCCAGCCATACTGGTCAGCCCTATCCAATGGAACCTGGATGACCAGATACAGGCCGCCACAGTTTCGGAACCCAGGAGGAGGCCCAGAGGGTAAGGTCTACGTTCCTACCAACCTACGTAAGGACCTTCTGGGCTCAGCGCATGCTTCCCCGGGCTCTGGACACCCAGGCAGCCAGCGTACTCTCTCACTCCTCCAGGCTCGTTACTGGTGGCCCAGTATGGTCCGGGATGTCTCCCAATTCATGGAAGGATGCTCAGTCTGCGCCATCTCCTGCATGCCACGTCAACTTCCTGCTGGCAAACTGGTACCCCTTCCTATACCACGTAGATCCTGGTCCCACGTCGGAGTCGATTTCATCACAGACTTACCCAAATCAGATGGTTTCACCTGCATACTCGTACTAACCTCCGTGTCCCGTGTCTACCTGCTGACAGTTGTCATGAAGGGGGAAATGAACTATAGACTAACTGTTTTTGTACCAGGCTGTAAACATGTTTATTTCTGCTGGGAATTTTAACATGGGGGGATTGAATCCCTTTTGGAGCCAGCCTCAAGTGGCCATTCGATGAATTGCTATTTTTGGTTCCTGCTTGGAACTGACATGATAGTAGCATAATTACACTGTCCTTTGTAGATGGATATATTGAATAACAGTTTATAGTTATCTGCTATGTCATGAATTCTCAGGCAGAGATGCAGATGGATACTATACCATCAAGTTGACAATATCGACATAAAAAGGACTGACAGCCTGCTTTTTGCATTTTCATCACTATAATGTTTTCTCTAAATCTGACAACGGCCTCCTCAGTGGAATGAAACTTCAAGGGCAGTATTAAACATGGGATAAAGAAGAAGAAAGCGAGATGGAAAGAGGAACTGAAGGAAATGTGGGCCCACAAAGCCTGTGTTCACTCAGCTATGAAGGCAGGGCCAGCCAGTGTTGTTTTTGGACAAACCTAGCCACTGCTCTCTGTCGTTTTCAACATGCCTAAATGGAAAGCACTCTGGGTCTGTCCTGTTATACTGCTCTCTCTCCCTCTCTGTGTTATTGTCTCTGCCTCTTTGTGTGTGTGTGTGTGTGTGTCTACCAACTGGGCTGAATTGATCTGGTGAAAACCAGGGGCCTATACTGCGAAGCAAGTTCAACATACCCCAGATTTCTTTTCGTTATCTGGCTTCACTAACCCTAACAACCACAGTCAGGATAAGCGGTCACACAACGCTGGTTATCAACTCAGTAAGTCAATCCAGGTTTTCCCAATCTAGCCATGAGCTTGTTCACATAAAAGGGGCAGTGTTTGAAGCATATCACCAATTGCAAACATGGTCAAGTCTACTGGCAGCAGAATGGCGTATTTTACAAATGAAGAGCAAACTATAATATTAGAGAAATACGAAACACATAATCCAGGCTACAAGCAACAGAGCTGCCAAATGCAGGAAAGACAACTGGCAAAAAATTGCAGACTGTGTTAATGCGTAAATTAATTAATAGGCTTATAATATCAGTGCCCCATCATTAGGGCATGACATCTAACTATAATTGCATTTATTATAATAATAATAATAATAATAATAATAATAATAATAATAATAATAATAAAGTTTATTTGGATAGCACCAAAACCAGCGTTACAAAGTGCTTTACACATAAAACACAACAAGAAAAGACACAGTAAGGTATGAATAAACAGGCAGGCATAGGGAATAAAGGAGGCATAAAACACAATGGATTATTAAAAACCATAAATAAAACACCAAGGATAAAATGTAAAGACAATGGGTGAATTAAAACTTAAAATAGAGCAGTGCAAGACTCAAGTGCAGCTTCAAGAATAAAGTATAATGCAACTCAATAGTTAAAAATTAAAATAAACCTAAAAATTGTTAAAAGAAGCGATATGAAACAGTCTTGGGAGCAAAGAAAAGATAAATATAAAAACACGATTCAAAGCAGTAAGTAGGCTTACTTTCATGTCTAGTACAAGGCTTTAGTGCTTCAATCAATTTCTGTTCTAGGATGATATGGGAATACTAAAGCACAAGAGTTTTGTCAGTCTCTGAACACTCTTGTCCTCTCACGATCCGCGCAACAAGCTTTTATTTTTTAATACTTTTTTATTTCATGCACCAAGCTCCACAGGATCTTCTATGAATGGTTATGCCATTTTCCAAGAGAACTGATTGGTCAGTAGCTTATATAGGCGCTATATAGGCTGCTCTGGAGCAGGTTAGGCGTTCAGCATAAGTTACCATGGCGATCTACCCCAGTAAGAAGTAAACCAACGTCGTAGGACTGAAAACCCAGGGTTAACCCTGAACTTACCTCGCTAACCCCAAGTCCTGCTTCATTGTACAGGCACCAGCTTTCACTGTAAAAATGTAGAAGTTGTTAAAACTCAAAGAAATAAGGCAACCAGCTGTAAAGTGTTATTGATTATTATTTATTCAACTTTAGGGCCAGATAGCTGTGTCAACACAGTTTAAAAACTCGTGCTATGTGTTTAATCAAACTTTTATGATCAAGCTTAACAATACAAGGTCTGTCAAGTGATTTCCAGTTTTATTTATTTTTTACTACTTAAACGAAAATTCAGGTTTATTTCATCCTGGCGTACTTCCCATAAATGTGGCTATTGTGGCTCTATGGATCATGCTAATTTTGCACTTACCACGTCCATTATACATATTTGGGGGAAACGAGGACTCGTGCAAAACAACATCTATCGTGGGAAAGCTGTGCAGGCCTACAGCTTTTCAAATAAACATGTTTGTCTTTGAGCTTGACCAAAAGTAAACACAGAAAGGCTATGGCTAACTGCATAAGGGTTCTACATCCAGGTCAACTTGCACATCGGTCTGTTTGCATGTTTGAGGCTTTGGACAGCTTTGCATTTAGCGTGTGTTTGTGCTAGAGGTAATAATAAGAGTAATAATAATAATAATCTTTATTTATAGAGCACTTTTCAAAATCCATGTCCAATCCAAAGTGCTTCACAAGGGCAGCAAATTAAAAACACACAAGTCATAAAACCATCTGGTTTTAAAAGAAAACAGATAAAAAACAAAACAAAAACATTTTTAAGTAAGTAAAAGACAGTTTAAAGAAAATTAAAACTCAAGTAAAATCAGGAAAAGATCTCCGATAAAGACAAGTTTTAAGAAGGGACTTAAAACCTGATTTCCTCAGGCAGGCTGTTCCAAAGCCTCAGGCCCTGACTGCAAACACTCTGTCTCCTTTAGTTTTCAGCTGGGTCTCTGGAACAGACAAAAGACCTCTGCCTGAGGATCTCAAAGTACATACTGGCGCGTACGGTACTAAGATGTCAGAGATATAGCAGGGAGAGAGACCATGAAGTGCCTTAAAAGTAATCAGTAAAATCTTTTCTGAAACATACTGGGAGCCAGTGTCGAGAGGCTAAAACTGGAGTTATGTGATTAGTGATCAGTTCTGGTTCAAAGCCTGGCAGCAGAGTTCTGTGCAGTCTGGAGTCGATCAATAGATTTTTGGTTGGCTGTTGCAGTAATCCAGACGTGATGAGATGAAGGCATGTAAAATGGTCTCTGTGTCTTTAAAAGTTAGATATATTTTTGATATATTTCGAAGATGTCAAAACATGATTGCACAAGCTTTGTGGTGTGCAGCTCAAAAGTTAAATTATTATCAAACCAGACGCCAAGATTCCTTGCAACAGGCTTAATGTGTTCCAATAGGGAACCAGCAGAATTTATTTTGCCCTGTGCTGGGACCCGATGACAAGGATCTCTGGGTTTTTTTTGTGTTTTTTTTACTTGAGCTGAAGGAAATTTCATCCAGTTTTTGACATCACAGAGGCATTAAATGAAAGCATTCCAGGGTCTGTGGATCTAACAGGAAGGTATATCTGTGTATCATCAGCATAAAAATGAAAAGAGACACCATGCCTATGAATAATGTGCTCACAGGGAAGCATGTATAAAGAAAATAAAAATGTTCCCAAATCTGACCCCTGAGGAACACCATACTTAACAGTGGAAAATGGAGACATAGTTGTTCAGAGACACAGAACCTCCTACCTCAATAGGTACGTATGAAAACCATTTTAAGGATGTACAAGATATCCCCACCCAGTGCCTCAGTCTGTCTAACAGGATGCTGTGGTCGATCGTGTCAAAGGCAACGCTAAAGTCCAGTAGTACAAGGACTGAGCACATGCCATCATCGGCAGGCAATAAAAGGTAGTTGGTGACCTTGAGCAGGGCAGTCTCAGTGTTGCGATACTTCTGGAGTGCAGAGAGAAATTGTTTTGACACTATTTGACACAAACATTTTTGATATAAAAAGGTAACTTGGAAATTGGTCTATATTTTTGAGGGAGGGAGGGATCCAGCCCAGGTTTTTTTTAGCAGTGGGTTCACACAAGCAGTTCTAAAATAATCAGGGACACAACCAGTAGACAAGGAACTGTTCAATTCAGTTTTATTTATATAGCGCCAATTCATAACAAAAGTTATCTCACTGCACTTTTCCTACAGAGCAGGTCTAGACTGTACTCTTATTTACAGGGACCCAACAAATCTGTTAAAAACAGAAAGCAAACAGTGCCCGACAGATTGCATTACTTTTAGTAAAAACTTTGTTGGTATTACTATTATTCTCAAGAGGGCTGGAAGACACTCTCATATGCGATACTGTTTCTAAAAGTTCAGACAAGGTAATGGAATAAAACTATCTTGTTACGGGTGAAGGACATCAGAGTAAGTGGCATTTGGGATAACTTATTCCACGTTATCAGTATAATAAGTTCAAAATCAGCATAATTTTCAGCTGGTGCCCAAGGAGGGGCTGGATTTACCAGCTGATCGACAGTCTTAAATAAAAATCTAGGGTTATGTTGATGGATAGAAATAAGTTCTGAAAAATAGTGTGTTCTCACATCCTTAACAATATTATAGTGTAACAGTAACTCCTTCATAATATTGTAGTTTACTTGGAGATCGGATTTTTTTTTCCATCTGCGCTCTGCTTTTCCTACATTCCCTTTTACAGCTGCTAATGTTTTTTTATCCAAGGCTGCTTTCTTGCTGAGGACGTAGACCTATCCTTAAGAGGAGCAATAATATTTAGTGAAGATCAGCAAATGGAATTTAAATGTTCGGCCATATCACTGGTGTGGGAATAATCAAGCAAGTGTAGGCTTTGACTATCAAACAAGGCGTAGAACTTTGAAACGCTTTGAAAATTCATCACAAGCTACTTGATGAAATTTAAAGCTCTTCCTATACACACACACACTAGGCCACCACCACGAACACTGACCCTAGGTGAGTGAGCGAGATGGTGAATGTCAGTGGCAATGAGGAAGAGTTCCATTCAGTGACCAGTGGTGTGTCCGTGTCCAGGTGTGCTGCAGGAATAATTTGTCTTGTGTGCGTATGGGGGTGGAGATAGCATGAACAATGTGCAGCTAGGGCACAGGTGCCCTGTCGACTGGGGTGAAATTGTTAAAAAATTTTGCACACTCCCAGAAAAGATTAAAGTGATCTATTAAAACTTGTTAACTTGTCTATTAAAAAAGTTGTTTGAGGAGCAAACTGACTGTAGTCAGTGCGGAGAGAGGGGATCAGTCCAGAGATAAACGGATTTGTTGCAGTCCTTGAGTAATTTAACAAAAGCCTGTTAAAAATCACGCTTTAATACTTAGGACTGTTGATAGGCAG
The DNA here is from genome assembly GCF_020085105.1 of Siniperca chuatsi. Taxonomy (NCBI): domain Eukaryota; kingdom Metazoa; phylum Chordata; class Actinopteri; order Centrarchiformes; family Sinipercidae; genus Siniperca; species Siniperca chuatsi. The sequence continues at coordinate 3,554,190 of NC_058056.1, read as the reverse complement.
TAACGTTGGTGCTAAAGTGGATAATATTTCTGCCGTGAGGATGTTAAATTAAAAGAGACGGGATCTGTTGAACAATGTCCAGAACCTTGGCGCCGGGCATGCAATGCTTTACAGCTGTTTTTGATTTAATGTTTCTGATTATGGAATAAGATGGTGTAGTCCCTCATTCGTCCAGGAGTGTTCTATCGTAGAAAAGGTTTAAGTCGTAATCATCTGGACACTGTTTTCAGAATCAAGACGTTTCGGCTCCCATCCGGCAGTCATTCTCTATTGAGAATGATTCCGGATGGAATCACCGATAATCAAAGAAGCAGGAGGAGGGGCTTGGAGATCTGAACTAGAGAACTGGTTACAGGGCGAGGGATGAACTTCAGGCAGCCAGGTCGTGAAGAGGGGGCATGTCACCACCACTACCAGTGGAAGCATGACTTATTCGGTCAGGTGGTGGTCGCTGGGGAATGACCAGTAAAAGTAGCCGTGACAGGTGTAAAGGTGTAAAGGCTACTGTGTAGTAAGCAGGCAGCGATACAGGGTGAGACTTACCCGCGAGGGCACCACAACAGGAGCCCACAGCGGAAAGTAGACTTGTAACATTATACACAGGAGGTCCTACTGGTGTCATGGTTTTGGGTCTTGTTGTTTCGTGTTTATTTTTTAAGTGTGCTGCCTCATGTATCTTGTGTAACTACTTTGTGAGGTATCATGGCTGGTAAGCAGGGCAACAGGGAAAGGACCCAAATGCAGACAGTACCGGCAGAGCTGGAGCAGATTAATGGTTCATTCATAAAAATAAGTTCAAGGCTTACAGATCTATGAGGTAGGCATAGGTGACGGGTTCTAGGAAACAGGTAACACAAAGACAATGGCAACAATCCAAAAGCACACAGCAAAAACCAACTTTGTAACTGAGACAAATGTACAAAGAACAAAAGAAAGTGAACCAGTATATATGGTGAGTGGCAGGTGAGGAGTGGGCGGAGTAGGCCAAGTAACTGCAGGGCTGATGAGGGACAGCGGAAACAGGTGTGTAGATGGGTAAGGCAGTCAGGTGATGGGGAAAAGAGGGAAAGGGGTTTGAGGAAGTGGGAATGTGACTGAGGAGACTAATTAACTAATTAACAGTTAAAGTAGTTAAAATTCAACAAAAAGCCCCTAACATGTTAATGCATCAGTAATAATAATAATAATAATGATATAACAACAACAATAATAATAATAATAATAATAATAATAATGATAGTATTTTTACTTTTGATACTTGAGTGCATTTTGCTGATAATACTTCACTTAAAAATAAGGAACATTTTGAATACATGACTTTGACTTTTAATGGGACCTTTTTAAATTGTGGTATTGCTACTTTTAGTTAAGGAAAAGAGAGAAATATTTGAAGTGGGGTGCACCATTCCACCTAAATATTTTATCCTTTTCCACGATAGCCACCATTAGAGGAAGTAGAATTAGCAACTGCCATATTTTATGACAAGACAACAACAATGTGCTCTATTCCAATTTAAACAAATATTTCAGCCAGAAATGCTACATAAACGGCTGTATGTAGCAACCAAACTTAAAATGATCTGGAGCCAGAAATGATACAAAAACCATGCACACATAAACTGGTAATTTTAAAAGAAGAATGTGCGAATATGAGAATATGTGCACCTCACGCATACTTAAGACCAAGCATACACACAGTTTTCTAGAGATAGCTATGGGTGATATGATAAGGTGGTGATTAAATATAAAGTGAGAAATGTAATCTTCTGGAAAAACATTGTTTAGGTTGGTTGCCAATTTCACTGATTGTATTATCTTTGCTGCCTACACAGCATTGTGTAAAATGTCAAATCAAAGGTGCATTTATAAACATCATTTTAGATTATTTGTGATGAATTTTATAATTCTTTTTACTTATATTTAAGCCATCATTTCTCTGTATTAATGATCTTTTAATTTCATCCTGAATTGTGAAGCACTTTGTAAAGTTTGTTTCAATATAAGTGCTATAGATCAATCATTGATCACCCTTCTGACGTTAAATAATAATGATTGAGATATCACCAGTATCATCAGTGTTTGAAACGCAGTCGTGGGTTATCTACTTCAGAGAGTGTGTCCCGCAGTCATGGGGACAGATCCTGAGTTGTCTAGGCTCAGTGCAGAGCTCCTGGACATTGAGGGCCTGATCAGCGAACTACTTGACCAGCAGGCTAAAATGCCCCCCTGCTTGGTCGGACTGGATCCTGTTGACCTGGACATCAACCCGCTTGTTGATGACAGCGGAGAAAAGGTTGGTCTCCCCAGTACAAAGTCTCCATTTATTTCATCTTGGGCATCAGTAGTCAAAGGAAAAAAGAGACAGTCACTGCCTCTGTTTGAATCATCAGAGGTGGACAGTGTCCTCCCACTGTCAAAGTTCTTCACTCCACTATGTGAACTTACAGATGACGACAGTGCCCACATGCCTTCTACTGGGACATCTCCTCCGAGAATGAAGCGTGCTCAGCCACATTATCCAGTCTTTCCCAGCCCAATCGGCCAATCATGTCAGACAGAATATAAATTTACAAAAAGAAAGAAAAAAGACATTGGTTCTCAGATGGGAGAGCCGACTCGTTTACAACTGACACATACTCCTCATAGGCGTACATAACTTTAAAACAGAACAGTGATTATCTAGATGGAAAGCATTGAGGGGAGCCTATGGCTTAGTAGTAGAGCAGGCTGTCCACCAATCGGAAGGTCAGTTTTATATCCTTTCCTCCACAAGCCAATAGTGGATTAGTTGCTGCTCTGTACACACAAGATGACACAGAGGGTTCTATTTTCGTAAACCCAGCAGCGTGGCCAGATCATAGTCAAATGTCCAGTGCAGCGGGAGTGTGCCAAACGCAGTTTTCATTTCTTCGTGGCCACTCTCCCTTGGCGCACCAGTGGCGCACTTGGGCACGGGGTGAGTTCAGAAATAATACATTATAATACATTAATGGTGATTTTAGTATCACCTGTGAGATTAGACTGAGGGCCAGCATGGTGATCTTATGGAACAGGCGACTGGATTTACCAGCCAAAATGGTTACTATACATATTTCATTACAATTCTTCCACTGGAGGCAAATGGGCATCTGAAATATTTCATGTATCATAGGAAAAACTAAAAGTGGCAGTACCATGTCAGGGGTAAAGGCACACAAAAATGGGCAGAGGAGATCTGGCCAAAAAGCCAAGCATATTGTTTATTTCAGAAAGATTATAAATGGGAAAATATGCTGAGTATACTTTGTTTTAAAGTAAAAGATTACTCTGCAGACAGATAAGATGTGGTATATCTTCATTACATATTGAAAAGATATATACAGTATATGACATATGAAATATGACAGGATTTGCATGAGCTTGATGAATACACATTTTTTTCTCTACTATTCTCATAATTTGCATCAAAGTTGCTTAAAAAAGTTCAAGTTCCAGATTCAGATGTGATTAGACCTCAGGATGGAGCTTTAATTCCTTTTAATAGTGTTTTTGAATTTACAGAATACATATCTAATGCTTGGAATACAATTTATGATACAGAAAACCTTTTAATTTAAGTCGATTATAGATTAGATTATTTTTATGAACCAAATGGAGAAAAAAGTGGTGTATTGAAATGTATCCTATGTCCTCCTTTAATTATTATGATCACTGATAGTATTTATATTCCTTATTTCCATAAAACTAACCTGAATAATAATAATGCTAGTAATAAAATGTAAAATGGTAAATTTTCAAAAATTCTAAATCTTGCAATGGTAAGAAAACCTTTATAAAATACCTAGAGCCAGACCCACAACAAAAACAAATTTTAGTGGCAATTCTCATTTTGATAATTGAAATATCACAGGACCCCCTAAATTTCTATCTCTCATAGGGGTTACTTAATTTTAGTTTTGGGGCTTGTGCAGACCCCTCTCAGCTTTAACACCCATCTTTGGTCTGTGGGGGAAAACCAAAGAGAACATGAGGAGAACATGGAAAGTCCACATAAAATCACACCCAACAACTGAAATGGTCAGTGACACTATAAACACTGAAACACTGTGACGCCCACTGTATGTTACAGTTATTTGAAATGTCAGAATTAGATGCTGATCCAGGACAGTCCTTGATGTATGCCAAAGCACCTTATTAAAATGTGCAGCTTTGCCTCAAAGCTAAAAAAAAATGTCTCAGCTGAAAACTGTCAAGTCATCATCCCTCTCCCCCTGAAACACAGAATGCCTTTGAACTCAGGACTGAATTATTGACAGTGACCTGCCCACTGTTTCCTCAGTTATCTCCACGAAGCTCACTTCATCATAGCTGGGCTTTGCTGCAGAGGGCATGGCTGTGTGTACACTGCACCAGGAGAGACTTCATAAATGATTTACCAGCTGGTTCTCCCTCAGAGCTCTAGAGAAGACACAGAACACAACACACTCTGATGGAAGCAACACATCCTCATACCTTAAGGACAGAATAGGTCGATTGCCAATGACTCCCAAAACAACATATATGACCGTTCCCTGGAATGACCGGTGGAGAGTACCAGCGACAGGCGTAACGGACCTCATGTATGTAAAATAAGTCACATGACGTTAAACACGTGGTTAATGTTGTGATGGTAGCAGTTTGGTTAGGTTTAGGCAGCAAAACTACTTGGTTAGGTTTAGTAAAATATCATGGTGTGGGTTACTCTTTGGGTACCACTACCTTACAGCATAGGTATCACTCAGCAGTGGTGGAAAATAGATTTACTCAAGAACTGAACTTAAGGATAATTTCGAGATACTTTATTTACTTTACTTGATATATCCATTTTATATTACTTGACTATATTTCAGAGGGAAATATTGTAGTTTTTACTGTACATTTTTTATTTGAGAGATATAATTATTAGTTACTTTATAGATAAAGATAAAAAGCATACTCTATAATAAGCTCATAAAATACAACATATTGTTAAGATTAAACCAGTTGTCCCCAACCATTTGGCTTGTGACCCATATAAAAATCAATGTATGGTTGAAGCTCCTTTGTCATGAGTTGTTAGCCGTTCACCAAAGAGACATTTTCCCTCAAAATTTCTTAATTGTTTAATTTCAATAACTGTTCAAGGCCAAAAGAGGAATCTATTATTTCACAAAAAAGGAAAACATTAGAGAAAAGTCCAAAAATGTAAACAGCTTTATGTATCAGAACTTTGTTTTTTCTTCTTCTCTCTCCCACTAATCATCAACTTAGGAGGGGCCTGACCCCAAGGTTGGAAACCACTGGACAAAGCTACCTGACTGTATCTAAGGTAGTTAAAACTAGCTCCACCTTGAACAGCTACAACAGTAAAATTCTGCTTACAAATTGATACATCAGTATTAAAAATCTAATGTCACATATAATATTATATCAGTCACAGGGAACATTTTTCTGCAGAAAGTACTTTTACTTAAGTAAAGGATCTGCAAACTTCTTTCACTTCTGTGACCTCACCTGCTTTACCAGATCCTAGCTGAAACATAAGGCCGCTTTTAATTGAGCCAGGAATAGCCCACTTTAATCGAGCTGCACCAAGCCATGAACATGCGGGGTTTTTTAAGTTTCTCTGTGTTCAGCTCTCAGTTTTGTTGCCTCTAACTGAAGTTTCAGTCCCACGTTCCTGTTTGTACTTAAAATATAAATATCAACCTTTTTTTTTACGGTTTACTGATCATTTCCCTGCAGTTAGCACTTTGTTTGAGCTGTGTTAGGTTACTGCTAATGTAAACCAAACATTTCCTGCTGCTGCTTTACATTAAAAGTTTTTTATTGGCAAACCAGCGGGAGGCTTTTATTGTGAAGCAGGTTTAGGAAATGCAATGTGAGTTAGATAAGTGAGTTAAATTAGTTAGTTAATTTGTTTAATTTTCTCACCTATGTGACAACCCCTCCTGTATCTATTCTGCCTAACCTGTTTGTGTTTTCTCCTCCCCTAGCAGGAAGTGGACTGGCAAAGTGCAGTTTGCCCATAGTTCCGTCAATTTTATTTATATAGCGCCAATTCATAACAGAAGTTATATCATTGCACTTTTCCTATAGAGCAGGTCTAGACCGTACTCTTTATAATATTATTAACAGAGACCCTGCAAATCCCACCATGAGCAAGCAAGGACCTCAAGCAGAACCAGACTCAAAGGTGGGCGGCCATCCGCAGAGAGAGAAAGAGAGAGAGAGAGAGAGACGGAAGCACAATGCAAATTCCACCTAGAATTTTAAAATAATATGTAGTGGTAATATTAATATTAATAAAGTAATAATAAAAGGGATTATAGTCATAGGAATAATAATGACAATAATAGTAACACGGCCAATAACACCAACTTTAGTTGCAGTTGTCGAGCATCAACGCAAAGCCCCGGTTAAAGGGACAGTTCACCATATCCTTCAGCTCAAGACATTGGCACAAAGGCCAGCAACAATGAATAAGGGGAGTCACGAGCAAATACCTCTCATCTTATCTTACACACTCACCTTCAGATGGAGCAACCAACACAATAATTCAATACAACCACCTACCAACACATTCCCTGAAGGACATAAAGAGCACCTCTGCTCAAAAGGGAGAACACCCACAGAGTTTGCTTATGTTTTCTATATCTTCAGAGACGTAGTTCACAATTTCCCACCCGCCGGCAGGAAATGGACAATTACATGGCCATCATCCTTAATCTGGCCTTCCATTTTGGAGGCAATAGTTTCTACCATATCACATCCACTCTGTCTTCAAAGCTGCAGCCCGTCTTCAGCAGGCCAATGCGGACACATGCCGTGCAGCCCTACCTTGCTCCACATGTGGTGCCCCTTCTCACCCAGCCTCTTCCTGCTCTATTCCTGCCCACACTAAGCAAATTTCCTCCTCGACCCATGCTGCACCAAATGCCAACTTCTCTCCCCCCCAGGTCACCTCAACTTTGCCTTCATATCACTCTCCAGGGGCGAGCCTTATTGACCACACAACATCCATCTGTACACTGACACTACTCCTTCTATCGGGTTTGGGTGTTATCACAATGGAAGATGGTTCGCAGTTGAATGGGCCCTGGAGCTTGCAAGTGAATACCAGGTAGCTTCCTCCACTCTCTTTGAAATGTACCCCATAATAGCCACAGATATTCTGTGGGGCTATGAACGGTCCTGCAAAGCCCTTTCTTGTATACTTCGACAACCTCACAGATGTAGACATAATCAACAATGCCCCATCTATCATGCCGTCCATGCATGCCTAACATGGCACTCCGTTAACACACCTATATTTTCTCCACGCAGCTCGTGTTCCCGATTCCAGTGCCATCGCTGACTCTTTCCTGTTTCCCATTTCAGAAGTACAGAGGCTCGGCCCTTCCGGGGGATTTCTTTAACAGCATATCACCCTCAACCGTCTCATCTTACTTGGAAGTTTGGAAGAGTTTCCTCTACCTTCACTACAGTATAACATAACCACCCGTCCTTTCGATCTCACAACCATGACCCATTTTATTACCCAAGCCCATTTCGTGACAGTCATCAAAACATGTACTGTCAAAGTTGACCCTAGCGGCTTTTATTTAAAATCCTACTCACCTACAAAGCTCTTTATGGTCAGGCACCATTGCATCTTAAACAGCTCTTACTACCCCATTAGAACACTAATGGGGTAGTAAGAGCTGTTCGCTCCCAGAATGCAGGGTTACTTGTGGTTCCTAGAGTCTCCAAAAGTAGAATGGGTGCCAGAGCTTTCAGTTATTAAGCTCCTCTCCTGTGGAATCAGGTCCCAGTTTGGGTTTGAGAGGCAGACACCATCCCACATTTAAGAGTAGGCTTAAGACTTTCCTCATTGATAAAGCTTACAGTTAGGGCTGGCTTGGGTGAGTCCTGAACCATCCCTTAGTTATGCTGCTATAGGCCTGGACTGCCAGGAGACTTCCCATGATGCACCTCCTCTCCCTCTCCATCTGTATGCATTTTTATCCCATTAATGCATGTGACTAACTTGACATGCTCTCTCTCCCGTAGTTTTGTGCTTTCTCGTCTCTCTCCTCTCTCCTTCTGTCGATTTCAGCAGGTATTTCTGCCTCTGGAGCTGCAGAGTCTGGTACTGCTAACAACTGCTACCACAAATTGTTATTATTAGTCTTATTACTATTATTATCAATATTATTCCTGACACTACCATTCATATTATTATTACTTTATTAATATTAATATTACGACTACTAATTGAATTCAATTTATTGTCTTGAAAATTTTCTGTTGCTCCATTAGCGTGACAAGATATTTCCTCCGGGCTGTAAAGTTCTTGTCTGGCAAGAATATTGACACCGTTACTGTTGAAACAAGGTTAGGAATCCGTCCAGCTTATGGAGAGGTCAGCAAAGGATTTTATTCAGAACCCCCATTGGAGATTTCAGAGGGTCATAAACAGTGCTGCAGAGTGTTTGTGAATATCAGGGAGACATTTACCCCATTGTTCTCACTACAGAGACCTTTATAGGCCTACAACATATACGAGAATCCTTTATTCATTTAGATATGTAAATTGTTTAACATAGCCGATTGTTAGTAGCATTATTACTGTTGTTGATTTTAATCATCTAATATTCCTTACAGTATAAATTTATGTACGGATCAGTGTTATTTATGATTACTTAGGCTATATATTTACTTGCATTATTGTTATCTGCACCATAATACACCACATAGCTGCGTAAGAATGTGTATATGTCGATTGTATTGTAAAATAAAAAACAAGCTGCTGCTTTGTGTGATACCACAACACTTTGCTATTAAATTATCCCATATATATTCTAAAGTGTTAGATTTATCACACAGAAAGTGACGGCACATTATATTGCATCTCAACATGTAACTGTTCTATTATTTTATCTTATATGTACAAATGTGGAGGTGCAGCATTTATACACCACTTGATAAAAGACTTACATGTAGGATACACTTGTGCTTCCTTGCTCTAAGCTCCTCCAGAAGCCTCCTCTCTTCTCGCTCCTTGTCACCTTTAGGTGCATTTAAGGGTTAAAAAGATCCTCCATGATGGTGGAGGGGGAAAGATTTCCAGGTCAAGGGAGGAGAGGACGCAAGGAAGCATAAATTAGCACACAGAAAAGCACCCGAGCTGACTGCGGTCATCAGTCCTATCCTCCTGCATACTCTAATGAGGCAAGTTTAGAGTCATGTTCTCCCAGGGTTGAAGGTCATACTTGGAAGAAACCTGATTCTAACAGTACTTGTAATTACTGCCAACACCAAGGGCATTTGAGTGCCCCGCACTCAAAGCAAAATTCAGGTCTAGCTTCAGCCAAGTAAAGTCTAGTGCTTTGGTTGCTACTCAGTTTGTGCAGTTCCTGGGGTTGAGCTGCAGTACAAAACTGTCAGCAAGAAGTCTGACTATTCGGCATTCATCTCTGAAGGGTTTGTGTCACTTCAGGGTCAGATAAAAAAGTTGCAGTGATGATTTTGTGAGATACCGGCTCATTAGACTCCCTTGTGCGTGGGTCAATTTAGCTTTTTTCCTGTGTTACTGAAATTGTTGTCCAAGGGGTTAGGTTTGTTTCCCCTCTTTGTTCTGCTTCACAAAATAAAGCTGGTTTCAGGTTTGGTATCTGGTAAAGTAGCAGTTAGTGTTCGCCCTGAGTTTCCAGTTGAGGGGATGGACATGATCAATGTGTGTAACATGGCTAAACTACTTCCTGTCAAGTCATCCTCAAAGCTATCTGAAAATGTGCCAGTCTGAAGTGTCCCCTTGCTTGTTCAGTAGCACGTCTTGAGCCATGCAACTTGAGGTTAATCAGAAAAAGACTGAAACAAAGTCAACTGCTTTCCTCATACATGTCCCATTGCAGTCCATTTTACACAATGATTTGGTGAAGTAACAAAAGTCACATCCTTCTTTAAAAGGGCTGCTTGAACAAGTTTCTCCTCTTCAGGACCTTGCTTCTCAATGCTTCGCAAGGTAATTTTGTACAAAATGATTTTCTCGTGAGAAAATAGGTTCCTCATTGTGAAAACTTACTGGGTGAACCTGTTCAGATAGTTGTACCCTCTAAGTTCAGAAAGACAGTGTTGAAAACCTTGCATGATGATATGGCAAGTAATTTGAGCATTGAGAGCATTGAGAAAACATATGCTCGCATCCTTCCTCATTTCTTTTGGCCACATTTAAAATGTGATGTTTCCCCCCTCCTGTATCTACTCTGCCTGGCCTGCTCCTTGCAGGCCAGGCAAGGAGCTTCCTTGCAGGAAGTGGACTAGCAGAATGTGGGTTGTTAGCTGGCAAGCCTACAAAGCTGGTCAGTTCAAGCTGCCTTGGTCTTTCTCAGCTCCCTCATGGTTTCCTGTTTTTTTCTTTTAGCACGCAGCAACTTCAAACACTATTTTCCACTCACCCTGACACTCGCATACATTACTGATGTGACTGATTGTTCACATCTCATGGTTTGTTTTGTAAATAGCTTTATTTAATAAATAGTTTCATTTTTGACCTCCAGCCTTTTGTGTGTTCTCCCTTTGTCTGAACTTTGATATAAGTCATGACACCAAATAGCGCATAAAAATGAGGTGGTCTGTCCCGCTTTTGCCCTTTTTAATGGTGTATATCCACAAGGTCCCAGTTTGTAAATACAGTGGAAATACAAGAAGGAACCGCATACCAAAGCCTACCAATGTTGGGAAGCCCCAAGTTACAGGTTAATAAGTCTCTGCAGTTGAAAAGGGCTATAAAGTGAAGAGTGGAAACAGCTCCCACCTGAGACCATAGAGCACGGTTCCATCAGGGTGCAGTCTAATCATCCGGTTCTTCACTGTCACCCCGTGTACGAAGGACTTCTTGTCATTAATGAAGTAGGTGTCAGGGACCCATAGCTGGTCTGCCACCCGGTTGTCCAGAGTGAGGTTGAGCGGAATGCCTGTGTATGAGAGACGCTTGTCTCTCCAGGACTGCTGGAAGTACATGGTGATGGTGTAGTCCTGCGGGAATGACACATGGTGAGAGGAAGATTAGCACATTAACATGAACGGGCTGATGACTCATGGATCTTTTATGCCCTGTGCAATTCCCTGTGTGTTCTTCTTTCTTATATCACTGTACTCAGAGTTTTTGATGTTCAGATTGTGACATATGCGATTAGCAACTACAGGCCGACATCAAACCTTCCTTTTGTAAGTAAAATTATTGCTAAAGTTGTGTATCAGCAATCCAGTAGCTTTGAGAAATTTTAATCTGGATTTTGGCCCTACCACAGCACTGAGACTGCTTTCATTAAGGTCCGGAATGATATTCATTTCAAAACTGATCTAGCGAGGATTTCATTCTTAGGGGCTATGTCCACCAAAGCGTTTTTTCCTGAGGCCAGCATATTTTTTAATTGTTTGCAATGGGAGCACCGCATGTTTACACTTCGCTACACACACCAGCAGTGTGACAAGATGCTGAGCCCTGCACGTTTACTGTTTTTTTCTGGTTGGCGAGAGTTGAAAAACTAATCTTTGGGTAAAACGCTGCACTCGTCACTGTCACTTTTTACCCAGCTGTCCAATCATAGTGGAGGAGGGGCTGAACAAGGACAACAAGGACAGCAATGAAGGAGAAATGAATACTGCTTGTGTCTGTACCAGATGACATCCACAGGCTACCACAATATCAATATGAAAAATAAGCCTTGGAGGAACATTTCATTCGTCATGGGTTTATCAGGTAAGCAGCAGTCAGCTAGAGTCACTTCTGCTCTCTGAGAGTCAGTTACATGAATGTATGTGAATATGGCCCCTGATTGTTTTGGTCGCTCCCACTGACTGAAAACTATGTGTGTGTTAGTGTTGCTGTGTGGCAGTGCCTGAATAGTAGGGTACTTGTGTGTGAGAGAGAAAGAATGTCTGTGCACAGTTGAGTTGTGCGCCATGATTCACAGTCTGGGCTGTCAGAGACAGAGTGCTGCAGCTTTCCATGCAGTCTGTACCTTCTTTTCAAAAATAACTTGTTCCAGCTGCAGCACAGACTGCTGAGGTGGATTATGTTGTGTAACGTTAAGCAGTGAGAACAGTCACCGGCCTGGTTGCTCCACTTCTTTCCACTACTCCTTAGAGAGCTGGAGCTGCCTCCTTCATCTGCCCTTCAGTGGCTCCTGCCACCACATCAGCCTGAACTCTTCAACTGTTCCTGATGCAGCCCTGTGCTCAGCACAACCACCTACTCCAAAAATCCACTGGAACTACTGTTGCTCCTCCACATTTTCATCCCATCATAAAGTTAAGACAGCCCATATGATAAATAAGTATGTTTTCCAGTCACTGTCACAACTTCCACTTTTCTGAGTTGAATAATCTGACAGCTGCAACACATGCTACATCACAGTATGACCAATGATTCTTTACAATGACTTGTAAAATGTCAATACTGCAAACAAGTTTTACACTTGATAAAGTCAACAAACATAACATTTACAAATAGAAGCACAAAGTAGTGTACTGTAGTTGGATGGGTGCTCTGTTTTCCTCATAGTAACCCATAACACTCACAAATCAGGTACTATAGTGGTACAGAATGCAGTAGAAATTGTAATACAAAACACAATGCATGTGTTTTTAATTTGTTGTATGTATTAGGGGTGTAACACACAGTTACTATCTACCTCTGCAGGCCGAAAAAATGAAGAATGTAGACCCATAACACAGTGGCGGCAGCAGTAGCTTCAACATCTACAGCGACAGCAGTACTTGCCATTATGCAGCAACAGGTGGAAGGAGGAGAGGTGGCTGGCCATGGCCACTGCCAGGTGGCAGAGGAACAGGAAGTGGAGCAGGTGTGACAGGGAAGCCAAGAAATGAGGAGAGTGTAGTTGACAGTAAGAAGCGGTAAGCAGGGAGTAGCATGCAGGGAAACAGGGACTCTCAGGGAGGTAGTGTGTGTGCCATGCCATGATGACAATTATGAATGATGACTAATTCAATTAATGACGGTTATAATAAGAAGATCACATAATTGTAAAGCTGATTATAAAGTGAGATTGTCAGCTACTGCTGGTGATCACTCAGTCAGTCAATGCCAAATAGCGTAGCATAAGCTCTTTAGCATTGTTTGTGTAGCCTAGCATAGTTCCCTAATGCTTTCGCAACTTCGGGCAGACTATTCTGATGTTAACTAGCTAGCGATAGTGTTGGCTAAGCAGTGAGTAACCTAAGTCCATATCGTATCATAACATTAAAATTATTAGGCTAAGGATTCCCTTGATAAAGATGCGCAACAAGGCAATATAATATGTTACATCTGTTACTTGTACTTAAATTTTATTAAAAAATTTGGAACGATACTTCGACTTCTAGCAGAGCTTTTTCTTTGACATCTACTTGAGTATGAATATTGTGTACTCCACAGCCACCTCTGATCACCAAGGTGAGTCAAGAGCAAGTGAGTACACTGGTCCACTTGTCCATGGCACTTACTAATAGTATAAAAATAATATAATAGAATAGTACAGTACGCATATTTAAGGGGACTGCAAGGATGGTGTACTGGTGGGTGATGTTCGACCGACATCACATGATGATCTAGGCGGCATGCTAGGGCCGATTTTTTTGTCCTAGTCCAGCCCTATATATATATATATATATATATATTGTATATACTAAAACTAAGGCTCACAATGTTCCATCAACATGGTTCTTATATCCCTGGAAAACTGACACTCTCCTCTAACAAGAGATACATGCCTAGCTAAGACATTTAGTAGCTATTTCATATGCATTTAAATAAAGGGATGAAAACTGAGCAAAAACAGTGACTGAGACAGATTGCTAAGGAAGTCTTGGAAGGACGGATGGACAGACGACAGATAACTACTGAGTAAAAGTGATAATGCTGTTACAAATGGACAAATGGATTGGTTTGTTTGGTCAAAAGTGGAATGAAAAAGATACAAAAATCCAGATCATTGTCAGCGTTGTATTGTAAACACCCCATTTAAGATCCCTTGCATGCCGATTGGTTCTGAGGGTGGAGTAAGAGACAAGGACAGGTACAGAATAAAAAGAAAAGGGCTGATCATTAGCAGAATGTGCAATGGTGGAGGTTGTCATGGATGATTTCATTAAACGAACTATGTGTTATGGATTTACCATATAACCAGCCTGTGCACTTCAGAATCAGAATCGGAATATTGCACAATTATTTCAAGTATGGCAGAGATGTAATGATCAATGTCCAGTTTAGTGACTTAGGGTCGTACAGACTAACACTTAGAGGGAGGAATTAAAGAGTTTGATGGCCACAGGCAGGAATGACTTCCTGTGTGGTGCTTTTTGGGGGGATGAGTCTTCCGCTTCTGTTGGCGTCCGCTACCCTTAACCTGCTGCCCCAGCATGTAACAGCATACAGGACAACACTGGCCACCACAGACTCATAAAACATCTTCAGCATTGTCCGGCAGATGTTGAAGGACCTCAGCCTCTTCAGAAAATAGAGGTGGTTCTAGCCCTTCCTGTACAGAGCTTGAGTGTTCTTAGCCCAGTCCAGTTTATTGTCCATATGTATTCCCAGGTACTTGAATTCCTCTACCATGTCCACACTGACCCCCTGGATGGAAACCGGGGTCACTGGTGCCTTGGCCCTCCGTAGATCCACAACCAGCTCCTTAGATTTTGTTGCATTGAGCTGCAGATGGTTCTGCTCACACCATGAGACAAAGTTCCCCACCACAGTCCTGTAGTCAAAAAACATGATCCTCACCGTGCTTGCCGGCTTGTCCAGGTGGGTGTGGATACGGTTAAGCAGGAAGATGATGGCATCCTCAACACCCAGCCGGGGCTGGTAGGCGAACTGAAGGGGGTCTAAGAGGGGTCTGACCATGGGCCGCAGCTGTTCCAGCACTAGTCTCTCCAGGGTCTTCATTATGTGGGAGGTCAGTGCCTGTCTGTAGTCCTTGGAGCCAATGGGACGCGGCGTCTTCGGCACAGGAATGAGGCAAGATGTCTTCCACAGAACAGGGACCCTTTGAAGACTCGGGCTCAGGTTGAAGACATGTTGAAGGACTCCACATAGCTGGGGGGCACAGGCTTTTAGCACCCCGGGGCTAACTCCATCGGGGCCTACAGCCTTGTTTGAGTGGAGTTTCATCAGCTGTCCTCTCACCTGGTCAGCAGTCAGGCACACAGCAGAGGTTACAGGTGGGGGAGGGGGGGGAGTCATTAGTGTGAAGAGGGCCGTTAGCCTGATGGGGAGGGGGAAGCAGAGTACTCAGAGGAGCTTGAGGGCCGACAGCAGCTGAGTTAGAGGGGGGATGAGCAGGAGCCGGTGTGTCGAATCTGTTAAAGAACAGATTAAGTTCGTTGGCCCTGTCCACGCTGCTTTCAACTCCTCTGTTGCCAGTCGGTCTGAAGCCAGTTATGCTCTTCATGCCACTCCAGACCTCTCTCTTCAGCTAGGTAGCTGAACACACTTTTGATCACAGACTTTGCTTTGTGGTACCACAAAGCTAAGTCTGTTGCTCTTCCAGCGTGTTAAGACTTTCCTAGGAAAATTAAAGGTCAAGTGATATGCCTTCCTGTAGTAAAGGGATTACAGTGGAAAAGACATTGAGCAGTGTGTGGCACTAGGCTTTGAAGAGGTGATGATGTCATAGCTGTGCACTGGGATTTCATGCGCTGTATAGGAAAGCGGACAAGGAGACTTGGTGGTGGAACGAGGAAGTGCAGGAGTGTATACAGAGAAAGAGGTTAGCTAAGAAAAAGTGGGACACTGAGAGGACTGAAGAGAGTAGACAGGAGTACAGGGAGATGCAGCGTAAGGTGAAGGTAGAGGTGGCAAAGGCCAAACAAAGAGCATATGAGGACTTGTATGCTAGGTTGGACACTAAAGAGGGAGAGGTGGATTTGTACAGGTTGGCCAGACAAAGAGATAGAGATGGGAAGGAAGTGCAGCAGGTTAGGGTGATTAAAGATAAGGATGGAAATGTATTGACAGGTGCCAGGAGTGTGATGGGAAGATGGAAGGAGTACTTTGAAGAGTTGATGAATGAGGAAAATGAAAGGGAACGAAGAGTAGAAGAGGTGACTGATGTGGAGCAGGAAGTAGCAAAGATTAGCAAGAGTGAAGTGAGGAGGACGTTGAAGAGGATGAAGAGTGGAAAGGCAGTTGGTCCTGATGACATACCTGTGGAGGTATGGAAGTGTCTAGGAGAGGTGGCAGTAGAGTTTCTGACTAGTTTGTTTAACAAGATCTTGGAGAGTGAGAGGATGCCTGAGGAATGGAGGAGAAGTGTACTGGTGCCAATTTTTAAGAACAAGGGAGATGTGCAGAGCTATGGCAACTACAGAGGAATAAAGCTGATGAGCCATACAATGAAGTTGTGGGAAAGAGTAGTGGAAGCTAGGCTAAGGGCAGAGGTGAGCATTTGTGAGCAGCAGTTTCATGCCTAGAAAGAGTACAACAGATGCCGTATTTGCTTTGAGGATGTTGATGGAGAAGTACAGAGAAGGTCATAGGGAGTTGCATTGTGTCTTCGTAGATTTAGAGAAAGCGTATGACAGGGTGCCGAGAGAGGAGCTGTGGTATTGTATGAGAAAGTCTGGAGTGGCAGAGAAGTATGTTAGAGTGGTGCAGGACATGTATGAGAGCTGTAAGACCGTGGTGAGGTGTGCTGTAGGTGTGACAGAGGAGTTCAAGGTGGAGGTGGGTCTGCATCAAGGATTGGCTCTGAGCCCCTTCTTGTTTGCTCTGGTGATGGACAGGCTGACAGATGAGGTTAGACAGGAAGCTCCATGGACTATGATGTTATGACATTGTGATTTGTAGTGAGAGCAGGGAGCAGGTGGAGGAAAATCTAGAGAGATGGAGGTCTGCTCTGGAAAACAGAGGAATGAAGCTTAGCCGGAGTAAGACAAAATACATGTGTGTCAATGAGAGGGACCCAGGTGGAACGGTGAGGTTACAGGGAGCAGAAGTGAAGAAGGTGCAGGACTTTAAGTACTTAGGGTCAACGGTTCAGAGCAATGGAGACTGTGGAAAAGAGGTGAAGAGGCAAGTGCAAGCAGGTTGGAATGGGTGGAGAAAAGTGTCAGGTGTGTTGTGTGATAAAAGAGTATCAGCAAGAATGAAAGGAAAGGTGTTCAAGACGGTGGTGAGACCAGCGATGTTATACAGCTTAGAGACAGTGGCACTGAAGAAAAGACAAGAGGCAGAGCTGGAGGTAGCAGAGCTTAAGATGTTGAGGTTCTCTTTCGGAGTGACAAGGATTAACGGGATCAGGAAAGAGTACATCAGAGGGACAGCTCATGTTAGATGTTTTGGAGATAAAGTCAGAGAGGCCAGATTGAGGTGGTTTGGACATGTTCAGAGGAGAGACTGTGAATATATTGGCAGAAGGATGCTGAGGTTGGAGCTGCCAGGCAGGAGGTCTAGAGGAAGACCAAAGAGGAGATTTATGGATGTAGTAAGAGAGGACATGAAGTTAATTGGTGTGAGTGAAGAGGATGCAGAGGACAGGGTTAGATGGAGGCACATGATTCGCTGTGGCGACCCCTGAAAGGGAACAGCCGAAAGGAAAAAAAGATTGCGTGTCTCGTCCAATAGGAATCTAGTGTTTAGATTCAGCTGAGATCTCACGTTGTCTTCCACCGGGATCTCGGGTCAAAGCTTTGCCCTTCCCAACTAGGCCACTGCCCTTCGCAACTAGGCACCACCTATATTTGCTACTGACCAATCAATTCTCTTGGAAAATAGCATCACCATTGATAGAAGATCCTGTGGAGCTTGGTGTGCGGGATAAAAAAGAATTAAAAAAATAAAAGCTTGGTGCGCAGATTGTGTGAGGATCTCTTAGGAGGGCGAGCGTGTTCAGAGACCTACAAAACCCTTGTGCTTTAGTATCCCAATATCATCCTACGACAGTCTGAGACGGAAGCACTAAAGCCTTGTACTTGTACTTATAAGATATGACAGTAAGCATACCTACCACTTTGAATTATGTTTTTATATTTATCTCTTATTTGCTCCCACCACTCAGGTTGCAGCTCATAGAATAAGGCTAAAATGATCATACACGCCATAAGAATACATCTAAGCAACACATTAATTTAATGGAATACACAAATCATCCTACCTTTCTATTTTTTTTTTCTTACAGTTTTTAGGTTATTATAATTCTTAACAATTTAGTTACATTATACTTTATTCTTGACACTGCAATAAAGTCTCTGCTCTATTTTAAGTTTTAATCCACCCATTGTCTTTGTTTTATTTATGGTTTTTAATCAACTATTGTTTTATTCCTCTTTTATTCCCTATGTCTGTCTGTTTATTTATACATTACTGTGTATTTTATTGTTGCGTTTTATGTGTAAAGCACTTTGTAACGCTGGTTTTGATAAGTGCTACACAAATAAACTTTATCAGAATTATTATACATGCAATTATAGTCAGATCTCATTCCCTAACAATGGGGCAGTGATATTATAAGCCTATTAATTAATTTAAGCATTCACACAGTCTGTGATTTTTTTGCAGATGTCCTTCCTGCATTTGGCGGCTGCAGCTGTGTTACTTTCAGCTGGATTATGTGTAACTTCTTCGTATTCTTTGGAATAGTTATTCTAACAATGTCATATGTGTCTGGTGACTTTGTTTTTTAAAATGACTGCTCAGACTACCTGGGCTACACTTCCTTGCTGGGTTGATTGCATGATTGCAGTATGAAAAGTACGTTGCAGTACTTTGAAAATGATAGCCTTAGTACTGCGTTTATCTCATTATTACATTCGATTGGCTTTTGTCAGAGTGTACATGAAACCACTCACTGTTTTAACCATACCCTCGACCTTGTTCTGGTATACAGCATTGAAATTGAACATTTAATAGTCTTTCCACAGAATCCTTCAATATCAGACCATTATTTAATAACTTTTGAACTGCTATTACTGGACCACACGCCATTAGGCAAAAACTCTAGATGTCTATTGGATAGTGCTGTGGCTAAATACAGGGAAGTGGTCTCTTCTGCATTTAATTCAATGTTATGTCTCTATATAACAGGACTCCTATGCAAATCGCAGCCCCTCCCAAATTGACCATCTTGTTGATAGTGCTGCAGGCTCACTGCGAACAACACTCGATTCTATCGCCCCTCTAAAAAGAAGATAATAAAACAAAGAAGGTTAGCTCCATGGTATAACCTCCAAACCCGCAAATTAAAGCAAACATATTGAAAACATGAAAGTAAATAGTGTTCCAACAACCTGGAAGAATCTCGTTTAGTCTGGCAAGATAGTCTTAAATCAGGAAGACCCTCCGTAATGCCAGAGCAGCTTACTACTCATCATTAATAGAGGAAAACAAAAACAACCCCAGGTTTCTTTTCAGCACTGTAGCAACTAGCCAACTATAGACCTATATCTAACCTTCCCTTTCTTTCTAAGATAAAAACCTGGATGACCTGCAATTTCTGATGTTAAACTCTGACAAAACTGAAATTATTGTACTTGGCCCCAAACATCTCTGAGACACATTATCTAAAGATATAGTTACTCTAGATGGCATTGCCCTGGCCTCCAGCACCACTGTAAGGAACCTCAGAGTTATCTTTGATCAGGATTTATCCTTTAACGCCCATGTGAAACTAACTACAAGAACTGCCTTCTTTCACCTACGCAACGTTGCAAAAATCAGGCACATCCTGTCTCAAAATGATGCCAAAAAACTAGTGCATGGATTTGTTACTTCTAGGTTGGACTATTGCAATTCCTTATTATCAGACTGCCCGAATAAGTTCCTTAAGACTCTCCAATTGATCCAGAATGCTGTGGCACGTGTACTAACAAGAACTAGGAAACAAGATCATATTTCTCCAATATTAGCTTCTCTGCACTGGCTCCCTGTAAAATCCAGAGTAGAATTTAAAATCCTTCTCCTCACCTACAAAGCTCTTAACAGTCAGGCACAATCATATCTTAAAGATCTCAAAATACCATATTACCCGACAAGAACACTGCGCTCCTAGAATGCAGGGTTACTTGTGGTTCCTACAGTCTCCAAAAGTAGAATGGGAGCCAGAGCCTTCAGTTATCAAGCTCCTCTCCTGTGGAATCACATCCCAATTTGGGTTCAGGAGGCAGACACCATCTCCACATTTAAGATTAGGCTTAAGTCTTTCCTCTTTGATAAAGTTTATAGTTAGGGCTGGCTTGGGTGAGTCCTGAGTTCTCCCCCTCCTTCTCCCCTCCCCCAAAACCTCTCTCTCTCTCTCTCTCTCTCTCTCTCTCTCTCTCTCTCTCTCTCTCTCTTTCTCTCTCGCTCTTGCGCTCTCAAAACCTAAAACAGCAGCGGCAGATGGCCACCCACCATTGAGTCTGATTCTGTCCAAGGTTTCTGCCTCTTAAAGGAAGTTTTTTCTTGCCACTGTTGCCAAATGCTTGCTCATGGTGGGATTTGTTGGGTCTCTGTAAATAATAAAAGATTACAGTCTAGATAGTCTAGGAAAAGTGCAGTATTATATCTTCTGTTATATAAATAGAATTGAATTGCATAGGATATGGTAAGAGCCTGGTAATACCATGGAAACAAACAAGACTTTTACTGTACAGTTTCAGCTTACTTGTTGAGTAATTTGTTATGTTTTACTTAGTAACGTTGTGGAATATATATGGTACAAGTTTGTGTTGATTGCATGGAAAATGGAATAATCTATTCCAAATTATATGGTAAGAGCCTGGTAATACAGTGGAAACAAACAAGGCGTCCTTTTACAGTACAGTTTCAGCTTACTTATTGAGTAAATTGTCATGTTTTATTTAGCAACGTTGCGGAATATATATGGTACAAGTTTGTGTTTATTGCATTGAAAAGGGAATAATCTATTACAATTTATATGGTAAGTGGGGATTTCAGTCACACCCACACTTTACTACACTGGGCAAAACCTAACTCTTATGTTTTCAAAATGTCACACAAAAACACTTAAACTCTTGAAATGTTAGCAGGTTATTACATCCATGTTAACTTTGTTTAACACCGACAACAATCCTGAAAAATGGGGAAAAATCATGAGGGTGATACTGACGTTTCCTCAGCAAGACCTTTACTCTATGAAATAAAAATCTAAATCATGGCTGAAGACTTTTCTGTTTCTGTCTTGCCTTGTCTGTGGGTGAAGACATAACTAATCGATCTCAGGATCTTAGAATAAGACCACCATCATCGATCAACACTTTTACATCTTAAATTGAACAATAAAGAATAAAGTAAACAATGTAATATAAACAACTTATTTAGCATTTTAACCATTTTTAAACATGTGTAACTCACTGGACGAGAAACAGACTGTTTTGGATCCTGATCGTTTACTCCAGGTAACGATCTCGTACCTGCAGAAGGAAGAGACACGGACTGACCGTTCCCTTCATGGAGCGCAAGATCGCCGCTGAGCTCCTCTCCCTACCGATACCAGCCGCTGTTTTCCTGCCCCGAAAGGAACAGTTTCGCCATTGGACCTAGCTCCGTCAACGTCTGAGCCTGAGAGAAACTCCACCGGACAAACCCAAACAAAGTGACACATCCATTAGTGGCTAGCCAAGAGCAATTTCAAGTAAGAGGCTTGTGTCTGGGCAGAGATAGATTTTATAACTGTGTGTTATTTTACCTAAGTTTCATTGTTGTGAATTGTGCTTTGCTTTTTGGAAAAGTGACAGGCCGCTGTGTTGGAATTGCCTTACTCTGTGTGCTTTCTTCTCTCTTCTCTCTCTCTCTCCACTAACCCACATACATTTACACGCTTATACACATCTCAAACGGCCCAAATAATGTGGTAGCTTAGCCAGCTTTCCCCTTTTAATGTAAGTGCCTTAAATATGAACATTTTAGGTGGACAGCCACCTTTGAGACTGTTTTTCACGTTTGGTTATTGGTCCCTGATCCCAGGGTGATGGCCCGTAATTATTTATCTATATTATAATATATATATATATAATTTTGATAATATTAATAATTGAATAATTGAACTTACTATGAGTGTATTATCTTTTAACTTGTTACAGAAAAAAACGAGGCTTACTTTTACAGTACAGTTTCAGCTTACTTACTGAGTAAATTGTAAAAACATCTGCAAGAATGTATTTAAGAAGATGTACAATGACACTAGAGGAAAGCTGTTCCTGTGAAGGCTGTTAGCAGGTAATTATTGATGTAATTTTTCAACTTATATAAAAACAATTTGATAATTCATAATTAAAATGGCTGTTACCAACATAAACCTTAGTTAATAACAATTGTAACTTGAATTGATGGGTAATAGAGGAGGTGTTTCTGAGAATTGGTTGCCTACTTTCCTAGGAAGTACGCAATACTCTTCTTGGACCGTTGCCAACACATACGCAAAAATATATCAAAATGTGCGAATTGATTGGGTATTGCGAATTGTGCTATGACTTTTCTTCTTTTCTTTTAACCACTTTCTCAAAGATCGCAAAAAACTGCCCCCTATAGAAAACAGAGCTCAAACCCATCCCTCTTTGGGCCCATATCGCTTCGCCATACTTTAACTTAGAAAAATTAATAAAATTTTAAATTGCTCACGAGACTCGGTACTTTATTGAGCTAAATGGGCATTTTGATAACTAGAAAGCGCACTTTACATTTTATGCTTTTTAAAGACTGTTTAAGATTTTAGAATGGGTGTGTACGGGACGGAATGTTCAGAGCTAGAGTGGGTGACATCAACACGTAGGAATCACAGGGCAGAGATTCTCTTATCTCTCCACTCTGTCGGATCCCATGGTGGGGTCACTGACTTCCCCCCTTGCTGAACTGACTCCTAACTCCTTTAATTGTCAAAGGTGTCAATTGGTATACTAGACAAGACAAGAACATGAGAAAATATATGTCTTATATCAAGATAATGAAGTATATATGTGTCTTATTTGTCAAGATAATGAAGTCACAGCAAGATGCGAAGAACCATAAAATTACTATTTTGATTATTTTAGCGAGAGATCAAGTCAAGAGAAGAGAAAACATGCACACACAAAAAGACTTTTTTTTCTCACCCCCTGATGTGGTCTGAGATAAGATGTCTAGATAAACTTAAGTGCAATCCTGATGAACTAACACTGTGATATTCTTTCTTTTTAACCCAAGTTTGAATTAAGGTAAATCAGAGGTAAATTAAGATCAGCAACCCCGCTAACATTTCTCAGCACGTTTTCTAGATGAATAGCCCAAATGTGATCATTGTACAAGACAAATGAGTGAAATATTAATTCAATTAGAGATGACCTCTTGTTTACCATGTGACAGTGCCATCTCTGTGTAATATTGTAGCTATTATACTGTATTATGTAAATCAAACTGTGCTGTTTAACCTTATGCCGCTTATTGGTAGTGTAAAAAATGAATGTTTTGACAGTTAAAGTAGTTAAGAATCTCTGGTAAATGGTTGAATGATCTGCTAAAATATACCACTATACTATTTCATGTTTTGAATTACTATATATATCAGAAAGACTTACTAGAGTCAGAAAACTAGAGAAGACGCCATTTTAATTCCACACCACGTGTCCCTTAGGACAAAGGAATAGTTTTAGTGTGAAAACCTTTATCCAAACCCAAAACTCCACCTACTTTGGCTATCTGACAAAATCAACTTCACTGACATTTTGCCTTCAGGTTGGCCCTTAACCCCTTGAGCTCAACATCTTTGCGTTCTTTTATCCTAGACGTCTTTCTTTAAAGGTCCAGTATGTAGGATTTAGTGGCATCTAGTGTTGAAATGGCAGTTTGCAACCATTTGAATACCGCTCAGATTATCCTCCCATTCCAAGCGTGTTGGAGAAACTACGGTGGCTGCAAAACGTGTTTGTTTGTTTTTATTCTTCTCTCCTCAAATTTTGAACTCGCTCAATTTCTCACATTTGTGACACCACAAACATAAAATCTACAGTAACACGTTCAGCAGACTGTTTTCTCTCTCAAGATAACATTTTGGTGACAGCAGTTACGGTCTTTGAACTAGAAGCAGGAGTTTGACAGGTGAGCCTCAGCTTAATTTCTAATAAATTAACTGTCTGACCTGTGCGTGTGTATCTGATATCACTGACCCTGCCT
Source organism: Siniperca chuatsi (assembly GCF_020085105.1). Taxonomy (NCBI): domain Eukaryota; kingdom Metazoa; phylum Chordata; class Actinopteri; order Centrarchiformes; family Sinipercidae; genus Siniperca; species Siniperca chuatsi. The sequence goes on along the minus strand of NC_058056.1, from coordinate 3,530,060 downwards.
CCTGTACAGTGCTTCACTCTGAGTCTAATATTCATGCTAGCTCCTTTCATGGAGCCATTTTGTCCTGGGATACGCACCAAGCATCAGGCACACTCAAAATTTCTTGAGAAATGTTCTAGTTATTATTTCTCTTCTGTATCAATAGTTTGCCAAAACATTTACCTTGCACCGTTGCCAACACATGCGCAATAAATATATCAAGACATGCAGATTGTTCGGGAATGGTGTACTATGAGTTTTGTCGGAGATATGCCTAAAATCACAAAAAACTGCAACAAATTTCCACTTACAAAACAATGGTAAATTGTTGTGAACAGAGCTCAAACCCACCACGCTTTGGGACAATATCACTTCGCCATACTTTAACGTAGAAACATTTTTAAAAGTTTAAGCGGGTCATGAGACTAAATGGGCATTTAGATAACTAGCACGGTTTTCACAAAATCTCAGTTCACGTTTTATGCTTTGTAAAGACCGTTTCAGATTTTATAATGGGTGTGTATGGGATGGAATGTTCAAAGCCAGAGTGGGTGACATCATCGTTAGAATGGAGAGGAGCTGTAAAATTTCTGTTCAACTTGCTCTTACTCCTACAATTTTCAATCGCCATGCATCATTTTAACTTCAAAAGGTAGGAAAATGTGTGCTGGTCACAGACATGTAACTCAAACACACATTTGGCACTGTGAGCCTGAAAGTGACAGGAGGGCCATGCAACTGCCCCATAGACTTCAATGATAACTATGAGACTAGAAAGTTGAGGAGAAATGCAGAAAAAGGTAGCTTTCTAACTCGCAGTAATTCGCACATTTTTTACACCACAAACATAAAATCTACATCAATGCGTTAGGCAGGTTCTTTTGTCTTTCATGATATCAAAATGTTGGCGATCTCTTTTATATAGAGTGTGTGTGTATCTAGCCTAACTCCACTCCCCCAGGGGGCCCCAATGACCATCACCTCAAGATGAGCCTTGATCTCCATCAAAGCTGTCAGGATGTTTCTATTTTACTGTGTGTCCAAACTCCAACCTATTTGATGTGTTTACATTTTGGTGTTGTATTATTGTGTTTTGGGACTTCCTCTGGGACGACCTCTCAGAGGTGAACTTTTATTACACCTCCATGGCTTGGGGGATCCATGTCTTGATAACATATCTGGGACTCCGTTTTCCTCCACGTTTAAAACTGTACAGTCACCCTTTCATCTACACAATATACTGTGTTAGTATTTATATGTAACAAAATGGGTCATAAAGTGTCTACAGTATGATTACAATCGAAATGTGTCTGGCAATAATAGAGGAGATTACAGAGCATTTTTGGGACAGTAATTTCTGAGGCAGGTCGTTATGACATGACAATTGAATCTACAAAGAGTTTGCCCTCTACAGTAGCATAGTGTGCTATCCAGAGGAGGAGCGAGTGTTCTTCTACAGGTTATACAGGTTTGAAACAAGACGCAATGCATACACACTCCCCTGAGCCCTGCGCCCATTCAGATAATGTCTTGTCATATGCAGTTTTACTGAATACTGAATGTTTTTTTAATGACAGATGTATTGCCTCCTGATCTGACCATGACATAAGCTTATGTTTGAACTTAACTTAAATGCTTATTCACAACGACACATTCGCACTGTAAGGAGAAGCTGTGCTCTCACTACACTACACTGTCTACTACACTACACTAAGTCATCTTAAGGTCAGAAACACAACATACCCTGTGAGTATGAGCAGGAAAGGTCCCCTGAAGGGTAATGACTGAGAGGAGCATAGCAGAGTCAGTTAAAACATGTTTTACTGTGTATGATAAAGGTGCAATGAGATTCACTAAGATTATGTGCTGGTGATGGAAAAACATTTTCTCCCATCAGAGGTGAGAACAATGAAGTGTACCCCTATATAAAGAAGTGTGAAGAAAGTTATTTGAGGGTATGTCCTAGCAGATGAGAGGTGAATGAGAAATGGTGGCTGGAAGCTGCAAGAGAGCTGACAGACAAAGCCAAAACTGAGAGGATAAGCAGTTAAAGAGAGAGAAGAGGCGAGTACAAGATGTCATCTGACTTTGATATTATAGTGACTCGTGTTTGACAAGTCAAAATATCTGCTGTGGTGAAAAATGTCTATCCAACTTTAATTTCACTCCACATTTCCCCCTTGATCATCTGCAATGATGCAGAAAGATGCAGAAAATGTGATGTTGATGAGGATAGGTTTCTCTGTACGGAGCAGTCAGTCATTGCTGTTTCAGTGACACTTTCACTCTTAAATTTCAATTTGTCACTTCTATGTGCAGAAGATTTCCCACTGGCACCAAGATTTAATTTAGACTCATAGGGTTGATTTCCAATATCTCAACTATTGTACTGAAGAGAAAAGGGTGAGCTGAAACACACTTTTTAAAAGAAATTCTGACTTTTAGGCTTTTCTGAGGACACACCTTTAGATTTTTACCTTGAACTCAATACATGTCTTACTATATGTCATAAGACTCGGGTATGCCAAGAATTTACATCAAACAGAGCAAAAACAAGCCCTGCCCATCCTTGTTTTCATTAAGACAACACAACCACTGTGTGTATTTACAATTCACAGTCTCATATAAAGATGACGTATGTATAAGTGCTATGAATGTAAATAATGTAGCAGGCTTTGTCTTGATACAGGCTGCTGACTTCCAATATATAGTATTATTCAATAAAGCCATTTACAGACAAAGATTAAAGTCACCAGTGAAAAAGTCAGAAATGCTTTAGATTATGTCCTGCAATGTACAGCATAATTCTTCAGAATTTACAGTGTAATTGTTTGTACTAACAGTGTACCAGTACGTACGTATGTAGCGATACATACATGTAGGTACAAGGGAACAAGATGTGAAGTTAGGGAATAAGGGGATAACAATGTGGTAACTTAAATATAATTTATACTGTAGGTATTTTTTAATTAAGAGGTACCTATTCTGTGATTAAAGGGTACAGTATGATCATTACTGAGCAACAATCTGGCGTTTGGGCGGAAATTTAAGGGGAACTTATGTAAGTATTTTTAACTACTGGGTATTCATCCTTGAGATGTAAACACATCTAGGAACTATGTATGTTAGCCTATCCTCATTTTGTTATCATCGCTACTCCTCCTTTAGGTATGTAGTGTAGGATAATTTAGAAATAAATCACAGCAGATTTATAAAATGCTATGCAAGACTCATTACCCCATCTTCCCCTAAACATCCAGCTTTGTTGCTCTGTAATGGTCATACTGTACCCCTTAATAACAGAATAGTTAAAAAAGTACCTACATTATAAATTATCTTTAAGTTCCCACATTGTTACCCCCTTATTCCCTAACTTCACATATTCCCTTGTACCTACATATATGTATCAGTATGTACTATGCTGCTACACTGTTAAAAATTACACTGTAAATTGGGAAGAATAACGCTGTACATTGAGGGCCACAATCTAAAGTGTTACCAAAAAGTCTTGAAACAAGGTGCTGGAAACAGGTTGAAATTATTTTACTGCACTGGCAGGTTTTTAAAAAAATGAAAATAAAACTCTTAGTACTGAATAATACAAAATAAAATAAATTATGACTTGAGATGGATATAATCTCTCTTTCTTTGGGGAGCTTGAGTCTGCAATCCTATGTTTAAGGGTGGAAATGTTAACATTCCAAGGAATAATACATTCTGACGTAACATGGTTTCTGACGTAGCTTCAAACTAAAGTACTGAAATCACTATCAGCCTTCAACATCCCATATCAGCAACAACTAAACTTGTGCTCATGTTTAAGAACTGTGAGGGATATGAAAAGCAGAGTCACATCCATTGTTTAAAAGTGAAGAACAACTAAGCATAATACTGGCCTCAATATACAGGTAGCTGCCGTATCTTCTGAGACACAATTACACAGCAGTATCAGGCTGTGAAAGAAGATTGAATGACTCCAACTGTATTCCAATGCTGAATGTGAGTGTATTCTACCTTGAATGTGAGTAGCAAGAAAGAAAATACACCCCGCAAGCCAATGACAAAAGATAATTCACATAGCAATGGTCTTAGTCATGCTACCGCAGGAATTTAACAAACATAACCTAAAATACATTATCACAGGTTCTGCTTTTGTTTCCACCACTTTGCTCCCACTATGAGGATGAGTTCCTGGAACTATATTTGGGCACTGCTCAGGAGCTAGTACTAAATCTCAGTTTCAGATACTTTCAGGTGTTGCCATACTGCCATGCAGTGCTGTCGATCGTGATTGGTCAAGCAGAGGTGACATTTCATTAAAACAAGGATAACAACAACAATTACATTTACCACCATTCTACTGCATCTGTATGGAGCAGGACAACCAATACTTTAAGAGGAACAACAGTGGAGAAGGCTCAACCAAAATTATTCAAACTATGCAAAACAAGACTTAGTATTGGTAGTATTGATAATTTGGTAATCTGCCCCTAGTGCCCAGCTCTTATAGGAAATTAATGAGAGTTGTTTTAAAAAATGTATGTCTTCAGTCTGACTAGGAACCAGTGGGTTTGGGGTTGAGAGCCACAGACAGGTTAGGAAAGTCAGAAAGTATTTAGAGACAAACTAACATGATGGTTTGGGTGTTTTCATGGGATATGCTGACAATAAGAAAAATATGAAATAACACCAGCTGTATCCTTTAATAAATGTTTTTTTGAAGTGGATTCTAGCTGAAACAAAACTCAACATACAGTGTAAATATGTATATATATATAAAACTTCGTCCTTCACCCTGAGGCGGGTGGTCTCTCATCCTTCAAGCTCGGGTCCTCTACCAGATGCCTGGGAGCTTGAGGGTTCTGCACAGTATCTTTGCTGTTCCTAGTACTGCACTTTTCTGCACAGAGATGTCTGGTGTTCTTCCAGGGATCTGCTGTATATATATATATATATATATATATATATATATATATATATATATATATATATATATATATATATATATATATAGTCATTACATATTAAGCCCAATTCATGAAATGCTTGCATAACCAGTATGTGTTAATAAATGTGTTAAGTCTGAATTTCTCCCTCAGCCATACACTCTCTCTGCAGGTGCCCCGACCTCACAAAGCTGGTTCTGCTGGTCAATATATTGTAATGAAGTCACATTGAGTGCAAACATTGACCAAAACATGTACACAGACGTCTTATTATCTACTTTCTTCGACTTCTCTGACAAGGGGCTCTGCACGCATGCTGGTGCATACGGATTGTCTTTGACACATTGCGGATCTCTCCATGGTGCTGGAAAGGGAGCGGAGGGAGGTGGAGGGGAGGACAGGGAATCGTTTTAGTTTCCTTCAGGAGCGGCGCTGCACCAACTAAAGTGGCGAACTGGACTGACACATCTGTTTGTTGGAGAGTGCGCTGAAAACGCAAGAAACCTGCCCGACAATTGTCGCGTGGAAGCAGGCTGCATCTACTGCATCGTACCTAGTGAAAATGTGGACGGTAACGTACCATGTTGACTTCTGACACCATGTCAATACTGGCGATGTCTATGCTCATGCCAACATCCACCGGGGCGCCTATGGAAAATGTCACAGCAGAGTATTAGTAAGCATTACAGCAGCCCGCTGAGCATTACACGTTAGTTACATGAGCACAGCGGGCACTGGTGGCCTTTACCTCCAAAATCAGGCCGAAGACGGATGTCATAGCCCTTCAACAGCTTGTCCACGGTGGCTTTCACATATGACATGTTGCTAGGTTCGCTGGCGCTGAGGACAGGAAACACATTCAATTCAGAAATAAGGAAATTATTTAGGGCCTGTCTGAAATAAGACACGACATGCGATGTTATTATCAGATCTCACCTTTGCGCCCCGCAGACTACAGTCGCTAGCAGGGACAAGCAGCAGACCCCCCAGCATCCGCAGTCCAGAGTAGTCCACATCACTAACTCTGATCCTGCCAACGACTGTGACACAAGATCTCAGGGATGCCACAATTTAGCCTGCAAAATTATTCCAAGAGCAACGCATGCGCGTCGTTTTAACAACATCCAAGCGTCAGTGGCGAGGTGAGGCAAAATTGTAGAAACAGCCTATAGCCTAGGTGTGGAGGCTTCACCTGAAGAGTGGAGGTTGGCTCACGAAGCGGCAACTCCCCGTCATCTTTAGTGTAAACCGGAGGACAGAGAGAGAGAGAGAGAGAGATGGAAAGGCTTCATGCAACACAAGCACGTCTGAGGCGCCGCGCAGGCAGCGGATCCAATTCAGCTCGTGTCACGGGCCACCAACTTAATTCATTGTTTAAAATCCCAATGCATTAAAAACGCATCGTACGACTAACTGATGAGAGAGGATCAGATATAGGCTAGCTGTATGGGAGCGGAAAAGGCTTCTGCTCCAATTAGGGAGTGGAGAAGAACTATTCTGCATTTCAACCCGTCATAACATTGGCAGCAGAATTACAGAAGTAGCCTAGTTGTCAGGATTATTATTATTTTCATTATGGCATCAGATTTTGTTTTCATAATGTTTAGTTACTCAATTAACTTAAAAAAAAGGTAATGCATCTTTAGCTTCACCTCTGGCATTATTAAGTAAATCTAGTCTTTTATAGTCAGACTATTCCAGTTAGTTTAGTACAACCAACATGATTTCCCTTGACCTCGAAAAGCTTAATTAAGTTGAACCAACTTAATAGTAATTCAAACATTGTGGTCATATTAATTCTTCAAATTACTTCATTAAAGCTTTTCTAACTTCTTTATTTTACTTCCATCCTACTCAAAAATGTCCATGCAAATTGTTAACGTATTTGTTTTGAGTATTAGAAATTTATTTCACTTAAGTCAGAATAAATAACACATAGCAATTCCAGTTTTTATAATCAAACCATTAATTATAAAACAAAAACATTTAAGAATATTATGTACAAAAAACATTGCACACTGAGGGCAAAGGAATGTACATTTAGTGTTGCAGGTGTTGGCAAAAACACATCAAATGGCTACATGTACTCTCCCAGATGAATATAGAGGATAGAAAGTTATCACATTTATAGAGAATTACGCTTATGTTTTACTACAAAAATATAAATAAATAAAACACATGTACTGAAGTAATGTCCTCAATTGAATAAAGGAATAACTCGATGAGCCCCAGTTTTTGTTGCATAAATATATGTATTTATTACAAAACAGATCTGTCCACAGAGAAGCAATGTGGCAGCAAGTACACATGGGCATCCAAAAGGTACACTTCTTATACCAGAACGATAGGTGGTGGTTTACAGGCTACATCATCTAAAGATGAGATAAAGAAAGAGTCTGTCTCCGTCCCAATTTATCAGTATAAGAAGAACAAAGACTTAATAACATAATCACAGGGCATGAGGCCTCCTTTGTGAAACCATACTTTAGTAAAGTGTCATAAATTCTAATACACCCATAAATCCCTTTGTCACCCCAAATTTCTCCCACAAATAGCATACACTCAATTTCCAGTTTATTGGGTCTGCCTAGCTAATTACTGCATTAGCTAACTAATACAGTGCACAACACAGCAATAAATTGTCCCTTCATGAGGGGAAATCATGATAATTTTTTGTTGAAACTGCTTTAGAGAGGTGTTGATTCAACTTTATGGTCATTTTGAGGCTGTAGTTTGTGCTTTATGCTTGTTGTAATTGTGTAATTGTATCGCATTACACTGAGGTGCTTCTTATGTTTTATGTTGCTATCCTGTATGCTGTTGCATGCTGGGGCAGCAGGCTAAAGGTAGCGGACGCCAACAGACTCAATAAACTGATCCGCAAGGCCAGTGACATTGTGGGGTGGAGCTGGACTCTCTGGCAGTGGTGTCAGAGAGGAGGATGCTGGCCAAACTACATGCCATCTTGGACAGTGCCTCCCACCCGCTCCATGACGTGCTGGTCAAGCAAAGGAGCACCTTCAGCGGAAGACTCATCCCACCAAAAAGCACCACAGAGCGCCACAGGAAGTCATTCCTGCCTGTGGCCATCAAACTATTTAACTCCTCCCTCTAAGGGTTAGTCTGTTTGACCCTAGGTCACTAAACTGGACATTGAGCATTACATCTCCGCCATAATTAATAAATTGTGCAATATTCTGTGTAATACCTCGGTGCAATATTAGTTTTCCCCTTGTTAGTTTTTCTTATTTATTGCTACTGAAACTATATACCTCAACTACTCTTCGACAGTACATGCACCTCCGCTTATTAATATTATTTATTACATAAGGAGTTACATTGTATTTTAAACTGTACTTTCATCACCAACCAGTAAACCCACTTGGTACTTGACACTTAGTTTATCTTATACTTATACCGACAGGATACTTAATTTATTTCTGACCTGTTTTATAGTGTTTATTTTTTCTAGTACTTTCTCCTGTGTGCACTGACGTAAAGACGAGCTACTGTAACAAAGAGTTTCCCTCACGGGGATCAATAAAGTATTTCTGATTCTGATTCTGATGTCCACCCCATTTATGTCAATGAATATAGACTAAATAATAGAAACACCTCAGTACAACACAATACAGTTCAACATCACATTCCATCCTCCAAAATGACCATAAATTGTAACCTTCATGAAAGCAGGATTTATTGCAGGGCTGTTTTATTAAACTGCATTAGTTTTAGCAATTTGTAAATTTTATTATATTTATATAGCGCAAAATCTTAACAGAAGTTATCTCATTGCCCTTTTCCTGTAGAGCAGGTCGTTTTAACAACATCCAAGCGTCAGTGGCGAGGTGAGGCAAAATTGTAGAAACAGCCTATAGCCTAGGTGTGGAGGCTTCACCTGAAGAGTGGAGGTTGGCTCACGAAGCGGCAACTCCCCGTCATCTTTAGTGTAAACCGGAGGACAGAGAGAGAGAGAGAGAGAGATGGAAAGGCTTCATGCAACACAAGCACGTCTGAGGCGCCGCGCAGGCAGCGGATCCAATTCAGCTCGTGTCACGGGCCACCAACTTAATTCATTGTTTAAAATCCCAATGCATTAAAAACGCATCGTCATTTACTAACTGATGAGAGAGGATCAGATATAGGCTAGCTGTATGGGAGCGGAAAAGGCTTCTGCTCCAATTAGGGAGTGGAGAAGAACTATTCTGCATTTCAACCCGTCATAACATTGGCAGCAGAATTACAGAAGTAGCCTAGTTGTCAGGATTATTATTATTTTCATTATGGCATCAGATTTTGTTTTCATAATGTTTAGTTACTCAATTAACTTAAAAAAAAGGTAATGCATCTTTAGCTTCACCTCTGGCATTATTAAGTAAATCTAGTCTTTTATAGTCAGACTATTCCAGTTAGTTTAGTACAACCAACATGATTTCCCTTGACCTCGAAAAGCTTAATTAAGTTGAACCAACTTAATAGTAATTCAAACATTGTGGTCATATTAATTCTTCAAATTACTTCATTAAAGCTTTTCTAACTTCTTTATTTTACTTCCATCCTACTCAAAAATGTCCATGCAAATTGTTAACGTATTTGTTTTGAGTATTAGAAATTTATTTCACTTAAGTCAGAATAAATAACACATAGCAATTCCAGTTTTTATAATCAAACCATTAATTATAAAACAAAAACATTTAAGAATATTATGTACAAAAAACATTGCACACTGAGGGCAAAGGAATGTACATTTAGTGTTGCAGGTGTTGGCAAAAACACATCAAATGGCTACATGTACTCTCCCAGATGAATATAGAGGATAGAAAGTTATCACATTTATAGAGAATTACGCTTATGTTTTACTACAAAAATATAAATAAATAAAACACATGTACTGAAGTAATGTCCTCAATTGAATAAAGGAATAACTCGATGAGCCCCAGTTTTTGTTGCATAAATATATGTATTTATTACAAAACAGATCTGTCCACAGAGAAGCAATGTGGCAGCAAGTACACATGGGCATCCAAAAGGTACACTTCTTATACCAGAACGATAGGTGGTGGTTTACAGGCTACATCATCTAAAGATGAGATAAAGAAAGAGTCTGTCTCCGTCCCAATTTATCAGTATAAGAAGAACAAAGACTTAATAACATAATCACAGGGCATGAGGCCTCCTTTGTGAAACCATACTTTAGTAAAGTGTCATAAATTCTAATACACCCATAAATCCCTTTGTCACCCCAAATTTCTCCCACAAATAGCATACACTCAATTTCCAGTTTATTGGGTCTGCCTAGCTAATTACTGCATTAGCTAACTAATACAGTGCACAACACAGCAATAAATTGTCCCTTCATGAGGGGAAATCATGATAATTTTTTGTTGAAACTGCTTTAGAGAGGTGTTGATTCAACTTTATGGTCATTTTGAGGCTGTAGTTTGTGCTTTATGCTTGTTGTAATTGTGTAATTGTATCGCATTACACTGAGGTGCTTCTTATGTTTTATGTTGCTATCCTGTATGCTGTTGCATGCTGGGGCAGCAGGCTAAAGGTAGCGGACGCCAACAGACTCAATAAACTGATCCGCAAGGCCAGTGACATTGTGGGGGTGGAGCTGGACTCTCTGGCAGTGGTGTCAGAGAGGAGGATGCTGGCCAAACTACATGCCATCTTGGACAGTGCCTCCCACCCGCTCCATGACGTGCTGGTCAAGCAAAGGAGCACCTTCAGCGGAAGACTCATCCCACCAAAAAGCACCACAGAGCGCCACAGGAAGTCATTCCTGCCTGTGGCCATCAAACTATTTAACTCCTCCTCTAAGGGTTAGTCTGTTTGACCCTAGGTCACTAAACTGGACATTGAGCATTACATCTCCGCCATAATTAATAAATTGTGCAATATTCTGTGTAATACCTCGGTGCAATATTAGTTTTCCCCTTGTTAGTTTTTCTTATTTATTGCTACTGAAACTATATACCTCAACTACTCTTCGACAGTACATGCACCTCCGCTTATTAATATTATTTATTACATAAGGAGTTACATTGTATTTTAAACTGTACTTTCATCACCAACCAGTAAACCCACTTGGTACTTGACACTTAGTTTATCTTATACTTATACCGACAGGATACTTAATTTATTTCTGACCTGTTTTATAGTGTTTATTTTTTCTAGTACTTTCTCCTGTGTGCACTGACGTAAAGACGAGCTACTGTAACAAAGAGTTTCCCTACGGGGATCAATAAAGTATTTCTGATTCTGATTCTGATGTCCACCCCATTTATGTCAATGAATATAGACTAAATAATAGAAACACCTCAGTACAACACAATACAGTTCAACATCACATTCCATCCTCCAAAATGACCATAAATTGTAACCTTCATGAAAGCAGGATTTATTGCAGGGCTGTTTTATTAAACTGCATTAGTTTTAGCAATTTGTAAATTTTATTATATTTATATAGCGCAAAATCCTAACAGAAGTTATCTCATTGCCCTTTTCCTGTAGAGCAGGTCTAAATCGTATTCTTTATAATATTATTTACAGAGAACCAACATTTCCCACCATGAGCAAGTACTTGGCAACTGTGGCAAGGAAAAACTTCCTTTTAAGAGGCAGAAACCTCGAACAGAACCAGACTCAGGGTGGGCAGCCATCTGCTGCTGCCACTTAAGTTGAGAGAGTAAGAGAGAGAGAGAGAGAGCAGCAGGAAAGAGAGCATACAGTAGCACATTGCAAATTCCACATAGAATTTTTAAATAATAATAATAATAATGATAGGGATAATAATGATGATTAGTAATAAGACTAATAATATTAATTGTAGTAGCGGTTGTCAAGCAGAAACTTGGGGGTAGTAAGTGGCCCAAAATCATAGATCCAGACTCTACAGTTCTGGAGGCAGAAATACCTGCTGAAAGCGACAGAAGGAGAGAGGAGCGAGATGATAAAGCACAAAACTACGGGAGAGAGAAGATGTCAAGTTAGTCACATGCATTAATGAGATAAGAATGCATACAGATGGAGAGCAAGAGGAGGAGAGAGGTACATCATGGGAAGTCTCCCGGCAGTCTAGACCTATAGCAGGTGTGCCTCAAGTGTGCATTGACGAGATAGTGAGCAGCTGTAATGAGTATTTCTGATTCTGATTCCGAAATAAAATACCTAAACGCAGACAGCGAGTGTTTATGACAACAGCCATGGATGAGGTTATGAAAAAGATATACTATGCGCCATAAAATTCAGGGGGATATGGGGGTAAACAAAAACTTGAACTCTGTTTGACAGTACAGGTATTCGCTGTGCAGACTCTTATAGAAAACTGGCTCTTAAAACAAGACGCTTATACTCTTCACAGAACAGCTCCTTTACATTTTAAGAGAATAAGAATAAGAATATTTTTAGAGAAGTGTTAGTGAATACATTAGATTGGCAGTTCCAGTTAGATCTAGTGGACATGTCAGCTTATTCAGAAAATTATGGTTTGCGTTATTTATTAACATGTATAGACGTGTTTTCAAAATACACATGGGCTCGGTGCTAGGAAAATAAAAGTGGAAGATGTGTCTCAGCAGCCTTTAAAGATGTTTTAGATGAAAGTAAAATCCATCCATCCATCCATCCATCCATCCATCCATTTTCTTCCGCTTATCCGGGGCCGGGTCGCGGGGGCAGCAGTCTAAGCAGGGACTCCCAGACTTCCTTCGCTCCAGACACTTCCTCCAGCTCCTCCGGGGGGATCCCGAGGCGTTCCCAGGCCAGCCGAGAGACATAGTCCCTCCAGCGTGTCCTGGGTCTTCCCCGGGGCCGCCTCCCGGTGGGACATGCCCAGAACACCTCCCGAGGGAGGCGTCCAGGAGGCATCCGGATCAGATGCCCTAGCCACCTCAGCTGGCTCCTCTCGGCGTGGAGGAGCAGCGGCTCTACTCGAGCTCCCCGTGTGACTGAGCTCCTCACCCTATCTCTAAGGGAGCGCCCAGCCACTCGGCGGAGGAAGCCCATTTCGGCCGCTTGTATCCGCGATCTTGTCCTTTCGGTCACTACCCAGAGCTCATGACCATAGGTGAGGGCAGGAGCGTAGATTGACCGGTAAATCGAGAGCTTTGTCTTTCGACTCAGCTCCTTCTTCACCACAACGGTCCGATACAGCGCCCGCATCACTGCAGGCGCTGTACCGATCCGCCTGTCAATCTCACGCTCCATCCGTCCCTCACTCGTGAACAAGACCCGAGATACTTGAACTCCTCCACTTGAGGCAAGGACTCCCCACCTACCCGAAGAGAGCAAACCACCTTTTTCCGGTCAAGAACCATGGCCTCAGATTTGGAAGAGCTGATTCTCATCCCAGCTGCTTCACACTCGGCTGCAAACCGTCCCAGTGCATGCTGCAGGTCCTGGTTTGAAGAAGCCATCAGAACGACATCATCTGCAAACAGCAGAGATGAGATCCTGTGGTTCCCAAACCGGACACCCTCCGCCCCTGACTGCGCCTAGAAATTCTGTCCATATAAATTATGAACAGAACCGGTGACAAAGGGCAGCCCTGGCGGAGTCCAACATGCACCGGGAACAGGTCTGACTTACTGCCGGCAATGCGAACACAGCTCCTGCTCCGGTTATACAGGGACCGGACAGCCCTTAGCAAAGGGCCCCGGACCCCATACTCCCAGAGCACTCCCCACAAAGCACCCGGGGCACACGGTCGAATGCCTTCTCCAGATCCACAAAGCACATGTGGACTGGTTGGGCAAACTCCCATGAACCCTCGAGCACCCGATGGAGAGTATAGAGCTGGTCCAGTGTTCCACGACCGGGACGAAAACCACTCTGCTCCTCCTGAATCCGAGGTTCGACTATCGGACGAATTCTCCTCTCCAGTACCCTGGAGTAGACCTTACCGGGAGGCTGAGAAGTGTGATCCCTCTGTGATTGGAACACACCCTCCGGTCCCCTTCTTATACAGAGGACCACCACCCCGGTCTGCCAGTCCAGAGGCACTGTCCCAGACCGCCACGCGATGTTGCAGAGATGTGTCAGCCAAGACAGTCCCACAACATCCAGAGACTTAAGATACTCAGGACGGATCTCATCCACCCCTGAAGCCTTGCCACCAAGGAGCTTGCCAACAACCTCAGTGACTTCGGCCAGGGTGATGGATGAGTCCGCCTCCGGTCCCCAGCCTCCGCTTCCTCTTGGAAAACGTGACAGCGGGATTGAGGAGATCCTCAAAGTATTCCTTCCACCGTCCGACAACATCCCCAGTCGAGGTCAACAGCTCTCCACCCGCACCGTGCGGTGTTGGTGAAGCTGCTGCTTCCCCCTCCTGAGCCGCCGGACGGTTTGCCAGAATTTCTTTGAGGCCGACCGATAGTCCTCCTCCATGGCCTCTCCGAACCTCTCCCAATCCTGAGTTTTTGCCTCTGTGACCGCACGGGCTGCAGCACGCTTAGCCTGCCGGTACCTGTCAGCTGCCTCGGGAGTCCCACGAGCCAACAAGGCCCGATAGGACTCCTTCTTCAGCCTGACGGCATCCCTTACTTCCGGCGTCCACCACCGGGTTCGGGGATTGCCGCCGCGACAGGCACCAGAAACCTTGCGACCACAGCTACGAGCCGCTGCATCGACAATGGAGGTGGAAAACATGGTCCACTCGGACTCAATGTCCCCAGCCTCCCCCGGGATCTGGGAGAAGCTCTCCCGGAGGTGTGAGTTGTAGACCCTGCTGACAGCGGGCTCCGCCAGACGTTCCCAGCAGACCCTCACGATACGCTTGGGCCTGCCAAGTCTGTCCGGCTTCCTCCCCTGCCAGCGGATCCAACTCACCACCAGGTGGTGATCGGTTGACAGCTCCGCCCCTCTCTTCACCCGAGTGTCCAAGACACGCGGCGGAGGTCAGATGATACGACAACAAAGTCGATCATCGACCTCCGGCCTAGGTGTCCTGGTGCCACGTGCACTGATGGACACCCTTGTGCTTGAACATGGTGTTAGTTATGGACAAACTGCAACTAGCACAGAAGTCCAACAACTGAACACCACTTGGGTTCAGATCAGGGGCCGTTCCTTCCGATTACCCCTCTCCAGGTGGCACTGTCGTTGCCCACGTGGGCGTTGAAGTCCCCAGTAGAACAACGGAGTCCCGGGCGGTGCACTGTCTAGTACCCCTCCCAGGGACCCCAAGAAGGCCTGGTACTCTGCACTGCCGTTCGGCCCGTGAGGCCGCCACAACAGTGAGAGACCTGTCCCCACCCGGAGGCGGAGGGACGCGACCCTCTCGTTCACCGGGTAAACTCCAACACGTGACGGCTGAGCTGTGGGGCTATGAGCAGGCCCACACCAGCCCGCCGCCTCCCCCGCAGGCAACGCCAGAGAAATGGGCGTCCAGCCCCTCTCGAGGAGACGGGTTCCAGAGCCCAGGCTGTGCGTGGAGGCGAGGCCGACTATATCTGGCCGGTAACGCTCAACCTCCCGCACAAGCTCAGGCTCCTTCCCCAGCCAGTGACATTCCATGTCCCTAGAGCCAGTTTCTGTGTCCGGAGATCTGGTCGCGGCCCCTGCCTTCGACTGCCGCCCAGATCTCTCTGCACCGGCCCCTTACGGATCCTCCTGCGGGTGGTGGGTCCACGGGAGGACGGCCCCGCCGCTCCTTCGGGCTGTGCCCGGCCGGGCCCGTGGGGAAAGGCCCGGCCACCAGGCGCTCGCCGTCGAGCACCCACCCCAGGCCTGGCTCCAGGGTGGGGCCCCGGTAGCGCCAATCCGGGCGACGTAACTGGCCTTGATTGACAATTCATAGGGGGCTTCTGAACCGCTCTTAGTCTGACCCGTCACCCTGGACCTGTTTGCCATGGGTGACCCTACCAGGGGCATAAAGCCCCAGACAACATAGCTCCCAGGGTCATTCGGGTACTCAAACCCCTCCACCACGTTAAGGTGGCGGTTCAAGGAGGAGTGAAATATCCCATAAAATACAAACAGAAAAAGGAAAGGAATTCCTAAACAAAGAGTTTGAAACATTAATCAAAAATAATAGAATAATTCACTTCACCACATCAAATGAGCCTCTGTTGTCGAACGGTTCAATAGTACTCTGAAATCTAAAATGTGCTGTTATTTAACAGCCATTAATTCTAAATGTTATGTAGACATTTGCAAGACTTAGTTAGGTCAGTTAGTTATCATCCTAGTATTAAAATGAAACCATCTGAGGTAACAAAAGACAATGAGCACATTGTTTGTAACAACCTATATAAAATAAAAGGCAAAGGAGTAATTCATTTTAAATATAAAGTCTGTGATACGGTGAGATTTTCAAAATTAAGAGGACCTTTTAAAAAAGGTTATGAACAAAATTATACTGATGAATATTTCACAGTAATGGACCGCGGAGCCCCCCTGTTTATAGGTTAGAAGATTATGATGATGAGGTATCACAGGGGACCTTCTATGAACCAGAATTCCTATACCTTATTGTGGACAAAGACAAAACTATTACGGTCATGCCGGTACCTGAGGCGTTTCTATGTGTTGTACCCTGTTGGTCGCTCTCCTGCATTGTGTATGTATGTATGTATGTGTGTGTGTTCTGGCGGGTGTGTGTGTTCTGGCGGGACACACCTGCAACTCATCCGCACCGACACACATGCATTCCATCCTGCAGTATATCAACCCCAGTCTTCAGTCCACTCGTCGCCAAATCGTTGTTTTAACCTCCATGGTAGTACACGGCGTGGGCTCCTAGACCTATACCCAGTATTTTCGTTGCTTGCTCTGTTAGTTTCACTAACCTCTGTTTGTTGTGCCCAGAATCATCACCTACCTGTCAGTTTGTCTTGCTCCACTGCACCGCCTGCTTGCCTCCCGGTCTACCCAGCTGTCTACCTGTCAGCTCTGCCTGGTCCTCACTAACTCCCCGCTTACATCACCGGTTCTGGACCCTAGATTCAGCTCACACTCCAGTGGCACCATAAGCTGGTCCTTTTCCCCAAACCTCTCCATTCAGTAACTGGACAATAAAACCCCTTTGCCTAAATCTAACTCCTGAGTCTGAGTTTGCACTTGAGTCCACCTTAGTAGATCATAACAAAAACGTTTAAAATAGAAAAGATCTTATTTAGAAAGAGAAGACAGGGTCGGAATATGGTACTAGTCAAATGGGTGGGATGGCCAGACAAATTTAACTCTTGGATTTCAGAAAAACGGGACATTCAGTTACAGCAGGGGTTTTCAAGCATACTACATACTGAGAATACTGTCTGAAATGGATGGGGAGGGAGAAATTTAATATCCAAAAACTTGGACAAACTTTTCACCAAAAGTTGAAGAAATTGCTGTGTCCACAAAAAAATCAAACAAGCGGGCGTGTCTAACAGCGACGCCTGGATTCTATATATCCATGCCACAGTTAATAACTGAAATAAACACCTGATTATCTATAAACGATATGGAGTACATCAAACTTTGTTACAATACCATCACAAACAGAGTGTCTGTTTTACAATGAAGTGATATGGAATTCACGTTTAAAGGAAAACTTGCTCAAATGTTGGGATTTATACCTGGAGAAGTCTTTGACACATCCACATTCCACATCCTTCATCTATTGATCTATTCCAATATTATAGAATATCAAACTGTAGGACACAGTTATGTACCTCTTTTAAGAATCGTACATATAGAAGGACCAAACAGTCATATGATCACATGGACGTATGACGGACCACACAACTTCCGGCTCTGTAAAACACACATCGATAGCATCAAAATATCAGAATGAACATATTCCTTTTATACAGTTATATGCAAAAGTTTAGGAACCCCTGACAATTTCCATGATTTTCATTTATAAATATTTGGGTGTTTGGATCAGCAATTTAATTTTGATCTATCAAATAACTGAAGGACACAGTAATATTTCAGTAGTGAAATGAGGTTTATTGGATTAACAGAAAATGTCCAATATGCATCAAAACGAAATTAGACAGGTGCATAAATTTGGGCACCCTTGTCATTTTGTTGATTTGAATACCTGTAACTACTTAGCACTGATTAATTGGAACACACAATTGGTTTGGTGAGCTCATTAAGCCTTGAACTTCATAGACAGGTGCATCCAATCATGAGAAAAGGTATTTAAGGTGGCCAATTGAAAGTTGTTGTTCTCTTTGACTCTCCTCTGAAGAGTGGCAACATGGGGGCCTCAAAACAACTCTCAAATGACCTGAAAAAAAAGATTGTTCTACATTATGGTTTAGGGGGAGGCTACAAAAAGTTATCGCAGAAATATAAGCTGTCAGTGTCCACTGTGAGGAACATAGTGAGGAAATGGAGGACCACAGGCACAGTTCTTGTTAAGGCCAGAAGTGGCAGGCCACATAAAATATTGGAGAGGCAAAGGCGAAGGATGGTGAGAACGGTCAAAAACAGCCCACAGACCACCTCCAAAGACCTACAACATCAACTTGCTGCAGATGGTGTCACTGTGCATCGTTCAACAATTCAGCGCACTTTGCACAAGGAGAAGCTATATGGGAGAGTGATGCGAAAGAAGCCTTTTCTGCACACACGCCACAAACGGAGTCGCTTGAGGTATGCAAACACACATTTGGACAAGCCAGCTTCATTTTGGAATAAGGTGCTGTGGACTGATGAAACAAAGATTGAGTTATTTGGTCATAACAAGGGGCGTTATGCATGGCGGCAAAAGAACACAACGTTCCAAGAAAAACACTTGCTACCCACAGTAAAATTTGGTGGAGGTTCCATCATGCTGTGGGGTTGTGTGGCCAGTGCCGGTACTGGGAATCTGGTTAAAGTTGAGGGTCGCATGGATTCCACTCAATATCAGCAGATTCTTGAGAATAATGTTGAGGAATCAGTCACAAAGTTGAAGTTACGCCGGGGCTGGGGCAACAAGACAACGACCCAAAACACTGCTCAAAATCTACTCTGGCCTTTATGCAGAAGTACAATGTTCTGGAATGGCCATCCCAGTCCCCAGACCTGAATATCATTGAACATCTGTGCGGTGATTTGAAGCGGGCTGTCCATGCTCGGCAACCATCTGGAACTGGAGATGTTTTGTAAGGAGGAATGGTCCAAAATACATTCATCCAGAATCCAGACACTCATTACAGGCTATAGGAAGCGTCTAGAGGCTGTTATTTCTGCTAAAGGAGGTTCTACTAAATATTGATGTGATTTTTCTGTTGGGGTGCCCAAATTTATGCACCTGTCTAATTTCGTTTTGATGCATATTGCACATTTTCTGTTAATCCAATAAATCTCATTTCACTACTGAAATATTACTGTGTCCTTCAGTTATTTGATAGATCAAAATGAAATTGCTGATCCAAACACCCAAATATTTATAAATGAAAATCATGGAAATTGTCAGGGGTTCCTAAACTTTTGCATACAACTGTATATGGAAACGTATTGATAAAACTACACTTCCAACCCGCAAAACATCAGTTAGACAAGAAGGAACATGTATCAACCATATATGCACAATACGGACAAATACATTGCGTACTATACAGCGCAAGAGGGTGGTGATTTACCAGGATACAGCGGCCTTGGATCTCGATAAGGGGCTGGTCTTGGGGGTATTTTTTGTGGCTTGTTTAGGCTTGCATTTGCCCTGGTTAAGAAAGGATTTACCGTCGCAGCACCGCATTTAAAGACAGCAGCTAAAAACATTGTTTCTGATGTTATCACCAACGTCATGAGTCATAGCAACAAACTGCAAGAGGGGTCAGGGGCCAAATATAAACAACTCAAGTTTCTATGATGCATTACAAAGTATGAAACACTTTTACAAAGCTTGAGACAAATTTACATTTTAGAAAACAAATTAACAAGACGCAAAACACTTTTACCAGTCCCGAAACAAATTTACAATGACAGATTCTTCACGGAAAGGGAATGTACCATACACCGGAAGTGACAAGGTGAAAGGTGTTGTTGTTGGTGAGCGCGGTAAATTCGTGTTGTGGTTGTGGAGTTAATGCCGTATATAAAGTTTATGGTGACAGAACATGGACTGCGGCCGAGGGATGTTTTGCCCATTTTGTGGCAAACACATGAGCAGCTTAACGCGGTTTTGCTTTACGTGTGGTCGGTGTTTGGAGTTTCTAAAGGACGCGGACCAGACGGAAACACAGGGGACGTCTCGACAGCCAGACAGTGCTAAGCAAAGTAAGTTGTTATTTGTTATTTTTTTAGTGTAGCAAAACGTTAGCTATCTGAGGCCATGTGAATAAAAATCAGTAATGCTAATAATGATTTTTTGAGCGGCTTATAACTTTCTGTTTTGAATTGGAACTCTGTCCATTTCAGCAGAACAACCATGCCCATTATATAAACAGTTCATGGAGTACAGAAGCTCGAAGTCAAAAGAACGCCAGTCTTTTAACTTTGGGCCAAAAGGAAGATTTAAGCCTAAAGAAAGAAAACACGTCCAGGTAAGTTGTACTGACCGTCCTATACAATTTTGCAATGCTCTATATGTATTTGTGTGTATGTGTGTATTTATTTTACCTGTGTATACATTAATTATATATATTTGTTATTTTACTAGATAAATGTAGGATTGATGGTGCCACATGAAACTGATGGAACCGATTTAAAACCTCTAAGAGGGAAAACACTCCCGTTATTTGCAGACCCGGAGGTAGCAGCACCTGATCTACTGAAACAAGCTGTACAGAAAATGAGAACATTTAACAAGGACATGCACGAAGGACCTTACGTCCGTTTGTATTCAGACTGCTCAGAGGTGGTCCATGTGCCTGGGTCAGAAAGGCCATTCAAATTGGCAGAATATAAAAAGAAAATAGAAGGCATATTCCAGGATCACTTTTTTCATTTGCCTAGAAAAACACTATAAAAGAGGTTAGTGGATCTCATGATGAAATATTTTTTACATATTTTGATACTCTGCTGGAGGATAGATAATGTTTGTTTGATTTATTTTTTTCAATGGATGATACCTCAGACTCTGATTCTGAAAATGTCATCACAACAAGGAGCACAGCTGAATTCAATCGAGCTGACACTTTGGTACATCAGTTATTTCTATTTTTTTTTAATATTTATGTATGTTTGTATTTATTAATTAGATGTGCATTGGATTTTATACATAAAATCTTTGTCCTGGTCAATAATTTAGTGGAAAAAGGTTTGTTTTGATTATTTTGCAGTAACTATTATACAGTAACACAGGAAACCAATCAGCATTGATATATGCTGTATGTGGTAATGGAACAATAATGGAAGCTGTTGAAAATTGTTGATAATTTTATCCGTTTCCTCTCAGGTTTTTGAACCACAAAATCGAAGTACTCCCAAACTCAAACTGGAAGATGAAAGGTAGGTGTTGCACACTTGTACACAAAGGAACTTTCAGGCGTGCATGTTGAAATTATTTCTTTACTTCTTGACTGGAAATAATAATAATAACCCATATCTTATTGGGCTATCGTGCTTTCACTACCGGGTAAAGGGCAATTTAACATTTTTTTTCATTTAAATCACAAAATTAAACTACTAGCAGATATTTCACTACTTATTCACATACACATTATACATTTATATTGCTGTTTTGGAGATGTTTTACCACTTTTGTTCACCTGGAAATACAGCAAGACTGCACATAAGCTCAACGTTGCTTCATGCTATCGGCTGTTTCTGTAACTGACTGAGGTGCCCCCTCGCTCCCTACCTAAAGAACCCACAGCTGCTTGAGTGAGCTTTACTTAATTCACCTGCAAGAGCTTATTGGTGTGTCCTAAAAACATAACAATAAGCTCTTGCAGGTGAATAAACACAAATGACAAATTTAACCAAACCATTAAAAAAAACATGTGAGAATGAAGTGGGGGGATGTAATGAAAGACAATGTTTTTTTTTTCTAGTGGTAATCAACCAATAGGAATCTTGGCTGTGTCTTGGTGTATACATAATGTTTACATGATTTGACTGTAGGCCTGAAGGACACCTGATGGTTTTAAGATGTCTAAAACACCCACTCTAGCCCAGAACACCTTGGCCACTAGAAAAGACCCATTGTCTCTCATTTCATCTATTTGACTCGCTGACAAAGGCTAGATGCCAAATTGCATGAGAGTACTTTTAAATAATCTATCTTTAAGTTGTTGATGTGATCAGAGAATTCGCTCTGATGAACTTGAAACAGAAAATACCATATGTGTAATGTGATTTATAACAAAATAATCTTTTTTTATAAATCTTTCTGTTCCCTCTACTGCTACCTTTTACTCAAAAGTAGATTTTATCATGGAGCTAATAATTTTTATGTTTTATCATGTTTCAGAGATGCACCAGGACATTCATCAACAATTCAGCCAGGACAGGTAATAAGGCAGACTGGCACCATGACATTTCTTGCTTTCAGTGTTGTTGTTAGAATAAAATGTACATAAGTTATCCCATTTATGTTTTGTTCTTAGTGACTTTACTTCTCTGAAGTACACAGCAATGCTGTGTGTGTATGTGTGTTATTAAACTTGTGTCTGTGAGAATAACAGGAATGCAACCTGCTATCCCATGACCGGCAGGGCAGGCTGATACCGTACCAGATGGTCTCGAGAGTAGTGGCTGCTTCAAGGCCGCTCTCGCAAGATAAACCTGATAACACCGCTTAGTTTTTTCTTATGTAGCAGTATACACTTCCCCCACTCCTTAGAAAACTATGTAACAGGAAAACTCCCTAAACTGAATAAAAGAGAGGAGGCTGCATAGATGCACTTCAGAGTGAGTAGGAGATGTAACTGAATGCATCTATGCTTACTCTCCTCGAGTAAAACTTAAGTTAATGCCTTTGTCTTTCTTTCCTTGTATATGATTTAAATGTTCTAGGTGTCTTGAACCTGACATTAACTTGGTCCTTCGAGCCGGATTCCAACATATCCAGAGTTTCCAGTGGACACGGAGGATTCCAGGGAAGACTGTGCACAGCGGCCCCCTAGGTGGGCTCCTAAGATCCTTTTGAGAGGAACTGGATTTCCTCCTCGTCAGCTGGAAACCGAGGATTGACGGAATCTGGAGGAGTTAGACGAAAGGCTGAGGACGGCGGAGTCCTGTCGCTGACTTAAATTCCGTGAGTAGGTTTTAAGTTAAAAACCTGTGTGACTGCTGCTGTTAGCGCGTCAAAAGGAGAGCCTTTGTGACTGCGGCTGCTAGCGCGTCAAAAGGGAAACCTTTGTGACTGCAGCTGTTAGCGCGTCAAGAGGAAATCCTTTGTGACTACGGCTGTTTAGCGCGTCAAAAGAAAAAGCCCTGAGGATTCTAGACCCTATCAGGCAAGAGAATAATTCGGGTGGGACGGTGGAATCCCCTTTTAGTGAGACTAAAAGTTAAAACTCCATGGTAAATTAGTAGGCCTCAAAAGTGTGCGAAAAAGACGTCTGTAAATAAGTAAATAGAAGAAGTGTGAATGATTGTGTGAGTGAACGGAGACAGAAATACCATTAGGTATTTTTTTTTTCTCATACCAAAGCAGTGGGAAAGAAAGCAATAAACCTTACAGGAAGCAAAGGCAAGAATTCTCCACTCGAAAGAGTTGAAGTGAGAATTACCTGGAAAGGTATTTTAATTATTGCCCCACTGATAACATCCCAACGTTTAGAACACCCTAGGTGTTAACCCAGCGTTGGACCAAATTACATAAAAAAAAAAATTTAAAAAAAAATTAATTAAAAAAAAAAAAACAGCTCCAGTATGGGCAAGAGTCAAAGTAAGCCCAAAACTAGGGAGGATTTACAGTGTAAAGATTGGAAGTATATAGAAAAACAGGATCCTGATAAAATAAAATATTTGGATAAATGGGTAAAAGATTACGGGTTTAATGGTAAACTAAACGTCAAAACAATTAAGCTACTACAGGAAACAATACAAAAAAACACCAACAAAGATCCTAAAAAGATGAAAAAGTCAGGTTATGAGGAAACCAAATATTGGATAAAAGTAGCTGAAAAACGTGAAGCTGGAGAAAGAGACAGAAAAAATAAGGAAAAAATAGGAGAAGTAGATGAGAAAACTGAAAAAAAACAAGTAATGTTTCACAGACAGGAGGATGATGAGACAGGGCCGGTAGGAAGAAGGGCAGAACGGAGAAATGAGGAAGGTGCCTCAGGGGGACCTCCTCCCACAGCTCCACTATACCCTGATATTCCCCAAGACGAACCCCCTGAGTATGATACCACGCCTCCCAGAGCACTGAGATCAACCCGAGGTACTGCAGGCCTTGGATGGTCTAAGAAATTGGGAGGACTTTTTTCCCCAACTAGTCCTCAAGCTATAAATATGAAAGTAGCAGATGAGTATCCTATGATACAAGTAGCAAATCCAAACACGAATGAAGGCCAACCACCAACAATCCTTGTTTATAGAACTTGGAACATGAATGATGTTAAAAAAGCCTTAGAGGGCATAACTCCATACAAAGATGTCACCCAATTTGTAATTGACATGGAAAATGTGCGAAAATCCTATCATCTAAATGGACAAGAAGTCCAACAAATCTGGATGTGTGCTCTGGGACCAGATTGGCATAATGTTAGAGGAGATTGGAATCCTCTGAACGCAGCAGGTGACGCTCCCCTTCCATGGGACAGCCAACAAATAGCAGTAGAAGTAAACGGTCTGGCAACCAGAGCCACAGCCAGGTTTAAACAAAAAGCAAATTACACTGAAATAGGCAGAGCAAGACAAAAAGATGATGAAACTTTTGATGACTATAGACACCGCATGACTACAGTGTTTAAAATCCATTCGGGACTGACTGACGACAATAATGACCAAGGAGCTTACAGACAACAGTTGAAAAATGCTTTACATGCGGGCTCAAAAGACGCAGTCAGAAGCTGGGTGCAGAAGCACTACATCGGACTGTCTACCGGTACCCTTGATGAGTACATTAATCATGCTTTGCACGCAGAAAAGGTTGCTAAAGAAAAAAGGAAAAAGACAGTAGGGACGTTTTTTGGTGAGGCTGAGACTGAGGAAGTGTTTTACCATGATCAGAATAGACAGAGGGGAAGAAGCAATAGAGGGCGTGGTTTTCATAGAAAGGGACAGAGAGGAGGCAGAGGCAGAGGAGGTTTCGGACAGAGAAACAGACAGAGAGAAGCAGGGTGTTGGAACTGTGGGAAAGAGGGACACTTCGCTGTAGATTGTCCAGAGAATCAACAACAAGCATGACTAGAAGCTAATACTACTCAGACACCAAGATTAGATGATGTCAGTGATCATGATGAAGTTCTAATAAATTACCAGGACTTGCTTGCAGTACATTTTGAGAAACCGATAGTGACTTTAAGTGTAAATGGAAAACCAATTGATTTTCTTTGTGACACAGGGGCATGCAGAACAACTTGTAAGGAAAGTTTCCCTAGGGCTAAATCTAGTAATAGCAGTGTTGCAGTACGAGCAGCAGATGGCAAGTTGACTCATGTGGAAGAGTCTGAGCCAGTCTGGTTGAGGGATCCACAGGGACAGTCATGTCAGATATCTGTTTTAATGTTCCCAGAGTGTCCAGTAAATCTGTTGGGACGGGATGGTCTGTTTTTGTTGGGATTAGCTCTTGTTCCTACATCACAGGGAAGGATAGAGGTAAAGAGAAAAGCAGAACTAACCCAGGAAGACATCTTTGTCTTAAAAGGTTCAGGGCTACCTCATTACTACTACTCTTTAGATGTCCCAAATAAGCCCCCACACGACACTGCAACTGCATTAATGACAGAGGGAAGACAAGTTATTTCCAGACCACAAGACAAAATGGAGGAAGGAAATTTGCATGTCACTCTATGGTTCAAAATCACTCCAGGACCAGACACAGAGTATGAAGCAAAATTAGACAGAGCAACACCTGTTAAAATCACAATAGATTACATTTATTCGGATGCAGAAAATACTGCCGTTGCAGGTGTAATCATACCAGATAATTTAAAACCACTAAACAGGATGTGGCTTCCATCCCATATTTCGCTGTACAAAAATGAAAACTTGCAGTGGAAAGACCTGGGGAAGCTGGTTCAGCAAGCCAAAGCAGCAACTGACTGGACAGCGACCTCCGTCAACACATGGACAAGCGCGTCCGCAGGCCTGACTAAAAAAGCACTGTTTTGGTCAGTCCAAGTCCAAAAAGGCGTGCACCTCCGTGGTGCTAGTAAAAAAAAATGACATGTGTTTTTGACTCAGGAAGAGGAGAAGCTAATTCAAAGTGTTCCTGACTCATTATGGTCCAAGGGACCAACAGATGTAGGGCTAGTTAAAGGAGCATTACCTGTCCAGATTAGAGCTAAGACAGAATACCGTCCTTGTGTGAAACAATATCCACTGAAAGCAGATGCACGTGAAGGCATTAAACCAGTGATTGAAGATCTGATAGCTGCAGGAGTCATTATAAAGTGTGACGATTCACCATGCAATACACCAATATTTCCAGTAAAAAAACAAGCACCCTCAGTGGGTTGGCGAATGGTACAAGATCTGCAGGCTGTAAATAATGCTGTAATACAAAGAGCACCTTGTGTGCCTGATCCGCACACCCTTTTGAACTCATTAAGACCAGATGCTAAAGTATTTACCGTAGTTGACATCAGCAATGCATTCTTTTCAGTCCCAGTGGACAAAGATAGTCAGTTTTGGTTTGCTTTTACTTACGAAGGTCAACGTTATACATATACCAGATTGCCCCAGGGATATTGTGAAAGTCCCACAATATACTCACAAGTGATGAGTGCTAGCATGGCTAAGTTCCAACCCCCAGGAAACAGCCAAGTTTTGTTGTATGTAGATGACATACTTTTAGCTTCTCCAGACGAAGACATCTGTAAAAAAGACTCCATAGCACTGTTGACACATTTAGCTGAGCAAGGCCACAAAGCAAGTAAAAGTAAGTTGCAACTGTGCAAAACACAAATAAAATATTTAGGCCATAATCTTAGCTCAGGAGGAAGAACAATAATTGAAGACAGAAAGACGACAATCTTAAAGGCTCCAAAACCACACACAAAAAAACAAATGATGTCGTTTTTAGGGTTAACGAACTACTGCAGGTGTTGGGTACCTAATTATGCTGAAATAACTGCACCGCTCCAGAAATTAATGTATGATGAAAACATTAAAATGACTACTCCATTGAAATGGACAGAAGAGGCAGAAAATGCGTTCTGTACTTTAAAACAAACTCTCGTTTCCAGTGCAGCTTTAGCATTACCTGACTACAGCAAAACATTTGTGCAAATGGTAGACTGCAAAGGGAAATTTATGACTTCTGTTTTGACACAACAGCATGGCGATAAGATGAAACCTATAGCCTATTTCTCCTCTAAATTAGACAGCGTAGCATGTGCCCAGCCACACTGTGTTAGAGCGGTGGTGGCTGCTTCTATGGCAGTAGAAACTAGCGCTGCTATTGTGTTATTTCACCCGCTGGTGTTGAAAATACCACATGCAGTTTCAGCGCTGCTGCTGCAGACAAACATGACTTTTCTGTCTCCAGCAAGACATCTGTCATGTATGGCTGTGTTGCTTTCACAACCTCATTTAACTATTGAGCGATGCACAACCCTCAATCCAGCTACACTTCTGCCACTCCCTGATGACGGAAATGCACATGACTGCCAGGAACTTGCTGAACAAACGGCAAAAAGCAGACCTGATCTTACTGATCAACCTTTAACAACAGGAGAAACAATTTATGTTGATGGCTCTTCAAAAAAAAATTATCTAGGAAAAACACAAACAGGTTATGCTGTAGTGACCAAAGATAAAATATTAAAAGCTGAACAATTATCCTCACACTACTCTGCCCAAGCGGCAGAGATAGTGGCTCTAACAGAGGCGTGTAAATTAATGAAGAATAAAGACGCTACTATCTATACAGATAGTCAATATGCTTTGCTACAGTCCATACTTTTGCACAGTATTGGCAAAATAGAGGAATGATCACATCCACAGGGAAACCAGTAACACATGCAGACCTCTTATCTAACCTGCTCAAGGCAGTAGTGTTACCAAAACACCTCGCAGTTTGTAAATGCGCAGCTCATACCTCAGGGACAGATCAAGTATCACTAGGGAATGCATTTGCAGACAAAACAGCTAAACAAGCAGCCGAGGACAGATAAAAGTGCTTATGCTGACCTCGGACACTGTTATGACTGATACAACACTCCAAGACATGCAACAACAAGCACCACAGAAAGAAAAGGATTTGTGGGTAAAACACGGAGCACAACTACAAAATGACATCTATGTATGACCAGAGAAAAAACCAATCCTTCCACACAACCTATACAAATGGGCTGCAATATTGAGCCATGGTGTTACACATGTCTCAACAGGAGGGATGGTGGGACAGATAAACCAACACTACACAACCTATGGATTTAACTCTTATTCAAAAAATTTTTGTAGAGCATGCTTGACCTGTGCTAAGCACAATCCTCAGGGAAACTTAAGACCTAGAAGAGGGCGTTTCCCTTCACCACAGTATCCGTTTCAAGCAATACATATGGATTTTATAGAGTTAAATCAGAGTGAAGGAAAAAAGTACTGTCTGGTCATAATAGATGCCTTCTCTAAATGGGTAGAGCTGTTTCCAACCAAACACCCAGACGCATTAACAGTGGCAAAAGCGTTATGTAAAGACATAATACCCCGTTATGGAATTCCGGAAAAACTTTATAGTGATAATGGAGCACATTTTGTAAACCAATTGATCAAAAAGATAGGAATAATGTTTCACATTAATCTAAAAAACCACTGCGCATATCACCCTCAAAGTGCAGGATTAGTGGAACGCATGAATGGCACTATAAAAAACCGTTTAAAGAAATGTATTGAAGATACAAAGAGACCCTGGACTCAGTGCATAGATTTAGTGAAAATGTACATCAATATTACAGCAACTTCAGGTTTAACTCCATATGAGACGTTGTTTGGTAGACCATACAGGCTGCCACAGTTTAAAAATCAGTGGGAGCTGAGTGAAGAAACCGACCTAGCAGACTATATGAGAAAAATGTTAGAAAAACAAAAAAGAAAACAAGCTGATGAAAATCCTTCTGCTTCTCAACAGGAGATCCAGTTAGTGGAACCAGGAGATTGGGTGCTGATACGAAGCATTAAGAGAAAACATTGGCACTCTCCCAAGTGGGAAGGGCCTTATCAGGTATTGTTAAACACTCCCACAGCCATAAAAATAGCTGAAAGATCCACGTGGGTACATCTTACTCATTGCAAAAAGGTCATCTCCTCCGACAGTTCCACAGAGAAAAGTGACTCACAGTCTGATAATAGGGTGGACTCAGGTGTGTAGAACCTGAGTAGACTCGAAAGTCAGTGAAGAATTTCCAAGACACCAGACTCATTAGAGGACACTCTCGGGGAAGATGGCGTCTAGATGGATAAATGATGCTATTAGGTGCTGGGGAGTGACCATCGTATTTATATTAATTTTCCTTTTCACCTGGTACTTGTGGGGAAATCCTAGTGAACCTACCAGCAACGTCACTCGCACCAAGAGAAACACTAAACCGGATAACAAAACTCACACTTGGGTAAACTGGTTGAAAACCAAAAAAGGGGTGGGAAGAGATAACAACTGGTTTTTGATTGTAGAGCAGGCAGCTAACGCAACCAGCAGTGATTGTGTTGTCTGCATGGGTCCCAGACCAATAGCAAGAGTTGTGCCGGCAGCAATCCCTGCCCAGTGTCTAAATACCGCCATGAACGACAAAGAAGTGGATGTTACCGAAATGTTAAATTGCACCAAGCTTATGTATCAAAAAGATGAGACCGCAAATTGGACGAGAGACTTCCCGAAAATAGGAACACAATCGGGTAAACCTAGTGGGACTCCCTGGTATGATCCTCACATAGCAAAAGGCAATTTCTCATGCATAAATTTGATTGGGTCAGGTAAAAGACAGGGAAACTTGACTGAGGACTGGTGCCAAGGCATCCAAGAGTTCCCCACTACTAACTTCTCATCAATTAGCAGAGCTGACATCTGGTGGTGGTGCGGAAAAGGAAAAGTCCTGAAGACCCTGCCAATAAATTGCACGGGCTTGTGTGCTTTGGTATCCTTTATAATGCCAGTCACAGTGTTTAAGGTGTCTTCTGCAGAATTGGTAGAAAAAGGAAATCAGCAGTTGCCAGTACAGCTGAAAAGAACAAAGCGTACAACATGGCAACAGACCGATCCGACTTACATAGACGCTATAGGAGTCCCTCGTGGCGTACCAGATGAGTACAAGATAGCAGATCAGGTGGCTGCAGGGTTTGAGTCCCTGTTCTGTTGGTGGTGCACGATTAACAAAAATGTAGACCGAATCAATTACATCCATTATAACGTACAGAAATTGGGCAATTGGACACAGAGTGGGTTTGAGGCTGTTCATGGACAGCTTTCCTCAACGTCACTGATGGCATTCCAGAACCGCATAGCTCTTGACATGTTGCTTGCAGAGAAAGGAGGTGTGTGTGCTATCTTTGGGAGCAATGTTGCACCTTCATTCCTAACAACACTGCAGCAGATGGCAGTCTCACCAAGGCCATAGAAGGGTTGAAAACTCTGAATGGTAAGATGAAAGATCACTCTGGTGTAGACACCACTATGTGGGACTCTTGGTTAAATGCTTTTGGGAAATACCGAACCTTGGTGTCCTCAATTCTAATATCTCTAGCAGTCTTTGCTGCAATATTAACCTTATGTGGATGTTGTTGTATTCCGTGCCTGCGTTCTTTGTCAACCCGTCTCATCACCACAGCAATTTCACCTATGGAGGACCGTTTAACCCAGATGTATCCACTCCTGCAACAAAACCGAGATAATGATGACAACACAGATGAAGAATCAGACCATTGGCCTGGTTTGTTCCCTGATCCAGGTGACTATGAGTCACCCCTGTAAGTAACCTAACACACACTCTGAGTGTAAACATTTTGCCAGACTCATAAAAATGATCTTGCAGTCGAAAATCTAGCGAAGAGACTGATTGAGTGATATGAGAATTTGAGAACAAAATGTGATAAACAGGAGGGAAATGTTAGAATAAAATGTACATAAGTTATCCCATTTATGTTTTGTTCTTAGTGACTTTACTTCTCTGAAGTACACAGCAATGCTGTGTGTGTATGTGTGTTATTAAACTTGTGTCTGTGAGAATAACAGGAATGCAACCTGCTATCCCATGACCGGCAGGGCAGGCTGATACCGTACCAGATGATCTCGAGAGTAGTGGCTGCTTCAAGGCCGCTCTCGCAAGATAAACCTGATAACACCGCTTAGTTTTTTCTTATGTAGCAGTATACACTTCCCCCACTCCTTAGAAAACTATGTAACAGGAAAACTCCCTAAACTGAATAAAAGAGAGGAGGCTGCATAGATGCACTTCAGAGTGAGTAGGAGATGTAACTGAATGCATCTATGCTTACTCTCCTCGAGTAAAACTTAAGTTAATGCCTTTGTCTTTCTTTCCTTGTATATGATTTAAATGTTCTAGGTGTCTTGAACCTGACAGTTGTTGTTTCAGACATTTTAATCATTTTTTTTTTTTCAGATAGTAATATCTGATGCGGATGAGGATCTGGATCCACCTGAAAAAAATCCAGAAAAAACTTCTTGCTCCAGGTAAATAAAAAAAATCATAATGACTGACATAATTAAATTTATTTAACTGATTACATGGAACATTTTTGTTTGTAAGATCTTTTAACATGGAAATTTAATTAATAATAATATAATTTCCCAACAGTAAATACACAGACCTGTATTCACCAAATGTTGAGCAAGAGGATGAAGAGCCGGTTGCTGTCAATGTGAAGAATTTCCAACACACAGCAATGTAATATGACAGCTTTTGACTATAGCACTCCTGTTTTTTCACTGTACAATAGTTCTGGTATATCTGGAATATCCACAAATTAAGTCACTTTTTGTCATTACAGGGAGGAGACGGACATTACATTACCTGACATCATAGCAAACCTGTCACTTCCTATTGATCATAAAAGAGTCAGCCGGTTCAACATCTCAAGGGCTAATGTTTGGGATGGGGCAGTCAGAGGTTTCAAGCGCACAACATATTCTGAAACCTGTGACATGCTGGTCAGATTTACTGATGATACTGGTGTTCTGGAAGAGGGAATTGACACTGGTGGTCCAAGACGAGAGTTTTTAATTCTACTAATGAAACACCTAAAAGACCGGCCCATTTTTGATAGGCTACTAATGGTTGGTTAATGATTATTGACCATATATATCACATGACAAATGCTTGTATATAACAGTATTGTTTGTTTTAATTTTGCAATTTGAATTCATTCACAGCTGTTAGGGAGGATGAATACTACCTGGCAGGAAAGATGATTGCTGTGTCAGTTGTGCATGGAGGTCCAGGACCCCATTTCCTGTCGAAAGATCTTGTACATTATCTTGCAGGCCAGCCTTCATTCAAAGCACCAATTAATTTAATAACTGATGAAGAACTAGGGAAAGCTTTGCAAAAGGTGAGAATAGCATAAGGCTACGGTATGGTAGGGCAGGGTTTTACATAGTTCCTGCAGTGTTTTGAGACAGTGTTTACTTCCCATATCCAGTACAGAATTTGTTTCATTAATTTATTAGTTTTTGATGGTGTAAAATTACACTATGCTGTGTATGTATCTCATTAAAAAAATAAAGAGATACAGTGCTTACAGTTATTGACTGGGGTGTTTATGCCCCTTTTCATGTGTTTCAGATTGAGAATGCTGCTTCATTGGATGCTCTGCACAAATGTATGATGAGACACAGCACAATGTTACAGACAGCAGGTTGTCTGAGACATGTGGCTACTGTGGAAGAAAAGACAGAAATTGTTTCAGACTACCTCCAATGGTATGTTATTGAACGGAACTCATCTGTAATTGACAGGTAAGATGATATTTGTAGTGATGAGATTTTCTTCTTTTTTATGTATTTATATAAGAATTTTTAGTTTGTAGAAATACCTCAGGGTCCCCATCTTTGGTTTATGCAAGCATGTATATCCGTTACCAATTTGTCACTATGACAGAATTTGTAACATATTTCAACTGATATGTGATGTCGCTTCATTCTGTGCCTTGTCAAACTACAGTGCCTTCATTAAGTCTACACACCTTTATAGATTCAATTTAAAATAGATATTAATATTTTTCCTTATCAATCTACACACAATACATCATAATGACAAAGCAAAAACAGAAATTAGATCTCAGGTTTTTCCTCCTGACTAACTCCTCCATAGAGTTCAAGAGGAAAATCAGTCCAGTTACCCCTTAAAGTGATCCATCCACCTCTACTGCACATCTGGCAGCAGAGTGGCTCACTTGATCCATCAAACCCTTGATGACTTGCTGCTGTTTATCCAACCACCTGCTCCATACTGTGCCAGTGTCATTTACATCTGAATCTATTCCTGCCCTGATTGGTGTGGTGGGAATTACTAGAATTGTTGGGTCTTTGTATATTATAGAGTGTGGTCTAGACCTGCTCTGTCTGTAAAGTGTCTTGAGATGTCTCTTGTTATGATTTGATACTATAAATAAAATTGAATTTATTTGCATTAAAGGGTTATATAGGTTATTTTATAATATAAAAGCAGATATAATATATAATATAAAATCAGATATAAAAGTGTGCTGATGTTGACTGGTGTGTAAAGCCTGAAGCTTCATACACAAGGAATCCAGGATGGAATTATTCCAAAGGTGGTTCAACAGCATACTGAGAAAAGGGTTCATTAACTTATGTGAATGTGATATTTCTTTTTTTTTTATTAAATTGGCTACAATTTCTAAAAAACAGTTTTTGCATTGTCATTGACGTATTGTGCGTATACTGATGAGGAAAAAGATTAATATTACTATTTTAAATTGAATCTATAACACAACAAAGTTTTGAAAAAGTGCATGGGGCATGTAGACTTTGTAAGTGGTCAAGCCACCCAGCCGTCTGTGTCATTCCAGTCTTCTGTTTCTGTGTGTAATACTTAGTTTGTAACAATTAACTTTTAATGTGCAATGTGAAAACAGGGTTCTTTAAATCAATTTTCAACACAATAATTTTTCCCCCCAAATGTACGTTTGTTAAGGTGGATAGTAATTGTAGAGAAAAGAATATTTAATAGTTTTCTTTAATTTAAATTCAGTTGCCACTACACAGCAGTGAAACAATGTTTTTGTTCACTCTGTAGATTCAGGGAGGGTCTTTCAACCCTGGAGTTTTTAACTGCACTACAGCAGCACCCTACTTTGCTGGCCCCTGCCCTGTGCCACTCTGAAAAGCAACTCACTGCTTTTGACCTTGAGATACTCTTCAAACCTGGCCTCAGTCCTTCGGGGAGTAATCAAAGACTTAAAGAAAGTCAAACCATGGGCTACTGGGCAGACCATCTCCTTGATTGTGAAGGTTTGTTTGTTTATTTGTTTTTTATATCTAGTAAAGAAAACTCATGGAAATTAAAGCTGCAAGCAGCATTTATCGGGGTTCAAGCATTTCCAGCCTTTAAGCACATAAGCATCAAAAGACAATAAGTTTTATTTAGCAGTAATGTAACTACCTAAATCACAGAAGGAAAAGACCATTACATGGAACTTACCATGGGAATTATATATTTTTCAAAGCTTTTTGAAAGTTATAGTGCCACCAATGGTCCGATCTCCATGAAATTTTGCATGCTTCTATAGAACAATGGTTCGGGACCCACCGCTCTGCACATTTTGTAAGTCTCCCTTATTTAATGCACCTGATTCAGATCATCAGCTGTCAAGGAGAGAGCTCCATGAACTGTACTGAGTGTGTCAGATAAGAGAGACATACAAAATGTGCAGAGCAGTGGGTCCCGAGGACTGGAGTGGAGAACCACTGCTTTAGAATGTTGTCTCATATGCTCACCAATTTTTGTGAAGTTCTGAGTTTTCGTTTTAGATTTATAGGCTTTTGAGTGTTTTGCCACGGCCATTTTCTAAATGACCCTGTTATGGCTACCCAAATGGTAAAATTCAACTTTTTTTAGACAATTATTGATCTAGAGAGTCCAGACAATTGTACTGCACTGGTTTGGTTGCGATTGGGCAAAAAATCTAGGACTAGTTTGCGCAAGTAGGTTTTTAAGATGATAGCGAATTTCTGATGAACAATTTGACTGACAGCAGTAGTACTTGAGGCAAAGTTGTTCAGTATGAGGATATCTATCAAATGATATGCATCACGTGATTAAAGGTCGGAAAACTTATAATAAAACCCTAATAATAAAAATCAGTACAATTACAATAGGGTTTCAGCTCTTTGAGCTTGAACCCCTAATTATGTATCTGAATTGTTGGTTTTTTTTTGCAGAAGGCCAGGCTGCTGTGTCTGTGGAAGATGTTTTGATGTTTGCAACTGTGCTGTCTTCACTTCCCCCATCTGGCTTGGAACCACTGCCACAAATAGAGTTCCTGGAATGACTCTGTGTTCCCAATGGCAAATACATGTACAAACTCCTTGAAATTACCACTCCTAGACTCATACACTTTGTTTAAGTCACGGACTTTGGAATTCAAAATAGTCCAGGATTTGGCTGTTTTTAAGCTAAATGATGGATGAACCCTAGAGTTAAGACTCTGAAAACATTGTTGTTGTTAAAGGTTCACTTTAAAGTGCAGTTGCCCAAATTGTTTTTATAATGTAACAGTATGTGAGCATGTTTTTCTCACTGTTAACATTTTGAAAATGTTTTAGATTTGTGGCTCTCAAACTGGGATCCCTCTGTGAATCACTGTTTTAGATAAAGAAACAAATAGTTCAAGAAGTAAAGTTTTCTATACTGCAAAAATTTAATAAATACTTACTATTTTTGATTAATTTACTTCACACTTAAAAACAATTAAGCTGTGGGTGACAGATTCATAAACATTGTGTTCAGACAGACAACAGTATTCCACCACTACAAAAAACCCTCCCTTTTTGATCATTTCATAGCTGAGCCATTTCTTTTAGTTTCATATACAGTTCTGTTGCAGACTCCCAGTTTTCTGGCTTCTGTAACTGATTGTGTTCCATGTCCACGATTACAGCATACGAGTGGCCCTCGTTAAAATATTGAACACATTGATGAAGTATGTCTGGTGTTTCCGTCTGGTCCGCGTCCTTTAGAAATTCCAAACACCGACCACACGTAAAGCAAAACCACGTTAAGCTGCTCATGTGTTTGCCACAAAGCGGGCAAAACATCCCTAGGCCGCAGTCCATGTTCTGTCACCATAAACTTTATATACGGCATTAACTCCACAACCACAACACGAATTTACAGCGCTCACCAACAACAACACCTTTCACCGTGTCACTTCCGGTGTATGGTACATTCCCTTTCCGTGAAGAATCTGTCATTGTAAATTTGTTTCGGGACTGGTAAAAGTGTTTTGCGTCTTGTTAATTTGTTTTCTAAAATGTAAATTTGTCTCAAGCTTTGTAAAAGTGTTTCATACTTTGTAATGCATCATAGAAACTTGAGTTGTTTATATTTGGTATAAAATTTGTTTTTTCAATGTAAAGCCAGCAGGACAATTACTCTAAACACAAATGATCTTGTTTTGTTTCTGGGGCAATGTACATTCAATTTTTTCTGGAGTGTTTTGATGATGCTTACAAGTGTTCCCTACGGGTATGGGATTAATTATAAAGCCAAGACACCCGATCATCTCCAGCTCAGAACTGATCTGCTTTCTGGCCTGCCTGTGTCTAAGGATAAATAAAATCATGTCAGAACATATCAGAAGAAAGTTGTCTTTATTGAAAATTTTGCATGGAGCATCTCCTTCTCAGAGAAAGAATATTATTAAATCTGCATCCCCTATTTTAGCTCTTATAAATTTGATCTTAATATCTACACCGTTTATCATTAACTTGTTTTGAAAAAAACAAATCAGAATGTAAAGGAGTAATTAACTCTACCACGCAGCCTCCTTCTGTATACCCCATTCTCTTAACAAGTCCTTCGTTATCTTATCCAGCTGTCACATCCTCCATATGTCCTGCAGTACCCATGCAGAATAGTCCAGATCAAAACTCCGTCTGCAGAGTATCCTTCCAATAATTTAAAAGACATTCTATAATACATCGATAAGCATAGGTGATTGACAACTGTTATGAGCCTATCCCCCAGCAAAATGTCCACTTGTGAAAATATTGTACAACCTGGGTAGTTGATAAATCCCACTTCATCTCCTTGTGCCAGATTTCCCCCTGTTAGCTTTGGTGATCTTAACACGTGTATATAGAAAAGTATTGTTCAGATCCAGATAGTCCTCTGTGCTTGCCGGGACAAAAAATTGTATTGGCGCAGAGTCTGAAATGGCTGCAAGAGGGGGAACTTTGATGCAGCCATATTTCTCTATACTTGTTTGTGTCAAAGGCACCACAGACAGCTCTAATTCCGATTTAACACATGCTTTTGACATGTTATGTACCAAAGCCATTCCTGCTAGAATATATCTCTTGTCTTACGACATTTTGCCGACTTACTTCTCCTTGCTTGTGTATTTTTTCTTATCTTAGTATTGCTTATTTAATATTCAACGATGCCTCTGTAGTTGGGAACTCCCCCTTTGTCCAGGTGGACGTTTTATTGGTCGATGTGATATTGCCATTATTCCTGACCCCTCTTGCAGTTTGTTGCTATGACTCATGACATTGGTGATAACATCAGAAACAATGTTTTTAGCTGCTGTCTTTAAATGCGATGCGACGGTAAATCCTTTCTTAAGCAGGGGAAATGCAAGTCTAAACAAGCCACAAAAAATACCCTCAAGACCAGCCCCTTATTGAGAACCAAATGTTTTCCAAAATGTAAATATGTCTCGAGCTTTGTAAAAGTGTTTCACACTTTGTAATGTTGTTTTGCACTTCCCAGCCACCGTAAATTTACGTGCATCATCACATAAAGACAAAGGCAAATCTTCAATAAAATTCACATTTCTAATTTTTAGCAAATCATCATCAACATTTTTACAAAATAAGTTTTTTCACTATTTGACGGCCCTGATAAAATTAGACTAAATGCTGTAGTCTAAAATCAAAATCAACATGCTCTCTACCACCCATTTTAATAGTTGTACGGTAAGGTTGTAAGATCAGAGAAGCCACAACGTTTGATGTACACCACCTTTTTACAACTGATTTATTTTTTAGCTCAAATGCCTTTTTATTCCTAACTATTGTTTCTGTGTCTACAGAGCAGGTCTAGACCATACTCTTTATAATTTTAATTACAGAGACCGAACAAATCCCACCATAAGCAAGAATTTGGCGACAGTGGCAAGAAAAATTTTCCTAGAGGGAGGCAAAATGCAAATACCACCTAGAATTTTTTGTAATAATTTATTTGTTGTGGTAACATTATTATTAATAAATTAATAATAATAGGAATGACATCTATATGAATAATAATGACCGTATTAGTAACAGAGCTAATAACAGGAACAGCGGGGGCAGCAAGTGGCCCACAACCATGGATCCAGTCTCTGGAGGCAGAAATACCTGCTGAAAGCGAGGGAAGGAGAGAGGAGAGAAATGAGAAAGCACAGAACTACGGGAGAGAGAAGATGTCGAGTTAGTAACATGCAATAATAGGATATAAATGCATACAGATGGAGAGGGAGAGGAGGAGAAAGGAAAGAGGTACATCCCGGCAGTGTAGACCTATAGCAGCATAACTAAGGGATGGTTCAGGGCTCACCCGAGCCAGCCCTAACTATAAGCTTTATCAAAGAGGAAAGTCTTAAGCCTACTCTTAAATGTGGAGATGGTGTCTGCCTCCTGAACCCAAATTGGGATGTGTTTCCACAGGAAAGGAGCTTGACAACTGATCTGCAAAGGACAAAGGATCTGCCTCCCATTTTACTTTTGGAGACTCTAGGAACCACAAGTAACCCTGTATTCTAGGAGCGCAGTGTTCTAGTCGGGTAATATGGTATTATGAGATCTGTTCCAGTTCCTGTTACATGTTCCAGTCTCTGTAATAGGATGTGATGGTCAATGGTGTCGAACACAGCACTAAGATCTAAAAAGACAAGTACAGAGACAAGTCTATTGTCTCTGACTAATGACTAAAAGGTCATTTGTAATTTTCACCAGTGCTGTCTCTGTGCTATGATGCACTCTAAATCCTGACTGAAAATCCTCAAATAAACTATTATTATTTGGAAAGTCACACAACTGATTGGCGACTGCTTTCTCAAGGATCTTAGAGAGAAAGGGAAAGTTAGATATAGGTCTATAGTTGGCTTAAACCCCTGTATCAAGAGTGGGTTTTAATTTTAATTACAGTTACTTTAAAGGATTGATCATATCCAGTAACAAAGTGCTAACTAAGGATAAAACTTCTTTAAGCAGCCTAGTTGGAATGGGGTCTAAGAGACAGGTTGATGGCTTAGATGAATTAATCATCGAAGTTAGTTGAAAAAGGTCGATAGGAGCAAAGCAGTCAAAATATATATCAGGTTTTACAGTTGTTTCTAAGGTTCCTGTTTTTGAAGATAAATCAGTACCGCTCGATGGCAGGACGTGATGAATTTTTTCTCTAATAGTTAAAACTGTATTATTAAAGAAACAAGTCGTTACTACTTTATTTTCCTCTATGATTCTTCCAGGTTGTTGGAACGCGATTTGCTTTCAAGTTTTTGTGATGTTTGCTTTAATTTGCGGGTTTGGGGGTTATACCATGGAGCTAACCTTCTAACATGCAGCGGGCAAATTGTTCAGGTTCTGTCACTAGTTCGGATGCAGCCTGGTTTTCAAAGATTTGACAAAGAGTTGAGCAACAGTTTGTTGATATTTCGCAGCTTTGTTGACAGCAGTTTTTTCTGGATTTAGCCGAATGCCCTCAAAACTAGGGTAACCTGAAGCCTCCTGTTTTCGCTGTAGGAAGGATTTTACATACTCTTTAAACAGATCATTGCTCTTCGCTGCAATATGCCATATGCCTCAACTTGGTGACAACATAACCTTTCTCAACAGTCTTTTTCAGTTCTAAGCTGACCCAAGTTCCCAAGAGGCCTCTCTCAGGATCTCTGTGGTTCTAGGCACTGGTTTTGAACCTCTGAACATTCTACACAAAGGAAACATTAGCTTATTGTTACAGTGATATGGAAGCACAGGGTGATACAATCCCCTGGAAGGTAGCACAGTACATTTTATCAGCCCAAAGTAATTTTCAATTTGGTCTCGGTCCCAAAGTCGCAGAAGATTACTTTAGGATGTCCAGTTGGGTAGCTTTAACTAGCCTGTACAGTTGGATACATAATAATTCATAATAATACATTTTCTCACCCTTAGCAACTTTGTAGTGTAAGTCTGCATGCGTTGGTGCCCCCAAACAGTGCCTTTCGTGGGTCAAGCCTTTCAGGCATCTTGTGACTTCTCAAAAAGTTCTGCAGAATTTGGTCTCTTTTTTTGGTTTGTTCCCACTCGCATTCCCACATCACCTATACATGGAGTTTGTGTTGCTGTCTAAGAGCTTGTATTTTTTTCTTTGTACTGTCTGTAAAGAACACCAAATGCAATAACAGAATTTTTATGTCCAGGACTGTTGCACATTAGACAGCCATGCCAAAAACAACCAGCAAACTCTCTCATGATTGAGGGCATGCCAAATTTCTATCTTGTTTTTGAAAGCCTCAAATTCCAGCCACTGTATAGATGCATTAGATAAAGACTTGTTTTGATTGATGTAAGCACCATCATATGTCAATGCCAGTGTGTCAGGGGACAGGAATTGTGTTTTAAACCAGACATGTAACATGAAGCAAATATTGAATTTCTATTAATCCCACTTGATAATGTACTTTAAACTGAAAAGGTTTGGGTAGCTTTGTTCTGAAATTTGCTGTTGTGTTGTTGGGGTAAAATAATGTAGAAGAATTTCTAGGTAATGTAACAAAAAACCCTAACCCAAAGTCTCAGTATGTAGTACGCTTGAAAACCCTACGGTAACTGAATGACCTGAGAGTTAAATTTACTTGTATCTGGCCATCCCACCCATTTGACTAGTACCAAATGGTATAATATTCCGACCCTGTCTTCTTTCTAAATAAGATCTTTTCTATTTTAAACGTTTTGTCTTTATCCACAATAACTTTTAGCAATTCTGGTTCATAGAAGGTCCCCTGTGATACCTCATCATCATAATCTTTTAACCTATAAA
Organism: Siniperca chuatsi; assembly: GCF_020085105.1. Classification (NCBI taxonomy): domain Eukaryota; kingdom Metazoa; phylum Chordata; class Actinopteri; order Centrarchiformes; family Sinipercidae; genus Siniperca; species Siniperca chuatsi. The sequence continues at coordinate 3,488,887 of NC_058056.1, read as the reverse complement.
CAGGGGGGCTCTGCGATACACATTCCATTACCATGAAATATTAATCAGTATAACCTTTTTTAAAAAGGTCCTCTTAATTTTGAAAATCTCACCATATCACAGACTTTATATTTAAAATGAATTACTACTTTGTCTTTTATTTTATATAGGTTGTTAGAAACAATGTGCTCATTGTCTTTTGTTACCTCAGATGGTTTCATTTTAATACTAGGATGATAACTAACTGACCTAACTAAGTCTTGCAAATGTCTACATAACATTTAGAATTAATGGCTGTTAAATAACGGCACATTTTAGATTTCAGAGTACTATTGAACCGTTCGACAACGGAGGCTCATTTGATGTGGTGAAGTGAATTATTCTATTATTTTTGATTAATGTTTCAAACTCTTTGTTTAAGAATTCCTTTCCTTTTTCTGTTTGTATTTTATGGGATATTCTACCTTCATCTAAAACATCTTTAAAGGCTGCTGAGACACATCTTCCACTTTTATTTTTCTAGCACCGAGCCCATGTGTATTTTGAAAACACGTCTATACATGTTAATAAATAACGCAACCCATAATTTTCTGAATAAGCTGACATGTCCACTAGATCTAACTGGAACTGCCAATCTATTGTATTCACTAACACTTTATTTCTCTTAAAATGTAAAGGAGCTGTTCTGTGAAGAGTATAAGCATCTTGTTTTAAGAGCCAGTTTTCTATAACAGAGTCTGCACAGCGAATACCTGTACTGTCAAACAGAGCGTTTTTAAGTTTTTGTTTACCCCCATATCCCTCTGCATTTTCTGGCGCATAGTATATCTTTTTCATAACCTCATCCATGGCTGTTGTCATAAAAATGAACACTCGCTGTCTGCGTTTAGGTATTTTATTTCCAAGGCATGTTTACATCATCAACAGTCTTGTCTTAACAGACAATGCTGTTTACAGGTATACACTTTTCAAAAAATCAATACAGGCATTTTTATTTTTCCTGAGCAAAGATTCTACTAAACATTACATTACATTATCAACATCCACAACACACACAGATCAGTACTAAAAGTACAAAAACAAAACACATGACCCATGTGGAATTCATCATCTTTCAAAGGAAAACAATTAACATTGACTAGAGTAGATTTCACATCTGCACATTTATCTGCAATCATTTGTACCATAGCATGCCAATCCTGTGTCACTTGTCTAACTCATTGAGTCTGCTTTTCAATTCTAGGACAACATAGTAATCTATCAGTGTCACATACTGCATTATTATCAGCATCACAAAGCAAAGTTCTCATCTTATACTGTACATGACATATTGCTTTTTGACATAGTTTTGCAAACTAGATATGTTCCCCATTATTCTTTAGTGTTTTTTTCCACTCCAAATGTTCAGAGAATCCTTAACTACAGTATTCACCCTATTATCCACTGTAGTTATCTGATTTAGTATTGCAATGAGACTCTCCAGTTGATCCAGCATGCTGCAGAACGCGTACTGACAAAAACTAGGAAAAGAGATCATATCTCTCCAACATTAGCTTCTCTGCACTGGCTCCTTGTAAAATTTAGAATAGAATTTAAAATCATTCTCCTCACCTACAAAGCTCTTAATGGTCTGGCACCATCGTATCTTAAAGATCTCATAATACCATATTACCCGACTAGAACACTGCGCTCCCAGGATGCATGGTTACTTGTGGTTCCTAGAGTCTCCAAAAGTAGAATGGGAGCCAGAGTCTTCAGTTATCGAGCTCCTCTCCTCCTTCTCTTCCTCTCCATCTGTATGCATTTTATCCCATTACTGCATGAAATGAAATTCTATGTGGTCTTTGCATTGTGCCTCCCTCTCCCCCATTCCCCCTCCTCCAAACCCCTCCCCTCTCTCTCTCTCTCTCTCTCTCTTTCTCTCTATCTCTCAAAACCTAACACGGCAGCGGCGGATGGCCGCCCACCATTGAGTCTGGTTCTGTCCAAGGTATCTGCCCTCTTTTTTCCTTGCCACTGTCGCCAAATGCTTGCTCATGGTGGGATTTGTTGGGTCTCTGTAATTAATATTATAAATAGTATGGTCTAGACCTGCTCTATAGGAAAAGAGCAATGAGATAACTTCTGTTATGAATTGGCGCTATATAAATAAAATTCAATTAAATTCAATTCAATGAGAAACGGGTTCATCAACCATTTCTGCAATGCATCTGCAGCAATGTCTCGAATGTCGTATGTAGAATGCGATACGATCCCAAGACAGTCCAGTACATATGCTTGCGCATCTGCATAATTTTCATTAAAAATCTCTTGCTTAATTTCTCCCAGATGCCCTTTGATATAATGCAAGGGAAGTATGTCAGTGCATGAGTGAGAATGTCTGTACAGTTTAGCTCTTTGCTAAATAATTTTGTGTAAATAACAGGCTATTGTTACCTCTATAATATCGCAAACACTTGGATTAGATAGGGTATCATGATGAAAAATTTACATTTTATTGTTTTTTTTATTAAACCAAGTTTCTACGTTACAGTTTTCCTGGCTATATGTTTTATCTTGGTAAAAGATTTCAGTCATCGGACTTATAGATCTTAAGAGATTTTAAGCTGGCTGTCAACTCAACGTGGTTTACCGGACTGCCTCCACTGCTGCTAGCTCAGCTAGGTTTGTTTTTAGCCTGGTGGCTAGGCTAGCTGGTCGATTTTACTAAGGATTTTAAGCTTTGAGCACTTTTACGGACTAACTGCAAGCCTGATGGCTGAGTGTGGATCTTGTCACATTACCGTCTCAAAGCTGAAGATAAATATCGCTTGTCTGGAAGCCGAGCTCAGAGAAAAAGACAAGCTCATCCTGGAGTTCTCCACTGTCGCCCCGGCCCAGGCAAAACACCTTGCAGTCCTCAGCTCCTCTGACTGCGGCAACCGGAATGGGACCATCCCATCTCGCTCCCCTGACTGCTCCACTCCTGTACTGGACAATGATCCCATTCTTCCATGGCTCGGCTCCATCATCACTTGCGCCCTGGAGCATGAATGAATGAATGAAGTCGTTTCAGCTAAGCATGAAGATCTGTGGCGCCTCATGGGTGCAAAGCCCAAAGCAATGGCCATTTCTACTCCTTGCCAAGCCCCAGTGGGTGCACGGTCATTCGTCGGTGGGGGTGGTGAGAAGGACTGGACTGTAGCCTGTAAGGACAGACATGGTGCAAAGCACCCGCCTCCTCCTCCTTCACATTGGGACCTCCCGCTGGCCAACAGCTTTGACATCCTGGATACGCAGGACTTTCCTCCACTGGAGGGACGCTCCCATTTTCCAGCGGTCAAGTCTTCCTCCTCCTCTCACCGCAAGTTACTGAAAGAGGCTGTGATCAGGAGAAGCTCTGGAGGTCTCATTCGTCCAGACACAGCAGAGAACACCTCTGCTAAGAAGTCCCCGGCCATGTCTATCCCAGGGACAGCTGATGGAACTCAGCGGTCTCCACGTTCATCAACTCTGCCTCCTCTCATCCCCCCAGCTACGCTGATAGTTGGAGATTCCATAGTAAGGAATATCCGCTTTGTTAATGTAGTCACACACTGCTTTCTCTGAGCTACGACCCTCGACATCTTCGAAAAGCTCCCGGAACTTCTGGCTGCAATTCCAGCCGTCACAAAAATCATAGTCCGTGTCGGCAGCAATGACATCGCCCGTCAGCAATCTGAGCTGACGAAAGCAGACTTCATCCGCCTCTTTGACCTGCTCAACAGCAGTGGAAAGCATGCTTTCATTTCGGGTCCAATTCCTACACTGGTTTTTTTTTTACACTGGGAATTGGCCGTTTTAGCAGGATCCTCAGCCTTCATACCTGGCTCCAGTCTGTCTGCAGCACCCATGACATTGATTTTATTCACAATTTTAACTTATTCTGGGATCGTTTTTCCTTGTTTGCACAAGATGGTCTTCTTGTTGGTGCTCCCTGATTTTTTATCCAGTCTTATTTTAAATTATGACAGAATTGTTCTTTGTGTTGATTTTAATATTCATGTTGATGACTCTTCTTATGCCCTTGCTGCTGATTTTTTAAATATCAACTAACTTTTAACTTTCAACAACATGTGTCTGGCCAAACTCAGTCCCGTGGCTATACTTTAGGCCTAGTCTTTAGTCTGGGTCTGGGAATACATCTGTGGAAATCAGGGACATGTTTGTATCTGATCACCTATGTACTGTTTTTAACTGTGAATTACAGGCTGCTAGTACTGAATTATCCTGCTCTAAGTACACACATGTCCTTAATGAGCATAGTGCCTCAAAATTCTGTACACTGTTCAATTCTCCTGGCAGTGTGTTTCCCGATTCCTCCAACACCAACGATTTGGTTGATTATTTTAACTACCTGTGTTCTTCAACCTTAGATCTCATAGCTCCTTTGAAAAATAGACCAAACCCAAAGACTAGAAAACAGCCATGGTTAAATGACAGTATTCAAAGCTGTAAAAAGAAATGCAGAAGAGCAGAACGCAAATGAAAGAAATCTGGTCTCCAGGTCCACTTTGTGGCCATGAAAGAGTTATTACGCCTTTATAATAGAATGGTGAAGGATGTAAGAACATGCCATGTCTCTGCACTTATTTCTGCCCATCAGCACAACCCCAGATTCCTATTTAAGACTGTGGATCAGTTAGTTAATCCAGCCTCTCCTTGTGCCCCTGCTGAGTTTGATGCTGATTGTGAAAAATTTAATTTACAATTTGCTGGAAAGGTGGAGTTAATAAGATCTGATATCACCCCCAACCATGTCTTTTTAGATGTGGATCACCCGCTCAGGGATTCTTTGAGTAATTTTTCTGCTGTTACTCTGCCTGAACTCGCAGACATCATGTCTCTTATGGGAGTGTCTTCCAGCCCTCTGGACAAAATCCCAACTAGGTTTTTATTGGAAGTTATGGATTGTATTGCACCCCTTTTACAAATTATTTTTAACAGCTCGCTGTCTACTGGCTGCGTCCCTGATTTCTTTAAAACAGCTTGTGTCCAGCCAGTCCTACAAAAACCTGGACTTGATCCCACCCTCCTGGATAACTATCGCCCAATCTCCAAATTGCCGTTTATTTCGAAGATTCTCAAAAAACTTGTATCTAAGCAGCTTCTTGCTGCTGTGGAAAACAATAACACCTTTGAAAAGTTCCAATCTGGCTTTCGTCAGCACCACAGCACTGAGACAGCCCTTCTCAAAGTCACCAATGACCTTTTAATGAATGCAGACGCAGGCATGTGTTAAATTCTTGTGCTGTTGGACTTAAGTGCTGCCTTTGATACAACTGATCATGGCATTCTTTTAGATAGACTGAGGCACTCGGTGGGCATATCTGGCACTGCACTAGACTGGTTCTAATCTTATCTGTCCAATAGGAAATTCTGTGTCAGCATTAATAACTTCATGTCATCCTTTTCCCATATCAAGTATGGTGTGCCTCAAGGTTCAATTTTGGGACCAATACTGTTCTCCTTATACATGCTTCCCTTGGGTGATGTCATCTGCAGACATGGTATTTCTTTTCATTGTTATGTGGATGACACACAGTTGTACCTCCCTGTCAAGCCCACTGACCTTAGTACGCTGAGTTCTCTGCAGGACTGCCTGTCTGACATAAAAAATTGGATGTCGATACATTTTCTTCAGCTCAACTCAAATAAAACTGAAATCCTTGTTATTGGGCCCCAACACATAACTAAACAAATACTGCCATCTACTTGTAAACTGTCACAACATATCAAGCCTGTTGCAAGAAATCTTGGTGTCCTGTTTGATAGCAATTTATGTTTTGAGCAACATATCACTAAGCTTGTCCAATCATGTTTTTATCACCTCAGAAATATTGCAAAAATATGATCTATTTTAAATCTTAGTGATGCAGAAACGGTTGTACACACTTTCATCTCCCTACACCTTGATTACTGTAACAGCCTGTTCACTTGTCTTAATCAAAAAACTTTGACACGACTGCAGACTGTAGAAAACTCAGCTGCTAGGCTGTTAACCAGGACCAAGAAGTATGACCACATAACACCTGTTTTAGCCTCTTTACATTGGCTCCCTGTTCGTTTTAGGATTGATTTTAAGATCTTGTTGATTACTTTTAAGGCCCAGATTATATTTTAGACCTTGTAATCCCTTATGAACCTTCACATAGTTTCAGATCTTCAGGCAGGGGTCTCCTGTCTGTTCCTGAGTCCAGGATGAAAACTAAGGGGGACAGAGCTTTTGCCATCAGGGCCCCGAGGCTCTGGAACAACTTGCCCGAAGAAATTAGGTTGTCTGAGTCAGTGTCTTCATTTAAGTCTCGTCTCAAAACACATTTTTATTTGAAAGCATATCCTGATTTTACCTGAACTGGTAACTGTTTTTTTATTGCTTTTGTGTATTTTATGTATTTTATTTCTCTTGTTGTGAAGCACTTTGTACTTTGTTTTGATAAGTGCTCTATAAATAAAGTTTTATTATTATTATTATTATTATAAGATTCTCCATTTGTGTTCTGCATCTGTGGGTTTGAAAATCGTACATTACGACAGAGCGATCTGGCCAACATGAACCCAGCAGGCACTAACCCAGAAGTAGCGCCCTACCATCAAGCGCTGACCAACCAAGGGATCCTTCTCGAACAGCTCTGATAGCAACCAGGCCATGGTCACTCAGATCACACAACTGTTTATAGGCAAGATGGCGCCGCTGTATATGACTTGCCGTACGCGTCTGTTGAGTTTGCTGTTCATTATTGTGTTTCTACTGTTTGTCATTCATGATGTGTCATCACTACTTGCGTATAATCGTCTGATGTTGCTGAAAATACAGGATACTGTGAACAATTTGCCTCAATGTGCAAAAAATGGGCATTCAAATACACCGCCACCTCTGCTTGCTTCTGTGCCGGCTTACCTATGGCACCTGTTCAGAGATTTTTAACAGCATTGCTCGTTTCAGATGCATATCTGTCAAAACTAAACCAGACCCCTGGTTTAATGACACCACCCATGCCCTCAGGCGGCAGTCCAGACAGGCTGAGCGCAAGTGGAAGAAGGACAAGTTACATGTATCACTGGGTATATTGAGGGACAGTCTCACTGAGTATCAAAATGCTGTTAAAGCAGCTAAATGTCAGTATTTGTCAAATGTTATTTCCACCAGCTGTAATCGCCCGAGAGTGCTATTTAGTACAATTCAGTCTGTTACTAATCCATCTAGTAATGTTCTGCAGCATGTGACAAAGTCAACCTGTGATGATTTTTTCCATTATTTTGTTGACAAAGTAGCCTCTGTTAAACAGAGCATTAACAATATGTCTAACAGTTTTGACTTATGCTCTTCTTCTGTACTCTCTGTGTTTGATTTGTTTGAGCTAGTGTCACTGTCTCTCCTTGCTCAGGTGGTCCAGGGATTGAGACCAACTAACTGTCCTATGGACATTATTCCTTCCAAGGTTCTTAAACATGTTTTTAACACAGTGGGGCCATGTCTCCTCTCGTTCATAAACAGCTGCCTCAGCTCAGGTTCTGTATCAACTGCTTTCAAGCACGCTGTGGTCAGACCTCTTCTAAAAAAAACCCAACTTTGATCCTGCTGTCCTGTCAAATTTTAGACCTGTGTCCCATTTGCCTTTCCTGTCCAAGGTTTTGGAAAAAATAGTCTTCATTCAGCTAAACTTTTCCGGAAAACAATCAAATCTTTGAAAAATTCCAGTCTGGCTTCAGAACACGATACAGCACCGAATCCGCTCCGCTGAAAGTACAGAACGATATTCTCTTGTCCCTCGATGCAAAAAAGCCTGTGCTGCTGGTAATGTTGGACCTTACTGCAGCGTTTGACACCGTGGACCATTCAGTCCTTCTGAGACATCTGGCCCAACAGGTTGGCCTTCAGGGAACTGTGCTGCAGTGGTTTAGGTCATATTTAACAGATAGGACATTCTCTGTTATGATTGATGACCTTTCCTCCTCTTCAGCCCCTGTGACCTCTGGTGTATATGCTGCCTTTAGGTTCAATTATTTCAAGTCACAATGTGTCCTTCCATCTGTATGCAGATGACTTACAAATCTATCTGCTGGTTGTCCCCAATTCTTCTGACAGTCTTGAATCCATAAACAGATGTTTAGATGACATCAAATTGTGGCTGTCTCAGAACTTTCTCTGTTTGAATGAGGAAAAAACAGAATGTATTGTTTTTGGCACATCCAACCTGCCCAGCGTTTCAGCTCCTGGTCTTGTTGCGTTGACCCCCCATTTTAACCACGTTGTGAAAAATTTGGGGGTGAAATTAGACAAAAGCAGGAGTGCCCCTATCATGTGTGAAGCCACGTAAACACATTTTATGCTCGTTTTGATCTTCTTAATAAAGAGTCAGCTGTAAAGTCTATTCCGCCTCCAGAGGACCAGCCACTGTCAGTATCCACAGCAGATGTGAGAAGAATCCTGCTGAGCGTGAGTATTAATATGAGTAAAGCTGCTGGGCCTGATAACATCCCTGGCTGTGTACTAAAAACATGTACCAACCAGCTACTTGATGTTATTACTGACTTTTCTAACATATCATTGTTAAAGGAGATTGTTCCCACCTGCTTCAAGACAGTCCCTGTACCTAAAAAGTCTGAGGTATCTAGTTTAAACGACTAACGCCATGTGCCTCTCACTCCCATTCTGATTAAGTACTTTGAGAAACGGTTCTCCAGCACATAAAGACCAACATCCCAACCAGCCTGGACCCTCACCAGTTTACTTTCAGAACCAATAGATTCACAGAGGATTCCATCTCCACTGCTCTCCACTCAGTCTTCACACACCTTGAGAAAAACAACACCTACATCAGAATGCTGTTTGTTAATTTCAGCTCAGCATTCTACACAATCTTCCCCATGAAACTGATTGGCAAACTTAGCACTCTGGGCTTGATTTTCATCATCTGGATGATATTGAAAATGTTCCTCCTACTGATACTACTGAAGGTTAGTGTTTTAAAAGTTCAAATATATATGTGTTCTTTTTTGCTATCAGTACCGTCTACCAGTGGTGCCAAAACACGTTTGCAGAATACTGGAACTCTCTCTCTCTCTCTTTCTCTCTCGCTCTGTGTGTGTGTGTGTGTGTGTGTGTGTCCATTCAAATCTTAAAGGGTACAGCATCAGAGACGTAAAAGGTTGCTTTGTCTGAAGGAGATTAGGACGGAGCGTGAATTAGCCAAGCGCCAAAAGGTGTTGGAGGAGCTACATGCTAAACAGAATCGTCTACACAGTGTGTAACACAAAATATGCGTGATCCATGATGTATTCACGGTTGTTTTATTTATGAGAGTGTGTGTTGATTTGTCTTTTTATCCTGATTTTTTAAATCAGATCTGCTGGAGTGTATCTGGAGTCAGCCATTGCATCAGTTGCAGATGCAATGGTAAATGAAGGAGACACATGAACACCTTTGCAATAGGGAAAACGGACAAAGGACTTATACAGGCAATAAAATCTATCACCAGTGAAGCACCCCTAAAGGGTGAAAAGGTATTAGGGGACACTAGTCGTGCTGTGGTCGATACAAGGTAGGTCTACGTATCACTCTGTGATCTGTCTGTAATCATGGATGTTGATATGATTTTCCTGTTTTTTATCAGGCCTGCGAATGCCCACTTAATAATGGCTGACATACAGTGCATCCGGAAAGGGATGATATGGGAGATATTTTATTTTATTTTATTATTTATTTTATGTTACAGCCTAATTCCAAAATGTATTAAATTCATTATTTTCCTCAAAATTCTACAAACAATACCCCATAATGACACTGTAAAAGAAGTTTGTTTGAAATCTTTGCAAATTTTTTAAAATTAAAAAATGAAAAAATCACATGTACATAAGTATTCACAGCCTTTGCCATGATACTCAAAATAGAGCTCAGGTGCATCCTGTTTCCACTGATCATCCTTGATCTGTTTCTACAACTTGATTGTAGTCCACCTGTGGTAAATTCAGTTGATTGGACATGATTTGGAAAGCCACACACCTGTCTATATAAGATCCCACAGTTAACAGTGCATGTCAGTGCACAAACCAAGCCATGAAGTCCAAGGACTTAGAGACAGGATTGTATTGAGGCACACATCTGGGGAAGGGTACAGAACAATTTCTGCAGCATTGAAGGTCCCAATGAGCACAATGGCGTCCATCATCCATAAACGGAAGACGTTTGGAACCACCAGGACTCTTCCTAGGGCTAGCCGCCCGGCCAATCTGAGCGATAGGGGGAGAAGGGCCTTAGTCAGGGAAGTGACCAAGAACCCGATGGTCACTCTGACAGAGCCTGACGGAAGCCACTTCTCAGTAAAAGGCACATGACAGCCTGACTGGAGTTTGCCAAAAGGCACCTGAAAGACTCTCAGACCATGATGAAACAAAGATTGAACTCTTTGGCCCGAATGGCAAGCGTCATGTCTGGAGGACACCAGGCACCGCTCATCACCTGGCCAATACCATCCCTACAGTGAAGCATGGTGGTGGTGGTAGCATCATGCTGTGGGGATGTTTTTCAGTGGCAGGACCTGGGAGACTAGTCAGGATCAAGGGAAAGATGAATGCAGCAATGTACATAGACATCTTTGATGAAAACCTGCTCCAGAGCGCTTTGGACCTCAGACTGGGGTGACGGTTCATCTTCCAACAGGACAACGACCCTAAGTACACAGCCAAGATAAAAAAGGAGTGGCCACAGGATAACTCTGTGAATCTCCTTGAGTGGCCCAGCAAGAGCCCAGACTTGAACCCGATTTAACATCTCTGGAGAAATCTGAAAATGGCTGTGCACCGACACTCGCCATCCAACCTGATGGAGCTTGAGAGGTTCTGCAAAGAAGAATGGGAGAAACTGCCCAAAAATAGGTGCGCCAAGCTTGTAGCATCATACTCAAAAAGCCTTGAGGCTGTAATTGGTGCCAAAAGTGCTTCAACAAAGTATTGAGCAAAGGCTGTGAATACTTATGTACATGTGATTTTTTTTCGTTTTTATTTTTAACAAATTTGCAAAGATTTCAAACAAACTTCTTTCACGTTGTCATTATTGGGTATTGTTTGTAGAATTTTGAGGAAAATAATGAATTTAATCCATTTTGGATTAAGGTTGTAACATAACAAAATGTGGAAAAAGTGAAGCACTGTGAATACTTACTCCGGATGCACTGTAAACCCAGTCAATGGGCTAACATCTGATGTTGAAGCATTCTACAGAGAACTGAATGAAACAAGTGGGGGATTCAACATTCAGGTGATATCAAACAAGATTTGTTTTTCCAAAGTGTTTGTGTGAACAACAGGGCTAACATTCCTGTTGTAAACTGTGATTTACAGCTTAGCTATACCGTCAGATTATTGGATGAATCAGCTTGCTCTCATTCATCTATTTTGTACCCACTTGTATGATAAAGTGCTTTGAGTGGTCGGAAGACTAGAAAGGCACTATACAAGTATAGTCCATTTACCATTTACCATTTATGAAGCTGGTGGATACTACATCAGGCCAAATATTGGCACCGTGTGTTTTCTCAGAGCCATCAGAACTACTTAATTTGACTGAGGTTTATGGGTGCTGTTTAAATATTAGTAATTTAGCAAGAGCTGCGGGAGGTGATGTAATGATAACGGGAGACTAGAGGGTTTGTTTAACTTAGTGAACAGTCGATTTGATGAATTGGTAAGTTCTATGAGTAGAAAAATGTATGAATTGCAGTGCTGTAACAAAGTCTTAGTAAACACTGTTCTAGCCCAAAGTAAAACTGTTGCTTTGTATAGACGTGTTCATGCTAGTGACATTCAAAAATTGAAGAAAAAAAAAGATCTGGATAAAAATCAAGGTGAACTGATTAACGTTCTTGCTGAAACTCAAAGAGCAGTGTAAGAGTTCAAATAGTTGTCCCTGTAATAACACATGCGTTTATCCGCATACAGATGTCATATTTGGTCTGTCATAGTGATCAACAATCAACTGGTAACATGGGTCCTTCTAGAAAATTGTTTAAAAATAGTGAAGTGTAGTTATACAACCATGAGGTGTCCGTTTAAAAAACGTCATGCAATGCTCCATTTACTGCTAGATTTGGCAGAGATGGCGGTGGAACCAGAAGTGCGTGATGACTCTGCCTGTTTTGGTGATGAAGAGCGGGTCTTGTGGTTTAGCACGGTGGGATAGTCTCTGGTTTATGTGGTTTAGGGTGAAGCTGGTTAAAGATACAATGTTGATGGAAGGAAATGGCAGGCCATGTGTGAAGGATTGACCTTGGGGGATAATGCGGATGTCAAAATTCAGGTGTCCGAGCAGGGAGAGAAGCTGGCATTTGGTACAATGGCAGACAAGGAGGAAGTTTGAGATGTTCAGGGAGATACGGTGGAGTTTTTCGGTTGGGAGGGAGGGCTGGTGAATGGACCTATCATGAAGCTGTCATTGACTTCTTTGGCTAGGAGCCTGTCCACTGTATCAGGCTCGGCAAGGGTGGACTGGAGGTTATGGCAAGTGAAGGGGTAATCAGGGATGACCTCGATGCCTGGAAGGAAACCGAAAGTGAAACCGTCGATGAGAAAGTGAACAAACTTGCAGTCGGATTGGTCTTTCAGTGCAGATTTTAAGCGGTTTATGTTATGTATAGGCGCTTTGAGGTATCTACTTAGTCAGAGACCATGCTTGGTGGTGTTATGGGGGCAAGTGTACCTGGCATGGGCACCGCCGCTTTAGGAACAGGTATGTAGGAAGCGACAACTTGAGATGCTGCAACCCAAGTCATTAAAGTTGTTGCAGACCACACTGCCGCCTTGGTAGAGGATGGGCCTGCCCCTCTTGTCTACACCCCGAGGAATTGAGGTGTAGACAAGAAAGGAGACAAGAACATCCTGAAGGAGGCATGTTGGCTGATAGGAGGGCTGGTAGTTTGGGGATGGTTGTTGGTGGAGGTGCGGCGGAACTGAATCTTGGGAAGATGGGAGTAGGTGCAAGTGGGGCGAAAGGGGCGGGATGAAGGAGCGGCGATGACACATTCGGTAGCCGGTTTGGAAGGGGCCCCGCACAAGTAACAAGTCATGGAAGAGCGTGCTGCTAACATGCGGCAGTAAGGCTCTGAGTTGAGGGTGCACCAGTAGGTGCCCTGGTTGAATTGCTGTATGCGGCCTGGGATGCGAAAAGGATGTGGTATATATAGAATACTGCAGGGCCAAATCCAAGATGGTGGAAAGGTAGTCGTCCAGCTCAGCCCAGTGGTCCGAGAAGGTGGAACACATGGTGTTGCGATAGAGGGAGAAAGCAAAGGTGAATTCTACTGCGGCAAGTTCTCTGGAGAGTGAAGGCAAGGGGTGTCTGAGCTGGGTTACACCGTGGGGTGTTAAGAGCTCCCTAGGACTAGCGGATGGTGCAAACAGATGACTAGAAGAGCAGCTCACAACATTGGTTTTATTGTCAATTTTAATCTGTTTTGGGATCGTCCATCCTTTTTCACGACTGATGGAGTCCACCCCAACATGCTGGGTAGCCGAATGCTTGCAGCAAACTTGCTCAGAGTGCCGTTTCCCGTGAGAGCTCCCCATACTGGCTCCACCCACCATTAACCCCCTCAGCTGTTGGTCTCCCCATTCAGTCTATTGTGACAGACATGTTATCCCGCCCACATGGCAGTTTTAAAGCTGCAAACATAAACAACCTCTCCTACATAAAACAGTGTCCCTGTTTCCTCATCACCTGCCACTGTGTAATCTGGCTCTTCTAGATGTAAGGTCCCTCTAGTACAAGCTTTCAATTTGAATGATTTTGTCTCTTCCACTCAATTTGATTTCTTATTTCTAACAGAAACTTGGCTGAAACCTGGTGAACATAGCCAGCGCTTGGAAGTATATCCCACTGACTATGACTTTTTTAGCTCCCCTCGGCCCAGTGGCAGTGGGGGTGGCTTAGCTGTCATTTTCAGAAACTGCCATAAGTGCACTCCCGTTGCTACAAATGATTATTCTAGCTTTGAAGTCCTGATGTTTAAAACTGGGGGTTCTGTGTATCGGCCCCCCAGGCTGGATGCCATTTTCCCAAACACCCAGGTACGTAGGGCTATTTTAGAATATAACGACACAACAATGGTGATGACACAACTGGTGAAATGAGTTTTACAACCCATGACAAATCAGGCAACAGAAAAAAGAGAAAACAGTCCTTGAATGGCTTTTGTGAATTATAGGAAGATTGAATGTATTTTTTATGAATGCGAAATGTAGCAATAATGCAACAAATGTATTTTAGATTTTTTTAAACTATTTTCTATGTATTATAGGAAGACTGAATGTATTTTATGAATGCTAAATGTGGCAATGACAAAACTAATGTATTTTTTTAATTCTTTCTATTAGTTTATGTATTATATGAAGACTGAATGTATTTTACGAATGCTAAATGTAGCAATCACACAACAAATGTATTTTTGATTTCTTTTTACTATTTTCTATGTGTCATAGGAAGACTGAATATATTTTTATGTGCCATTGTGCCATCAATGAAAATATATTTTTGATTTTTTTTTTACTATTTTCTACGTATTATAGTATGTCATTGGCAAAATGTGTCAATGACAGCATAGTGTTGTAGAGCCCTGCTGTGTGCCAACCTGACAGTAGGAGCAGCAGTCACCCATTTTACAAGTACACTGACTGACATAATCTTACCACTGCATTGAGCATTTGCTGTATAGTCATTAGAGAAAATTCATCTTTTGACTGTATAAATTTCAGAGAACTATCAACACCATTGAGCAATAGTTTTTCTTGCAAAAACAAATTGGCGCGTATTGGTGCAATTAATTCCACAATACGTGTGTATGTTTCCTGTGTTTATGCCTCTTGCCACCAGTTCACGGTTGTCTCCTTCTATCATTCATGTGATTACAGATGTCTTTACAAAACAGAACTGTGCTAAACTGTGTATCCAGTGTGTCTTTTCCATAGTTAATCAAACATTCGATTATTCCACGGTATGGATATGTGTTGGAGGATTGTGTTATTAGTCTGCCTCCCAGCATTATATTGACCTGTGAGAAAAGCGTGCATCCAGGGTAGTTTATAAAACCCACATTGCCAGGTTTTTTCCATTGGCATTTGTAATTCTCACACGCACATACAAATACATGTCATTCAGATCGAAATAATCCCCACCGCTTGCCGATATGTAAAACTCCAGAGGACTATATGAACCTGCTTGGTTCATATAGTACGACATATATCGGCCATCATCTCGGGTGTAGTTGACAATTATTTTCCTGTATGTGAAAGGTTTATCATGGTTTTGGTCATTTTTTAACGATATTTCTATATGGTCAATAACTGATTTAGAGAGTGATGTGTAGTATTATATTAATATTATAATATAATACTACACATCAATATAATATAATATTGTAACTGCTGCCGTGAATGTCAGCAGGGTGTGGCGCTGCATAGTATTTCCTGAAATTATGAGTTGGTGGTATCTCAAATGGTTCCCCCTTGTGTGTGGCAACATTGTTGTTGTTCTTGAACATACAGATTTATGTCATCTACAAACAATGTGTACAGCATAAGCATGTGTTACACTTTTATCAATTTAAAATCATTTGTTGGATGCATAATTACAGCACAAAAAGTCTCCAACACAGCAGAGGCCAGCGGAGATAGAGGAGGAGCAGGAGTTCCAATAGACCCCCAGTTCAACGGCATTGACCAGCCACCATCTATGTATTCTGAAAAACAATAAATTATATTAGAAAGACAGAAATACATTGTGTAAAATGTAGCTCATCACACATTCATAAATGCATGCACTCAACTCAAAGTTGATATTGATGTATCCCCTCTTGTTTAAGAAAATGGATGGATGGATGGATAGATAGAAAAATGTTATTAGTTTATATAGCAGTTGTCTGTAAATTGTTGAAAAGGATGCGTAGAGATTGGATTAAGTGCAGCGGACCTTGGGACGATCACTGTCCATGGCATCTTCTTCCACCACCCAGCCAGACCAGCCAGACCAAGCACCACGGCCGGTGTGGCCACCCAGGGAAGAGAGGAAAGAGATTTGGGATAAGAGTAAGCTAACCCAACTTGGACCTAATGCTGGTCCACTACACTCCTGGCTAATGTCTGGTCCCAGGAAAATGGAATGGACGAAATGGCACTCAGGCTAACCTAACAACGGGAAATCAGAGACTGTTGCGCCCACATATCACAGACACCTTGCTCCATCATAACATCTACATCTACAAGCTATTGCACTCGACTGGCAGACCATGTTCTGCGCAGACAGAATGCCAGACTCAGGCAAGGGGGGACTCTGTGTTTATATCAGTGATGCTTGGTGCTCAAACATAGTCAAAGTTGATGGTCAGTGTTCCCAGATGTCGAGGTTTTTTTTTTTTTTTAATGTTAAGATGTAAACCATGTTATCAACACTATTTTGTTGCTGATTTTTACATTCCTCCAGACACAAATAAAAAAAATTAACTACAGAATTATTACTTTCTGGGTGCATATGTGCATATATATATATATATATATATATATATATATATATATATATATATATATATATATATATATATATATATATATATATATATATTTTTTTTATAATATTTTTAATTTGTTGTATTCTATTCTAAATTAAATATTTGTATATATGTTCTATGTGCGTGTTGCATGAAGGGGCTACAACTTACATTTCATTGTGCAACCCTGTGTTGTGAAATGACTCATAAATGACCTTGATTCCTTAATTCCAAACACAAGATAGTTGGTCATGCAATTAAACCTCCTTAATCTTGAACACAGCATCACTCAGTGTAACCACCTTCACTCATAACAATAATAATAACAACAATAATGATAATAATAAACTTTATTTATAAAGCACTTTTCAAAACAAAGTTCCAAAGTGTTTTACATGGTTGAACCAGGAGTAAAACAGTTAAAGACAAATGCAATTAAAATCAGGAATTAAAATAATACAGCAATACAATAAAATAAAAAACATAATACCCCCATAAATAAAGATAAATACTCACAAAAGCTGCAGCAAGCTGGTCAGCACATGCCTTCAGTGCACAGTCCAGAACACATATCAGGCCCATCTGCCTTGTAGCTGTAGCTCACCTGGAGAGTGAGTGGCTGGTCGCTCTCTGGTAAGGTGGTGATAATGGCTGGTCCCTTGTTGGAGCTGTCCTCAAAAGAATATATTGAGCTAGTCGGAGAGGAGAGGGGGGTGACGATTGGGGGGTTGCTTTGTTCATAGTCAGTGATGGTCCTGAAGCCTTGCCACATGGTGCGGTGGTTGTTTTCATTAAAGATGTCCTCAAGGTGTTGTTTGTACTTCTGTTTAGCAGTTTGAATGCCTCTGTCTAGGTCTGCCCTGAATTCCTACTGGACGAGAAAAAATTCTGTGTTCGGGCAGCAGTGTCTCTCAATAACAGCAGTGTCTGTGCACCAGCTGTTAATATATATACCTACACTCCCTCCTCTTGTCTTACCGGAGTCGGGTGTGCAGTCTGCATGATAGACAGAGCGGCCGGCTTAGGTCCAATAAAAAAAATGTCTATGAATTTGTTGCCTCAGTGCATGCTGGGAGGCTTCCCAGCACACCTTCCTCATGTAAGTGCAATCATGCAATCATAATCAGTATTCAACCAATAATTTGAATACCAATCATGGTTTCAACTCATGTTTATCTCAAAATAAGAGAACATCGTTATTCAAGATAACTTCCAGGAACAGTTTTGCCACTGAACCCGCAGACAGCGCGGGACCCAGCTACATCAGCATCTGAGAACTGAGAGGACTCCGCCAAATTATCCAAATGGACTGACGCATTAAATCGCTATCAAGAGCGATCTCAAGTAAGAGGCTTGTATCTGAGCAGAGTTTGTAACTGTGTTATTTCATCCACGCTTCATTTGTTGTGCATTGTGGTTTGCATTAATGTGGAAAGTAACAGACCGCCGTGTCCTGTTTCTGCTGTATGTTTTTGTGCTTAACACATTTCATTTTTGTGTCAGTACCACGCCGTTGGACCATTAACTGTTAGTTTGTAGCCACTGTGGAAGCAAATAACTTGCTGCTTTGTCAGACCAAAGTGCTGAGTCTCTTCTTGCTGACTCTAATTATATTTCAGATCTGAGTGGTACAGTGCTGCAGGGCATACAGCTCATCAGAGGGCTGCTAGGTAGCATTTTGCTTCATACTAAGAGGCTGATTGTATCAAAGGTACAATATGTGATAAGAGCAAGCTATTAGTGCTAATTACTTTGTTGAGTTAAAAAACAAAAGTCAGGTAATTAATGGGTATGTAATTGTTACAGTACAGACAGGCAGGGGACACCGAGAGTGGAGCCTGGAGTATCTGTGACAGTACCCCCCCGCTCCACGGCGAGATCCCGAGGGCTGAAAAACCCCGCCGACGTGGTGGTCGTCCTCCACCACGGGGAGCAGTTTGATCTGGGCGACCGGCCGGAGCCTGAGAAGGTGTGGAGCTGGGAGTCATGGGGTGATGACCAGTAGTTTGGATAGGTGTGGAGCTGGGAGGCCTCGGACGGATGACCAGGAGGTTGTACAGGTGTGGAGCAGGGAGTCTCGGATGGATGACCATGAACCCAGTCCTGGGTGTTACGGAGGATCCTGGTAGCAGAATCTGGGTGGAGCTGAGGACCTCTGGCGGACGACCCGGGGACTGGCCTGGCGCAGGGCTGGGGACCTCGGGCAGGCGGCCCGGGACTGGCCTGGCGCAGGGCTGAGGAGCAGATGGCCTGGCAGGCTTGCCAGTTTCAGAGCTGAAATCATGCAGTCTGTGATGAAGTTCAACCCCAACTGGAGGCCTGGTGGAATGCCTGTGGTACAGGTGGAAGGTCACCGGAGGCCGGCGGCGAAGACGAAGGCTGGGACCCTCTGGAGGTCGGTGGCGAAGACGAAGGCTGGGACCCTCTGGAGGCCACCGGCGAAGATGAAGGCTGGGACCCTCTGGAGGCTGGCAGCGAAGGCGGGAACCCTCTGGAGGTCTGCGGCAAAAGTGGGAGCTATCTGGAGGTCAGTGAACCAGATCAAGGGCCGGCAACGGGACAGCCGGACGGGGAACCGGCGGCTGGACAGCCGGACGGGGAACTGGCGGCTGGGCCTCAGGGCTGTGCCTTACTCTACCTCGCAGCTGGATCGGGTCCTTGCTCAGGGAGCATGGACCCGATCCAGCCGGTAGTGTGGCTTAGTGGTAGAGCGGGTCGTCCACCAATCGGAAGGATCCCAGCCAAACCCCATCCCCCAGCCCACATGTCGAGGTGTCCTTGGGCAAGATACTGAACCCCAAATTGCTCACAAGGGTGAATGAGTAGTTAGTTTCCTTGAGCAGTTAGCATCTGCCATCAGTGTGTGAATGGGTTGAATGTGATATGTAGTCCATTTACCATTTATTTGTCCTCAAGATAGCGTGGAGAGGCGAGCATAGCTAGTTATGCTACCATGCTATCTGGGTTGTTTGAGATGTGTGTGTAGGTGTGCATATGTACGTGTTAACATGTGTGGGTTAGTGAAGAGGAGAGAGAAAGAAAAGCACATAGAGTAAGCCACAAGGAATTTTTTATGCACCCATAAACAAATACAACTAATTATGTAACAATGTAATCCAATGTGAATGCAACATCTTGCACTGAATGGATTTCTATGATAAAACTGTCAACAAATCCCATTTGCAGACCAAAACCAACAATGAATGTATTCTACTAACAAATATTGTGTGTGTATCTAAAGCCTGATATATCTTATTCCTCTGTGCCATAGTGCTCCACTGTTGTCAAAAAAAAACTATTAAAACACATCACTGATCTTTATTAATTTGACAGCACGTGCAGCATTTAGAAAACCCACTGTAAATACACAAACGCGCTTCAAATACACACAACACAACCAAACACAAACGCGCTGCAAATACACAAAAACGACAATGGAAGTGTTTCCAGAAGACACTAAAAAGCACTGAACATGGCCTGGACATGCTTGTTGTTGCCACAGTTTTTTCTCATTAAGTTATTGAAGTCGGCTCCGTGTATCATGCATTTAGGATTATGTTGTCGGTTTCTGACTTCTGCTCTACTCTGCACATGCGCTGAAAGTGATCGCTGCATGCACCTTGTAAGACCTTACAGAGCAAAAAAGTAGAATCCTATCAGTAACTTTAATGATTTGTGAGGAGATTTAGTGTTAATGACAGATGTTAACCTAGGAAATGATATCTATGTGCACTTGGTCACGCCAACATTCATAACAGCTAGAGTATGGGACAATGGCAAACTCACAGTCCACATGAAGGTACAGGTGTACAGAGCCTGTGACGTGGTAGTGAAGCCTAGACCCCGTACTCACATCAAGAGCAGAGGCTAAACAGCTTCCACCTACACTGTCTGAGGCACTTACTGAACATCACCTGGAGCTATCACAACGATGCTAACAGCATAGCAGGAAACACATAGGAATTGAACCCAAATGCAGACACAAAGGCAGAGCTGGTGAAGTTCAATGATTTAATGATGAATAAAGGCCTCTGGACAACCAGAACAAGAGACCTCAGGTGGATGGCCTGGAGGCAGGGCAGGGGCCGAGCACGAAAACTCAGGTGGAGTGCCTGGGGGCTGGGCAGAAGGGCTGAGCAGGTCTGGAGGGGACCAGTAGACAGGGCCAAAGAGCTGAGCAGGTCTAGGTTATTTGAGTAATCTGAATAATTACAATTATATTTTATTATTATATTTATATATTTTGTAATGGAAAATAAAGAAATACACACGTCACTTCAAGGCCCGGCCGCTGACAGTTCACAACACTTTAGGGCAGCAAGTAGCTGGAGAGTTGCAGTTTTCCAACCGTGTTGTGGAGCTTGGAATATACAGAGATAAACAAAGCAAATTCCTTTTATGTGAAAACCTACTTGGCAGTACACCTGATTCTGATTCCGGCCAGGTGGGCCCTGTTCTTCAAGTGGTTTAACTTCACACTCTCCTACTGCCCGGGGTACACGAACATTAAGCCTGACCCCCTCTCCCGCCAGTTCCAGCCAGAAGTCAGGACAGCAGACCCTGCTTCCTGGGAGCTGTCACGTGGGAGATTGATCTCAATGTAAAACAATCATACTCTGAACATTCTGCTCCCAGTGGTTGTCCTGCTAATCGCCTGTATGTCCCAGCTAAACTTTGCTCCCAGGTCCTCCAGTGGGGACACTCCTCCTGCCAGGCCTGCCATCCTGGGGTGGGATGCACCTTGGCTCTCCTACACCAATGGTATTGGTGGTCATCGATGGAGCCAGACACCCAGGAGTTTGTGGCCGCCTGCTCCACCTGCATCCAACACAAGAATTCCCAGCAGGCTCTTGCAGGGCTTCTCCATCAGCTTCCTGTTCCTCATCACCCTTTTTGAGCAGCACTGTTGAGGTGTGGTTCAACTGCAACATGTCACTGAAATACATGCAAAACAGCTGTTTCTGAAACCCAAAGCAGCTCTGCTCTTGGTGACACTCACTGTCATGTCATTAACACTAGAAGTGCCAGAATTCCAAACTTACTAGAATTGCCGTAAGCGGTCATTTTGACCGCTAGATTCCAAACTCTATAATCTCTAATGATAAATTACCTAAATGGGAGATTAATGCATTTATTGTGTTAGGATATCTTTTAAAAAACAAATAACACCAAAATATACATTTAATAAAGTTTAATTATACATTTATCAATATTCATATCATCGCATATAGTAAACCGTAATTATTGCATACGTTATATTCACACCAGTGTCACTTGCCTTCAGCCCATCGGTGATGCCCACGCTTGTGTGCACGGAGCTCAGCAAACATACATTATTCCTCGGCTTTCCCTGGTAGATGGTGAGCGTCGCATCTACACATTTAACACCTTTTGTGCTGAACAGCTCCGCTTACTCTTTTTGCGGAGGGGGGCAACTCACACTTAGTTTTCCCAGGGTGCCAACCAGGCTGGTCTTCTTGGCCTGTAAGGCGGTGGCCAGTTTCAGAGAAGTGAAGAAATTATCTGCGGTAATATTTCTTCCCTTCCCCAGGAATGGCTCCCCAGTTTCAGCTCCACACTCTCTCCCACGAGCTGACCTCTGCTCCGCATCTCCTCTTTTCTCAGAAACGTATGTATTTTGAATTGACATCCGCAGCCAGCCAAAATTGTCAGGTCATGAGCTGTCACTTTCGGTGCTGATGTGCCTCAGCCACAGTCCCTGATGTGTTTCAGCATGCCATCGTCAAACACACACAAGAAGGCCGTGAGCCGTATGTGCTGTGGGGCCAGCACAATGGAACAATAGAATAGCGCAAAAGTCACTGCGGTCAATATGAGCGTGTATGGCCAAAATAGGTAAAAATGATCATATTTTCTTTGCCTTTTGTTTAATTTATATAAAACCTATTGTAAATAAAAATACAAATACGATATGATATGATATTTGCATGGAATCTAGTTATTTAAATCTGTATACATGATCAATATGCAGCGTTGTGAGCAAATTAACCATAGGGTTGCAAAATAAGGGGCAGCCTTATTTCCACCTATAGATTTAGCTATGAAATGTATGCATTGGACATCAGCGTGACAGACTTAAAAGTAGACTGGGCGTCTGAAATCAATCACAAAAACAATTCCTCCTTGATGCCCCTCCTGCTAGTTGCCCGCTACGTGACCACCTACTTCACCTATGCCTAACATGACCACGATGAGTGGTAAAGCCAAACTCCAGGCTTTGAAACATCCATTCAGAAAATTGAGGTGATGTCAAAAACACTACATCCATGAATACATCAGTGATAATGTGGAATGTACTGTTTCTTCTCAGAGTGGCAATTTAAATTTCTTTCTTGTAAATCCTCCTGGTGAAACTGCAACCCTACAAGGTGCTGTGGTTCTCTTTTCCTCCTTTTTCCTGTGCGAATGAACACTAATGAGTGTTATGCCGCAGAGTAGGTCTGATCACTTCCTGATAGATATTCATCTTTTCAACTAATCCACTCTGCGGACATTGAAACCAAGTGACAAAATGAAATGAAATTAAGCTCTGGTGCACATTATGACTGCCAACACTTTGTCTTCATCTCACAGAACTTTCCCTCTCTAGACACCAGGCTATTAAGGTGAAAAACATACACATAGTACATACAGTATACTGTGTGATTCCAAAATATTCCATAGATGAGTATTGTGTATATAGTGGCAGTATCCTGGATCTTTGCCTACATGACGTATTCCTCAGACACTAATAAAAAGGGTAACAGTAATTAGCAGTGTTAATGACGATTTAGGACATGACAGGAAAATTCCTGTCAGAAAGAAGAAAATTCATTGTGACAGAATAAAAAAACAGGTTTGTAATTCTGAATTCTAAATATTTAAAATGTTAATGTTAGTGCTGTGGCCATTATGTATCCACACACAAGAGAACTCAGAGCATACTCTAGATTATAATTGCCATTTGTGATCATTTGCAGACAGTTTGAAATTAAATTAAACTGTGTATTTAAATTGTGTGATTTGAATATTTATCAGGAGTCAGTCTATAAATTAGTATTTAATATTGCCTGGTAATGATTCAATTAATTTGTTTTATTTATTTAAAGTGTAAGCTTCGATACATTATAATTTAAAGTCACACAATATTCAAGAAACATTCTCCAACTCTCTTTGCCTTCATCAGGCAAAAAGCAATGAAGCCCAAAATGGTTGACTTGTGTGTCGTCATTCCATTGCAGCAGCTTAGCGCTTATCTTTTTCACAGCAGCTATGTTGCCATAGCAGGAAAAACACAGGTGTGATTATTGACATTAATTACAGCTCCATTGCATTTGAGTCCAGGAAGCAAGCATGCAAAATACCAGAGCTGCTATCTCATTCAGTCATTTAACCTAATCCAAGGTTTTTCAGAATTGTAATATGAATGTTTTTGGCAGGCTATAGGGTTGGGTGGGTACTCTACATGCTGATTCCAGTATTTTTAGAATCAATACATTTATAGACTACTTTTATACCCACAAACAAACTAATTAATTAATTATGGCTGTATTCACATCTAGCTCGTTTGGACCAGTTGTTTTGAAACCTGGAGCATTTCACCCCACCCCATACTGTTCATAAAAATACAGAGGTATACACTCCTTCTGCCCTGCTGGGGGAGAAGCTGGCAGCGATGCAGGTGGAGGCCCCCCTCGTGTCCTGGATTGTAGACTACCTGTCGGGCAGACCACAGCATGTGCGCCTGCAGCACTGTGTATCGGACAGCGTGGTGAACAACACTGGGGCCCCTCAGGGAACTGTCCTCTCTCCCTTCCTCTTCACCATCTACACCACAGACTTCAGCTACCACACAGAGTCCTGCCACCTTCAGAAGTTTTCTGATTACAGGGCTGTGGTGGGGAACTTTGTCTCATGGTGTGAGCAGAACCATCTGCAGCTCAATGCGACAAAGTCTAAGGAGCTGGTTGTGGATCTACGTGACCCCGGTTTCCATCCAGGGGGTCAGTGTGGACATGGTAGAGGACTACAAGTACCTGGGAGTACACTTAGACAATAAACTGGACTGGACTAAGAACACTCAAGCTGTTTACAAGAAGGGGCAGAGCCGCCTCTATTTCCTGAGGAGGCTGAGGTCCTTCAACATCTGCCGGACAATGCTGAAGATGTTTTATGAGTCTGTGGTGGCCAGTGCTATCCTGTATGCTGTTGCATGCTGGGGCAGCAGGTTAAGGGTAGCGGACGGCTAACAGGCTCAACAAACTGATCCGTAAGGCCAGTGACATTGTGGGGTGGAGCTGGACTCTCTGGCGGTGGTGTCAGAGAGGAGGATGCTGGCCAAACTACACGCCATCTTGGACAGTGTCTCCCACCCACTCCATGACGTGCTGGTCAAGCAAAGGAGCACCTTCAGCGGAAGACTCATCCCCCCAAAAAGCACCTGTGGCCATCAAACTCTTTAACTCCTCCCTCTAAGTGTTAGTCTGTATGACCCTAGGTCACTAAACTGGACATTGATCATTACATCTCTGCAATACTTGAATAACTGTGCAATATCCGTGTAATACTCATGTGCAATATTTTGGTTTTTTTGGTTTTTGTTTTTTTTCCTATTTATTATTCATACCTCCATTACTGCCGCTGCAATACTACTTATTACTTATATTATTACATTGCATTTATACCGTATTATCATCATCAACCGGTAAACCCACTTGGTACTTCACACTTATTTTATTTTATACTTGTGAACCCACCTGGTACATCATTTATTTTCTGACCTGTTTTTTGTAGTTTTTATAGTGTATTGAATTATATATTTTTTTGCTAGTACTTTCTCCTGTGTGCACTGACGTAAAGACGAGCTGCTGTAACAAAGAGTTTACCTTCGGGGATCAATAAAGTATTTCTGATTCTGATTCTGACTCCTGAGCCAGCGTATGAGTGAAAGTAGATATCAAAGGTCTGGAAAGCAGTGTCGTGGCTATCATAAATGTTCTTGATTACACTTTCATGCTGCTTTCATGCTGTGACATGTCAAAATGTCTGCGATAAAAATGGTATTTTGTGAGATGGAATCTGATCATTAAAAACACATTTACATAATCAACATAATCTGTCTTCAGTTACATATATTCCAGAGTACAACAGACAGACAGCAATACTTTCAGCATACACATTCATTTAATCTTTATCTGACAGGTGTATAACACTGTGTGTTCTACTCTTGGTCAAATTATATCCAACACGTTTAACACTTGTCTGTGCTGTAAACAGAATTTAATTTGATAAAGGGCAGATTAGCCAGACAGTATATTATCAGGGATGAAGAAAAATATTTCTTTTTGAAATAAGTCAGAATGAAACTACTTATACTTTCAGCCTGGTTCTCCCCTAACATACAGAAAAGAGAAGTGAAGATTGTATTGGACAATTTCTGAACTGATTTCTTGGACTGACAAGGAAATCATATAAAAAATGTAGCATTTGTTGCATATATCAATGAGCTGTGAGCAGTTCCACTAGTGGTTTTCAGATTGTCATTTTAATAATTCTTGTAGGCTAAACTCTGCAGTATTTCACAAGGAAAAGCAACAATCAAAGAAAAGTCAGGAAGAAACTTTTATTTTTTCTAGCAGAACTAGGCTTTGTCATCTTTCCTATCCTGTTAATCAACTGGCAACCACTAAGATTTAGCTTGTGACTCCTTCAAGGAGTACTGCCCCCCAGGTTGGGAACCACTGCCCAATATGATGGTCTACATGCTGTTTCAAAACCTTCTCCACTGTGCCATAAATACAATTCTGGTGAAAAACATTGGACTAAAATACACTTTTCTTTAATTCAAAATGACATTTATTTAAAGTCTAGCACATTTTATATACAGTTCAAGTTACTTTACAATGGCATAAAATGACTCGCAGAAATTCATCAGAAAACATGAGGAGTTGGTTGCTGTATGATGTCAACAAATAAAATATCAAATAACTTGACAAGACACAGGCATGCTATGCATAGTTAACGTTTTGCATCAGATGGAATGATCGGATGGCCTATGAAAAATAGCTTATGATGAATAGAATTTAATTGTTTTTATTCCAAAATAATTTTTAAAAAGTTTACAGAAAATATAGTCCTAATTGAACGGTTAGCTAGATAAATAAAAATTTAAAAAATCAATTTCAACAAAATCAATACATCAACAATTTAAGAGACTTTGGTTTTTAAGGGAGCAGTAGGTGAGGTGGGGTGGGGGGACCTTGGACTTATGACCTCAGTATTGCTAAAATCCTGGCTGAGTAACTGAGAAGACATGAAGTATAGAATGCAATTAATGTGACTCTCTCCCCTCCCACAACTCTGTTAAGCTGCCCTTGAGCAAGGCAATTAATCAAATCCCCAACTGCTCAAACTGCTCATATAGGCTAACAGCCTGTGGTTGTCCCTAATGGTCATGCATGGACAACACACTATATGATGTGGTCTACATAGCAGCTCCTGCAGCTGTAAATGGATTACACAGCAGCTGGTGTAAATCTGAAGCATGGTTCAACTGCATAAAGAGCTCTGTTTTCCTTGGATAGCTATATACTGTAAAAATCATTGTGAATACTAGTAAGAAATAATACAAATCAAAAACCATCCGTCAGTCATTATGTAAAAAGAAATAAGCCTACAGATTTGTGAAGCCAGTGTGAGAGCAGCTTCTGTCAGAGCAGCCTGTTAGCGGCACTGCAGATGGACTAGAGCAGAGTCAGCTCCGTGGAAACAGCCTCACTCACTCCTCCCCCTCCACACACACCATGGACGCATCTCTCACATCCTAACGTCGCAACATTTAACCCTCATCGGCTGCATTTAGACGCGACCTGGCGACAGAAATCTTCAATTTCCACTGTGTTTCCGTTGACACCGTTAAGGTCGTTTCCCAGCTGTTGACGAGAGAATGAAGCGGGTTTTTGTCAGAGCTCTGCAGGACAAAGCCATGAATCCCTGGCTGCTCTTCGCTCTACTCGGACTCTGGTAAGTGTGTAGCCTACTTACGTGAAGGAGCAGGGATGTCTCCATCATGAGAGGAGGGAGGTTTGTCAGGGTAAATAGCTGCAGATGTTGCCTCCTCCTCCGGGCTCTCATGTCTTTGCTCTCAGACAGGAATCGCTGTGTTCCGCATCTTCTACCTGTGATCACAGTAGGCTACAGCGGGTCATTGTGTGAGCTGGGGCCTTAGAGGAAAACATATGTTCTTAAAATTTACCAACCTTAAGCCATATGTCTGCATATTTCTAATCTGTGCGGCACCCCGCTGATTTCCAAAATGTATTTTGGGCACAAAAACAGGGTGGTTTTATTACAGGTTTCAAAGGGTCTGTAAAA
Organism: Siniperca chuatsi; assembly: GCF_020085105.1. Lineage (NCBI taxonomy): Eukaryota > Metazoa > Chordata > Actinopteri > Centrarchiformes > Sinipercidae > Siniperca > Siniperca chuatsi. The sequence goes on along the minus strand of NC_058056.1, from coordinate 3,460,982 downwards.
AGCCTTAAGGTCTCATCAGCAGTAGAATGTCACATGGGCTATTGATGGACAGATGATGGATGATTTTGTTCCTTGAAGACCTGGAAGATCTTCACTTACCTCAGCCCCAGAGGAAACCTATATATCTGTCAGTTGATCACAGAGGTATAAATTGTGTCCTGGTAAGGACAGGCCTACTCCTCCAGCTGAAAAATGTGAAAATGTTAGGTAGAAGCTGCTGATCCCCAAGTAGACAGTGCATTTCTTTATTCAACAAATCATGTCAGTTGATCACAGAGGTATAAATTGTGTCCTGGTAAGGACAGGCCTACTCCTCCAGCTGAAAAATGTGAAAATGTTAGGTAGAAGCTGCTGATCTGCGAGTAGACAGTGCATTTCTTTATTCAACAAATCATTCTGCATATCAAATTTTCTTCTTTGAAGTCAGGTAATGCACCCAACAACTGGAAAGTATGGAGTATTTTAAACCTCAAAGTAAAACTAATGATAATAAAAACATCATTACATATGCCAATTATAGATTGTTAATATATATTTTAAAATGGAACTGCAAATGATTCCAATTACATAATATGTCTGCCTGTCATATCCATCTCACAACTGATTTGTCTCTTGCTTTAATATTTACAGTTTTCATATAGTGATCTGTTGAATACCTGTAGTCAATGTTGACTAAAAATTTAAAGTCCAACCCACAGAGTAATCAGAGCCAATCAGAGCCCCTACTGCTGTCATTTAAAGAATGGTTAAAAGTAAAGCTGCAGAGGTGGAGATATCTTGACTTTTACAAGATACAAGATAGATTTATTACAACATGGTTGTATAATGAGATTTTGTTTGTAGTTCCCTTATGCTACTAAAATGATATACAGTAAATCAGAGAATAAATTATAAGTCATAAAAATAATAAGTCATAGAAATGAAAACTATTTTACATGCTGGAGTGCTGAGGATGAATTAAGGAGTCTCACAGCCTGAGGGAAGAAGCTGCTCTGTAGTCTGGAGGTATGACAGCTGATACGTCTGTATCTCTTGCCAGACTTGCAACAGGTTGAACAGGCTGTGGCTGTGGTGGTTACTGTCCTTTAGTATCTTTTGGGCTCTGCACAGGCACGTCAACGCAACGATAGGTTGGTACCAATGGTCTTCTGAGCAGTTTTAATCACCCGCTGCAGAGCCCTCTGGTCTTTGGCTGTGCACATCCCATGACAGTTTGTGATGTTTCCAGTCAGGATGCTTTCTATTGCTACTCTGTAAAAGTTAATAAATACTTGGCACAGGATTTTGCCTTCTTAGATTTCCTTAAGAAATACAGCAGGGTGGAAATGTAAGAGGACAATGTCAGGTTCTCTGTGATGCTGATCAGGAACCTAAAATCACCTGCTCCATCTCAGCTCCACTGATGTAGAGAGGGGTGTGTGTCTTTGCCTCCTTTTTCCTAAAATCAACGATCAGCTTCTTGGTTTTTCTGACGTTGAGCAGTAGGTTGTTCTCTGTGCACCACTGCAAGATTGTTGATTTCTTCCCGATATGAATTTTCATCGTTGTTTGTAATCCGGCCGATGATGGTGGTGTTATCCGCAAACTTCACAACAGAGTTGTCTCCATGTCGGGGGCTTCAATCATGGGTGTATAGTGTGAACAGAGGGGGCTGAGCACACAGCCCTGGGACTGCCAATCCAAACTGTCTGGGGTCTGTTTGTAAGGAAGTCCAATATCCATTTACAGAGTGTGGTATTCAAGCCCAGAGTGCTAAGTTTTCTAATAAGTTTCATGATGTAGGTGTTGTTGTTCTCAAGGTGTGTGAAGACTGAGTGGAGGGCAGTGGAGATGGCATCCTCTGTGGATCTGTTGGTTCTGAAAGAAAACTGGTGAGCATCCAGACTGTTGTTCTTTATGTGCTGTAGAACCAGTTTCACAAAGCACTTCATCAGAATGGGGGTGAGAGCCTCATTTAGACTTCTTCCCTAGGGGTCAAACTCCTGTATCCTACATTTCCCATAATGCACCTTAATATATTCCTTTTTAGCCCCCTTTTCCCAGAAATTGCCCATGCCTTTCAAACGCTCATACTTTGTAACTTAAGCTTTCTGTTATAATGTCTCAAGCCCAAGCTGTTATGATCACTATGACATCACAACTGTTTTCACTGACTGAGTACCCATTGAAACTTCTTTTCCTTTCGGCTGTTCCCTTTCAGGGGTCGCCACAGCGAATCATGTGCCTCCATCCTCTTCACTCACACCAATTAACTTCATGTCCTCTCTTACTACATCCATAAATCTCCTCTTTGGTCTTCCTCTAGACCTCCTGCCTGGCAGCTCCAACCTCAGCATCCTTCTGCCAATATATTCACAGTCTCCTCTGAACATGTCCAAACCACCTCAATCTGGCCTCTCTGACTTTATCTCCGAAACATCTAACATGAGCTGACCCTCTGATGTACTCATTCCTGATCCTGTCCATCCTCGTCACTCCCAAAGAGAACCTCAACATCTTAAGCTCTGCTACCTCCAGCTCTGCCTCTTGTCTTTTCTTCAGTGCCACTGTCTCTAAGCTGTACAACATCGCTGGTCTCACCACCGTCTTGAACACCTTTCCTTTCATTCTTGCTGATACTCTTTTATCACACAACACACCTGACACTTTTCTCCACCCGTTCCAATCTGCTTGCACTCGCCTCTTCACCTCTTTTCCACAGTCTCCATTGCTCTGAACCGTTGACCCTAAATACTTAAAGTCCTGCACCTTCTTCACCTCTGCTCCCTGTAACCTCACTGTTCCACCTGGGTCCCTCTCATTGACACACATGTATTCTGTCTTACTGCAGCTAAGCTTCATTCCTCTGTTTTCCAGAGCAGACCTCCATCTCTCTAGATTTTCCTCCACCTGCTCCCTGCTCTCACTACAAATCACAATGTCATCCGCAAACATCATAGTCCATGGAGATTCCTGTCTAACCTCATCAGTCAGCCTGTCCATCACCAGAGCAAACAAGAAGGGGCTCAGAGCCGCTCCTTGATGCAGACCCACCTCCACCTTGAACTCCTCTGTCACACCTACAGCACACCTCTCCACGGTCTTACAGCTCTCATACATGTCCTGCACCACTCTAACATACTTCTCTGCCACTCCAGACTTCCTCATACAATACCACAGCTCCTCTCTCGGCACCCTGTCATACGCATTCTCTAAATCTACGAAGACACAATGCAACTCCCTATGACCTTCTCTGTACTTCTCCATCAGCATCCTCAAAGCAAATACGGCATCTGTTGTACTCTTTCTAGGCATGAAACCATATTGCTGCTCACAAATGCTCACCTCTGCCCTTAGCCTAGCTTCCACTACTCTTTCCCACAACTTCATTGTATGGCTCATCAGCTTTATTCCTCTGTAGTTGCCACAGCTCTGCACATCTCCCTTGTTCTTAAAAATTGGCACCAGTACACTTCTCCTCCATTCCTCGGGCATCCTCTCACTCTCCAAGATCTTGTTAAACAAACTAGTCAGAAACTCTACTGCCACCTCTCCTAGACACTTCCATACCTCCACAGGTATGTCATCAGGACCAACTGCCTTTCCACTCTTCATCCTCTTCAACGTCCTCCTCACTTCACTCTTGCTAATCTTTGCTACTTCCTGCTCCACATCAGTCACCTCTTCTACTCTTCGTTCCCTTTCATTTTCCTCATTCATCAACTCTTCAAAGTACTCCTTCCATCTTCCCATCACACTCCTGGCACCTGTCAATACATTTCCATCCTTATCTTTAATCACCCTAACCTGCTGCACTTCCTTCCCATCTCTATCTCTTTGTCTGGCCAACCTGTACAAATCCACCTCTCCCTCTTTAGTGTCCAACCTAGCATACAAGTCCTCATATGCTCTTTGTTTGGCCTTTGCCACCTCTACCTTCACCTTACGCTGCATCTCCCTGTACTCCTGTCTACTCTCTTCAGTCCTCTCAGTGTCCCACTTCTTCTTAGCTAACCTCTTTCTCTGTATACACTCCTGAACTTTCTCGTTCCACCACCAAGTCTCCTTGTCCACTTTCCTCTTTCCAGATGACACACCGAGTACCCTCCTACCTGTCTCCCTGATCACAGTAGCTGTAGTGGTCCAGTCACCCCTTCAATTTCCACATTCAGACTCATCAACCTGTCTGATACTCTTTTCACCTCTAGAACATTCCTTACAAACTCCTCTCAGGATAACTCCTACTCCATTTCTCTTCCTATCTGACCGATGGTAGAACAACTTGAACCCTGCTCCTAAGCTTCTAGCCTTGCTACCTTTCCACCTGGTCTCCTGGACACACAGTATGTCCACCTTCCTTCTCTGAATCATGTCAATCAACTCTCTAGCCTTCCCTGTCATAGTCCCAACATTCAAAGTCCCTACTGTCAGTCCTACATTCTTAACTTTCCTCTTCTCTCTCTGCCTACGAACACTCCTTCCTCCTCTCCTTCTTTGTCTTTGACCAACAGTAGTCCAATTTCCACCGGTACCCTGTAGGTCAACAGCACCAGTGGCGGTCGTTGTTAACCCGGGCCCCAACCGATCCGGTATGGAAGTCATTTTCACGATTCGCATTTTTAATTTGGCATGTGTTTTACGTCGGATGCCCTTCCTGACACAACCCTCTGCATTTATCCAGACTTGGGACTGGCACAAGAAGACACTGGCTTGTGCCCCCTTGCGGTTGCATTCTGAGTACCCATTGAAACTATAAAATAAAATTTAACTGTGTTACAGGTTGTTATCCTCAATGATGGTGATGCTGCAGATGTCATCGAGTTTACAAAAAACTTGACACAAACTACTAATTCAAGGGAACTAATTAAATTCCCTCCACACAAAAATATGTTTTGCTTCTTATTCCTTCAACCTGTTCTCATTCCCAGGTCAACAAACACTGGCATTTTGTTAATGTTACGGCTATCAGTTTAAATTATTTCTCCTTTGATTCTGTGAAATAAAGTTTTTTTTTTGTTGTCAGTTTTAGATTGCAGAAGGCTAGGCTACATACCCATGATCCTTAGCCACCGCTGCAAGAGGAGTCAGCTCACAGCTAAACCTGAAGTCTGGTGGAAAACGTTTAAATTACTTAATAAAGTACTTATTGTACACTGAATTTACATTCACAATCAGCCAGACATAGTGTGCCACAAAGAATTTTATACAGTCGTTTTTGGCTTGAAATGCTCCTGATCCAGGGGAAAACATTTTTTTTCCTTCCTCTTGGCTGTTATCGGTGTCAGTCAGTGACATCATGTGGAAGCTGTAAACCACGTGGTGTTCAACTCCTGTTTTGGCTAAAATATCTTAAATAAATAAACCATATTTTAACTTTTTCTTAACATAGATATCTAGATGCAATGTAATTACTAGTTCGGCTGTACTAGATATTTGATATATTTAGTAAATATATCTTTTTACAATCGTATTTACAACCCTACTTTGAAAACCGGAAGAACTACAACTGTGGTGCTGATTTGTATCAAGCTGCATGGCAGGGAATTGTAGTTTTCAGGAAATGTTAGTGTTTTTCAAAGGATTGGAAGTTGTAAATACTGAATTGAGAGTACACTGGGGAGTTTAAGGGGATCGTAAACACATTTGTGTAATCATATTTTAAATATCTAATTCTTAAATGGGTGGAAATAAATTAAACCATATTTATTTATTATTCTGTGCAATTAATTATATCTATATTTATATTGTGCAACGGTCCTTCATATTTATCAGTCTCTATACATATCCTTATATTTATACATATATCATTTAAATTATACTTATTACTGAAATTATTTTCTGTGCAATCAAATTTATTTACACAGTGCAACTACCTCCTGCTGTATCCTGTGCAATTAAGTCTGTGCAGTTCATCCATCTCTCAAGGCAATATATATAACAAGCAAATTTTCCCAGTGTGGGATCAATGAAATTTCTTATCTTATCTTATGTGACAATGCCCCCAGGTGCTGACTATGCTTTCACGATAGCTGAAGTCAGTAGCTCTCTATAACAGTTGGTCCCATGTCTGTAGCCTCTTTTGTTGCTGGATTATAAGTCTTCAAATATGCACCAAGGTCAAGGTTCAAAGGTCAGTATCTCAAAGCAGGAGCCATGAATAATCTTCATACTGACGTATCTTACTCTTCAGGTCACAACCGTTCCAGCAATGTATCTGGTTTAGCTCCAATATATAAAATGAAGCTTTTTGTTTGTTTGTTTTTTTTATTGGAACTTGTGACCAAAATGAGTCACCTTCAGAGATTATTGTACAATATTGCTAACAATCTAGGGCAATACTACAGGCTTGGAGGAAGTGCTTGAGTTATGGCTGAAAAATCTCAATCACAGGTCATCAAATACTGAGGCATGCATAGGCAACTATTTACTCAACCCTGGAGATTTTTTTGTGTCTTTATGATTTTTGGTTTTGGGATTTTATGTCAGCATGACATAGCCCATTCAATCAGAATCTGTTTTATTAGCCAATGCAAGTATACAAAGAATGTGTCTTGGTATTTGCTCCCAAAAAACACAACACAGAAGAATAAAAAAATGACGAGCAAAAATTAAATGTGACATGTGCATAAATAATTAAATATGTAACAGTGGAGGTTGAGTGCAGTGCACAATATGTTTGATGATACATTTGAACATGAACAAGTACAGGGATTAAATGAAGGATGTGAAACGTAAAGTCCAGTTTGATAACCCCTTCTTAAGTAAGGTGATTTCATAATCAAATATCCTCAGCCACATATTCTTAGAAATATAAAATTAAATGAGAAACTTCACATTATACAATCACGGGCTATAAAACACCTTTCTTAACAGAGATAGTGGTGTTTGGATTCAGGTTACAGCCTGCCAACAGCAATTTGAAATGGAATAGAGCCCACCGACAGCAGACATCCCAAAACAGGAGTTGAACTTGCAAAATTCACCCACAACATACGTGTGCATAGCTGCATCCAGAAGCGACCACGATAGCAACGATCTCAGACCTGAGAGAATCTTCGTAATAACTAACAAAACTAAGGATCATATTCTTTAACATGCAATAATAGGATATAAATGCATACAGATGGAGAGGGAGAGGAGGAGAAAGGAAAGAGGTACATCCCGGCAGTGTAGACCTATAGCAGCATAACTAAGGGATGGTTCAGGGCTCACCCAGGCCAGCCCTAACTATAAGCTTTATCAAAGAGGAAAGTCTTAAGCCTACTCTTAAATGTGGAGATGGTGTCTGCCTCCCAAACCCAAACTGGGACCTAATTCCACAGGAGAGGAGCTTGATAACTGAAGGCTCTGGCTCCCATTCTACTTTTGCAGACTCTTGGAACCACAAGTAACCCTGTAATCTGGGAGGGCAGTGTTCTAATGGGGTAGAGAGGGCAGATACCTTGGGCAGAACCAGACTCAATGGTGGGCGGCCATCCGCCGCTGCCGTGTTAGGTTTTGAGAGATAGAGAGAAAGAGAGAGAGAGAGAGAGAGAGAGGGGAGGGGTTTGGAGGAGGGGGGAATGGGGGGAGAGGGAGGCACAATGCAAAGACCACATAGAATTTCATTTCATGCAGTAATGGGATAAAATGCATACAGATGGAGAGGAAGAGAAGGAGGAGAGGAGCTCGATAACTGAAGACTCTGGCTCCCATTCTACTTTTGGAGACTCTAGGAACCACAAGTAACCATGCATCCTGGGAGCGCAGTGTTCTAGTCGGGTAATATGGTATTATGAGCTCTTTAAGATATGATGGTGCCTGACCATTAAGAGCTTTGTAGGTGAGAAGAAGGATTTTAAATTATATTCTGGATTTTACAGGGAGCCAGTGCAGCGAAGCTAATATTGGAGAAATATGATCTCTTTTGATAGGTCTTGTCAATACACGTGCCGCAGCATTCTGGATCAACTGGAGAGTCCTAACGGACTTATTCGGGCAGCCTGATAATAAGGCATTGCAATAATCCAGCCTAGAAATAAGAAATGCATGGACTAGTTTTTCTGCATCATTTTGAGACATGCAGCATGCCATCTAGAGTAACTATATATTTACATAATGTGTCTCTGAGGTGTTTGGGGCCAAGTACAATAACTTCAGTTCAGCTAACTGATTAGTTTCATCTGGCTTGATCGATAGATATAATTGGGTATCATCCGCATAACAATGAAAGTTTATGGATTGTTTCCTAATAATATTGCCTAAAGGAAGCATATATAAGGTGAATAAAATCGGTCCAAGCACAGAACCTTGTGGCTAACTTTGGCATGCACAGAGGACTCACCGTTAACATGTACAAACGGAGATCGATCTGATAGGATTTAAACCAGTTTAGTGCGGTTCCTTTATTGCCAATTGAATGTTCCAGTTTCTGCAATGTTGGTCAATGGTGTCGAATGCAGCATTAAGAACTAACAAGACAAGTACAGAGACAAGTCCATTGTCAGATGCAATTAAAAGGTCATTTGTAATTTTCACCACTGCTGTCTCTGTGTTATGATGCACTCTAAATCCTGACTGAAAATCCTCAAATAAACTATTGTTATTTAGAAAGTCACACAACTGATTGGCAACTGCTTTTTCAAGGAAAGCGAAGGTTATATATAGGTCTATAGTTGGCTAAAACCCCTGGATAAAGAGTGGGCTTTTTAAGAAGAGGTTTAATTACAGCTATGTTCAAAGACTGTGGGACATAACTAAAACAAAATAAAGACAGATTGATCATATCCAGTAAAGAAGTGCTAACTAAGGGTAAAACTTCTTTAAGCAGCCTAGTTGGAATGGGGTCTAAGAGACAGGTTGATGGCTTAGATGAAGAGATCGTTGAAGTTAGTTGAAGAAGGTCATAGGAGAAAATCAGTCTAAATATATATCATGTTTTACAGCTGTTTCTAAGGTTCCTGTGTTTAAAGATAAATCGGTACTGGTTGAGGGCAGGACGTGATTAATTTTTTCTCTAATAGTTAAAATTTTATCATTAAAATCATCATCTGACTGCCCCACCCATCTACACACCTGTTTCCACTCTCCCTCATTAGCCCTGCAGTTACCTGGCCCCGTTTGTCCCCGTTGCTATATTGGTCTTGTCTTGTCTTGTCTTGTCTGGTCTGTGCCTGTGCCTGTGCCTGCGCCTGCACTTGCACCTGCCAACCTCTGTATCTGCCTGCCTGTTACCTGTTTGTTACCTGTCTACCTGCCAGCCAACCAGTGTTCCTGCCTGCCTACCTGTACTTGCCAGTAAGTTTTAAATAAACCATTCAAGTCATCGTTCTGCCTCTTCTGTCTGCGTTTGGGTCCTTTCCCTGTTCCCTGCTTGCCAACACCATGACACTCTTAAGCATCTAATATTGCCACAGATGGTTTTACATTGTTAATTGAAAGCCCGGTGTGTCTCATACACATGATAAAGGTTACCTTGTGCATCTGTATGAGACGCCAAGGGGCTTGAAAAAATGTTGACCTGGGAATGAGAAGGTGTTGGCTACACTGTGCAGAATGATGTATGTGCAGAGTTTGTTTTCATATGCATTTGCTGAAGGTTGGAACGTTTTCCTGTGCTTACTTAAATCTCATCTTAACAAGTACACCTTCAAGCATGATTTGTGACATCACAACTAGTTTGCATGCCAATCATGATCCAATATAGGTCCAAAAGTCCAAAGCCCCTGTGCTAACGGTGCAAGCATCACTCAACCAGTGTTCTGCGCTCCCGGTCCGGGCAGAGCCAGCTAATAGGGCCACTGACTAGTTAAGCAGCAGTTAGCGGTTACTTAGCAACAAGTAAAGCTATCTTACCATCAGGAAACTCCATAAATCACCTAGAGTTGAGGCAGAGCAGCTGGAGGACATCAAAGGGAAAAGCAGAAAATATTTTTTCCATAAAATATGATCTCTGTGATGGTGCAAATGCCTAGAGCTGCTGTGATGCAAGAAACATTTCAGTCTCGATCTGAAGTATCGTCATCATCATCCGGGTTCACCAAGAACCAAGAAGTTGTGTTTTTGTACAGTAATCTGTGAAGCTCTGCCACCAGAAATGCTGCAGCATCTATCGTTTTTCAAACCTATTTCTTGTCTCATTTGTGGTCTGAAACAGTAAATTCATTAAATTCAGTGCCCTATATCACTAGTTTCACCAAATCAGTGAAAACAGTTTGAAAGTTGTGTTTTTGTATAGTAATCCAGTAGTCAGTGAGGTCCGGCCACCTTTTCGCCTTTCTGCCACAAGTGGACTATGCACATGAGCAAAGCAGCAGATGTTTAAGCAAGTGATGTCCTGACTGAGACCTGCCTTGATGAGAGCACTGACAGTTTATTTTCGTGTTGACCCCAATAGAGCATCGTGACATGTAAATGCAAAGACTGGGGGCACTGTTTTGCTTATTTCATTTGAATATTGTCCGAAGTACAGCAGGTTAAGTCTCATTTAGATCCCAAAAGAGCATGGTGACATGTAAATATTGCTTGTAGTGTAGTTATTTTGAAATGATCTTTTCCCCTCATGTGTCTGGTAGTTTTACTTCCTGTTTTTGTTTACTTTTCCCGCAAGTTTTGATTGTTTGCTCCGCCCTGATTAGTTTCACCTGTGTCTCATTGTCTCCCCTCACCTGAGTGTATTTAAGTCTGTTTGCTTCCTTTGTTTTGTTGGCAGTTCGTCATTGTCCCTGTATCAAGCATCCCAACATCTGTTTCCTGTTAAGTTTTGTTGGATTTATTCTTTGTCTCCCTTGGACTATGTCTGGATTCTGGACTTTCTACTTTCCCTGCTCCCTGTTGGATTTGTTTTGTCTTGTTAGACTTATTCCCGGATTTCGACGACTGCCTGCCTATAACTCGTGGTCGTAAGTTTTTCTTTACCATTAAAATCTATTGGACTGCACCTGCCCAGTGTCTGCATTTGAGTCCAATCCCTGGTTTCTCCTGCTAGCTGCTTGACACTTAAATGCAAGAGATTGGGGGTGCTGTTTTACTTATTGCATTTGAATATTGTCCACTATACAGCGGGTTACAACTCTGAATATTAAATGTCAAACAGCTTTTCCATTTTCATTTTAATAGTCATAGAACACCCATACAAACACCCATACAAATATATGAAAATTGGATTATTTTATTTTCATTTTTACTCAAAACACATTATAATGGTATTGTGGAATTACATTTTAATTTTTAAGCTTAAATTATCATTTGAATATAGTCCAATATATGCTTCCAAACAGACCAACACTACCATCTTTAAGTTCCACTGCTAGTGGTGGCGAAAAGAAAAAGATTATTCTAAATGTGTGGCAACAAAATCACAGAAAATTTTGCTTTGTTTTATTTATGATTCAAGTTCAGCAGACATGATTCAGATGAACGTAGTTCCATAGTGAAGTCTTGTACAGTATTATTTCTGTTTTCAGGTGATAGCACAACAGCCTGTGCTGAACTCCAAGTGGCACACCTTGGCACAGCATCCCTGAAGTGTCCAGTCCAACCAGGTTGTGGTCTGATCTACCCAAGGGGGGGGAGGGGGAAGAGCTGTATGTATCCTTAACATTAGCATACAGCAGGTCTAGTGTCCTCTCCTCTCTAGTAGGAAAACTCACATACTGGGTGAAATTAGTCAGTGTTGTTGAAACACTGACATGGTTGAAGTCACCCGAGATTAATATGAGTGCACTCGGGTGTTGAGTGGGGGATGTAAACAGCCACAACAATGGCATGTGAAAATTCACGTGGCAGATAATATGGCCAGAGTCCCACAGCTAACAGTTCAATGTCCGGGCTACAGATACTCTACTTGATAGTAAGGTGACCAGGGTTACACCATCTGTTGTTGACCAGAACAGCAAGCCCGCCGCCTTTCTGCTTACCGCTCCCGGTGTGATCCCTGTCAGCCCGAACAGTCTGAAAGCCGTCAATGGAAACGTTATGATCCGGGATATCCTAGTGTAGCCATATCTCTGAGAAGCACATCAAACTATACTCACGGAACTCCGTCTGAATCCGGGCTAACGCCGTTAGCTCGTCCATTTTATTCACCAGTAATCTCACATTGCCCATGACGAGAGAAGGCAGATACGGCTTAAATCTCTTGTTTCTAAGTCTCTTTTGTCTGGACCCCTCTCTCTTCCCTCGCTGCTTCGTTCCACCTCTGCATCCTCGGTGTGTCCTCCTCCAGATCTCAGTGGGGACATTGGTTGTCCTGGGCGCCATGCCGCTCAGCTTCAGCGTGATCAGCTGTTCCCTGATGTAAACAATGCGGCCAAACAGCTGTTCTGCAGCAGTGCCCTGACTGAGTAGCAGGAGAAGAAGTTTCATGGCGAAAAAAAATACCAAAACACTCTCTACTCTCGTAAAGAGCGTAGTTTAAATTACACTTACACAAAAATTACTCAAGTTTTATAAGAAAAAGGAAAGCTAAAAGTTGGAAAAAGTAAGACGACAAGACCAAGCAACGGCAACAGGCAACATGCATGTTGGCGCATGCGCAAAAAGCAAGGGATGATACTGTAGCTGTATTTGCATCTTAACCCCGAGGAGCTCATTTCTTTACTGTCTTATGTGATTTATGTTCTATTCAAGCATCTATTATTTTCTTATATTTTTGTTGAAATATTAATATGAACGAAAAATTGTGTTTGTATAAACATACATATATCTTTCCCAAGTCCCAAGTGGCCACAGAGACAGATTACTGATTACTTATTTTTAACAGATGTTTATTTACAATGTGTTTTTAAATAGATGGAGATGACAATTGACTTCAGGGTGGGCAAAGGCCCAAATAACAAACAATTCTTATTAGGAAGGTATGACAAACATGGTCTAAGAAAACAAATTACAATAACGTACCTCCCTAACTAAAATAAACAGGAGAAAACAAAATCAACAGAAACAGCAGCCCACCCCTACAAACTCCTGGAAAACAAAAAGCCATCAGCATGGCAGAGATCCTACAACTACACTGCACCCAGTTGCAGCAGAGACAAGTGTGGCCAGTTGAGAGGAGAGGGAGAGGAGTTCTGCCCCACGCAGCACCGCTGCTGTCTTGGTTCCTTATAGAGTTGATTGGCACCAGGAAGGAGCTAATCACCTGCAGGTGCCGCTGGACCAATCACCTCTGCAGGCTGGTACAAACCTATTTGCATACATTCCCACTCATACACCTGTCACACATCATGCCATAATATTGTCACTAATGAAAGAGACATACAACAACAAAATACGACCATGGTTGTAACACCCTCGCTGACTAGAAGGGAATCTGTGGCTGAGTAAGTTAGGCTATTACTATATGTCTAAGAGGTGCTCTCCTGCAGATGTGGGTGTTTCCTAAATGTAGGTGCTGGAACTGTGAGGCTGTTGACTTCAGTGACAAATCACAGTATACTGGAATGTTCACCCAGTGCTGTAGTCAATACTGTAGCCTTAAGTGCTGTTTAAGAGGTTTTTCCAACCTAAATGGAATAAATGTGGGTTTAACACCAATCCATACCTACATCAACAATCTTAATATATATTTTCTGGCATTCACAAACACCCATTGAGTTATATGTAAATACTGTATATCTTCGTTTCTTACAATGCTTCTCCCTTTCTACTTCACAGTGCAGCATTTGGGCCCAGTAAACAGGAAGAAGAGGACTATGAAGATGTTCCCATAAATAAGACCTGGGTCTTATCACCGAAGGTCTATGAAAGTGATGTGACTTTGATCCTAAATAAACTGCTGCAGGGCTACGACAACAAACTGCGGCCTGACATCGGAGGCAAGTTAGGTTAATCTTCTGGAAATGTGCTTTGTTACCACAAAAGACTTGGCTTACAGTGATGAGGGGGAGTTCAAAAGAAGTTTGTAAATAGCCTTGTGCAGTAAGGGTTACTACCTTGTCATTCCATGGAACCATTTGTGAAATGACATGTCAACTGCTGCTGCTGTCTGGGGAGAACCTTCTTAAGTATTCAACTTTTTAAAGTGAGGCTGTGCTTTGAAAGAAGAAATAACACATTCTTACTGATACAAATGAAAAATGTAATAAGTGATAAAAATGTGCTGCTAGGCCTTACTTGGTCTGGTATGGCAGGTAGTAGTAGACCACTCAGCAGTAATGGCTACTGTTCATCAAACGTTACTTAGGTTGTTTTAAGGATTTAAGAATGTGCATAATGTGCTAAAATAGCCATTCAAGGTGTTCACTTGAGAGCCACAATATACAGTACTTGGTCTGTTATATCTGTCATTGACATTTCAAAAATTATACAACAAATCTGTCAATAAAATAGTGCTTTTGTGTTTCTGTGCATGTGTATATAATTGTAAGTTTATTTAGTTATTTCACAGTTTTACATTGTCTCCATCAGGAAATATATTTTGCTAAGTTGTCATGAAACTGTAGATGTTCCAACTTTCAATGATTCCGAGCACCTGTAGGACCTCTTGTCCATGTTGCCTTAGAAGTTAGTTTGTTAGGTTAGTCATGTTTCAGTTACTGAAACATGTCAATTGCTAGCACGTCTTAGAAAACAGCATCTACACAGTGTCTAGGCTATTGTAAATATGTTCATGCAGATTGAGTGTGTACGGCTAGACTGTAGCAGAGCAGAATGATGATTCATTGAGTTGTGTAAGAGTACATGTCGTGTTTTGTTGTGTAAAAAGGGGTCAGATAGGTCAAAAGTTGCTGGAATGATGCTGTCTTCCCAGAATTCTGTAGTGTTAGTACAAAGAGGGCTGAGTCTTAGATATTGTGTTCCTATACTGCTATCTACTTTATATATATGCTTCTAAAGTACTAATAAATAAAACAAACATTTGCTTACACAAAAAAGGGGCATTATTGACATTACTGTTTCACCAACCTGTTAATTAATGTAATGCAGTGTATTTTTGTGCGTTCTGGCATTTTTGCACAATTTGAAAGGTCCAGTTCCTTATGCACTGCAGTCCTTGTGCTACTTCCCTGATAAATGCTGATTGTCTGCAACAAATTCCACCCCTCACTGCACAATATCCCTACCAACTTGTAGAAGTTGCTAAGAACCCTCACCCTGTCCACAGACAAACTGTCCTGCTACTAAGAGTTTTACTCTAAAGATTCATCTTTTTAAGGGGGTGGCCCCAGAGATTAGACACAAAATAGATAAAGTGACATCACTTTACCAATGTAAAGTGGTAAAGTGATTATCTTGAATTAACTTGAATTGCCAACAATGAGGAAAATTCTGGATTGTGTGTGTATCCATCTAATCATCTAACCCCACTGTTTTGATTATTTAGGCAAAAACGGGGACCTACAGTAATACAATAGGGATAGATGCTGTTCTTTGTTGTTGCTCACTTTGTGATTTAGGTTGATAGGCAGCTTGTTTTTTGGACATCAGCTAACAAACATACAAAAATGTATGCTGTCTATGTCAGTGCGGTATGTCTTCTGTTATGTTTCAGTAAGGCCGACAGTGATTGAAACAGCCGTGTATGTCAACAGCATTGGACCAGTGGACCCCATCAACATGGTGAGACTGCTTCTTCTGATTTCCTTTGCTTTTTCTCTGCTGATATAATGTACAATGGATGGATAAATGCCCTTACTAATGTTAAATAACCAGCATGTGCAAGCTACAATGAAATTGTGTTTTTTGAAATATCGTTTGTGTTTTGAGAGTTTTAGGAAGTCATTAGGATGAAATTTGTTTGTGCCTAGCTCCATAAAGCAACTAACAAATAGTAAAGAATAGAATACTATATAATAAAATAAACCAAATAAAATGAAATATTTTACAAGAAACAATAAAACAATATATCTGTACATTTCATAAAGCATTGCTGAAAATGCTGAATTCTGACATGAATATGTCTGAAAAATCTCAAAGCTCAAATGCATTCCACTAGACTGCTCAAAAACCTGGAAGTTGAAATGTAAAACTGGCAGAATTGGGAGTTGGAAAAATTAAGTTGAAAAGCTGAATAGAAACATAAATGACATTTAAGGACAAGACATTTTTACATTTGAATTGTTTCTGTAGCTGCATGTATGTAAGTATTAGTCGACCAAAAAACATACAGAAGAACAGTACATTGCAAAGCATTGCTTTAAATGGAGAAATGTGAAATTAATTGCCAGAATTGGAATCTGAACTGCACTACCTAAAGAAGCTAAGAGCTTAAATACACTGCTAGAAAAGCTGGAAACTAAACTGTCAATATTGTCAATGTTCACTTCTATAAATTCTTGAAAAAAAGCACAATATTTTAAGTATAAATGGTAGAAAAATGTTGAAGCATACATGTCCTTAAATAGCATGTTTAACATTTTAATGGTTTCTGTAGCTAAAATATGCAGACGTAGTAGTCGACCGACGAACACACAGAAGAAGAATGCATTACCTAAAACAGCTTAGAGCTGAAATACATTGCCGTGTGTAAGACCCCACAACAGAATTAAAAGGAAGATTAAAAGTCCCCACAAAGATAGAAAAAACAGTGTGTGTGTGTGTGTGTGTGTTAGCTTATTATTGTATGTATGTGTCAGTATTTGTGTTTCTATGTGTGTGAGACAAAGATAAAGTTACATTATGAATTAAGAAATAGGATTTGAGGATTTATCCCATTATAACAACGCTGAAAAAAAGCTCTTTTTAAAAGTATAAAAGGTAGTAAATAACTGAATCATAGCACACATCCTTAAAGAGTCGGACACTTTGATATTTGAATGATTTCTGTAGTTAAATTAATGCAGGAGTAGTAGAAATGGAGTTTGTTGAAGAAGGGAGAGAGACAGACAGGAAGAGTGGGCGAGTAGAGATGGATAGACAGACAGAAAGACAGATTGACAGAGAGACAGCAGGAAGAGTGGGAGAGTATAGATGGACAGAAAGAAAGAGAGAGACAGAAAGAGGTAGATTTGAATTTGAAGCTAAGAACTGAAATACATTGCTGGAAAAGCTGGAAGCTAAACTGTCATTGTCACTGTTTTTCACTTCTATAAGTGGTATAAAAAACGTTGAATAGATGCATATGTGTCCTCAAAGAGCAAGTTTTAACATTTGAATGGTTTCTGTAGCTTAAAATATGCAAAACTTGTAGTGCACCGAAAAACACACAGAAGAAGAAAACATTACTTAAAGAAGCTAAGAGCTGAAATACATTGCCAGACAAGCTGGGTGTTACTGTAATATTGCCAATGGTTTTCACTTCTATTGTAATAAATTGTTGAGTCCCCATAAAGATGGCAAAACCAGTTGTGTGTGGAAGTTCCCACAAATGTAGAAAAAACAATGCGTGTGTTAGTTTATTAATGTGGGTCTGTGTTTGTGTTTCTAAATGTGTGTATGAGACAGAGGTAGAGTTGAATTGTGAATTAAGGATTAGGAAGATTTCTCCCATTTTAAAAATCTTTTTGAAAAAACATGGTTAGCTCTCTGTGCAGTCCCGAGTGTCTCCACTGTGAAGTGGGGGGATCACAGTGGAGGAAGACCTGAAGGAAGAAGTTGATGTAAATGACAATGTTATACTCCTAGCCGTAATGTTAAAGTCAAGAGCAACAAAAATGTCAGAAACTGTTGGATTACTACAAAGTGAAAACATGAATGAACACACAATTAAAGCAAAACATTAAAAAGCACAAAACCCCCAATACCTTATGCTCTGTTGTAGAGTAACATCAGCACTGGCAGGGGTAAAACATGTCTCTGTAGGGTCCAGCAGTGATGGTTCACTGTTGATTTACAATTAAACTGTGGCAGCATGATATCTTGGTTGTTATGAGCCAGAGTCTCAGAGCCAGAAAAAAGGTGGCAGGAGTTATCTCATCCCCTACTTTGAAGAATGACTGGGACTAGCAGGATGTAGAATGTGTGTCTGTGTGGTCCAGCAGTGATGGGTTCACTGTAGATTGACAGTTAAGATGGTGCTGGTGTTGTTATGAGCTGGTCCTCACAGTGCTGGAAGAGGTGAGGCCCAAGCTGGCAGGTGTCCTTACAAAGGACACAGGAGAACTGTGTCTCCCATCCAGGGGAAAGTAAATTAAAAAGTACAAATTTACATAAGTTATAGTCTCTGGCAAGGCCACCCACCCTGCTAGAGTGTTAAATGGGAAACTGGGTGGGATGGAAATGTGGGGATTCAACTGGTAGCCTCAGAGAGACTGAGGCAGCCTGGCAGGGTGCTGAAGCCTGGCTGCACGGAGAATACCCCTACTGGATAATTATGGACCACTGTATTTGTAATTTAAATCTTTGTACATAAGTGGTCTGTCATGATCTCTAGATCGTTCTTAGTAAACACAGTCATCATGATACTCCTTTTGATTTTATCGTTGCACATATTAATAATTTAGTCGTTTAAATCAAACTGTTATTAATACATGTTTCACTCACTTCTGTTCTTCTCAATTTGTCTATGGTCCATTGTGGTATGCTTTATTAAAACAAACTGTTATGCTGTTCTTTTTTACTAATTGTAATTGTAATAAACTGTTTTCTTAATCTTTGCACTGAAAATATTTGTTTAATTTTAATCACAAGTCCTTTGCATTTTTCTTCATATTTAAAACTCAACTGACTTCTTTATGAGCTGTTGGAGGACATACAGTATACAGGATTGTGATAACTGTAATAGGTTTTCATGACCCCAGAGTGGAGACGATGATGTGGCTAAGAAATTAAAATGAGGTCCAGCAGTGTGTTATCTGTGGTTGCAGCAGTAATGAGTTGTACATATCCCCTAGCCAATACTAAAACAGCTCCAGTATTGGATAAGATATTCTCTTTGAAATCGCCACAGACAATGATAGGGTGACCGTCCATGATCTCCAATGAGTCCAAAAGGCTTCCCAGGATTGACAGGAATGATGTTACACTGTAGTCTGGAGATCTGTACACAGCTGTAATCAATGCACTCACTGGGGCTAGGCCAAAAGCTTAAGGTCAGTTACATTATGTACATACTGTTTTTCATGGACTTAAATGTGGTTTTTCACACAAACAGCAACTCCACCACCACCTCTGTTGGCCATTTGTGGAAAATTTGTGCAGGACAGGTGTCTCTTGCATTTGAACATATTGTAGCCCTCTAAATAGACTCTGTGCAACAAAGGAGCCTTCTAGGTACGTTTCTGTAAGACACAAAACATCTGAGAGACACAGTTCATGGTGGCTTGATGTCATTGACTTGAGATGGAAATCCTTTCATGTTATGGTGAACAATGGTCAGAGTGTCATGTCTGTTCAATGTTTGTTTGAGATCATGTCGTCCAAGCTTACTTGTCTTATGGTCTCTAGAGCTGCAGTGATTTCTGGGTTGGCATATATTTTACTCTCATCCATATCCAGCAGATGCAGTCCACTGAGAGAGATCACTCTGCTAATAGCTACATAAGCCATGCCAGGTTCAAAAATCTGTTTTAGTGAGACTATAGCAGAAGTCCTTGTCCTACCTTGAACCCTATGTATTTTAGAAGCAAAGGCAAGCTTAATAAGAAACTGTCTACTGACACTCCTTTCTGTTTCAGATTCTCCTTAGCTCTCTCTATGTACACTAGATTGTCAGGCCCTCCTGTTGCTCTATTACGGTAATTCTTTCCTTCATCATCCATCTTGAGCCCAAGCATAGTGACATGTACATAACCATTTTGTTCAGAGGT
This sequence comes from Siniperca chuatsi, assembly GCF_020085105.1. Taxonomy (NCBI): domain Eukaryota; kingdom Metazoa; phylum Chordata; class Actinopteri; order Centrarchiformes; family Sinipercidae; genus Siniperca; species Siniperca chuatsi. The sequence continues at coordinate 3,441,336 of NC_058056.1, read as the reverse complement.
TAGTACCCTGACTAGTGTAGAGAATGATCCATTCACTAATCCTTGAGGCACGTCTGTGTTTCTGGTGAGCATGACACAAGCACCCTCAGCAACATTTAGTGTATCTGGTAAGTGATTTCTGCCTCCTTTTTAAATGGTGTGGCTTGTTGAGCCATTCTGCCAGTGTGTGGGTCCTTTTTATAGTCATCTGCATTAATGATGTTGACATGAGAATGTAACAGAGATAATGTTGCAGAGTTGTGTGAATCAACTTGATTATTAGTTCCGAAAATGTGCAGGACATCAGTTGGACAAAGTACTAGTTCAGTGGTGGCTTGTGACAGCAAAGCTCTGTCTGCTTTAGACAACTCATCTGACTTTTCCTTTACACGGATCCGGTTCAACATCACTGCAAAGGCAATATCAGCCTTCTGACAGACAATCTCAGTCAGAGTGATCATTTGAAAGTGTTCCTGCCATAGGTCAATCTCACATGGGTCATACACACAGATTGCCTGTCACACTGGTGGTAGCTGGTGTCTCCAACAGCTATTACTGACATTCTTCCAAAGGGCCTGGCCTCCTCTTAGATGCCTCTGAATAGATGCATTTGATAAGATGTGACTTTCCTGTTCCAGCACCACCGTGAAAAGAAAAATGGATCTGGATTCAATCCACAGATGCACTTCATGCACCAGTCTCTATCTGCATAGAATACACAAGCTTGTTTCTGGTTCAGATTCTGATACATTTGGTGTAACAGTGCGTAACCATTCATCAATCACACCTCTGTTGTTTTTTTCATATTTTTCATTTGACAATGTGTTGGACATATTCAGGATGGTGAGAGCCTGATAGTTGAACCCAGCCACCATTGTAGAATGATTCATACATGGGTCTTTTCAGTCCCTGGTCTGATCGGTGAGGGAGGTACAGTTTCAGTAAGAGGCTTAAAACTGCTCAGGCTATTTCTCCTGTGATGTGCAGTGAAATCTGATGACAGCAGGCTTATCAGTGTTTCTCCTTTAAACAAATCCCATTTCATTCAGCAGGGGCAAAACATTTTGACCTTTTCTCTGTTGGCCATAGACAATTCTGCAAGTAGAGGCAATATCAGCCAAGCACATCTTCTCAAATTCTGGTGTTTCAGGTCTGGCTTTGTATTTGTCTGTCAAAGATGTCATCCACACATTTACAATTTTTGATGTTGTGTTTTCCAGGTATGACATGGGGCAACTCATTTTCACATTGAATGTGTTTGTTTATGCAGCGCCTGCACAAGTTTAGACCAGGTAACAGTCTGAAACAGCTGATGACCTCTGTAACACAATGGTAACACAAGTTTTACTCTCATGACTTGAGACTCACTTCTCAGTCTGGGTAGAGCATTTACTGTATCCTGTAATTGAGCTGGGATACATATAACATTTCCTTTTACAGCTCTCTGTTGGCCTTTGGGAAGAGGAATTAATTTGGCAAATGTAATGCACTTAGCTATGCAATGTCTCTCCAATATGTTGAGATCAGACAGTTCAGACGGAATGTCGGCAATCTTCAAGTTCTAGCTACAGCGAGGATTGGCATGGCTCCATTTTTAAGACGTCAGACAAATTGCACTACTGTTCATTTCTGCTTTTATCATTACAGTCATGAACATACTTTTCTGGCATGCTGCAACCACATCTGTTTTTTTGACATACTTTGACCTTGTGCATGGTTGTACTTGATTTGCAAATGAGGCCTTATGACACACAGTGCACACATAAGTGGGGCCAGCCTTTATTTGTGATCTGAAAACAGATATGGCTTCTTTTCTTTCTATCCATCTGTATTTCCTTTTTATTTTTGTTGCACATCTCATGTTTTGCATACTCCTGCAATATTGCAATGCAATATTGTTCTTGAGTAACAGATTAATAGGAGTGACTGTTTGCTGATGTGCTGCGGTAAGCGTATTGTCTCATTTCCGGTTGCAGGTGCTTGTGTGTTACTGGTAGCGTATTTTTGTTGTTCTAAGTTATCCCAGTAAATTTGGTTAGAGTCTTCATTACAGCGGCTAATTATCTGCTATGCATTTAAACGTACACTTGTTCTGCTCAAGCTAGCAACCGTTCTTAGCTTATCAGCTAGCGATGGCTTCTCCCTCTCCTACTCTTTCTTGCTCGGTGTGTCAAATGTTCAGCTATTCCTCTGCCTCCTTTAGTGATATTGGTACATGTAATAAATGTAGTTTATTCATAGCGTTGGAGACGAGGCTTAGTGAATTGGAAACGCGGTGAGATGATAGTGGTTTGTTGATTGAAGTTATTGATTATTAATCAGTGCTTAAGTTTAATAAATTCTATTGTACTTTTAAAGAGCAATTGCCGGTTGTTATTTTGTGTATGTGCTGCAATAACAGCTGGTTGTGATGGTCAATGCTCCGATTCTCCTTCACTGTCCACCATTATTAATGTAAGATAGTACTTTAAATATCAGCATTTCTAAGTGGACAGCCACCTTTTGAGATTGTTTTTCATGTTTTGTTATTGGTCCCTGATCCCAGGGTGGTGCCCCGTAATTATTAATCCATATTAATAATTTCATTAATATTCATAAATATCTTTGATATTTAGCCAATAACCAAATCTGCCCTACCTGAATCCCAACAAACCTGTTTACGTTTCTAACAAGTTCTCCCCACTCAGCGACACAACCACTGAGAAACCAACTCTCATTATAGGCAGCAGAGGAGTTGAAGGCAGCTTAATCTATTCTTTAACAGATTCAATATACCGGCTTGTGCTCATCCCCCCTCTAACTCAGCTGCTGTCTTCCCTCAGACTTCTCTGAGCTCACTGCTACCCCCTCCTCCATCTTTCTGGGAGAGTCCTACTCTCCCCTCAACTGGCATTCAGGCTAACGGCCCTCTCCAGACTGATGCGATGCAGGTGGATGCCCCCCTCGTGTCCTGGATTGTTGCTGACAAGACCACAGCATGTCCGTCTGCAGCACTGTGTGTCGGACAGCGTGGTCAGCAACACTGGGGCCCCTCAGGGGACTGTCCTGTCTCCCTTCCACCTCACCATCCACACCATAGACTTCAGCTACCACACAGAGTCCTGCCACCTTCAGAAGTTTTCTGCTGTGGTGGGATGTATCAGTGGTGGTGATGAGACTGAGTACAGGGCTGTGGTGGGTAATTTTGTCTCATGGTGTGAGCAGAACCATCTGCAGCTCAATGCGACAAAGTCTAAGGAGCTGGTTGTAGATCTACAAAGGGCCAAGGCACCAGTGACCCCAGTTTCCATCCAGGGGATCAGTGTGAACATTGTCGAGGATTACAAGGGGCGGCTGTGGCTTAGTGGTAGAGCGGGTCGTCCACCAATCGGAAGGTCTGCGGTTTGATCCCGACTTCCCTCAAAGTGGCCATGGGCAAGACACTGAACCCCAAATTGCTCTCGAGGGCTGTGCCTTCGGTGTGTGAATGATTAGTTACTTTGATGAGGGTGAATATGATCTGTAGTTGAAGCACTTTGAGTAGTCAGAAAGACTAGAAAGGCACTATATAAGTACAGTCCATTTACAAAATGCAGTTTGTAAATTAAGGTTGCTATTATTAAGGGAAAACAAAATCCAAGCCTTCATGGCCCTGTGTGAAAAGGTGATCGCCACACCTGTTAAAACATAACTTAACTGTGGTTTATCTGAGTTCAATTTCTCTAGCCACACCCAGGCCTGATTACTGCCACACCTGTTCTCAATCAAGAAATCACTTAAATAGGACCTGCCTGACAAAGTGAAGTAGACCAAAAGATCTTCAAAAGTTAGACATCATGCCGAGATCCAAAGAAATTCAGGAACAAATGAGAAAGAAAGTAATTGAGATCTATAAGTCGTGAAAAGGTTATAAAGCCATTTCTAAAGCTTTGGGACTCCAGTGAACCACAGTGAGAGCCATTATCCACAAATGGCGAAAACATGGAACAGTAGTGAACCTTCCCAGGAGTGGCCGGCCGACCAAAATCACCCCAAGAGCGCAGCGACAACTCATCCAAGAGGTCACAAAAGACCCCACAACAACATCCAAAGAACTGCTGGCCTCACTTGCCTCAGTTAAGGTCAGTGTTCATGACTCCACCATAAGAAAGAGACTGGGCAAAAATGGCCTGCATGGCAGAGTTCCAAGACAAAAACCACTGCTGAGCAAAAAGAACATTAAGGCTCATCTCATTTTTGCCAGAAAACATCTTGATGATCCCCAAGACTTTTGGGAAAATACTCTGACTGACTGATGAGACAAAAGTTGAACTTTTTAGAAGGTGTGTGTCCCATTACATCTGGTGTAAAGGTAACACCGGATTTCAGAAAAAGAACACCATACCAACAGTAAAATATGGTGATGGTAGTGTGATGGTCTGGGGCTGTTTTGCTGCTTCAGGACCTGGAAGACTTGCTGTGATAAATGGAACCATGAATTCTGCTGTCTTCCAAAAACTCCTGAAGGAGAATGTCCAGCTATCTGAAACTGTAATGATGAATCCTCCATGCACGGCAGAGTTAATCTCGGAGTTCTGCAAGGTTTTGTGCTTGGACCAATTCTATTCACCTTTATATATGCTTCCTTTAGGCAATATTATTAGGAAACAATCCAAAAACTTTCATTATGTGGACAATACCCAATTACATCTATCGATAAAGTCAAATGAAACAAATCAATTAGCTAAACTTCAAGCATGCCTTAAGGACATAAAAACCTGGATGACCTGAAATTTTCTGATGTTAAACTCTGACAAAACTGAAGTTATTTTACTTGGCCCCAAACAAGACATTGTCACTGATATCAGCATTAGTGTTTATCAATGGAGCAGATAAGTTTGATTAATGTGACGGGAGCAAAATCAAACTCAATTCACTTAATGGTTCTGGTTCAGTGTGGGTATTAGGGAATATGGCATGAACCTCTTGTCTCACAGATGATACAGAAGTGATGTTAGTGGACGCGCCCTGTAATGTGTTATTAGAGACATCAGTCTTATCGCTGTTGTACTTGGAGCAGTTGAGTTTGACTCACTTTGAGAAGCATCATGTGATGTGACAGAATTCAAGCTTGATGGTTCTGGTTCAGTTTCCATATCAGTGGATACTTCACATACAAAGTCATCAGAGACATCAGTGACATCACTGTTTATCTTAGGACCACTTAGGCTTGACTCATTTTGAGCAGCAGCATCCAGCAGAGTGATTGATATAGCAGCAGTGTGAGTTATAGGCCGACTCTCTGTGCCTGGGATAGCATCATTCAGGTTAGCCGTGTTCACACTTCCACAGGCTTCAACTCATAGTTACAGAAGGACTGTATGCCCAACATCTTGTGATACTTTATAAGCCTGTCAGTCATATCACAGAGATTTGTGAATGCCAGCATGACAGCAGTACCAGGAGTGCGTGAACCCAGGGGTAGGGGCAAACCTTTGGTTGTTCTAGAGTGTGGATCAAAGAAACCATATCTACTGGACTTGGTTCTGAATACTGCAATACATAACTGTGTCATCAACAGTAATGCATACTGCACATACGATAACAAGCAGGTCAGTCCTGCCTCTATGTCCAGAAAGCTATCTACAGCTCCAGGTAAAGGTTCTCCAAATGTGCTATACCTGAAAAGTTGTCATGTCCACATAATGTATATACCTGTATGCAGGTACTTTATCAGGGAGCTCATCTGTAGTCAAATGGTTGATTAGGAACCCTTTTCCTGGCCTCTTCATCATGTTACCTTTATCCAAAACAAGGTCAAGGTCTGCTCTGGTGATTTTTTCATTCTCATGAAGGAATGCAAGAAAGGTTAATGAGCTACATGTACACTGCCAAGATATAAAACACAATATTAATGATGAGATTACTGTTAACGTAGCAGGATCAGAAGATAGATGAAACCTATCTGCTTTTAGTAATCGAAAGCACTTAGAAAGGAAAATTAACTCACAGAAAAGAGTTCAGGTTTATATGTATCAAAACTATTCAATTTATAATTATTTACCAAAGGAACAGACTATTAACAGTGACCAAGTATTTATGATATGTAAATATTTAAATTCCCACCACAGAGCAATATACAATATTTTCCACTAATACTCCCAATACACAACCAGCAATCCAATATCTGCTGTTTGCACTTACCATCAGCTCATCATTCCATCAACCTCTTCAGCCATCAGCCGCCACCACCACCAGCACCTGTCAAGATTAACATCTCAAATCATCTTTTTCAATAAACACCACACCATCTTTACTTCTCTCCTGATTGAAATAACTTAATGCTATTCTAATCGTATTTTCAGTATTTGGGTAAGATTCAGTGAGAACAAACTGAATTCACAGCCACTCCAAATAACTCCACTTCCTCCTTACAGATGTATCTTTTATTTCTGTATATCACGTTAAACAACAACAAAACCACTGGAATGTGTACTAATGTATGACTACTTTAAAAAACAAGTGGATTTAAACACTTAAAAAACAACAAGGGTCAAGGGTTACTTATATGAAAAGAATATAACACTAATAAATAAAGTATATAGTATAGCCAAATATTCTGAATTCTGAATTATCAATACTAATTTCAAGATAATAAAATTAGAAAGGGCTGTAAATGCACAACAAGATAAGTTCAGGTAAACAATGACTCGAATACTATACAATGACTCAAATACAAGAGTATTAATTCACAGTTATACAGATGCTCAGTGGTAGTAATAATCAGGAGATTCAGGTAGATAATCTGGTTCTTGTGAAGTCAGAGAAATATTTTCAGGTGAATATAGAAAATTCTTTTCAGGTGAAAAAAAGGGGAATTAAGATCCCAATAGTGAGGGTACTACCAAGTCCCAGTTTTTTGTGTTTGGAGAAACAAGTTCCCAATAGTGAGGGTACTACCAAGTCCCAGGTTTTTGTGTTTGGGGAAACCAAATGTTCCCATGAGGTGGGTAATACCAATTATCCGAGATTCTTGTTGTGCATTTTATGGTTTTTGTCTCAGGCTACTACCAAGTACCCCGGTTAAGTGTTTTTTGTGATTGGGCTACTACCAAGTACCACCTGTGGCGTGAGTGCAGTGCCAGCAATGTGTAAGTGGGGTGTGAGTGTAGTGCAAGTGTTAGGTGAGAACTGTCAACAGGAACCTGTAGAAAGAAAAAAGAAGAAACAAAGTTTAGCAAAAACTAGTATACCAACTCATTGTTAAACTCTCATCAATATTTTATATATATCATATATTAAAATATTTTGTGAAAAGTGGACATTATATTTTGATCACTTCAGAGATTTGTAAGGGAGGACTTCTCCCTCCTGTAGCCTTTTTGGTGGCATATCAATGCATTTTGATTGTTGTAATGCTTAACATCAATTCTACTAAATGAGTTGTTATTACCAAGACCCAGCTGTGGTTGTGTGGTCCGATCAGGAATACTCACTTCTCATTGCTGGAACAACCAAGGCTATAAAACAAACAAACACAAAAAAAAAAACTTACAAGAAACTGGCATGTCAACTCAAACACTGAATTAAACAAATAACTATCTAAATAGCACAAGACGTTACTATTTACTTCATGAGTCACATTCCATTGTTTTGACTTACACATTCAACTTTTTTTCATCACTTGTCTGAATGTCAAACAAATAAACCACTCACATGTTGGTGAAATGTATCTAGTATGTGGGGCTGTTTTAGAAGTCTTAGTGTTTCACTATCACTTCAGTAAGTGTTAATAAGAAATCTCTGTATTCACTGACTTTCCAGTCACCACGGTGTCATCAACACTGATAAATAAATCACATAAACACAAAATAAAATATAGCCACAGGCTGCAGTGGGCGGGTTCAAGCCTTTTTTTGCTCAATGGAAGGAAGCAGCTTGGCCAAAATTGCTCCGTTTCAATTACTGCACACTCAAAGTTACCGCCAGTTGTCCCCCCTTCGTCGGATTTGAATGAAATATGGTGTGTACATTCAGGAGATAGTGCTGGATGTATCCAGTGAGTTTAATCAGGACTGGTCAAAGACATCTTGAGTTATGACAAAATATGTGATAGGCCACTCCCACTTGCATCAAATATGAAACTACAGACTTTGGTTAATACTTGCCCTCAGAGCATGAATTGGTGAAATTCTGTCCACCGGGTTTTGAGGTACAGCTTTTTGGCATTTGTGGCGCCCCTTATGGATCAAGCTCAAAATGCTTTAGCACATCTATTCCCAAACACGGACTGAAGATTTCTCCCAAAACTTGTGATGATTGGACAAATTGTTAATGAATCATGGCCAATTTCCTTCTAAGCCCCGACCTTTGCGAAGATATTTTGGTTGATGGCGGTCATGTTTTTTTCGACTGATCTTGCTCATTTATTATAGAAATGTGTATCTCAGTCCCACAATGCTGATAGAGTCAAAATTCAAAAAGTTCTATTCATTTTACTGTTTTTCACATTATGCAAATTAGCAAAAACATCCATCATGGCGGACTTTAATGGTCCCAGAGGTTTTTTTGTAGCACACATTGAGATGGATATATTATATATCCATAATATTATATATTATTATGTGGATATAACCTGTGAGTTTTGTAATAATTTGACCAACGGATGTTGACTTTGGTCTATTTATGTGGTGAGCCACGCCCCTTTTGAAGTTCATTGATCAATATCTTGAAAACCAAATAAGATATCAACAAGCCTTATGCAACTTTTGATAAGCTTGGTCCAATGATAATCCACCGGAAACTTGGTAGCAATCAGACCTACGGTTTAGGAGATGTGTTTATCAAAAAATTCTAAATGGCGGAAAATCTAGTTAGACAGACTTTAGTGGTCCAAGAAACTTTTTTGTACAGTACATTGAGCTGGACTTCAATCTGACTTACAGTATGACAGGCGTGGTCTTTCAAAATTTTAACTTTTTTGGCTGTTAATTATAGCACCACTGTCAGTGGATGGAATCTTTTCTGGTGAAGCACTTCCATATCATCTCCAGTTATGGTGTCAAATTTCATGTCTAGCTTGTTTCAGCTCACAGCAAATTGAGGAAAGGCATAAAATACAGATAACGATGAAGAGACCACTTGCATTTTTTGGAGTATCAAAATTCTTTCAATAACAATGTGGGAGTTACTGGCAAATCGCGTTTACCATGATTATAGCGCCACCTGCTGGTTGACGTGTAATTTTTGTTGTCTGAGGTGTGTGCATGGGTCTATACTCAAATTTACTTGCATAACTCATACAGGGTAGGCTGCAAACCCACTTTTACCAACGGAAAAATAATAATAATAAAAACTTGAACTGCGAGCAGTTATGAACGGCGTCCAAGCCTCAGGTGCAAGTCGCACCCAGCGCCCCATGGAAGTGATGCAAGTCGAACCTGCAGGCCCACAGGCACGATGCAAGTCACAGGTGTAGAGCAGCAAAGAGATTGGAAAACATTCAGTTCAAAAACAGTAGTTTGGAAAAATAATTTTATCATATTTCCTGTTTTTGCAACAAGAGCGCCACCTAGTGGCCGATTGCCACCAAATTTTGCACTGAGCGGTGGGGCATGGAAAATTACTGGCCCAAGTTTCGTGTTATTTGGACAATTCTGTGTGGAAATATGACATCACTTCCTGTTTTGACTGCAACCCACAGGAAGTTTTTGCTTTATAACTTGTATAACTGCCTAGGAGGAGTTTGAAAAAGTATGTTTGCATATTTCATTATTTTGCAATAAAAGCGGCATCTTGTGGCCGATTTGTGCCAAATTTTGCACAGAGCCTCGGTAGGCCATGAGAAACTACTGAGCCGTGTTAATCGGACAGACCTATGTGGAGAGACAGATATAAATTGATTTTTTCATATTTTGAAAAATACAGAGTGACAGATTTCTGAATTGACCATAGGTTGCAATGAAGTAAACTTTTGATACACATCAGTGGATAAGCTATATAGGGTTCCCAGCACTGCTGGTAGTGGGCACTACAATGCGTTGGGCCTTTGATGCGTTGACCCAACACTTAACACCAAAATATACAAACTGAAAATAATATCAACACAGTTAAACAACAACCAGTTTGTAGGAGACAGCTGTTTACAAAAAAATCCTGCTTATTAAGTTTGGATGGAGCTAGGAACGAGTAACGCAGTAATATAATGCATTTGTTTTGGAAATTGTGTAATATTATAACAATTACTCTCTTAAAGTAATTACTATGCAGCAATTGTATGCTGCTGTTTGTAAACACAAATACTAACAAGTAATAAAAAAATCTAAAACATTTAAAAAAATTACTTCCCAACACTTGTAGCACAAAATATTCCCTCCAAAAACAAAAATATAACATTTTGACAGCTCAACCAATAGATTCTATATACAAAAGCATATTGACCAAACAAATGACCAGTCAAATATTTAAGGTCAGTCCTAGTTTGAAGCAGGGTGTTGCTGAAAAGAGAGCATCTGTCCTCAGCGAACCTAACCTGATGTTGTGTTTGTTGATGTTCAAATCTGTGGCTTTGGTTGCCACTTGACTCTACTGTACAGAACCTACACATAGACACAGTAAGTTAAAGATGTTTCAACACTAAACTGACTTTTTTCAATGGACATTACAGGGAATTTAATGATGAAAAAATACCTATAATTCATCTTTTTGAGTCAGTCAGCCAGGTGTGAATCAGTCTTATGCAAATGTTGCTATTCCAAGAAATGCGGTTTGCATGTTTTTCAGACTTTTCTGTCCCCGTCTCTCTGGGGCTGCCTTGAGCTTACAGCCAATTGTGCTCAGTCAATATTTGTGTGCGGCAGAGTCTCAGCATTTCTAGGAAGCCAAGTCAACAAAATCAAAGCTTTGAATGTGCAGTGAGGATGAATCTTGCTATAAAAACATCCCTGATGCTCTGAAAAAATGGATTCAGAACATCTGGTGTAAAAGATGAAAAACTAACTTGAATACAACATGTAACTTGAGGAAAAAACGAGAGATTTGACACTGTGGGTCTGTCTAATTTGATAACCTGCTCTATGAATTGTTGATTCTTACGTGCAACTAGGGCCTTTGTTGCCATCTGATTGAATGCATTCTTCCCATTTGCCCCCTTCAGGTTGATTTTTTTTTTGCAACATTGTCTGATCTCTCATTTTGTACCCCAATGGAACCCAGTGCAGAAATCTGGCAGAGTGGATAACTGAGATAACAGTTAATTTATATTGCAGCAGTTTCTCATAAAACTATTTAAGTTGGATAGTGGTTCATAAGAAATTGTCTGGTATTTGTGTATATGTGAGTGATCATCTACATAAATGTGAGCAGGTGTTAAATAAACACTAAAGAGTGACAACCATTCTCACAAAAATCCTGAAAAGCCAAAATGTAATAGCCCGAGATAATGCCAGAAAAATTTGATACATTAAAGGAAGAGAAGCAAGGGAGGGAAAGAGAGAGAGAGAGAGAGAGAGAGAGAGAGAGAGAGAGAGAGAGATCCCAACAGATGAAGAACTGTTGACAGACACACAGACATTGAGAGCAGGCAGACATGACAACAACAGCTCAAGACATTTAGAGCAACACAGACATTAAGAACGACAGAGCAAGAGGTTGATTGACTCGAAGCTACCAAGAACTCAATATGTTGAGAACAGTTCAAGATGACGGAGAACACAAGAATTTAATTCAATTCAGTGTTATTTATATAGCACTAATTCATAACAGAAGCTATCTCATTGCACTTTTCCTATAGAGCAGGTCTAGACCGTACTCTTTATAATATTATTTAAGCACAATGCAAATACTATTGCATTTTTCTTTTTTGGCATTTGGGGTCCAAGAGACAGGTTGATGGCTTAGATGAATTAATCATTAAGTTTAGTCAGAAGCAGTCTTTTACAGTTGTTTCTAAGGTTCCTGTGTTTGAAGATAAATCGGTACCGGTTGAGGGCAGGACGTGATGAATTTTTTCTCTAATAGTTAAGAACATGACAACTTCTTCTAAGACAGGACATGATTGTGCTGATTCCACAGAGGTGCAGAACTTATATATTACATTTAAAAAATGAGGCCAAAGTGAGTAAAAATGTGACAGAAGCAAAAAACGCTGTTCTAAGCTGTCCACCTCCACCAATGAGCCGCAAGGAAAATTAATATCTTTTGGCATCTCTGATGAGCACTTTTATTGTTCATCCGTGTAGACAGTAAATTGACCATTATAGTCAACTGTGCGACTTGGTGCTTGAGCAGTTAAATGGTATGAAGCTTTGCAGCTGCAAGCAATAAGTGTACCAACATGTTATGTTAGAAATCAGTCATTTGGTGTTACAAATTATCCTGCGGGCCAAGGTCAAAGTCATGGGCTAGTAAAAAAACAGGAAAAAAACAATAACCGGTAGATAATACAAAGTAAGGCTAGAACTGTAGTAAAAAAAAACCTAAACCATTAAATTATAAACTGTTTTATTATTGTTCGTTTAAATTGTTTGTGCTTCATGAATTAATGTTTCCCATAACTAATGTGCCACTAGAACTGTTTAAATAAAACTTAAACTGAGAAAAAGATGTGCTTTTTGTATCTTATTAATTATTAATGATTAATCGATTATTGATTGTTAACGTGTTCAACTATCAGTTAAGGAAAATACACACAATTTGCAACCCTACATTTAATACACCCTGCTTGATACATGCCATGCCTTTTCCTATTTCCTGTTTCCTGGTTTTTGGAGTATCACGTTTATGTGTTTGAGCGTGTAAAGTTTTGAGAAACCTGGATAAGCCCTTATCCCGTTTATGATAAAACCAAATATGCTAGCTGGAGTACACTGAAAGGAACAGGGATGCTGTTACATGTATACACCTTTTCCCGGTTATTTAGCGCCGCTCACTACCTGCACAGGCGTGGCTTCAGCCAAGTTACTTAACAGAAACAAACAATACCTTCTGGAGTGATGAAGAAACTTAGTTTTGTCCTTTGGTAATGAAAGAGGCTGCGTATCTTCATCCACTGCTCCCCTGTCCTACATAGTGGTAGTGACAGTGACAGGCTGGCACCGGTATGGAGGACATTATTATAAGAGTAGCTAGCTCTTTTCAGGAATAACGTTTGCTCGGTACATAGTGTGTGTGGTTGAGAGAGAGGCGGTGAATGCGCTTAGAGCAGACAGCTGTTGGCGATCGGAGCAGAGAAGAAAGTGTAATGTGTAGTGTATATAAGTGTAGTGTTTAATATTTCACTCTCATCGTTTGTTTTTGTAAACATCACAGGTGCCTGCGCAAATAGAATGCAGTTATCAGTAAACAGATTACTAGTCATTTTGATGTATTCAGGAATACAAATAACCCGATATGTATGTATGTATGTATGTATGTATGTATGTATGTATGTATGTATGTATATATATATATATATATATATATATATATATATATATATATATATATATATATATATATATATATATATATATATATATATATATATATATATATATATATATATATATATATAAATTAATTAATTATAGCAATAATTATATATATATATAATGACCATCATCCAGTGTGGGTCCTTATGCAAGACACTTCACGCTACTGCCTAACTCATGCAATGATGAGTGACAATGAAAGACATCAGACGCCGGCTCAGACGTCACCCAGCCAAACAAGGTCTGTGTCAGGCGCTGGGGAACCAGAGCACCATGATGAAAAATGGGCTACTGGAACAAGACGGAGATGGGCGAGATGCGATAACAAGGCTCTGTTGGAATGCTACTACTCCAGTAACCCTACTCAGAGGGGTTACATGCAAAGGATGTGGGATAAATGGTTACTTCAAAACCCACAATCAAGGCTTACAGCGAAGCAACTAATAGCTCAGTGTTCCAACATCCACAAGCGGCAACTGCTATCACAACTTGAGATTGACGAGATACAACACAAATGCTACGGCAAGGGGGAGCCAGGACAACAGGTCAGAGGGGAGCCAACGGCGGCTCCCCAACCGGAGATTGGGCAATCAACACTGAACGAGGCAGCGACTGACCTAAAAGGTAACATCATGACGAGGATGAATGCAAGGCAACCCCGACGCCAATTACAACGGCAAAGTAAAGTACCATTAGAAAGTGTCCTAGAAGATGTGAATGCAACATTGAGTGCGATCCCTACCACAACCATCACAAAAACCAATGAGCTGACATTTCAGCAGCAGTGATCCTCGAGATGCTTGGCCATAAAAGCAACCATGGGAGCCATGAGAAACAGTACCCAACATGGAAACGAAGGCTGGAGGCTAAAATCAAGGAGGCACGGAGAGAAGTGAGCCATCTGACAGAGGCCGAGAGAGGTGCAATGAAAAAACAAGTACCCAAGAGGTACAACCAGATGCCCATACCTGAAGCACTCGAAACTGCCAAACAAAGGCTCCAAGCCTTGGCCAGCCGCCTAAAGAGGTACACGAGAGATAATGAAGCCAGAAGAATAAACCGGCTGTTCGCAACTCAACCTGCGAAAGTGTACGCTCAATGGCAGGGTAATAACAGCAGAGCAGACCCACCAAGGCTGGAAACTGAACAGTACTGGAAAAGTATATGGGAGAGGGAGGCATTACACAAAAGTGATGCATAGTGGCTGGTGGCTCTGAGAGAGGACCACAGGAACCTCCCTGAACAGAATCCAGTTACCATCACAGTGGCAGACATCCAAGAAAGAGTCTCAGGTATGAAAAACTGGACAGCACCGGGCCCTGACAGCATCCACACCTACTGGCTAAAGAAGCTCACTGCATTCCACGAGCGCCTAGCAGCACAAATGAACCAACTGCTAAGGGATGGGACGCACCCTGAATGGCTTACTGAAGGGCGTACAATCCTGATCCTGAAGGATCCCTCAAAGGGTACAGTCCCATCCAACTATCAGCCAATAATAATAATAATAATTTTTTGCCTGTAGTCTAGTAATAGGAGGTCAAAAGTCATTAAATAATGGTCCGATAATGAAGGATTCTTTGGAAAGACTATTAAATGTTAAATTTACCAGACTTTGAGAATACACATAAAACTTCAATGCCATGTACCAGAACAAGGTTGAGGGTGTGGTTAAAACAGTGAGTGGGTTTATGTACACTCTGACAAAAGCCAATCGAATGTAATAATGAGATAAATGCAGTACTATCATTTTCAACATCCATATGAATATTGAAACCACCTACAATAATTATTTTCTGTTTTAAGGACTAAACTTGATAAAAACTCTGAGAATTCAGATAAAAATTCAGAATAAGGACCAGTAGTACACTATAACAAATAGAATTGGCGTGTTTTCCAGGTTGGGTGTGAAAGACTTTCAAATGAGTTATAATTTAGTTTAGGTTTAGGGCTGATTAATAGGCTTGAGTCAAAGATGGCTGCAACTCCACCTCCGTCGGTGCCTCGAGGAATGTGAGTATTAATATGACTGGGCGGAGCGGATTTATTTAGGCTAACATATTCTTCATGACCCAGCCAGGTTTCAGTAAGACAAAATAAGTCAATATGATACTCTGTCATCTAAAGCTGTACTAGTGAACGATTTAATATCAGAGATCTGATGTTTAAGAGTCCACATTTAATTCTCCTATTTTGTTTTGCTATTTCAGCATTTTTGTTTATATAGCACCTCGCCTTACGACAGTTTAGGTTTTATGTATGCCCCAGGAATACATTTGACTATGGTTGCTGGTGTCCCTAACTTCACGTTTCTCATAATCAGCTGCCAATAATGAGAGTTGGTTTCTCAGCGGGTGGGTCGAGTGGGGAGAACTTGAAACATGAACAGGTTGGTGGTGAACCGTGGGCTTCTGCTTAGGGCTATGCTTAACCACCCAAATAGCCAAGTGGTAACTGAGACACCATGCCAACACTTGAGTCTTGAAAAGGACTTAGACCACTATGGTGATGCTCTACATTAAGCTTTTTTGCAAATGATTCAACTTTCCTAAGCTTGCTATCAGTTAATGGAAAGGTCATTTTTTTGCTCAGATACTGCCCTTGTTGCTCACATTTGTCACACCCATTATAACCATTATGAGGCTTTGTGTTCTTCATGAATGCCCTGGCGGGTGCATCACATATAACCAAGTCTAACTTCAGAAACAGCCTTTTGCCATTTAAATCAAAACCCCTTTCTTATTGCTGTAGCTCAACAACAAAATCTTTCAGAAATTCTTCAGCTGATTTGGGTTTAGTTGATCCATAAAATAATCCAATAATGACTTTCATGGTTCTTTCATTGGAACACTGAGTAAGAGTCCCAAGATAGGCCAAAGTTGAATACAACTGCTTTTAAATAAGGGTAATCCATCCACATTGATCTGCAACTTCAAGGTAAAACCATCTGAAAATGGGTTGATGATCTAAGATAATGTCTTCTTAATGGAAGAAAGGCTAAAATAGTGGTATAGCATGCCAATCTTAGTCTTCAGGATGGTACTTGCATCCTTTGGAAGATCAGGGTGGTAAAATCTCAATAAGTCTAAAAGTAGTTTCCCTAGTTGCTCTTGCTGTAAAAGAAACTAGGGAAATTCCACAATTTAGGGCCCAATTACAGATACTGTCACTGCGGGAACATGGTTCATCCAAGGACTCATCAGAATCCTCATCAGAATCTTCCTCAGACAAGTCCAAGCTAATTCCCCCCCACCCCTGAGGATGATCAAAAATGTTTGTTTCTATATGAATGTCCTCCTGTACCATGAGGGATGAGGGAGGTATTTTAAAGGCGGAGCATACCGGGCCCAGGTGTAGCTCATGCTGCTGATGACCCTCCAACCAGCATCTGCAAAACAGGAAACCACAAAAAAAAAACGCAAGGAAAACAGAGACACCTAGTGCCCAGGTGGAGGGGTCGTCAACCCTCCATAAAAATGGAACCACAGCAGACATTATGACAACGATATGCTGCACAAACATACTATAACGGCAATAATTTTTTACCAGTAATGCAACACTACACTGTACAAATTCTCAGTGGCTCTATTCAATCATACTTAGTTTATATCCATTACCAATTACCTCTTCTGTTTTACAACCATTTTACATACTTCATACCATACACACCAATTCTGACATGAACCCCCTGAATCAGCCAGCCAAACTCCACCCTGCAACCCAGCAACCCTGGCACCTGCAGAAGAACTAAGAGTCCCAGAGGAGAAAGAGACAGGAGACCAGGAAGACTACACAGAACCAGTAAACATCTCAAGAGCAAGGCGCTCATGACAAAGCGTCAGCCACAATATTTTCTGACCCTTTAATGTGGAGAATATCCAAACAGTATGATTGCAGAAACAAAAACCATTGCATCAATCTGTGGTATGGCCAGCACAAGGAATGGCGAAAAGTAATGGGATTATGGTCTATGTAGACCACCAGAGGAACACTAGACTCGACATAAACTTCAAAACGTGGCACAGGGAGAACTGACAAATTGAGAAATGACTGGACTGACCTTTCTGACAGGAGCAGCAAGTGCGACAGACTTGGCATGTGCAACACCAACCCTACCTTTAGCACTGGATTTAACAGGGCATTCAGCTTTCCAATGTCCCCTGCCTCTGCAATAATTACATACTTTTACGTATTTGTATGTCTGTGTGCGACAGAGTTAAAGCTGAATTGTGAATTAAGGATTATGATTTGAAGATTTCTCCCATCATAAATATCTCATTGAATAAAGCTTAATATTTTAAGCATATGTCTTTAAAGAGTAGAACATTTTGATATTTGAATGGTTTCTGTAGCTAAAGGGATGCAGGAGTGTAGATATGGAGTTTGTTGAAGAGGAGACAGACAGACAGAGTGACAGACAGAAAGACAAACAGAGTGAGAGATAGACAAACAGAATGACTGACGGGAAGAGAGACAGACAGAGAGAGACAGACAGAAAGAGGTAGATTTGAATTCTGAATTAAACCTGAATTAGCTCAAGGTTTGAATTTATTAACAGTTAAAAAGGAGTTCTAAACTTCCATAAATAGCTCAACCTCTATCCACCAATCAGAACTCAGGAACAAACTGCTTTGACGTTTAATGAGCTAATCAGCATCACCTGCGTGTAACTGCGGGTAAAGAGAGAGAGAAATCTGTAAAAGTTCCCATCAAAGAAGACACAAAAAAGCTTAAACTGTTGGTGATATTGGTGAAATGACCTCACTGTCAGCACCGGAAGGTATTTCTGAACATGTAGATAATAATAGTAATTTATGTGAATAAGGTTAAAAATGACCAAGGACGAAATTTAAAAAGTGGGAACATTTGTGTTTTTACTCAGGAGTGTCAGAGCCAAATTATCATTACAGTTGAAGGGTTCTCTTGGTGCTTTGAGGCAGACAAGTTAAAAACTGTATGTCATATGACTTAAATAGTTTGTCTATTAATTGATGTATAAATTGTGTATGAAGAGTGAAAATTTTTGACATGAGAGCAAGTTGAATAGAATTTTTAAAGAATATTTTACAGCTGCCCTCTAGCGATGATTTCATCCACTGTAGCTCACCTAATACACACCCATTAAAAAAAGCATAAAACTTAAACTGTGATCATTTAAAAACTGTAAAAGATATCAAAAGCTGAATACAAGTTTAATAGTTGAAAATCTTGTGACCAGTTTAAAGTTTAAATGACATTTGTAGCTGAAAATATGCAGAGTTTGTTAGTTAGTTTTTGAATAACAATAGTGGAAATGCTGAATAAGCATTAATAATAAATGAGAATGAAATGGCAAAATGGACTTTACTTGTCTAGCCCCTTTCTAGTCTTCCGACCACTCAAAGTGCTTCACACACTACATACCGCATTCACACACTGATGGCAGAACTGCTCATCAGTACAAAGAACAAATCATTCACAAGGAACAGCCCTCAGGAGCAATTTGGGGTTCAGTGTCTTGCCCAAGGACACTTTTCCTGGGGGAAGCCGGGATTGAACCGCCAACCTTCCGATTGGTGGATTACCCACTCTACCACTGAGCCACAATCCAATTACGAATGGATGGTGTGTTCAGCTGACCGCACCACCCTCTGCAGGGCCAGGTAGTCTCTCTACCTGGCTGCTCCCAAACCAGGCAGTGATGCTACCTGTCAGGATGCTCCCTATGGTGCAGCTGCAGAAAGTCTTTAGCACAGGCGCCCCAGTAGCTCACCATGTACCGCAGTGGCCCAGGTTCAAATCTGGCCTGGGCCCTTTGCTGCATGTCATCCCCTCTTTCTCCTCTGTCTTTCCTGACTCTACTATGACTATGTAATAAAACAGAAATGCCAAAAAAATACTTGACGTGAGAGGACCATGATAAATCCTATGTGATGTAGACGCCGAGGAATCTGAAGCTGTCCACCCTCTCCATCGGGACCCTGTTAGTTCCTCAGTTCCTTGGTAGTTCCTCTCCTGCTTACTCCCAACATCAGCTATCAGCTCCTTAATTTTGCTGACATTCACAGAGAGGTTGTTCTCCTGGCACTAGTTCTCCAGGTGAGTCACTTCCTCTGCAAACTTCATGGTGGAGTCAGACATGGCCACACAATCATGTATACAGGGAGTACAGCAGGGGGCTCCGGATACATATTGGGGGGTTCCTGTGTTGATGGTGAGGAGGGATGAGGTGTGGCTGCCCACCTGCACTGCCTGAGGTCTGTCCCCCAGGAACTTGAAGATCCTCCTGCACGTGGTGGAGGTGAGTCCTAGGTCTCCATGCTTTGTGACGAGTCTGGAGGGGATAACTGTGTTAAATGCTGAGCTGTAATCCACAAACAGCATTTTAACATAATGGACAGCGTGGATGAGGTGATTTATTGCATTGTCCGTGGATCCATTGGAGCGGTGTGCAAATTGCAGCAGGTACAGGGATGGGGGTAGTGAGGAGGTGAAAAAGTAATTGACAAGCCTCTCAAAGCACTTCATCACCGCTGAGGTCAGAGCTATTGGCTTGTAGTCATTTAGACAGCTGGGATGATGTTTCTTCAGGACAGGGACATCTGTTGACAATTTGAAGCATGTGGGAATAACAGACTAGGTGAGGGAGAGGTAGAAGATTACTGTGAACACTGGAGCCAGCTGGTCGGGTGGGGGTATTTAGCACTTTAGCCAGAGAGGCAGTCATCTGCAGTCACCGCCCTAGAGGGATTGTTTTGTAATCTGTAATGCTCTGTAGTCTCTGCCACAAGCGTCTGGAATCAGTCTGTTGGAATTGTGATTCTAGTTTCTTCCAGTAGCTTCGCTTTGCCTGCTTCACCACTCTATGGATGTTGTATGATGCAGCTTTGTAATCATTCATGTTCTCTTATGCAAGCCCTGTGGCTGTGCGGGCCTTTAGAGCATGGTGTGATCCACCCATGGCTTCTGGTGGGGAAAGGTCCTGATGGTCGCTTTAAGAACAGTATCGTCCACTAGTTTTTAAAAGTTAGTTCTGAATAAATCCCATTACTTAGCTGCACCAAAACATGTCCCAGTCTGCGTCACTCAGAGCCAAATGATTGGCACTGTTAAAAACCCTGGCTTCATGGTTAGCCTGGTAGCTAGTGTCCATGTCTGCCTGTGGTGAAATGTAGACCGCAGTAATAATGACTGAGGTGACGTGGAAGATAGAAAGGTTAACATTTGATGGTCAAGAGCTCCAGGTTGGGTGAACAGGAGGTCATGAGAGACACAATATTCCTGCTGTCGCATCAGTTGTTATTTACCATGTAAATACATGCATACTCCCCCCTCCCCTTGATTTTCCAGAGTCCGCGGTTCTGTTCATGCGGTGAACCGAGAGGGTCTCCGCTGGCTGGGTGGCATGGTCTGGTAACAAGGGGGTACAGACCGTTGGCTAGTAGGATACTGGGCAAGGGTGGACAATGTGCCCGGGTCCTCACCCTGTTCCTGACGCCCGATTATTTCCCTTTGTGCCTTCTTTGCGTCTTCGGGCTGGCATGTTCTTTGGCTTTCTCCAACTCACCTACTTGGCCCAATGCGATGGACAAGGAGGGACAACAACAGTGTGTGTTGCATGAATCTGAGTGCTAAAAGTGTCTGTCTATCATAGGTGATGATAGCTAAAGTGATAGGTGCAAAAACGTAAAAACAAAGTCTGAGCAGAGCAGGCACGACGGCCACTGTACTTACGTTTCATCTGACTGACTGAAGGCTGTCCCGCCACAAGAAATAAATGTGTGAGACTATATTATGTTCAACCAGCAGAAGGACCTGGCCTATTATGACTGTAAATTCATTGAACAGTACTTTATTACGTAATTTAAATGTTTTCCACCAGACTTCAAGTTTAGCGGTGAGCTGGATTCCTCTTGCAGCGGTGGCTAAGGATCATGGGTAATGTAGCCAAGCCTTCTGCTATCCAAAACTGACAACAATAAACTTTATTTCTCAGAATCGAAGGAGAAATAATCTAAAATGATAGCCGTAACATTAACCTATCTTATTGTTGAATTATCAAGGACACTTTCGTGTTTTTGTTTGGAGAAATGTTTAGGATAACATTGAAAGAAAACCTTAACATGGGAATTAACTGAGGAAAAAACTTCAGAGCGGCAGGTCCTCGGTTGTCCAATGGGACTGATGCTCACAGTGTCTTATAGCGCCGCGGTCAGGTTAATATTGGAGTGAATGGACAGCCGGAGCAATTCCTCTCAGCATCTAATATTGCCGTGGATGGTTTTACAGTGGGTATGGAAAGTATTCAGACTCCTTTAAATTTTTCACTCTTTGTTTCATTGCAGCAATTTGCTAAAATCAAAAAAGTTAATTTTATTTCTCATTAATGTACACTCAGCACCCCATCTTGACAGAAAAAAAACTGAAATGTAGAAATTTTTGCAAATGTATTAAAAAAGAAAAACTGAAATATCACATGGTCATAAGTATTCAGACCCTTTGCTGTGACACTTCATTAATGAGAAATAAAATGAAATTTTTTGATTTTAGCAAATGGCTGCAATGAAACAAAGAGTGAAAAATTTAAAGGGGTCTGAATACTTTCCGTACCCACTGTACATTGGAGTTAATTGAAAGCTTGGTGTGTCTCATAAAGACGCTAAAGGGTACCTTGTGCGTTTGTATGAGATGCCAAGGGGTGTGACAAAATGTCGGTATTTGACGACCTGGGAATGAGAACGGGTTGTGTAATAATGACTAGAAATGAAGTTGGTTAAAAGATGTCATCTAGTGATAAATTATGCTTCATGTTTGCTTAATGAACTGTTTAAACAGACGAGCCAAATTTGGCAGGGAACACCATAATAAGAAACAAGGAACAGAGACAATATAAGGATTAATTTGAGATTATCATTCGTTCGATTGTGTGCCAAATTTCATGGCAGACCAAACAATAGTTGGAGCCGTTTCACTCTCAAAAAATGTCAACCTGCTGGTGGCACTAGAGTAAAGGTGAGAAGATCACCAAAGTCATCATGTCTGGGAACCAACAATATTTACAAAATTTTGTGCCAATCTCTCAATTTTGCTGACAACTTATGTTTACCTGGTGATGGCACTACATGAAAAGTCAGGGGATCATTAAAGTAATTACAATTCATCCTGAGGGAAAAATGAATGTCTAAACCAAATTTCATGGCATTCCATACAATTCAACAATTAATTCCCTGTTGGCCTATGGAATTAGAGTATTCATCAAGAAATTCTTCATATATATATATATATATATATATATATATATATATATATATATATATATATATATATATATATATATATATATATTTTTTTTTTTTTTTTTTTTTCTGTATATTGATTTTTTTAATTGGCTGTATTTGTATGTTTTTCCTGACTGTTGCAGGAATACACCATTGACATCTTCTTTGCCCAGACATGGTATGACAGCCGACTGAAGTTCAACAGCTCGATGAAGCTGCTCATGCTCAACAGTAACATGGTAGGCAAAATCTGGATTCCTGATACATTCTTCAGGAATTCCCGCAAATCAGACGCCCACTGGATCACCACTCCCAACCGCCTCCTGAGGCTGTGGAGCAATGGAAGAGTCATGTACACACTGAGGTAGGACAGTTATGCAGACACTTTACCTCACCTGCTAACCTTTTTGGTAGCCATTTTTAATGTTGAACTATCAACTCAAAAATCATTGTTGTTTGTGCAGCTTTAGTGTGTGCATCTGTATTTTTATTATGTACTTCTCTTTTAGGTGACCCCAAAGCATGCTCTAATGGTCTTTTTTTTTCTTGCATTTGTTGCTGTCATTAAAGAGTTTTCCCTTGGGGATCAATAAAGTATTTCTGATTACAGAGAAAACATGAAGTACCTTTACTGTGTTCAGTCACACTTGGGAGGGAAAAAACAACGCTGAGATTTGCTTTTTCTCTGTCACAATTCTGTTTTTGTCAGGTTGACTATAAATGCGGAGTGTTACCTTAAGCTGCATAACTTTCCAATGGATGAGCACTCGTGTCCACTGGAGTTTTCAAGCTGTAGGTGGTCAAACGTTTTCCCCTCCCATTTTTGAACCCGCCATCTCGACTTCAACTTCCGTAATTTGCCCAGAGAGAGGAGCTTCTGTGTGGGCTAGCATAGTGGCTAAGCTCTTGTTCCTTCTCCTTGCCAAAAGGCCCATCTGCTTGAGGCTGCCCTATCTAAGCCTGTACCAATCTATCATATGCTCCACCAGTGGAGAGAGGAGTTCACCCAGTTCCATTTTCTCTGACAGACTTAATGAATTATGCACCCTCTCCCAGTCTGATTCATGCTGTCTGTGTCATCCTTCATTCGTCTCTTGCATTGTGCTTTAGCCTCTCATGTCTTGTTATGATCTTAATCTTTCACACACTAGTGAAAAAAATTGTTGTTCAGGGCAAATGTCAGGACCAGTACAGTCGCACTAAATGTCATCAAATGAGCACAAACTAGTGGTAATTTCATCAGTAAAACTACTTAACAACTACAGAGACCTCACCTGATAAACAACAGCTTTGGTAATTTGTTTAAATGCCAAAAGAACATACATTTTTCTTACAAGCAAGCATCCTCTTGCAGTTGTGCAAATATGCTCTCTCAGTTGCAGTGATGGAAGTAAAGTTGCATTGTTATACCAATCCAAAACCATGTGACTTCAACACCAGAGAACTAAGACCATGTCTTCTACTAACAGTCAAGGTTGGTTTCTATTAACTAGTAAGGCAATCTTTCCCATACCTTAAACATGACCACAATATTTCCCTGACCGTAAACAAAGTGGTTTAATTTGCCTATAGTTCAAGGTTCAAGCTTAATTTATTTGTCATTTTACGACGCAGGGTTGCACAATGAAATTATAGGTGTATACCTATAACAGAGCCGTTGTCCAGGGAGAGGTTCTGACGGGATAATATTTTTAGATCCAGGACGGTAGGTGAGGGTGAAATAAAAAAATGGCCAAAGAACAATGCCCAGCGTGCCTGTCGGGAGTTTAGCCACCCAATTGGATGTACTCCAGGTTCTTGTGGTCTGTCCATACGATGAAAGGTTGTTCCGCTCCCTCCAGCCAGTGCCGCCACTCCTCCAATGTCATTTTCACAGCCAGAAGGTCCCAATTCCCTACGTCTTAGTTCCACTCAGCAGGGGTGAGACATCGAGAGAAGAAGGCACAAGGATGGAGTCTCTAATTGGTGCTGGAGTATTGGGAGAGTACAGCCCCGACTCCAATGTCCGAGGCATCCACCTCCACTGTCAATTGTCGTGCTGGGTCGGGTTGGATAGGGGGTAAAGTAAAGAGGCCTTTGAGTTTGGCTAGGGCTGCGTCCGCTTCAGCGTTCCAGGAGAAGGGATCTTGGAAGAGGTGAGTTTGGTGAGTGGAGCTGCCACACGGCTATAATCTCTAATGAACCTCCGATAAAAGTTGGCAAACCCCAGGAAGCACTGTAACTGCTTGCGAGTAGCAGGCGTAGGCCATTCCGAGACAGTTTTAATTTTGGTTGAATCCGTCCTCATGTGTCCGCTCTCAAGGATGTACCCGAGGAAGCTCACAGAACTAGCGTGGAACTCGCATTTCTCTGCTTTAACAATAAGTCTGTTCTCCAGGAGTCGTTGCAGAACCTGAATGGACAACGTGACTGGCTCGGTCTCGGGAGAAGATGAGAATGTCGTCTAAGTAGACAAAAACAAAGCGGTTCAAAAAGTCTCTAAGAATGTCATTGACTTGCGCCTGGAAAACCGCTGAGGCGTTCGTAAGTCCGAATGGCATGACGAGATATTAGAAATGGCCCAAAGGGGTGTTAAAGGCAGTTTTCCACTCGTCCCCCTCCCGTATCCGGACCAAGTGATAGGCATTCCAGAGATCCGGCTTGGTGAAGATCGTAGCACCATGAAGGGATTCGAAGGCTGAATTGATGAGTGGCAGCAGGTATTTGTTCGGACGTAATGTCTTGTCCTTCTTGGCAACAAAGAAAAAGCCCGCCTCTGCTGGCGAGGAGGATGCCCGAAAGTGACCTGCCTGTAGAGTCCTTAATGTAGGTCTCCATGGCTCCAAGGAATCGGGGTTAGATCCGGGGGTTCCGGTTTGAATGGTGGCGTTCTGATCTCTGGTGGAGACCGAGTGGATTGCAGGCAGGTGGAGAGACATGTAGGGGCTCCAACTCATAATTCTCCCAGTAGTCCAGTCGATGTGCGGATTGTATTGACGCAGCCAGGGAAAGCCCAGAACTAGAGGTGTGTTGGGAGACGAGATGAGCTGGAAGTGATCTTCTCTCGATGATTGGCAGACAGTACCAAGGACCCGGGGACGGTGCAATGAGTTACTTGGGCTAAGGGTCTGCCATCCAAAGCTTCCACCTTATGTGCCAGCCAGCCTGTCAAGCCAACTCTGTGTCCAGAAAGTTATCCTCTGCTCCGGAGTTGACGAGGGCTAGCAGGGGGAGCAATCCCTGTTGGTGGTAGAGGGTGGCCAGGATTTACAGTCGAGGTGGTCCCTGATTACGGGGGTTGTCTTGGCTCACCAAAACCCCCACTGCGACTGGTGAGCCTATTCTTTTGGCCTCACGGGACACGTAACCAGAAAGTGGCCCCGGTGGCCACAGTAGAGGCACTCCCCAGCCGCTCATCTGCGAAAGCGCTCAGCTGGCATAAGATGGGCTCAACCAAGTTGCATGGGTTCTGTCTCAGATGTAGCTGGAGGCTGGCGGGTTCATCCGGGGTTGCCTGCTCATACTTTATCTGTTCATTCAGTCCCTTCACGAACGCACTGACAAGCGCCTTCTCGTTCCACCCCATTCCAGTCTGGAGCTAGTGTGCAGAACTCTACGGAATAATCCGCCACACTACGGGTATCCTGGCTGATCCGTAATAGTCGACCTCCTGCGTTCCCACTGGCATCCGGATGGTCGAACACTGTCCTCATTTTCTCTAAGAATTCTGCCAAGGAAAGTGACGAGAGGGGTTGACTAGCGTGGGTCGCTTCCACCCAGGCTAATGCTCTTCCCCGTAGTAGTCCCACGATGTAGTTTATTTCAGACTGGTCGGAGGCAAACATGACAGGGCACTGGCAGAAGACCAGGGAGCACTGCAGTAAGAACCCCTGACATCTGGTAACTTCTCCGGTTAAGGGGTCCGGGTCGGAAGCATAGGAATCCCGGAGTGGTGGTGAGGACAGTGAAGTAGCAGGAGTGGCTGGCGGGGATGACGTCATCGGAACCATAGATGAGAGCTGGGTGGTTAGTCTGGACACTTGGTGAGTTAATTGCGTGATTTGGGTGACCATGACCTGGTTGCTGTCGGAAAGAGCCTGGAGAATCTGCTCGTGTTGTCCAAAAAGGATTCCTTCGCTGGTTAGCGCTTGATGAAAAGGCGCTACTTCCGGGTTGGCGTCTGCTGGGTCCATGTTGGCCAGATCGTTCTGTCGTAGTGTACAATCAGCAAACCCAAAGATGCAGAACACAATGGGATGGTTTAAATGAAAAAGTCAATCTTTATTTTAACTGCACATAAAAATGGGAATGGCACTTCTCCAGAGTGGTAGATCCAACGCCATCCTCAGCGGCCCCAGTGGAAACAGTAGGCGTGGATCTGGGTGGATTGTGAAAATCCAGGAGCGGAGACTGGAGAAACGTATTCTGGCTCGGCTTGTGTGGAGCGATGCGTGGACCCGGGCAGATAGCGGATCCGTGGCGTGGAGCAGGCTGCAATGTGTAGACCCGGACAGGCAGTGGACCCGTGGAGTGGAGTAGGCTGGGTCCGAGAGGCTGTGGCTTGTGAGGTGTAGCTGGCAGAGTCTGAGAGCCAGCCGGCAGGGGTAGCGTAGCAGGAGAGACAGGTATACAGGCAGGTAGGGATCCAGAAGGAGACTGGAGCTGCGATCACTGGCACAGGGTAAGTCTGAGGCAGAAGCAGACCAAAGTCAAAAAACGAGGCAACTAGAAATAACTGCAAAGATACTTAGCTTAATCAAGTGAGAGGCCTTAACGTAGGAGTCATACAAGTGTACGGAGACGATCTGGCGCTGATAGTGTGGTTGAGCCTGGTATTTGAGCTGCGGAGACTGATGAGTAATTGGAGTCAGGTTAGCCGGTGATCAGCAGCAGGCGGGAGACCAAGGAGCCAGACCAGAAGACATACACACACACACACACACACACACACACACACATCTTGGAACGAAAAGAGGACACACAAGAAACACAAGGAGAGGAGAGCACACAAGAGCACGCTGGAATCGGAAGGGCATGGTGGCTGACTATGACAATAAGATATATACAACTATTTAAAGTTAGAATAGAATAAAAATTTAAAAAAAAAAAGTAAAACATAAAAACAATAGTTACTTACAGTATATGCATTATATATTATACAAGAGTTAGTGGTATGGCAATGTGCAAAACCAGCATAACAGAAAGTTATGTCATTTATTTCAATTCAATTTTATTTATATAGCGCCAATTCATAACAGAAATTATCTCATTGCACTTTTCCTATTGAGCAGGTCTAGACTGTACTCTTTATAATATTAATTACAGAGGCCCAAAAATCCCACCATGAGCAAGCATTTGGCGACAGTGGCAAGGAAAAACTTGGACAGAACCAGACTCAATGGTGGGCGGCCATCCACTGCTGCTGTGTTAGGTTTTGAGAGAGAGAGAGAGTTGCGGAGTCTCACAGCCTGAAGAAAGAAGCTGCTCTGTAGCCCGGTGGTACGGCAGTGGATACTTCTATATTGCTTGCAAGAAGGCAACAGGGTGAACAGGCTGTGGCTGGGGTGGATATTGTCTTTTAGTATCTGCACAGGCACCTTTTCTTTTCACTGTTTCTTTACCAAGGTGGAGATGTGTGATGACCATGACAGATTCTCTGTGATTCTGTAGTTATTGTCAAGGTGTTTGAGTGGAGGGCAGTGGAGATGGCATCCTCTGTGGGTCTGTTGGCTCTGAATGCGAACTGGTGAGGGTCCAGGCTGGCTGGGATATTGTCTTGTGCTGGAGAAGCAGTAATTCAAAGCACTTCATCAGAATGGGGAGTGCCACAGGGTGGTAGTCGTTTAGATTAGACACTGCAGACTTTTTAGGTTCAGGGACAATGGTGGCTGTCTTGAAGTAGGTGGGTACACTCTCCTGTGACAGTGATACGTTAAAAATGTCCGTAATGACACTGACTAGCTGGTTGGCACATGTTCTTAGTACATGGCCAGGGATATTATCAGGCCCAGCAGCTTCACGCACATTCACTCTCAGCAGGGTTCTTCTCACATCTGCTGTGGATACTGACAGTGGCCGGTCCTCTGGAGGTCGAGTACACTTTCAGCTGACTCTCTGGTTGTTTTGTCATGTGACTGCTGATGACCTCATACAGTTCCTGTAGTGCATATTTTGAATTTGCATCTGGGAGAACAGCAACAACAAAAACACTGATGAATTCTCTGGGCAGATAATATGGTCGGCATCTTAACATAAAAAATTCTGGGGAACATTCTTCATCAACTTTGACTAAGTTTGAGTACCATGCATCACTGATGTAAACACAGAGTCCGCCTCCCCTCGTCTTGCGTTCTGTCGGCACAGAACACGGTCCACCCGTCATGTGCAATAGCTTTATCTGGGATGTTGTGGTGGAGCCAGGTCTCTGTAAAGATGTGGGCACAACAGTTGCTGGGTTAGTGTGAGTCTTATTTTGTCCATTTTATTTTCCAGCAACTGGACACTAGCCAGGAGTAGGCTGGGTAGTGGAGCAGCCTTAGGTCCAAGCTGGATTAGTTTAGCTCTTAGCCCAGCTCTCTTCCTCCAATTCCTGGGGTCTGGCTGGCTGGTGTGGCGTTTAATTAGTCTCAAAACCCGTGCACAGAACAGTATCCACGAGCGGAAAAGCATCCTCGTGAGGGAGCATTTATGCTCTGAGAGCGCATAGAACAGTATCCATGAGCGGAAAAGTATCCTCGCGAGAGAGCATGTACACCTACTGTTTATCTACATAGGAAAACAAAAATGTAGCAAAGTTTCAGTGAACTACTGGCCACCGCATCCACACGAGCCGTCATCTTGGCAGATAATAGAAGTGACCTTAACCATAGAGGTGGCATATCAGGAAACCTTCATGAAAAGTATTAAAACACCCGTGCAGGTCATTTTGGAATGCACTGAAAAGAGACATGTTTTGTAGTTTAGCTATGGGGACTTGTTGTTTCAACACTTTGTTTCAATGATAGAATATTTTCAAACCTTGCAAAACATGAGCCTTCTTTGTGTTTAAAGCAATACAAGCTCAAGTTAAATACAATACCTGTGGCATCAACAAACAAACTTCACTACAAATGTGTTAATGACATAGGGAATTTCTTTCCTCCTTCAATGTACACCTCAGGTAGAGCAATTACTTCCACACTGTGTATTGCCTGGGAGTAAGCACTAGCTCACAACTGCACAAACAACCTACTACTGACTATTACAGGAATGCATATCAAACCTCACGTTTACCTACCACATACTGTAGTGCACAGACTGTTATTTGCATTTGAAGGCATCTTGCTCATTTGAAGAACTTTGATGAGACTGAGCAGGTCAATTCCATCTTGAATGCTACCCTTTGCCTTGCCATGGTGCAATGTTCCCTTGTGATGTACAGTACACTGAATGACAGATGTAAGCTTCTTGCTGTATAGTACAGGTATCAGTAAAGGCGTATAATTTATCTATTATGTGTCTGTGTTGGGTTTCTGTAGATGGTTATCCCAAGAATGAGATAATGTACCGGTGGCAGAGACGGGCAGTGGAGGTGGCAGACCAGCGGTACTGGAGGCTCTACCAGTTTGCCTTTGTAGGGTTGAGGAACACCTCTGATGTGGCACACACCCAGTCAGGTGAAAGATGATGGCCAAGTTCTCTTACATGTTGCAGTTTTACAAGAGGCACTGATATTACAAGGATTTGGATTAGTTTTAGGGAAGAGTGCAGTTCAACATTATCACGTAGATTCAATTTGTTCTTGTGCTGCATTTACAGTATGTTACCATGATGTAAACCAATCCTATGTATATGTGCAGTCTTCTCATCTGTACATTTATTCTAGTAATCTGTATGTAAGTAGGTAATTCATATTGAAATAACGTGTAAATAAAAACTCTATGTAATTTAAGAATACATACTCACACAATCATATAAAATTGGTAATTGGCTGCAATGGGTTACATACATCCCAATATGTTCTCTATTTTTCCCTGCCTTACCTAATTTCTTTGAACATCTCCCTTTTCCCCCTGGGCTTATTAATGTTTTATCTCTATATCTACCTTATTGTTAAACTTTCAGGGGAATATGTAATCATGACAATCTTTTTTGACCTGAGTCGGAGAATGGGCTACTTCACCATCCAGACATACATTCCCTGCAGTATGATCGTAGTCTTGTCCTGGGTCTCCTTCTGGATCAACAAGGATGCCGTCCCAGCCCGCACATCTCTAGGTTTGATATGTTTTAATTTCATACACAGTTAAACTGAGTCAGAGTGCAAATTCGACCTGTTCTGTACTGGCCATCAATCTTTGAAACATTTCAACATAATAAGGAAGGCTTTAAAGGCCCTGAAAACTTATTTTTTCAATCAGCTTCTGATCTGAGTGATGGGATCCTATATGAACACACTATTTTCTACAAAAGAAAATAGTTATTTTACAGTAGATATTTCTCAATTTTATTTTTCTCTGTGCCCTTATCACTGGTTTGAAGTGGGCAGGGCTCTGTTATGTCGCATACTTCCTTGTACCAATCAGAATTGAGGTGGTGCCACTGCCCACGGCAACTCATTTGTTCTACACCTTATAGCAAGGAAAACCAAAGGGACAAGACAAGCTACAGACCTAACACTGTGTCCAACTTTGTCGAAATACCCCTCATTGCTATTGAATTTCACTGATTTGTGCTTTGGCTGTTACATATTCTGCCAAATTCATCATGTAGGACGCATGCATTAAAATGAATGTAGAGAGAGTATTTGATATTCGACTGACAAATTTGGCTCTGTGACAATCCATTTAGGTATCACCACAGTGCTCACCATGACAACTCTAAGCACCATTTCCAGGAAGTCCCTGCCCAAGGTTTCCTATGTCACTGCCATGGACCTGTTCGTCTCTGTCTGCTTCATCTTCACCTTTGCTGCCCTTATGGAGTACGGAACTCTGCACTACTTCACCAGCAACAGACAGACCAAAAAGGCTAAAGCCAACAATAACACACAGGTACCACTCATAACACTCATTTTCTTTCTTCTTTTTTTTCTTTTAAGTGTGTCATTTTCCTTTGAACCCAGTGAATGTAATAGTACCATACTGAAATACCTGTGTGTGTTTTCCGCCACAGCAGAAAGCATCCAGCATGATGAATATCCGACCTGGCACGTCCCTACTGCAGATTAACAACATTGTGCCCTATCACGAGGAGGGTGACTATGCTTACGAGTGTTTGGATGGAAAGGACTGCGCCAGCTTCTTCTGCTGCTTTGATGACTGTCGCTCAGGTGCCTGGCGCGAAAACAGGATGCACGTGCGGGTTTCCAAGATTGATTCTTACTCACGAATATTCTTCCCCACTGCTTTTGGCCTTTTCAATCTGGTTTATTGGATAGGTTATCTGTATCTATAAAACCAGTAATTCAAAAAAGGACAACTAGAGTTTAACATCTGCAAGCATTTCACAGAAGCAGAGTTGCTCTTGTAGAAAAAATAATAGCTACTTAGCAAACATGTATGGCAAAAAGAGAAACAAAATTAAAATGTAAAGACAAATTGTGAATTACAGTGCCTTGTTTTTCCCACTAGTGATGAGGCACGGCAAATAAGTTATGTCAGTCTGTCCCTCAATCTGACCAACACCTTGTTTCAGAGCAACATGGGTCAACAACTACTAGCTAATATGCCATCACTGATGATTATGGTGACCCTCTGACCTTTCATCAAAATATTCCTCTTGACATTACAAGGTATTTAAAAAGATAAAGGCTGAATTTCCATGAAATGTTTTGTGGATATTCATCATTTTCAGGGGATTGAGCCCATTTTTTATGACCCTCAAAATTCCTACATGTACACAAGAAATATCAAAATCTAATAGACAGAGTCAAAAATATGAATGAACCTTTTGCATTTTGGACTTGCACATAGATGTTTGTTTGTTGGGTCTCTGTAAATAATATTATATAGAGTACGGTCTAGACCTGCTCTATGGGAAAAGTGCAATGAGATAACTGCTGTTATGAATTGGCGCTATATAAATAAATTGAATTGAATAGATGTTTCCAAGAGGATTAACCCTTTTGATTTTAATGAACCATTGGCCTTTGATCTAAAGCAACCCTCAGGACAAACATTTTTAGCCCCACTTCTTTTAAGGCTCTAACAATGTTCTTGTTTGTTCCATCTAACACTTAGAACATCCCTAGTCACATCCTCCAGCTCTTTTTGTGGGGGATCCTCAGCACAGCTGACAGCTAAGGTGTTCCCATCCACGTCCACAGGGAGACATCCAAAAGGCATCCTAATCCAATGCCCAAACACACCAACTTGCTCCTTTCAACATGAAAGAGCAGTGGTTCTACTCCAAATTCCTTCCAGATGAGGTCTGAGGTCCTCACCCTATCTCTAAGGGTGAGCCCAGACACCCTGCAAAGGAAATTTATTTCAGCTGCTTCTGTTCTCAGTCTTATTCTTTTGTCATCACCCAGAAGTCATGGCCATAGGTAAGGACTGGAACGTAGATTGGCAAATAAATTGAGAGCTTCAACTTCAGGCTCATCTCCCTCTTCTCCATGACAGTCTGGCTCACTCATAAACAAGACCCTGAGGTATTTGAAGTCCTTCCTTGTGGCACTGACTCACTCCCAACCCAAAGGGGAGAATGCACCATTTTCCTATGTAGATAAATAGTAGATAAGACGGTGTAGTCCCTCATTCGTCCAGGAGTGTTCTATCGTAGAAAAGGTTAAAAGAGCCAAAAAACAGGACAAAAGTGTAACTGAACCGAGAAGGAACGGTGTCTCCATTCCTTATGTATCTGGACTGTCTGAAAAACTACAAAGGATCTTTAGACAGCACGATGTTCCTGTCTTCTTTAAACCAGGCAACACTTTAAGACAGAAACTCGTTCACCCTAAGGACAAGTTACCCACACAGAAACAGAGCAATGTTGTCTACTCCATTCAGTGCAGTGAGGAAAACTGCAAAGAACGGTACATAGGCGAAACCAAACAGCCACTTCACAAAAGACTTTATCAGCACAGACGACACGCTAACTCAGGATTACAGAGCGCAGTGCATTTGCATTTAAAAGCTACAAACCACACATTTGAAGACAGCGAGGTGAAGATTCTTAGTAGAGAGAAGAGTTGGTTTGAACGGGGCGTCAAGGAAGCCATTTTTGTGAAGAAAGAGAACCCCTCTTTGAACAGAAATGGTGGTCTGAGATTTAATCTGCCCAAAGTCTATCAGAGTGTATTATCACCTTGGTCACGCCAATCACATGCTAATCAGGCACTTAACAGTGATGAAGTAGATGCAGCCAGAGAACAATAGGCCTGATTACTGATCACTGGGCCATCTTGAAACTATTAGGTCAGTTTCAGGTGAAACTAGCTATTAACAGATACTCAGGCAGATTCCCTCCTGAGGGCAGGGCTTATGTAACTCAGATTAGCTTAAATTTCCAGTTCCCGTCCAATTTTTTCACAATTGAGAATGACTTCCGGATGGGAGCCGAAACGTCTTGATTCTGAAAACAGTGTCCAGATGACTACGACTGAAACCTTTTCTACGATAAATAGTAGATGTACATCCTCCTTGACCTTGTGCACATGCCCTTTGGACTGGTGTTTGTGCACCATTGCACCATTAAAATAGAGCCCTAAGTGTTTCATTCATTTAAAATCGAGACCTTGACATTAAAAATAATGACTGTAGGTAACCTAAATAACTAACCTAAACCTAACCTAAATATAGCTAAATGACATTTTTCCTTTAACAGCAAAAGTACCTCAAAAGTGCCTAAACATTTAGGTACATTTAGACCTAATTTTTTTTCAGCATGCTGTCGCTTTTACCCGTTAAATGACAAACGTCACCAGTGGCAGATTATATCAGCTGTAGTCAACAAATGTTAATTCTGCAACAGCTAAAATTAACTTGCAAATGTTGGAATTTAAACCTCATTAGATTCAATAAAGATTTGAAAGAATGCAATAAGCAGATTTGATACTGGATTCAGATTTGTTAAAATGCTGTCAAACCCTAACCCTACCCATAGCAGCTCTGACCCCAGAAATGTTTGCACAAGTAAAACTCTAGTCCACACAGAGGAGAAATTGCCATCAAACCTAAAAAAAATTAGCCCAAATGTTTGTTTACTCTTTGCCACCGTGCTATTGATATTGTTAAGAAGCAGGAAAGAGGAGGTGCATTGTCCTTTGTAGTTATAATATGGCATGGAGGGGTATTTTTCCCTCTCCTAAAGGTATATCCCCTGATTTTCTTAGAGAGGCCAACAGCTCCTATGATGTAAACTCGAAGTTTCGAAGATCACTTGAGATTTAAAGCATCAACAATGAGTTTTGCAGGAATTTTGGGATCTGGGAGCACTACTGGTCACTATAATACAACCAGGGAGCATATCTTTATATATTTGAACAACTCCATTGTTAATGGGGTTCTATTTTTCTAGGCAACACCTCATAGCATCATCATTAGTGAAGTCAAACTAGGCCAGCCTCTGCTCTGAAACTACAGCATGGAATGAATTTGTAACCTCTGTCAAAAAGTGACTTGTCATGAACAATGATGGTTGTTTTTCCAGCAGCCAAATTTTATACTCAATTGTATCATGAGTTACAAAAAGTGACAGAATTGTCACTGATACTCAGACACTTTCCAGCTCTAAATTGTACATTTCCTTTCTGAACAGGTTTAAGAAAACAATGTCCTTCACTATACAGCTCATAAATTACTTGAATTTCCTTTTATAGAGTTCTGTTGTATATAAAAGACTCACTCTGTGGACAGATATTTTTGTCACCCTGCAAACAATCTGAAACACAAGAAATGAATGCATAATGAAATATTTCCAGCAACATCTTCTTAGAATTACTCTACATATATACAATATTTTCAATATAGTGTCAGAATGGCAATGTTGTCAATAGCAACAATTAACTACAATAGACTTAAAGAATATTTTTTTTACATCATTTTTAATTATTACTTATTTTCTGCTACGCATAGAAATACAGTAAATAATTTCTTCAGAAATGGCAGAGGTTCATAAAGTTGTCGTGTAGTCATTATTAGTTTACTCTGAATTAGAGGTGGAAATCATCAGATTGAATCATTTTGCTGTTTCCAATTGTTTCGTTCAGTTCGGTTCAAAGATTCACAGTCACTGTGTAGCTCGTTCACCGTCCATCACCGTTCAAACGCACACCAGTAAGAGACTGGATCACTGACTGTTTTCAGTTCAGTCTGTTGCTCTACTGAATATATGAGCACTGTTTATTAGATTAATATCTCAGTAACAGAGTTCTAGCATCATAATTGTTTCTGCTGCTTACGCTGCCATTCAGTAAGCTAACCAGGAAGTATATAACAGCAGAGCTAACAATGACATTTTCAGTTAGCAGAAAGGGAGATCGAATCCAAGAATGACTGATTTGGACAATGACACATATCTTTAACACTGAATCCTCAAATTCAGCAAGAACTGTTACTCTGAATAGCCAGATCCATTCAACAGAGCGGAGCATGTAGCTTTCATGTCACGGTCTATTAAAGATCCAGTGTGTAGGATTTAGTGGCATCTAGTGGTGACATTGCAGATTGCAACCATTTGAATACTGCTCGACTCACCCTCCCTTTCCAAGCTTTTAGGAGAAACTACGGTGGCCGATAAATTTGCTAAAAACACTAACGGTCCTATCTAGAGCCGGTGTATGGTTTGTCCGTTCTGGGCTACTGTAGAAACATGGCGGTGCAGCATGGCGACCTCCGTGGAAGGGGACCCGCTCCCTCTGTAGATAAAAACGGCTCATTCTAAGGCACTGAAAACACAACAATTCATATTTTCAGGTGATTATACACTAATGAAAACATACTTAATAAATATTGTATATTGTAAATATTGTATTCAATTTCTGCCAATAGCGCCTCCTAAATGTTACACACTGGACCTTCAAATCAGCAGCACCAGTAGTTCTTGACAAGACACTAAGAAACAAGGCTGCACTGAGTGCCAGTTCTAACTGCTATGGGACAAAAAAATAGGGGTCAGTAGTAAGCAAGTGAGATAATGTTAGCT
Organism: Siniperca chuatsi; assembly: GCF_020085105.1. Taxonomy (NCBI): domain Eukaryota; kingdom Metazoa; phylum Chordata; class Actinopteri; order Centrarchiformes; family Sinipercidae; genus Siniperca; species Siniperca chuatsi. The sequence goes on along the minus strand of NC_058056.1, from coordinate 3,404,567 downwards.
ACTCTTAGTCAGTCAACTACTGTTGGACTTTGGTAATATTACTAAAAGCATCATCATTATTGTGTCTGCTGTTTAGAAGTATAAGAGCTTTTGGGTAGTCAAGGATTGCGTACGCTTACACAAGTGCATTACAGGATACAAAAGTACTTTCCTCTTTAACAAATGTGCAAACCAGAAAATATCAAACTGTCGTCATGAATCTATGCCATTATTAAAGAATATATCTACTATTACATTCTTTATTAATTTGAAGTTACTGAGCATTTCATGTAAATAGTATTTAGAAAAAGATTCCGCTTTCAGCCCTAAAACCCCTGTAGTCTTTTCAGATCTACTAGTTAACTAGCATTATACTGTGCATCCATGTACACTGCTAAATCTTTGGCTTTTTTGTGCTATTAAAAAAAAGAAAGAAAGAAAACACTTCAGGTATTTTTCTCATTCTCTAAAATGTATGAATGGAAATGTGACACATGCAGACAACGCAGATACGAAGAAAAATGCTACACCAACATTTGCCGATAAATGACTGCAGACAAGTGGTTCTTGAACTTTTCACATACACCAAAGAAACTGTCAGATACAATTTAGTAGCATGTCGTGTATGAATGTCATGTTGCACATCAGTTCTGATTGCATCAAGTTTCTACATAAGTAAAACATCAAATACAGAATAGTCTTAACCCCTAAAACACCATTTCCACATTATCAAGATGCCGTATTTCTGATTTGTTTTTAGAAATTTCAAGGTGACATACCCATTAATTAACCTACATTTCATTAAAATGTCTTAGGCGTGCGTCCATACACAAGTAGTTTTCAACCATACAAGTATCTAGCAAGGAATGTACTGAAAATCACATTAATCTATGCAAACATGAACATTGTCGCAATTGTTCTCTTGTGATAACTTCTAGTTTACTTTGTTTGGTCTGAACAAGGGATGTACAATTTATTAAATTATTTTAATCGATTCATGGTAAAAAGTAGATAATCAACATGAGGAATACTGACAATAATGACAAGACCAAAATCTCTATATATCTGTCTGAACCAACCATAAGTTTTAGCATTTCTCTACATAATTAATGTACTTAGTTCACTTCCCAATTAAAACTAAACCAGTTTTTAAAACATGACATACCATACCAAAGTTGTCTTATTATAGGATGGAGACACATTTTTTCAGGTGTCTTTCTGCAATATTGATGCACCTTGCACCCCCGATGCAACTAAATGAGTAAAGTGAGTAAATGAGTACAAAAAGTAGATTTAATCATATTTCAGTTAAACCTGTTGTTTACCTGTTGTCTTGATAAATTCAGCAAGTACATTTCCACAGCACCGATTCCACCAGTACTCACTATTCTGCTGCTTTTTCTCTTCTTAAAATAAATACTGCCCTCACTCACTAATTAAATGTAGGCAGTTCTACTTTGCCATTTTTTTTTATCATATTAAGCTTCTGTCAATGAAACTCAGCACTTCCTACACAGTTGTTTCAAATCAAAAGCCTTCCACAGCAGCTGAAAGGGTAAAATGCCTACCTTTCTTAATAGGCCTTTAATGTGAAACACCCACAGTGTTGAGTTGCATTGATGGTAGCTTAACAGCGAACAAAAGAACACCAGTAGAAGCAATTGGAATGAATTAGTGAGTGGACACAGTATTTCTGTTTAATTTAATTATATTATGTTATAAAACACATAACACACTGTCTGAATATTCACAAAACAAGACAAAAAAAAACAAAATCAAAAAACGCAAATTCAATCCAACATGAGACATGGACATACAATGACAGAAAATATAAAAGGAAACTAAATTAAACACAAACAATGTGTTATGCTTACAATTAAAGTATGACAATAAAAACACTAAGTTAATATGACTTACTTTTATTGAAACAGAGCAGCAGAGTGGCGAGTTTGACATGACTGTTTTTGAACTTATGAAATTACTTCTGTAGAAATGTACTTTATCAATGGAATACTGAATTTATGTGTCCCATTACAGTACAGGTAACTCAGCTGTCCCTCAGTGTGTTTTCTTTAACCCAGCTTTTATTAGGGATGCCTTTATTTGTTTCTACCAGCCAAAAATACCAGCTTTTTAAATTGAGAATTTAAAGTAGGCCAGTTTAAATATTCATAGTGTAAACTCTGTCCACACACTGCAAGGCCATTGGAAACGTATCCAGTCACTGTAAAGAATAGTGATCATCACACATAAGTGTTTCACTCCACCAGAGTATGGTTAAGCTTTGAGTCTCTACAGCCAAAACACACAAACGTCCCTCTTACCTGTCCCCGCCTATGCAGTAGTAAAACCCTTCAATAGGTTTTGCTGCTTCCAGTCATGTTATTCTTTTAATGCTAGTTAGTAGCAAAAACTAATTCAGATCAAGGAACGTGTGCAAATGTTCTTCTATTGTAGCATTTAAAGCAGGCTTGGTAAACCTGTTGATTCTGTACCAAAAGGAAATTCTGTAGATACATGGGTTGCAAAATGTTTCTCATCATGACAATGCTTTTAAATATAGCAGATTACATTTTAATATAGTTTTGGTCTAATATATTGCTCTTCTAAGCATAGTTTTGTGTACTGAATGCATTTGTTCATATTTGGAGAAATAAATCAAAATTACAAATTGAATATGCTTCATATTTACAATACCACAGGTTATTTACAGCATAATAAATTCAAGCACCATTTGTTTTTCAGAGCTTCTTTGCCCAAATATTGTAGCTACATTGCTGACTATATTAATTATAGTGTTAAAAAGACTTTTGCACGTTTTGACAAAGCTGTGTCTTAGGGTTAGCATTGATGGCTTCTGCCTACACATTGTAGGATAGTCCAGTAGTTCCTATAGGGTATTCAGTTCCCCCAGCTTCAACACTCTTCTGTCTTGGCTTCAAAAGAATAGTTTATATGGCTTTTCAGCCTTTGTAAAGTGCAACTCCAATTATTAATTCAAGTGTTCTCACAACTTGCTCTGTAACTCCTGTACATGTCAGACATTATATTGCATACCCCTCGTTGTAAGTAGCTAAAGACTTACTTTCAAATGCTGTATTTTCCAGCCCAACAACCTCAAAAAACATGTTCATGTTCATGATCATGTGAACATGAGAGCAAGGTTGCTCGCTGTACTAATTATTAATGATTGGCATAATGCTATGGATTGCATTCAACTCAAGCCATATAAACACATCTATTGTGTACAATGCCATTCTCTGTAAATGTTGCTCATATTGTATCGTGACTACTAACTCAACTGTGTGAAAATAAAGCAGTGCCTGGAAAAAGTCCATGTGGTGTTTTCAGACTTGATGTTGCAGTAGGAAATCATCTCAGACACAGTAATAACTCTGATACATCATGAACAGCTAACATAGGTTAATAGAGAGTAGATTCACACAGTATGGCCAGATGTACAGTTTTACATTCTGCTCTTACACATTATCCTATGAAATTCATATATGAGTGATTTATAATTTCCAAAACCTTACAGAGTTAATATACATTTAATATGCTGATCATTTGTGGACTGGAGCACAACTTCATATCATCAGGTAGGAACTCAATCCTTCAACCAAGGGTGAAGGCCTTTGCTGTCCTGAACTGAAGTTGAAGATCTCCTTCAGTGTAAGGTTTGCAAAATTAGTGTTTTTACATAAAAAATTGGAAATTGCTTCTTACACTCATGTACATGCAATGGCCATTTAATGGTCTTTTCAGATTGTTAGAGCATATGCAATGTTCCTTACGCTTTATCCTTTTTTCCCTTAAAGGAGCAGTGTGTAGGATTTAGTGGCATCTAGAGGTGAGGTTGCAGATTGCAACCAACTGAATACCCCTTGCCTTACCCTCCCCTTCTAAGCGTGTAGGAGAACCTCGCAAAAAAACGCGAAAGGCTCTCTCTAGAGCCAGTGTTTGGTTTGTTCATTCTGGGCTACTGTAGAATCGTGGCAGAGTCCATAGAAGAGGACCCACTCCATCTAGATCCCTCTAAATCTACACACTGGTCCTTTAAATATATTTTACTTCTGTATTTGATGTATTAGTATTTGATCTGTTTTGACTTTTAGCTCTGCTGGTTTTTAATTTTTACATTGTCAGTATTATTTATTTAGTTTTAAAAAGCACTGCTGTATACAGTATGAAGATCATTAATACTCATACTGGAGGGGGAGGAGATCATTTTTGCTGAGTTGATATTTCAGCGTTATGCATCACACCCTGCATATCTTGTCAGCAACTGTTAATGCCTAGAGTTGTAATGTTGTGGAGTACAGCAGGACCAGACTGGAAGTAAATTTCACCTGTGTTGTTCTTTCGTCTTTGTTCTGAAAAAGAACCACAAGCTACTAATGGTTCACCTTAGAACAAATACTGCCATTCTATGTATTAATAAAATCACAATCGCCACTGATTTTGATGTCTGAATGCCAGTACTAAAAAGCCTTAAACTGCAATTACTGTACTTAAATGGTCAATGCTGGCTCCATTAGACTTTATTGGACTCACCCTCACCTTCTCTCTACAAGTATAAAATCAAAAAAATATTTCCCAGAAGTACAGACTCAATAGCTAATTTTGTTTTAATGTGCATCTTGGGCTCAAGATATGTGGGGACTTTGTGTGATTTAGGAATTTACATTCCAAATCTGGTTCATGAAGGATGTGTTTCACTCAAATGTACTCACAATTCTGGAAGAGGAAGAAAAAGCAAGGAATCCTGGTGAAACAAAAAAGCTTTATCAGAAAACTCAGAAAGAGCAACAGATGGGGGATCCATCTAGGGCGTGGCATGTAACAGGTGAGCATATCCAAAGTACAGAAATTAGTACAATGTAGAGAAATGGAATGACAATATACAATCAACGATGACAAAATATCAAAGCTACAAAGTAGTAGAAATACAGAATGATTCAACTTGACGAAGCTCCAGAGCAGGGGAACAGCTTCTTGGTACTTGACGAACGTCCAACAAGCAGCTCCTTAGCGCACCCAGCGCCGGTGTTGAGAAATCCCCCGGTTGTTGGTCGAAAATGGATCCAGAGAAGTCCTGGTGGGCCCAGGTGGTGGCAGAGACAGTACAGTACCAGCAGCAGCAGCAGCTCCGAGACGTCTTCTTCTTCAGAGAGTTCACGCAGTAAGTCTTTTAAATATATACATACATCATAGATAATTTAACCCTGCAAATGTAATACCAAACGTCTCAGTCTGTATCAATGCTTTTGTTTATCCGATGCTCAATACACAATTAACATTATTATGCCATATGCCTTTGTTTTGTTAAAAGGTCGTTACTAGCCAACATACTGTAAACTACTGAAGAAAAAATGTTTTTAAAAAAGTATTGGATTAAGAGCCTTCATAAATTTGATCTCTGGCACATCTGGAGGGAACAATAAAAATTGTAAACCAAACATAACCAAAACACTTTAACCAAACACTTTCCCCCTTTATTTTTCATTCATTTTATTTTTTTACTTGACAGTTTTCTCAGAGTCCTTGCAAGAGTCCTGAATTCAAACTGTCCTCACTGTGTAAAGTCTTAGGTAGCGTGGTCTGATAACCTGATGACCCGACCTGGTAGTGAAAGTCTGCTGGTCTCCCGCTTGACCCTGGTCTATCACTTGCTCCCTTGGTGTCTGTACCACAGCCCCTGTTTGTGTAGGTGTGGCAGACATGCAATGGTTGTGTCTAAGGTGACGATGATTCCTTCTCAGAACACCTCCTGACTCCAGTTCCACCTCATGAGGTCTATGGCTTACAGGTTTAATCACTTTTGCCGCTTTCCAGACCTTATGTGGTTCAAAAGGCTGAACTCTCACACAGTCGCCTTTTTTAAGAGAGTCCATGTCCTTCGCTGTGCGGTTGTTGTATTTTTCCTGTCTCCGTCTAATGTGTATCAGTCCTTGTGTGTTGTTGTTACTGACTCCAACAGAGTGTCTTTGGTAAGAAGAAGGGTCCTTGTCCTCCTACTTAGAAGTCTCTGTGCCGGGCTCATATTAAAGTGGTCATATTATGATGTTAAGAGTACGATCTAGACCTGCTCTATAGGAAAAGGCATAATAGTCAAAAAACGCCATATTTTTGCTCATACTGCACATTGCTGCAGCACCTCTTTTCACCCCGTGTCTTGAATGCGCCGTTTTAGAGTGAAGCATCTTACTTCTATTCGATCTTTGTTGGGAGTTGCACATGCGTAGTACTTAGCCTATCAGAAGCAGAGTAGGGCGGGTCCTGACGAGCAAGGTAGTGTGATCCAAAACAAAGCCGCTTCAGCCGGTAACTATGGCTTCGGTTCAGCCATTACGGTTCAGCTGTACATGTTCCAACAACCTGAACGAGCTTCACAACCGAGACTTGAGCAAGACATTTCAGAGTGGTAAGTTATTAATTTGTAGCTAATTTAACTTTCATAGGTAATGTTTTGACTGTGAACTGTCTCTACATCAGAGGTTTCTATCGTATTTCAAGGCCAACCGAAATGTTAGTTTATTGACTGCCTGGAGGGTATGTAGCGTTATTTTAATTTCATATTTAGGTGTACTTGTGGAAACCTCTCAATTCATGCATTATGATGCATGTTACATTGTGAAGTAGATACGTTACGGAAGTAAAGGCAGGACTACAATTCAATTCAATTTTATTTATTTATATAGCGCCAATTCATAACAGAAGTTATCTCATTGCACTTTTCCTATAGAGCAGTTCAGGCAGTTCAGGAGCAGTGTTTTCTGTGGGAGAGGGTAACTCCATTGGAGTGGACTTTGGGCTTTTTTACTTTGCAAACCCATTACATGCACAAAAAGATATATAACACAACAAAGGAAAGGGGAAAAGCCAAAAAGCATAATATGATCACTTTAAGACCTTGGCTCTGTGTATTTCAATGGTCCAGTATAGCCAAGTATGGATCCTGTCCCGCAGCTATGGTTTTCGGCATGAGACGCTTGGCTGTTTTTACTGCCAATTCAGCTTTCCCATTCCTCTGAGCGTATCCAGGCAAGGATGTCCTGTATTCCCACATTTGGCTGAATCACTGAAACTCTCGATACATCCGGTATCCCCTGTCGTGCAAAGTGGGCCTTTAGCTTTCTGATTACTGTGCTACTCCGAGTGTCCGGTAGATAATCTATCTCCCAAAAGTTAGAATATTAATCTACAGTTATCAAGTAGTCCTTGTTATTAAAGGAAAACAAATCTATACCCACCTTGGCCCAGGGTCTGCATGCCATATGATGAGGGGGTAGTGTCTTTCTTTGTTACTACTACTGACCTGCATATGTCGCATTTGGAGATGAAAGTCTTTATGTACTCATTCATCCCTTGCCAATATACACATTCCCTCACACGCCTGAGACATCCTTCTACTCCAAGATAAGAGGAGTGGACACGACGAGTGATATCAGCTCTGAGTTCATCAGGTATCACTGCTATCTCTCCTCTGCATAGTATGCCATCCTGGAAACTCAGTTCCTCCTGGAATGAGTGGTAGTGCAAAATGTCTGTTGTAATGTAATTTGTGTTCTGTAGCCACCCTGTGAGAATCTTCCCTATCTTCAAACTCGTCATGTGTTTGTCACATCTTTCCTCATTTGTCACACGATCCAGTTCTTTTTTCACTATGCTGTCAATGGCCAGGATATTCTTGTACTGTACTTTAATTAACCTCATGGCTTCGCTGGCCTTCCTGCCCAGTAAAGAATGCTGCCATTCTGGTCCACCACTTGAAACTCCAGTCTGTACAGTTTATTGTTTCTGGGGTTTCTGACCTTGACCTTAAATTTACCAAGCGGACATAACCTGGTCTTATTATTATACATCACAAGCACCTTCTCTGTGTGTTCCAGCTCTTGTGTCTGGGTTTAGGAAATGTATGGGGATGACACTGCAGGTAGCTCCACTTTCTATCTGGAAGTGTTTTGTCTATCATCATTCCTGCAAAGAGTTGTTGGCCTTGACCGAGGCTCTCTTTCACTTGGTTTACCGTCTCATTGTCCCCATTTACTTCTGTTATGGTCATAATGTCCTCATATGCATCACTGTTTTGCTCTGAGACAACATGTATTGGCTAGCTAACGTTACTGCATGTAATGTTATATTGGCCTTATTCCCTGAGAGAAATCCATCGGATTATTATTATTTTATGTGCATCAATATAGCTATGGTAAGGAATTATATGTAGATCGGAATGGCAGATGTGCTTTCCCGGGAGGGTGTAAAATTAGCTAACCAAAAGCAGGTGATTATTTTGCTTTGGAATGTAGAATTACGCACCTTCCAGCCACATTGGCGGGTAATGCTAGTTTTTAATAGGGCACGGTAAAAAAAAAAAAAAGATGCAGCAAAGGACTGTGACCACACAATTGTCTAAAAGAACACTTAGCAAAAGAAAGAATAAAGGTATGTTGAGAGATCAAATTCTTAGTTTGTCTTTGTAAACGTCTATGATGTTAACAGACAGGTATGCACAATATAATTGTGGAAAGACAATACTCCTGTCACACTGATGTTACTGCTGTGGTAAACCCTTTCATTAGTCATTGTACACAGACAGTAAACTTATCGTTAAATTTTAGACTTTCAGTACGCTAACGTTCCATGCCATGCATCCTCTATGAAATCTTGCAACTTTAATGGTCGAAGTACAGACATTTTAACATTTAAAATGTTAACATTTAAGTCTGTTCTATTTACATAGCTCCACCTCTCTTACACATATAAACACTATACATAAACAACTCTTATTAGAATCCTGTAATATACTCTCAGCTGCTATGCATTCGTCATCTTTTATGTATTTGTTATTCTCGGTCCCCCTCTAGCAACAAAGGCCACCTACAAGTTGGAGAAGGTGCTAATGAACAAGTGTGGTCTTGGTGATGTGAAAAACCTGAGCCCTCTCTACCAAACATCTGCCTTGGAGGGGGTTCCACAGTGTGATTCTGCAATTCGCACCAAAAGACGTGGCATTTACTAACGGCCGGGCCGCACTGCCTACCTGAGCAGCACATGTGTGTTGTGGTACCGCTGTCCCCGTGGAAACAACACACGTGTGCAAGCCACAGCAGTTCAGCGAGACAGCCCCCACACACAGGTAGACAGAGGTAGGTAGTGTGGCCCAAGCGTAAATATTTTGGAGTAATCCCAAGTTGTGTCCATGGTCAAGACCAAATATACTACTGGTTAGTTAATTCTTAATTGTCTGTTGGTATCTCCATCCTAATATTTGCATGATTCCAAACACATTTGCCCCACTGGCAAGATTTTGGCATCACCTGAGCGACAAGATGTTGTACATTTGCCAATTGCACTTGGTTTTTCCTTTCATTTGAAACCCATCTTCAACTACACATAGTTGCAGGTCTTCTGACTGCTTTAGTGATGTGGACACCAAGGTACTTGAAGCTGTCCACCCTCTCCACCAAGCACCCGTTGATAAGGGGGGCGTAGTTGCTTCCCTGCTTCTTCCCAAAGTCCACTATCAGTTCCTTAGTCTTGCTGATATTCAGGAGTAGGTTTTTGTCCTGACACCAGCGGGTCAGGTCCTCTACTTCCTACAGGTAGTTCTTTTCATTACAACAGGTAGCTCAAAAGGCAGCCCTGGGGTGCTCCGGTGTTAAGGATGAGGGTGGAAGACAGGACTGGGGAGCTGCCTGCAGTTCACAGAAGGGATAGACGCTAACAGACATTGAGTATTTGAACCCCCCCCCCCCTCTTTTAATTGACTTTTAGATTCCCCTCCTGCTTGTGGGTTCTTATTTAATTATTGGACTTTTACTTATCTTAGCTCTGGTTGAAATCATTTTAGTCTAGGCTTATTTAATTTTTTTTTATCTAGTTTTAATTATTTGTGTGTTTATTACATTTTTGGACTACATTTTAAGGTAATAATATAAAGTTAGTTTTTAAACTATTTAAGTTGTTGTGTCTTTGGAATCCCTATGCTGCTCTTCCCCCAATTTTAAAAATAACTGCCAATTGTATCCCTGGAGACCCAGACTCCATAACCTAGGTGGGGTTGTCTGCAACAATCATAGTTGTTTTTATTTAAGATTTCCATCGGAAATTTATTTTACAATGTATTTAACTTAAATTATTATTATTATTATTCCGTCTCCCACGACACTTGCATCTCTCGCTCAGATCCCCACTGAGAAGAGCTAAGACGCAAGGAAGAGATGTGAGTGAGGGAAGTGGGTAGCCACGTAAGCCAAATGGAAAGCACTCTCTGACAGTACAGTTGTCAGCGCGTTCGTTTATTTGCAAAAGAAAGATCTGGAGAGAAGCTATTTCTTAATTTGGCATTTATTAAAACATTGGTGGATCAAAACATATCTTGTACAAGGATCTTTTCTATTCAATGAGACAGGACGAGTTGACTTCTGTTTTTAACCAAAACCAGTCTTTACCTAACCCTAACCAAGTTGTAGCACTGTAGGTATTTACAGATAGCTAGGACCTGAGTACAGGTTCAGATGAGCAGTTTATAAGTACAACTCAGGAATCACAGACCATGGGATACATTTTAACTGCAGGCTTATGTACTGTATGTGAACAATTAGTAGTAGACCTACACATAAATTGGTACCAGATCACACATTTCACACACTTGTGCATTTAAATCCCTTGAAACTAGAGCTGGGCGAAATAGCTGAAAAATCTATTACTCATTTCATATCAGTCAATATCGATAATTATTGATAATTTTTACTGACCTATTTTAAAAGATGCAATGTGTAAGAATTTAAGACGTAAGAGTTTAAAACATTCAGAAACAGGAAAATATAACCATACACCTTCTGAATTCAAGTCTTTTACCGAACTAAGACCAGTTTAACTGCCTTGTTAACTCATTGTAAACACACTTCGTTCAAACTCGACAGAAACAAAGTAAAACTCCACAAAACAGTCTTAGTCTTTCCACTGTTCCAACAAACAAACTCTGGTGTGGCTACCTCTCTGATGCCCGACCTCATTCTCGCTCCTCTCCCGCTTGACGCCTCTCCTGCCCCCGCCGTGACTTTGTCGTCCCCGGAGTCCTGGTCGGCGTCATTGTAAATCACATCGGTAGTGTATTCCCTGTCGCAAACTGGCCTCCGTCTGTCCCGGTCAGGCTGTGTTCACTGGGAGGCTGCCTGCTCGCCGGCTCCGTTTGGGGGGCCCATTCCTGCGCCCGTCAACATTCCCCGCTGTGGCCCCACGCCCCGCTCCTGAAAACCTCCTCCTCTCGGCCGTCCAAAGCTCCTGTGCTAGAACCGCTAAGTTTGCTGCACAGCAAATTTTAAAAACAATTTCCTGACCGTCTGCACTCCACACTGTTTCTGTTGTTGTTGTCACATGTCAATGGTGCAACCGAACAACACCTGTTGATTGGCTGTTTGCGTGTCACTCGTAGCACGCTCCATAATCAAGGGATATGATAGGCTGTTCATGAGCCGGGGCGTATTTGTTATGTGTTTTCATGGCGGTTTGCATTTAATGCATTTAAGTGAAGGCCCAGGCCTACTTGAAACCATCCAAAATAAAACCCAAATCTCAGGAAAAATAAGTATTTCTCAGTTTGCTTTGATTTAAACCTATTTGAGTTCAAGAGATAATTTTCAACTTAGGTTACCTTTAGTTGTTATTTAGTTTCTCATTTTTCATTGAGTTGACTCAGCTCTAAGTTCTCATTTTATCTTAGTTAGGCCTATTTAAGAGTTTAGTTCTTCCTTCTAGTTTAGATACTTAACCAGTACATAAGTTTAGAATTTACAGTAAACCATTTGCATTACAAATTCGGCACAAAGTAAATGGAAAATAAAATACAATACAGAAGCAAAGATACAAAACAAAAAATTCCACAGAACAAGATATATGATCAATAAACTTAAATTACACAATCAGTCCTTTTATTAAGTCCTTTACAAGTCCAAATGAGTTACACTGCGTGTTGCAGCACTGAGGGTTTAGTCCTGCCATGATTCAGGTGTATGAATCAGTGTCCTTATCCTTGGAGTGTAGGTTGCTCTTGCAGAGGCAGACACCTATCCATCGTGAATTCTCTTAAGGGTGGTTAGCCATCTTCGTTCCCCAGCTTGAATTGAGAAGCTACATGCAACAGGCATGGTCAAGTTTAGCCTCTGTAGTAAAGTGAGGTGAACCATTATAGGGTGCGGTTCAGATTAAATTAACAATTGACCTGTATTCAGGTGCTAGTCCTCCTAAAGTACTTAATTTTATTACGAAATATGTAAGTCTAAAATATTTGTATGTATGAATATTGCACTATTGTAAATGTTAATTAACTTCATTACTAATGTTATTTAATTTGCTTGCAATATATTTATTTGTTTAAGGTTATATTAACTTAGGTTACAAAGTGGTTTTAGTTTTATAAACCTAACCAAAGAACAGATCAGAAAAAAATCACAAGTCATTTTTGTAAGAGTTTGTTAGGGTTGTACAGTTGAGTTCTGTTAGCCAGCCCCATTTTGGATCTTTTTCCCGCTGGAAAAATACCTGAATTTAAATAGATAATGGACTCCCTGGAAGAAGATCCCTATGCAATTAGTTACAATACCTAATCTTGTGTTTATGTTTGGTTGGACTCAGAGACAGGTGTTTCAAATCATTTGGAATGGGTTGGAAGGCTTGTACTGCTTGCCCTTACATGTTGTCGAACCTCTGCTTTTGCAAGGGGTTGTAGAGGTACAGAGGATCTACAAGTTAACATGATCCATAGTCAGAATTGCCACAGTTATGAGAATAAGACCCAGGTTGAAAAATACCAGAATTTGATACAATGTGCTAGCAGGGCATACAATGTAACTTACAGCAGCTGAGTCACATTACTCACCCTTGATACTACAACTAAGAAGACTGAGATCATACTACTGAACCTGTTCTCCCTTAAGCATTTGGACAGGATTAACATTACAGGGGGAGGTGGGGAATAAAATATTTACAGTGCCCCTCTGTAATTTAATTCATCATTCCGGACAGCATTTTAATCATCAGGAATTACAGGATATGGTCCGTAATACACATGGACATTCCACAGGACAAAGCCACAAGAGAAAGCCTAAAGCCTCCCTACGGGGGCCCAGGAGAGTTGAAGGGGAGACATTGAGGGAGATACGTGAGGCAAAGCTACTGCATAAGGTGAATTTGAGTCAAAGATTTTACAGAGAAGGAATACAAATCTGTCAAATCTGAACACTCAGACATGAAACACAAATTGATATCATTCAGTGTGACTTACACTTCTAAAGGGTGCTATAATCTCTGATGTCCATCCATCCTAGGTGCTTCAGAAGTTACCTGAGAATCTTTTCATTTTTAAGTTTTCTTCAGTATCCAAGTAATCCAGTAATAGTGGTCTGTACATCCATGGGTATAGTGCAAACAGGAACTGCTAATAGCTAATTCAGAATACTTGTAATAGTGCCAATTTGTAATGTAAACGTTATGTTTTTAAAGTTACGTTTTTAAAACTTAGTTTTTCTTATATTATTCTTATGTACTCAAGTTATGAAGTAATCCAAGTTAAGTCAAGTTTTACTTTGTTTTCCATATACTCCTGGTTGTATTTTACCATTTTTCCTTTTATATGCTCATTGACCCTTATATAGTTGTACTCATATACAATTTTATAATCATCTACTTATAAACCTGTATATTCATGTACTGATATACTCAGGTACACATATGTAATCATCATGAGTCAGCAAGCTGGATTATTTCCACAGGAAATGTAAGAAGGAGGGTGTAAGGGGGGACTTTCCGAATGTTTGTGCAGGATGTAACGTACACACGATGGGCAAGTCCCTTTGCACAATGTATAAAAAGGCCAGACAGAAACAGATGAAGGCTTTTTGGGGCTTTCCACCGTGGTTGCTCCCTGCCACTCTGGTTTCTTTTTCTTTGATTGCTGATTTTTGAATTCTTTGTTACTTTTTAAGTTTGTTTGATTGTTGGACAGGTTTAGGTGGCTGGGACATAGGGAATAACAAGATAGGGGTAATTTCTACTCTATAAGAGCATTTGCTTTGAGCTTTTGATTAATAAAACCAAATGGATTGTTTTGATCTGTTGTTAATTGATTTAGCATGTTTTGAAAAATATAGCATGACAGACTTCTGAATTGACCATAGGCTGCAGCGAGGCAAACTTTTGCCACATTTCAGTGGATGTGCTGAAAAACTTTCAGCTTTGTAGGATGTAAGGGTAATTTTTTGAAGTTTGGAATGTGAAATTTACAGTACATTTGTATATATAAACTTTTCATATTAGTGGCACCCCTAGTGGTGCAGCGCAACACGCTTTAAGACTCCTTAAAAACTCTTGTCTCAAATTTCAGGTTGCTATCTCAATGCGTTCATGAGTTATTGCAAATGCAAGTTGGACCTGAAGGCCCACAGGCGCGACGCAAGTCACAGGTGTAGAGCAGCACAGGGATTTAAAAATATTCAGGTCAAAAATAGTAGTTTGGAAAAATAATTTTAGCAAATTAACTGTTTGAGGTATGACATGACTTCCTGTTTTACTGCAACCTACAGGAAGTTATTCCTTTGTAACTTGCTTCTATGTGCAAAGTCTCGTGCGGATCGGACTCACTGCCAAGGAGGAGTTCGGAAAAGTGTGTTCGCAAGTTTCATGATTGTCCAATAAAAGCGCCATCTTGCGGCCGATTGGAGACATATTGTGCACAGAGCTTTGGTGGGGAACAGGAAACTACTGGCCCAAGTTTCATGTTAACCGGACAGAGCTACATGGAGATATGACATCACTTCCTGTTTTTACTGCGACCCACAGGAAGTTTTTGCTTTATAACTTGTGGCTTTTTTGGAGTATCAAAATTCTTTTAATAACTTTAGATCATGATCATTCATAGATTTTATGAGCACAATTTTGTGCAGATTGGACTCACAGCCTAGGAGACATTAGAAAAACTAGGTTTTACATATTTCGCGATTTAGCAAAAAAAAACAATTATAGGTGGAAATGGGCGTGGCATATATCACAAGATGCAGCTCAATTCAGGGTGCATGTAAGGTTTTCGAATGTGTGACGTACTATGTGGGAGTTACTGGCCGAAATGCATTTACCTTGATTATAGCGCCACCTGCTGGTCGACCTGTGTCATTTTTGGTGTCTGAGGTGTGTGCAACACATACCATTAGAAGTTTAACGCTTTGATCTGGACCTGGTCAAATGTGGCCTAGATGTGACAAAAGCACTGAAATCTCCCTTTTTGCATTTTTACAAATAAAATGAAGAAAACAAAAGATTTCTGATTCATAGTCTGATTCGTGTTATGCCACATACATTTTTTGCCCTTGTAGTGCCCCCTAGAGGTCGACTTGAAAGAAAATTTCAGGGCATGTTTCAGGTTCTTATGTGGACATATCCTGTAAGTTTTGTGATGACTGGACAAACAATTTCTGATTTATAGTCTGATTTGTGTTATGCCACACTCATTTGTTTGCATTTGTAGCGACCCCTAGTGGTTGATTTGAATGAAACTTTTAGGGTATGTTTCAGGTACGTATGTGGACATATTCTGTAAGTTTTGTGATTATTATAACAACACCGCCACCTACTGGCCGATTGTCACCAAATTCTGCACAGAGCCTTGTGGAAAAGTACTGGCCCAAGTTTCGTGTTAATCAGACAAATCTTTGTGGAGATATGACATGAGTTCCTGTTTTACTGCAACCTACAGGAAGTTGTTCCTTTATAACTTGCGTATTTTTTGGAGTATCAAAATTCTTTTAATCACTTTTTATCAGGAGTTCAAAAAAGTAGGTTTTGCATATTTTGCAATTTTGTGAAAAAAATCATAGGCGGAAATGGGCAGCTCAATTCAGGGAACGCGTGCATGAAAGTGTGACGTACCGCATGGGAGTTACTGCCCAAAACGCGTTTACCTTTACTGGTTTATATTTAGATCAACGGTCGTGTCTTTGACAAAAGCTTCTACATACTATACCATGGAAAGACCATTTCTATATTTAGTTAGGCCACTGTTTTACAGCGAAAAATTTATTTCCCTCCAGATCATAACCAGAAGGATCTGTATTCTATTTGCTTTATCACACATTCAAATTAGAGAAGCAAAATGCAACTGTCAGATTGTTCCATCAGAGAAGAAAATAAAACACAGAGGAGGGTGAGCTGCTCATCCTGCTGCCTGTTTAATCAGGCCTCAGTATTTATATATTTATATATTTCCCAGGGAGGCTGGGTGACTGTCCGAAGGAAGTATAGCCCTAAGCAGAAAATCACGGTTCACCACCAACCTGTTCACATTTCTAACAAGTTCTTCCCACCAACTCTGATTATTAGCAGTTCCATTTTGAGAAACGTGAAGTTGACAACACCAGCGACCATAGTCAAATGTACTCCTGGGGCCAGAGCAGGCAACGTTAAATCCTATTTAAAACTGCTGGCTAAGGATAAACGTAAATACGGTAAGATTGTTATTCACGTCAGCGATAACGACTCCCGATTACGCCAATCGGAGGTCACTAAAGTTAATGTTGAGTCGGTGTGTACAAATGCAATAAGACAATATTGGACTTCGTAGTTTTCTCTGGGCCTCTGCCAAACCTGACCAGTGATGACATGTTTAGCCACATGTCTTCATTGCGCCACTGTCAAGGTGATGTCCAGTAAATGATGTGGGCTTTGTAGATAATTGGCAGACTTTCTGGGGAATACCTGGTCTGATTAGGAGAGATGGCATTCATCCCTCTTTGGATGTCTCATATCTAGAAATCTGGCCGAGTTTATTAGTGGACCAAAACCATGAAAACTCAGAGTTGAGACCAGGAGCCAGAGTTGCAGTCCTACACGCTTCTCTGCGCTTGGGTGATCCACCCAAAACTCCTTAGTGATGGTGTCTGCCCCCCACCACTTAAATTAATAAAATCAAAAGTTAACAGAAGAGGAGTTACACATAAAAAGCTAAACAAAAACGCTGAAATAGCACAACAAAATAGGATAATTAAATGTGGACTTTTAAACATCATGATCATCTCTGTCATCTAAAGCTGTATTTAAGCCGATTTAATATCAGAGTATCATATTGATTTATTTTGTCTTACTTGAAACCTGAATTTGTATCAAGTTTAGTCCTTAAAACAGATAAAGTAATTATTCTAGGTGATTTCAATATTCATGTGGACGTTGAATTTGTAGTACTGCGTTTATCTCATTATTAGATTCAATTGGCTTCTGTCAGAGTGTACATAAACCCACTCACTGTTAACCACACCCTCGGCCTTGTTCTGGTATATGGCATTGAAATTGAACATTTAATAGTCTTTCCACAGAATCCTTCATTATTGGACCATTATTTAATAACTTTTGAACTCCTATTTCTGGACTACACACCATTAGGCAAAAACTCCTACTCTAGATGTCTATCTGATAGTGCTGTAGCTAAATTTAAGGAAGCGATCCCATCTGCATTTAATTTGGTGCTATGTAACAATATAATGGAGGACTCCTATGCTAATTTCAGTCCCTCCCAAATAGGAAAAAGATGAAAAATAAAAACAACCCCAGGTTTCTTTTCAGCACTGTATCCAGGCTGACAGAGAATGATAGCTCTATTGAGCCATGTATTCCTATAGCCGTCAGTAGTAACAACTTCATGAGCCTCTTTAATGATACAATTTTAACAATTAGAGAAAAGATTCATCATGTCCTGCCCTCAACCGGTACCAATTTATCTTCAAACACATGAACCTTAGAAACAGATGTAAAACCTGATATATATTTAGATTGCTTTGCTCCTATCGACCTTCTTCAACTAACTTATCCTTTAACTCCCACATGAAACAAACTTCAAGGACTGCCTTCTTTCA
This sequence comes from Siniperca chuatsi, assembly GCF_020085105.1. Lineage (NCBI taxonomy): Eukaryota > Metazoa > Chordata > Actinopteri > Centrarchiformes > Sinipercidae > Siniperca > Siniperca chuatsi. The sequence continues at coordinate 3,386,688 of NC_058056.1, read as the reverse complement.
CCTACATAACATTGCAAAAATCGTCTCAAAATGATGCCAAAAAACTAGTTCATGCATTTGTTACTTCTAGAATAAGTTCCTTAAGACTCTCCAGTTGATCCAGAATGCTGCAGCACGTGTACTGACAAGAACTAGGAAAAGAGATCATATTTCTCCAATATTAGCTTCTCTGCACTGGCTCCCTGTAAAATCCAGAATAGAATTTAAAATCCTTCTCCTCACCTACAAAGCTCTTAATGGTCAGGCACCATCATATCTTAAAGAGCTCATAATACCTTATTACCCCACTAGACACTGCACTCCCAGAATGCAGGGCTACATGTGGTTCCTAGAGTCACCAAAAGTAGAATGGGAGCCAGAGCCTTGAGTTATCAAGCTCCTCTCCTGTGGAATCAGGTCCCAGTTTGGGTTCGGGAGGCAGACACCATCTCCACATTTAAGAGTAGGCTTAAGACTTTCCTCTTTGATAAAGCTTATAGTTAGGGCTGGCTTGGGTGAGTCCTGAACCATCCCTTAAAGTATTTCTGATTAGTTATGCTGCTCTAGGCCTAGACTGCTGGGAGACTTCCCATGATGCACCTCTTTCCTCTTCTCCCTCTCCATCTGTATGCATTTTAATCCCATTACTGTATGTTACTAACTCGACATCTCCTCTCTCCCGTAGTTTTGTGCTTTCTTGTTTCTCTCCTCTCTCCTTCTGTCGCTTTCAGCAGGTATTTCTACCTCCGGAGCTGCAGAGACTGGATCTTTGGTTGTGGCCCACCTACTGTACCCATGTTCCTGCTCGACTATTGCTACTACAGTTGTTGTTATTGGCTCTGTTGCTATTAATATCATTATTATTCCTATGACTATAATTCCTATTATTATTACTTTATTAATATTAATATTACCACTACCATTACATTATTACTATTTTAAAATTCTAGGTGGACTTTGCATTATGCTTCCCTCTCCCCCACGCCCCTTCTCTCTCTCTCTCTCTCTCTCTCTCTCTCAAAACCCAACACAACACTGACTCTGGTTCTGCCAAGGTTTCTGCCTTTTAAAAGGACGTTTTTTCTTGCCACTGTCACCAAGTGCTTGCTCATGGTGGGATTTGTTGGGTCTCTGTAAACAATAAAGAGCACGGTCTAGATCTCTGCTCTGCTCTATAGGAAAAGTGCAATGAGATAACTTCTGTTATGAATTGCCGCTATATAAATAAAATTAAACTGAAGTGAACTGAATTCGAGATTGATATTGATCTTGTCATCCAACCTTCAGCAAGAAAGCAAATAAGTTATTTTCCCAAAATGTTGACCATTTTGTTTAATCAAATATCAGAACAGTCTCACAAAAAATGGTTACAATAACCTTAATAAACATGTTACAGTCATACCTTGAATTTCTATACTATTCTGGCAATCACATCCTGTGGACAAAGCCCTGCTGTAAATTCCACAACAACTGAAAGATGCCAAAACTCCTGGCCATCATGAACACCTCCCACCCCTTACATAGAGTGCTGTGGGCAGCTCCTTCCTCCTCATTTTGTCAGTTAGTTGTAATTATTGTCTCACTAGACTTGTAGTTACTGCTTATGTATGGTGTATTTTTCAATGTCTCATTGAAAATACTTTTTGTATAGAGTAGATATCCATAATGTACATAGCATTCAAGGTTATTAATATATACTATGAATCTGTTCTATTGCTTCTTTTTGCTGCTGTGACACTTCAACTTCCCTGCATGGGATCAATAAAGTTTCTTATCTTACAATGGAGCTGTTCTGAGAATTGATGAGTGCCATTATGATGTAGATTCACTGACAAATAAAACGAAGGTGCTTCTGTAGTACATTGTTTGGCCACAGATTTCTATCACACTGCGCACTGAGTACACATTTGGTGGCCATTGGTTTCAAATCTTAGGAATGGCTGCCCCACTGTGGAAAACAATAAAACTGCATCTCAACATAGGCTAAAGTGGTTTTCAACAGTGTCATCTCAGGACTAAAATTGTTTCTGTCAGAAAAAGGACATCATTATCCCCTTCACCTTTAAATATGCATTTCATAAAAGACAAGTATGAAACAAAGGATTCTTGGCAAATTATTATTCTTTACTGTCATTAGAAAATAAAGAGTAAAAACTACAGCATATGTGCAAAAACACTGACTAGAAGTCATAATAGCCTGATAAACAGGAGAAGTGACATTAGCATAAAAGAAAACCAAGGAGTTGTTGGGACTCCATAGATTAATTCATTCATTTTGGTGATTGGACTTTTGTTAGGAGACTGCATTCTCTTTTGTCCCACAATCCTGAGAGCCACTGAACGCAGCATTGGCCAGTCTGACTTTTGACCCGGATGTCACTAGGTTAATAAAAAGGTCAGCAATGCTTTGTTGTCTCTTTCTCCTGGAATCCTTCACTGTGGCGGACGGCCAGTGTATTTTATGACTCAATTAATCATTTCTCTTCTTTAAGAAGAGTGGTGCCCCCCTTTTGATAATTCTGATAGCCATAATTAATTGATCGCACCTACACAAGTGGGTGCCCCCTTTAAACATTGTAAATCCCAACAGAGTGAATGTTGTAACCAAACACTAAAGATGGAAATGAATCACATTACACTGGAAATAAGTGAATGGCTGCAAAAGGATACTGACTATACAAATGAAGCGTTGAATAGATCCATCATGAATCCAGATGCTGTTGCATTTGACAGTAATTTGATAGTCACTGGGGTAAATAATGTCATCAAGGTCTATGTTACACTTTGTCTCATATTACAACAGTACTAACAGTAGTTAACCATTCACTTTGCATGCACAGGACAGTAGTCTAGAGGTGGGATAGGCAACTGCTGCAGTAAAGCTGCTTACACTATGTGCAAAAAAGAAAAAGCATCAGTCATCACATAATCTCATTTGGGGGGAAAAAAACACCTTGGGAAGCTCAGCTGCTGACCACTGATGCTTGCAAGCCAACTCACAGGACAAAACAAAATGAATGTGTTGAGCACTGAAGTTCATTTTTGACCTTGGGATCAGTATATGTGACAAAATATATAAATTAACTAGCTTTTTTTGAGCTTTCAACCACATCTCAGTGTTCAGAGACTGGATGAACACTGCAAACAGACATCAGCTCCCTGTGGACACCAGATCAAAACTGCTTACAGAATCCACTGGGAAGAGGTCAAAGGTCATCAACCAGGAGTCAGTGAATGACCAGAGAAAGATCAAGAGGACATTCACATCTGAAAGACCATCTTTGAAAAGAGACAGAGGTTACCATCTCCCTCCATATACAACCACCGGTTATCATATGACTGAAGTTTCAAACTTAACGTTAGGTACGTGATGACAACTACGCAAACTCCATTCATGGATCAAGACCCTAAGACAGGGCTATTGAATTACAAATTCAATTGGGTCAGATTTTAAAACCAGGACATGTAGATGGGCCAGACATTTTCAGCAGCTTATTTAAAACCTTTTTTTTAGCAGTGTGGTGCCTCGGAATATTATATTCTTTAACTACCACAACACACAAATTATACACATTGGTTTGGCATTTGGAGATGGCAGTAAAATAAACAAGCACTTACTAGTCCAGGCAGGGTTAAACTGACGGTTTTCATTGTCAATTTTACGTTTCAGGGTTGACAGAGACATACTGTAAAACTTCAATTAAAAGCAGAGCCCCAATTTAACGTAGAGTCCCTTTTACTGGCCGGGTGTGGCTACACGTTTTGACAAATGAACGCAATTAGCCGCCAGGTCTGTTTTTTATACAAGTTCTTTGGACGTATAAAACCCTCATAGCTCACCGGGTTGCCCGCTTGTTCTAAGATGCTTAGATTGCACATACTGTACAAATATAAATGTTTCAAATCGCTACAATTCAACCATTAAATTTATTTTACGGAAAAAAAAGTGGCGACTCTCTACCTTTGAAACAGTCAGAAAGTCAGAATATGTGTCCATTTCTCGATTATTTATATTCCTTTAGTTTGTAAGGATCAAAACGGTTTTTCATGAAACTGAATGGAAGTTGTGAATATTGTCATGTGAAGTCCATTGCTCACTGTCTGCTATTAAAAATTAATAACAAAAAATCACATGTACATAAGTATTCACAGCCTTTGCCATGACACTCAAAATTGAGCTCAGGTGCATTCTGTTTCCACTGATCATACTTGAGATGTTTCTACAACTTGATTGGAGTCCACCTGTGGTAAATTCAGATGATTGGACATGATTTGGAAAGGCACACACCTGTCTATATAAGGTCCCACAGTTAACAGTGCATGTCAGAGCGCAAACCAAGCCATGAAGTCCAAGGAATTGTCTGTAGACTGCTGAGACAGGATTGCATCAAGGCACAGATCTGGGGAAGAGTACAGAGAAATTTCTGCAGCATTGAAGGTCCCAATGAGCACAGTGGCCTCCATCATCTGTAAATGGAAGAAGTTTGGAACCACCAGGTCTCTTCCTAGAGCTGGCTGCCCTGCCAAACTGAGCGATCGGGGAGAAGGGCCTTAATCAGGGAGGTGACTGAGAACCCGATGGTCACTCTAACAGAGCTTCAGCGTTCCTTTGTAGAGAGAGGAGAGCACTCCACCAATCAGGCCTGCATGGTGGAGTGGCCAGATGGAAGCCTTATGTACATGTGATCTTTTTTTGGTTTGTATTTTTAATTTTGCAAAAAATTTCAAACATTTCTTTCACATTGTCATTATGTTGTATTGTTTGTAGAATTTTGAGGAAAATAATGAATTTAATCCATTTTGGAATAAGGCTGTAACATAACAAAATGTGGATAAAGTGACGTGCTTGATGCTTTGAATACTTTCTGGATGCACTGTATGTAATTTATTTTATCATATACAGGGAGTGCAGAATTATTAGGCAAGTTGTATTCTTGAGGATTAATTTTATTATTGAACAACAACCATGTTCTCAATGAACACAAAAAACTCATTAATATCAAAGCTGAATATTTTTGGAAGTAGTTTTTAGTTTTAGCTATTTTAGGGGGATATCTGTGTGTGCAGGTGACTATTACTGTGCATAATTATTAGGCAACTTAACAAAAAACAAATTTATACCCATTTCAATTATTTATTTTTACCAGTGAAACCAATATAACATCTCAACATTCACAAATATACATTTCTGACATTCAAAACCAAACAAAAACAAATCAGTGACCAATATAGCCACCTTTCTTTGCAAGGACACTCAAAAGCCTGCCATCCATGGATTCTGTCAGTGTTTTGATCTGTTCACCATCAACATTGCGTGCAGCAGCAACCACAGCCTCCCAGACACTGTTCAGAGAGGTGTACTGTTTTCCCTCCTTGTAAATCGCACATTTGATGATGGACCACAGGTTCTCAATGGGGTTCAGATCAGGTGAACAAGGAGGCCATATCATTAGATTTTCTTCTTTTATACCCTTTCTTGCCAGCCACGCTGTGGAGTACTTGGACGCGTGTGATGGAGCATTGTCCTGCATGAAAATCATGTTTTTCTTGAAGGATGCAGACTTCTTCCTGTACCACTGCTTGAAGAAGGTGTCTTCCAGAAACTGGCAGTAGGACTGGGAGTTGAGCTTGACTCCATCCTCAACCCGAAAAGGCCCCACAAGCTCATCTTTGATACCAGCCCAAACCAGTACTCCACCTCCACCTTGCTGGCGTCTGAGTCGGACTGGAGCTCTCTGCCCTTTACCAATCCAGCCACGGGCCCATCCATCTGGCCCATCAAGACTCAATCTCATTTCATCAGTCCATAAAACCTTAGAAAAATCAGTCTTGAGATATTTCTTGGCCCAGTCTTGACGTTTCAGCTAGTGTGTCTTGTTCAGTGGTGGTCGACTTTCTGCCTTTCTTACCTTGGCCATGTCTCTGAGTATTGCACACCTTGTGCTTTTGGGCACTCCAGTGATGTTGCAGCTCTGAAATATGGCCAAACTGGTGGCAAGTGGCATCTTGGCAGCTGCACGCTTGACTTTTCTCAGTTCACGGGCAGTTATTTTGCGCCTTGGTTTTTCACACACGCTTCTTGCGACCCTGTTGACTATTTTGAATGAAATGCTTGATTGTTCGATGATCACGCTTCAGAAGCTTGGCTATTTTAAGACTGCTGCATCCCTCTGCAATATATCTCACTATTTTTGACTTTTCTGAGCCTGTCAAGTCCTTCTTTTGACCCATTTTGCCAAAGGAAAGGAAGTTGCCTAATAATTATGCACACCTGATATAGGGTGTTGATGTCATTAGACCACACCCCTTCTCATTACAGAGATGCACATCACCTAATATGCTTAATTGGTAGTAGGCTTTCCAGCCTATACAGCTTGGAGTAAGACAACATGCATAACGAGGATGATGTGGTCAAAATGCTCATTTGCCTAATAATTCTGCACTCCCTGTAGATAACATGTAGGTTTATGAATGCTGGGCCACTTAAAGGTTGCTTCTGTGCTGGATGTGGGCTGCCAATTGAATAGGCCCACCCTAAGATTAAAAACTCTGACAAAGCTAATAAATGAACCTTATGTTTACATTATTTTGTGACACTAAAGGGTGCTGTATTGAAAATTTAAAGTAAAATTTTGTGCTTGGACTTTAGTGTCCTGCATTGGGGAATGTGGTTTTGCAGGGCAGCTACTAGTGTGACTAAGTGAAGGAGAAGCAAGGAGTTGCTGAAGAGAGCACACATTTTACATTCCTTGGATACATAAATGCAAAAAGCAACAGTTTGATTAAAGTCAAAGGTCACTTTTGATGACATTGTGTTTTTAATTAACTTAACTCATCGGCTTAATAAATCTTACCAAAAGACATAGTATTTGCTTCCTCTGGCCAGTCACTAATTGCGGAATGAATCATTGATGGAAAAAACAAAGTTGCTAAACAGTTAACAAACCTATACAGTACTGTTTCATTCATAGAACAGAGGCAGTCTGGGTTCATGTCACACACCAAACAAAATAAAGGCTTTGTTTACTGTCATGACTTTAAATCTCATACTGAACAAAAATGAAGAGAGCCAACCTAGACCACCAACAGTGATTAAAACAAGTAAACTGGTACTATACTATCCCTTTAAATGCAAACTGCTAAACAAAGAACCTCAGAGGGACAATCTCCACTGTGCAGCTGTTTCATGTGTGCATTGAAAATGCAAGTTACCTGATTGTTTACCTTTCATTAATGATCAGAACAATTCTGAAACTAAAATTATCCTAAGGCAGTTCAAAGAACAATATGCACAGGACAGTAACTCAAACACTGGCTCAACAGTTTCTCAAGTATAGAACAGTACCAGAATAATAAGGCTATCATTCATGTTGGAGCCAGGGATCTTTGTCCATCTTGATTATCTTCAGTTCTCTTCCTGGGAGATCTGTTTTACTAGTCCTTTATGCTGAGCACTGGGTCCACCAGTTTATTATGGACATGCATTAAACCTACAAAAGAAAAAGTATATTAGATACACATACAGTTGCAGAAAATTACTGAAATGACTACTACTCTTTGTGATATTGTGCTACAACAGATGTCGCTGTAGACAGAATTACAGCTCTAGACAGAAGTAAAGCTCTGTTATGACTTAGTTAAAATATTGACTTTAAATTTGTGTGTTATAGTACACCACAGATGAGTTTTAGATAATGATCATTATCTAAATACCTAATGATTGATGTAGGTCTCTTTCACACCTGTAATTTGGTTCACTTTGTGTATTCGTTTTTATTTTCTCTTACTATATTTATTGTTATGCACCAAAATACTAAAGCAAATTCCTTGTATGTGAAAACCTACTTGGCAATAAAAATTCTGATTCAGATCCCAAACAAAAAATTATCCATCGGAGCCTTATAATTCAGGTCCATTTCCTGTTTACACTGGCTTCTTACAAACAAACAAACCAAGAGGAGCAAACTTGAAGTCACATGGACTGACAGGTAACTCATTCATTGTACAGTTTTGGTGATGCCATCCTGCACAACAAGCGCTTTATGGACCCACAGAGGAAAATCAATTTCTGGTGACTAACAGCAAGTTAAGCAGCACTTTACTGAACCTGATGTTTATTTATCTTCTCTGCTTTTTTTTTTTTTACAAAGAACTCACCAAGAAATAACGTCCCATAACATCGTGGTTGCGACCTGACAGTTGCAGCCGTGCCTGGTGGAATCCCGGGGTAATATTACAGTGAGGATAGTTACTGTGTGGTCCCTTTGTTTCATTCACTTTTTAATGTGGAACTGTTAAAATACACAACACACCTCTGTTTGAGCTGCTTTACACTTTATGATGAATCAGGGAAAATCTCTGCACTCACATTGTGGTGATCTGCCATAAATATAGTTTTTTTTCTCTCATTATAAATGTTCAATTCACACCCCACGGTTTCAGTTGGTTTTGGTCCACATCAGACCAGCCTGAACAAACTGAACCAATCAGGTTAGGTGTGAAAGCAGAACTGCACTTTTTCCCAAATGTACACTTAGTTGGCAGTATATGAGGTCCACCTAGTTAAAACTAATAGTCTAATCCAATTGCAATGAACCCTACCCCCATGAAGGTTCTAATGTTCAGTGTTTGTTGAAACTGGTTTAGATACTGTAGGTGTTTATTAAACTTTATGCTAATTGTTCAGGCTGTAGTTTGCTGTTGTTAAACTGTATTGGAATCCATTGAGGTGTTTCTGTACACCCTATTTATATCAAACACTTTTCTCCAGACTATTTTCCATTTAGCAGAATAAGGATGGCGCTGGTGTTGTTGGTACCTTTGAAGTATTTGACTGTTTTGACTCGTAGCTCCAGGGTGGCGTCTTCATCACAGACAAAGATGGTGCGTGGGTGCTGCTGGAAGGCTGATACAGTCCACATGTGGTTCACCCCCTCCTCTATGGCTTTATACAGAGCAAAAGCTTTGTGTGCTCCTGTGATCAGAATCATCACCTGAGCAGAGGACAACAGTGTTATACTCCACTACGTGCTGTGCACCTAGGAAAGTAGGAACATTAAGTAATGTTTATTCTTTATTATCTTATTGAAACTGCCAGAGGTTTAAATGTATGTACAAATAGTACATATATAGTACAGAATATCTTAACGTGGCCACGTGAGATTAGGTTATTGTAGGACAATGGAGAAATAAATTAACTGCCTTTCAATCTGACCTCCTTGGCATCCATGACAGTTCCAACACCCACAGTCAGAGCCATGGTGGGAACCTTGGAGAGGTCATTGCCAAAGAAACGAGCGTTGGCCACAATGGTGTCCTTAGCCAGGGTTTTCACTCTGGTCCTGGAAACAAGGCTGGAACCTGGCTCATTGAAAGCTATGTGACCGTCAGGGCCAATACCTACAGAAAGACAATGAGAAGGAACCGGACAAAGACTGAGCTAAAAAGAGAAGCTTTATAGATTAAATGATCCCTATGACATCAAAAACAGGCTCTGTTTGACTGATGAGATATGGCAGACAAAACAATATTAAAAATCATGTGTCTGACCTCCGACGAACAACTCAATTCCTCCTGCCTCTGCGACCTTCTGCTCGAAGGCCTGACACTCTGCCTCCAGGTCCTCTGCATTTCCATCCAGGATGTGAGCGTTGGCTGGATCAATGTCGATGTGCTTGAAGAAGTTGTTCCACATGTAGGAGTGATAGCTCTCTGGATGAGCACGAGGCAGACCTGGAGAACAAGCGGGTCACCTTTTTTTACCTAAGACCTGCAGTGCCATGAATCCAGCCTCCAGAATGAATTGTTCCATCTTAAGGGCCAGCTATACACTAATACAAAACAAATGGCTGCAGACCCTTGGGGCCATGAGGATGGAGAAAGTATAAAATTAGGCTGAAAATAAAACATAGTCCTGAGCTAACTGATGTAAACTCTTTAAAACTGGATGAACCTCTCCATACGTTATTGTAGCATGATAAACGCTTTTGTATCCTTATTGATAAAAATAATTAGATTTTTTTGTCCAGAGAACTAATAAGCTTTCCCAAAGAACTTCCTCTGTCCCATGACCTTTGCGGGACTCGAGGGCACTAATGGAAAGTTAAATGACAGTTTCACGATATAAGGCGGGCATTTTTGGACCTAAACTAATCTGATATCCCCACGCCCCAAGAAAGGGGGAGGACCCGGTCACACTATGTTGCAGGACTCATGGATGACATCAAAGGGAAGTTAAATGCCACCTTTTCTGACTGACCAGAAACTAAAGAATCTGATAAGCCCCTCATCCCAGCATTTTAGCCAAAATCACACCATGCTGTGAACTCAGAGAAACACATTTCTGCTGATACAGACTGATAGAAGTTGTTCTGTTTCACCCTGACGAGTCAAATGTAGATTAATTGATATACCATGTTTAATTAATATTATAGGAGGAATGCAAAGTTTATTTCAACATGCCTATTTTGATGAACAGTAGAGACTGTTAACAAGAACTGTTCTTTATGTGAAGACATTCATTTGATATAAGTATGGCTCACCATGTTCTCTATTGACAAAACTATTTTTCAGTGACGTGTGATAATTTGGGATACAGTTTCATTAGTGTAAGTCCTTGCTTTCAATTGTAATGACATATTTCAAAGTTTGTGCCAGTTTATTATTATTAGGGTTCAAACCCCAAAGGGGTAGAACCCTATTGAGTTTGTGCCGGTGTGTGTGTGTATACACAGCGGTGTGAAAAAGTGTTTGCCCCCTTCCTGATTTCTTGTTTTTTTGCATGTTTGTCACACTTAAATGTTTCAGATCATCAAACAAATTTAAATATTAGTCAAAGATAACACAAGTAAACACAAAATGCAGTTTTTAAATGAAGGTTGTTATTATTAAGGGAAAACAAAATCCTAACCTACATGGCCCTGTGTGAAAAAGTGATTGCTCCCTAAACCTAATAACTGGTTGGGCCACCCTTAGCAGCAACAACTGCAATCAAGCGTTTGCGATAACTTGCAATGAGTCTTTTACAGCACTGTGGAGGAATTTTGGCCCACTCATCTTTGCAGAATTGTTGTAATTCAGCCACATTGGAGGGTTTTCGAGCATGAACTACCTTTTTAAAGTCATGCCACAGCATCTCAATAAGGTTCAGGTTAGGACTTTGACTAGGCCACTCCAAAGTCTTCATTTTGTTCTTCTTCAGCCATTCAGAGACCCCACAACAACATCCAAAGAACTGCAAGCCTTAATTGCCTCAGTTAAGGTCAGTGTTCATGACTCCACCATAAGAAACAGACAGGGCAAAAAAACAGCTACCACCACAATATTTTACTGTTGGTATGATGTTCTTTTTCTGAAATGCGGTGTTACTTTTACGGCAGATGTAATGGGACACACACCTTCCAAAAAGTTCTGTCTCGTCAGTCCACAGAGTATTTCCCCGAAAGTCTTGGGGATCATCAAGATGTTTTCTGGCAAAAATGAGACAAGCCTTAAAGTTCTTTTTGCTCAGCAGTGGTTTTCCTTTTGGAACCCTGCCATGCAGGCCATTTTTGCAAGAAGAAATCAGGAAGGGGGCAAACACTTTTTTACACCACTGTATATATATATATATATATATATAGGAAAAAAATTCTGTTGTCTACCAAAAACTCCTGAAGGAGAATGTCCGGCCATCTGTTTGTGACCTCAAGCTGAAGCGAACTTGGGTTCTGCAGCAGGACAATGATCCAAAACACACCAGCAAGTCCACCTCTGAATGGCTGAAGAAGAACAAAATGAAGACTTGGGAGTGGCCTAGTCAAAGTCCTGACTAGGCATGCTGTGGCATGACCTTAAAAAGGCAGTTCATGCTCGAAAACCCCCTAATGTTTCACCAAATTTGGCATGCATGCTCTAGGGGCAAGCATTAATCAAAATCTAAAGTGCCATATAGATTGGTCCAAGCGTGGCCTAAGACATATTTGATCATAACTCAAACTCATAACTCAGGCTGTCTTTAAGCAATCTCGATTAAACTCCCGATTTGAATGAGTTTCATTCAAATTCGATGAAGGGGGAACAAATGGCGGCAGTTTGAGTGTGCAATTTTTTAAACATTACAGGCTTTGTGATGATAGAACAAGTGTGTGATTAGTCTCACTCCTTCTTTCAAACAGAATTAAGCAAGTTGAAGTGACTTTGCTCGTTGCTGCCTGTGGCTTTAATTTTGGCCGATCGAGCTGCATCTGTTGAGCGGTACGACAATCCCCCCTCCTTCTCCCTAGAGATGGACTCTTTAACGGTGAGTGAGTGATAAATTATCTAAATAAACTTTTGTCTTTACCCGCTGTTTTCTCATGAGTAGGGATGGGTATCGTTAGGATTTTATTGATACATCTATTCTTATTGATGCTCTTATCAGTTCGGTTCTTTGTTGATACTCTTATCTTCTTTTTCATTACTAAATAATTGCTTTTTAAAAAATATATTAGTTTAAAAAAGAAAAAATTCAGAACAGGATTAGAATTGAATATCTTAAATATAACTAAATGTTTCTAGAGCAGCAACAGTGTTTACAATAGAAAGGTCACTATATAAAACACAATAATATCTCACTGGAACCAAATCTAAAATGTCAGTAAAATATATCATATTCCTGACATCAAAATACTAAGTGGTGTCTGTGTTCTTTATTCTTCCTGAACATCAGTCACTATCAGTCTTTCCTCCTGTCCTCCTCCCTCTGCTGCTGCTGTGATTCCCTGCAGGTAAGCTACAGCTGGCAGAGGGAGGAGGGGCTGGTTTGTCTAAGCTAAGTTTACAAGAATTTACCAAATTTTAAGATTCGTGGCAAACTAAGATAAACAGTTAGACTACAAACAGACAGCTTCATTTTAGCTTGTTTGCAACAATTCGCTATTAGCCGATCTAGCGCGCTGTGCTTGTGTAAAAATGAGACTGCAGACAGAGCAGATTAAAATATGGCTTTATACATATTTATGCTTGTTGAACAGGTGTATTGATAACGTGTTTGCTTTTTACTTGCAGAGATTTTATTGCACTTACTTACAGCAACGAGTTGTCAACTCAAGCAATCTTCACCATGGCCTGTCTGATCTGCTGACCGCTGAGCTCAGCTCAGCCCGACACAGACAGCAGGAGAGGCTGCAGCAAGCATAATAATACTATGGTCTTCAATGATTTAGCCCCAGGGCCTGTTTAATACCGGGTTTCAGTACCCATCCCTACTCGCAAGTGCCCAATTGGTATGTGCAACTCTCAACAGCGATAGCTACTTCCATCATCAGCACCGGAAAAATATATGTTTAATTATTTTTTTTACCACTTGCCCAATCAGGCAAGTGAGTTGCTAGATTTACTTGCCCGAGGTGGCATTTTACTTGCCCTGGGCATTGGGCAATCCTTATTATTGAGCCCTGACACTAACATGCCTTGTGTGTCTTGTGTTGTTCTAAAGTTCTGAATTAAATCATATTGTTGCAGTGCATCAACTTCATAATGAAAGGCAAAACCATGATGTTTAACTTGTCTAATACATGAAAAACACACAGTCACTAGTGTAGTATGACCTGACAAACAGTGCTGGGCTGCCATGAGCAACAGTGATGCAGATGCTGTACTTGCTGTCCTGGGGGGAAAGGACTTCACTCTGCCTCATTGCATGTCTCTGCATCTCTACACCGAACCACTTCACTTGTGTGTTGTTTTTTTCTGTCAAGATAGGGTGCTGAGTGTACATTAATGAGAAATAAAATTATTTTTTTTATTTTAGCAAATGGCTGCAATGAAACAAAGAGTGATAAATGTAAAAGGGTCTGAATACTTTCCGTGCCCACTGTATGATACCAAACAAAAATGACAATGATGTTTTTGGAATGAAATACATTCTAATAAATTTTTTTTTTTTTTTTTTTTTTTTTTTTTTTTAAATCTTTGAGAGTAAAATTAAGAGGCTAACTCTATGAAGAACTTTGTGCTCTTGTAAACAATTTAATCATAGAAACTAATTTGTTAGCTAAATGTCAAGCATGCCTTAAGGACATAAAAACCTGGATGATCTGCAATTTTCTGATGTTCAACTCTGACAAAACTGAAGTCATTGTACTTGGCCCCAAACACCTCCAAGACACATTACAAGATATAGTTACTCTAGATGGTATTGCCCTGACATCCAGCACCAACCTCTGAGTTATCTTTGATCAGGATTTATCCTTTAACTCCCACATGAACAAACTTCAAGGACTGCCTTCTTTCACCTAAGTAACATTGCAAAAATGGTCTCAATATGATGCAGAAAAATTAGTCCATGCATTTGTTACTTCTAGGCTGGACTATTGCAATTCCTTATTATCAGACTGCCCGAATAAATCCCTTAAGACTCTCACGTTGATCGGGAATGCTGTGGCACGTGTACTGACAAGAACTAGGAAAAGAGATCATATTTCTCCAATATTAGCTTCTCTGCACTGGCTCCCTCTAAAAACCAGAATATAATTTAAAATCCTTTTCCTCACCTACAAAGCTCTTAATGGTCAGGCACCATCGTATCTTAAAGAGCTCATAATACCTTACTACCCCATTAGAACACTAGACTTCGGCAAAAGTCACGCCCACAAAGCATGGTAAACAAGACAGAGTTCAACACAGTTCACAAAAGATCAAAACACAAAATTGACTAGAGCACACATTTGAACCATCAAAGAAATTAAGCAAAAGTGGTTAGTTGTGTTGAACTGAATATCATGGGGTAGCTGTCGGTCAGCTGCTTAGCAACCCCATTTACACACCCTGTGTTTACATGTCAAATAACACAAAAGACAAATTGCATATACATTTCTTTCTTAAAAGCACATGGAGTCTACGCCTGTCGTATGAAATGTGCTATAAAAATAAACTTGACTTAAAAACACGCTAACAATAACATGGTATAGTAAAATGACCATACCCGTCATAACCACTGCCCCATCCGTGCCAAGCCCACAGAGTTTCTCTGCTGGCACCTGCTTGTTCTGCAGGACAGCTTTTACAGCAGTGACAATGTTGAGGAACTGGTTAAAAACCAGTCCCTCTTTATCCAGGTATCTGAATGAAACAAAAAACATTAAGTATAACATGATGAAGGATTGGATAAAGATAACAAAAAGAAGGATCTAATGGGGGAAAGCAGGAAAACAGGAATCTCGATTAAAATTAAAAATGAATTCCTGATAAAGCAGGGGAAAAAAAAAAAAAAAAAAAAAAATCACATCCCTGATAATGTTATTCATGGCTTTACTAGCTTCTATTACTCAAACTACAGTAGAACCTCAGAGATATAAACCTCAGAGATACAAAAAGTCTGGTCTTTCGAACAAGGTATGAAACTGGAAGTATGTATGAATCATACAGAAGATGTATACAAAACTTTTTTACTTTTTACGTTACAGTCCGCTTGCAGCCAAATATATGCTTATACCTGATGTGCAGATCAAACTGATGAAGCAGGGAAGCATCTGTGCTTTCAACAAGCTCAAGGCTGATGGCTTGGGACGCTCTCATCTGCTCTATGAGAGGCTCCTCGATGACCTTGGAGGTGATTTCTAGCATCTCATCAATTATGTCAGAGTGATGAGAGCGGTAGTTGTTCTTGCGATCAGCCTTGAAATCAGAAAATTAAACAAATGGCATATTTTATCGGACATAATTATGAGCTGAACCAGCTTTTGGGATTGTGATTTGAATGGGTTGATGATGTGACTGGAGTAAGGCTTAGAAATTACCTAATGCAATTGATTTGTCGCAATTAATGCTGTTGGTGGTGCTCAGTATTGATATGGTGCTTCAGATAATATTTTCTGTAATGGACAGCCCCAACTTCCACAAAGTTTCATTTTAGGACTTTTTTTTTTTCTTTTTTACACAGGAGGCCTGTGTTGCCTGCAAGCACGACAAAACATCCCTAAGAAGTAGAAGAATAATTCATCAAGTTTGCTAACCACTGCAACAACTGTATTCATAATAGGACATCCTTTGTAAATTTGGGCTCTTTTTCAGACTTGACCTCTCTCTAACTTTTTACATCCATATCCACCCTACATCATTAATTAATAGGGCCGAAGTATGAGATTTACACAGTACAATAAACGTCTCAGAAAGAATCAGTTTCATGGTATCACGGTATACAGTATAACACAATAATAATAAATAAATAATAATAATAAATTATTATTATTATTATGACCCTTGAAGGAATGAAAACAGAAGGTTTTTTTGGTTGAACAAACGCTTTATTATAATTTCACAAAATATTATGTCCTGACAGACATGAAACTGGATATAAACTTGAAATACATATTTTTAATAACTCTAATACGGTAGAATTTAATACCGTAGATAAGCAAATGTACTTGGTATGATATCGTTGCTTTTTTATTTTGCTTAATTTTTCATATGTTGTTCTATACAGGATGATGTACACACATTTGAAAGATCTGAGAGGTCAAGTCAGAAAAACGGCTCAAATTCACACAAATGCCCCTACTACCAAATATTAAACTTACCATGTTGAGTAACATAGAGGCAGTGGTTACACTGGGGCAATTGAGGCCATTCAGGATTCCACCTTGATTTCCAGTGTTTGCTTCACCTACAAAATAAACAAAACTAACCTGCTGTCCCTCTCTCAGGAGAGGCTGTCTCCCCTGCTGCCCCTATGAGAACTACCTGCCCTGCTGCCCCTCTCTGACCGTCTGTCCCTCTGTGAGAGTCAGCTGAGGCTGTCGCTTCTGCTGCCCCTGCTATCTCTTCTGCTACCTGGAGAAGCTGTCTGTTCTGCTAAGAAACAAGTAACGTTGTTAAAATTCCACTGTTACTCCACTTTATTTCTTGACAAAAACCTATGAACAATCTGTTTGGCTATTGACTTGCCATCTAACTATGCTAGCTATCTACCGCTATAGCTGTTTCTTCCTCATCTGGTGGTGGATTTCGCTGTCTCTTCTTGAAATATTTAAAAACGCTCATGATCTGAAAAATCAAGGGTACAAACATTAAGCTTATACAGTAGCGTTACTTAAACTTGATTAACATTACAACTATCCTGACGTTACATGACAAGCCAACTTGCCCCTCAGATTCTGAAACATTACATTGCCAGAGCCGCTGGTAATAACGTTAATGTTAGATAATTAGCTAACGTTAACTACATATAACATTAACATAACTTTTCGTTATAAAGCACGTTATAACATTACATCGTTTTTCACAAAAAGCAGCTGGATATGTCAGTCGACATAATCGAGGCAACTGACAGCTAACATTGTAACCTAACTTAGCTAACATTAGATTAACATTAACTATCGATAACTCCTGCAGTAATGTTATCTTTTGCTGTCATACATTGATAATGATAAAATTGTGTTTGGACTAGTGAATACTTACCTCAAACAATGTTGTATCCTCAAAATGTGTCGTGGTGTCTCTCGGATGCAGCCAAGAATGTTGTCTGGGTGTTGCTGGAGAAATTGAACTCAGGTGTGATAAACCACAGTTAATGTTTTAACAGGTAGGGCAATCACTTTTTCACACAGGGCCATGTAGGTTTGGATTTTGTTTTCCCTTAATAATAACAACCTTCATTTAAAAACTGCATTTTGTGTTTACTTGTGTTATCTTTGACTAATATTTAAATTTGTTTGATGATCTGAAACATTTAAAGTGTGACAAATATGCAAAATAATAAGAAATCAGGAAGAGGGCAAACACTTTTTCACACCACTGTATAGAGAGAGAGAGATTTAAAAATATATATATTTTTCAGGATTATTGCCATTTCGTCAAGAATATCAGTCTCGTCGTAGAAAAGGTTTAAGTCGTAGTCATCTGGACACTGTTTTCAGAATCAAGACGTTTCGGCTCCCATCCGGAAGTCATTCTCAATTGTGAAAACGGTCTGAGAACTCATAAATTTAAGCTACTCTGTGTTGCTTAGGCCCTGCCCTCAGGGAGGAGTCTTCCTGAGTGTCTGCTGTTTACCCTGCCTAGTTTCACCTGAAACTGACCTTCTTTTGTTTCCATGATGGCCCAGTAATCAGGAGGAGTTCTCAGACCAGCTTTAACTTTAGCAGTGCAGCCCTGTAGAATGTACCTTGAATCTATATCCTTAAAACAACTCAAAGCTGCTTACAAATCTACAATGCACAATTCTGAAGGTGAATGGCATAAGTCTAAAATTGAGAGAAAAGTTCAGTTTAATTATCCAGCCTATAACTCACCTACATACTCATCCATGTTGAAGGTTTTTACATATTTGAATGAAATATCTCCACATCTGTAGTATTCAATTAACTTCTGGTAACAGCCATAAGGAGTACTCCCTGAAAGAATGAGACACGTTAATATACATTCCGCTTAATATTTGTAAAGTTACATAAATAGCATGTCTAACACTACCATTACATTATGGTTTGTGTGAAGGTGCTCACCTCACCTGTAGGCAAGCCCAGAGTGAAGTATCTTTCAGCAGAGGGCTTGAACTGGATGATTCTGTTGCGGATGTATTTTGCTGCCCACTCACTGGCCAGGTAATAGTCGTCCAGAATGACCAGCCTCATTGTACTGGCTAACTAAATAAAAAAGAAGAATGTAATAAAGTTACATCTTGAATGGTAACAATCACCAAATTTTACTGACGCTATGGTAATCTTATGGAGATACAGTAGCAGTATGCGAAAACACCACGCCGAACGCCATTCAAAACCTGGCAAATCCGAAGTTGGTACAGCACAATGCGTTACTTATTTAAAATACCTTCTCAAATATAGATTTGGCTCAGAAATGGCTGGCTGTTATCTACTATTGAGGAAGAAAGAGATGGTCCGTAACAGTTAATATTATCCATAAGCAGGACCCTGTTAAATTGTCAGATTTTTCAATTGAGTTTGGCGAGACAGTGGCTAATGTTAGCAAGCGAAACAACTTGAATCGGAGTAGTGGATTATCCCAAGTTTGGCTGAATGTACAGTAAATGTATTTACTGCTGACAAGTCTGTTAATGTTTGTGAACTACACAATTCAACACGTGTTCTTACCTGCTAAAATACGCCGTTTGTCAGAACAGAAGTGCAAGACCTGTTTTGTCCATGGATGTATTATTAGAACTGGATACAGGACCGCAAAATGGCGCCTATTCATCCCAATAAGAATTGCTCGCCTACTCGCGAGTATGTCAGTGCTCGATCCGGACTGCACATGCAAAAAAAATAGGTCCTGTAAATCAAAGAAGGTAACCGCAAATGTGCTTAATCTAAATCTTTCAATTCAAGATAACAAAATTGTTTTATTAATTGGAAATTTAATAGTTATTAGTATTTAGTATTTAGTAATAGTATTTTTTATATACTCTGATGTATATTTACAACGACTTTCATAATGACATACCATCTGCTAGATGTATTTTTCATATATTGAATGAACACAGAATTACGTTTTTTTCGTTTTTAATTACAAATTAAGTACGAATTATCCGATGATAAACGGACCGAAGTATTACATTCCCAATGATTAAAAAACATTTTGTTACTCTGAGTGTGAGTAAGATTGCTTTATGATCGGTCATTCGCATCACGAGTAATTTTGAACAGGCACATTTGCGGTAACCGCCATTGACTGACAGGACCACTTTTGCGCATGTGCAGAACGGATCGTGCAGCACTGACATCTGTGAGCGTACGCCAAAAAAAGTCTTGTCAACAGTTCAGTGGCCTATGGGGAAAAGCTTTTTGGTTCGCAGGGGAATTTTTGTTGCAATACAAGTGGCCACTGGAAAAAATTGGCTGCAAGGCTGAGTGGCGGTGCTGTATCCAGTTCTTATTATACATCCATGGTTTTGTCACATGATCAATTACCGGTCAAGTGATTTCACCGTGAAATGTATGGAAGTCCGTGTGGGACAAAATGTAATAACTTGATCCCATACCAGCCGCGACGCCAAATCGGTGTGTATGGTGGAACACATGACATGAGAAAAGTGAGTTTGGTAAACAGGTGAACTCTGCCAGATTTACTAAATATGCCTAAAGGCCCACACATGATCAACGGTAAAAACAGCTCTGCGCTGGCTTGCTGGAAGTGCGACCCTTGCCAAGGCGCACCACTCATATTGCCACCAAGCAGCTGACCTTTCAAAGCGCAACCAATGAGATAACAGCTGTATGCCATGCAGGCAGAAGCCACACATGCAAGCAAAGGAGGTAGAGTGATGGAAGAAAAACTTATACTGTGTGTTTCACAGTTCCCCTAACTGTATAACACAACATTTAAAACATACCATGTCTCGCCAGGAAAAGTAATGCATGGCGAAATGTCAGCAGTCAGATGGGGCTACCACGTTTGTGAATAGGCATATAGGCCTACCTGCGCTGCACTTTGGCTCTGCAAATGTCTGCACTATGCGCTGCGCCCTACCTCGCGGCAAGTGAAGCGCAAATTTCTTATCTTAACCTCCTGAGACCCGAGAGTTTGCCTGGTGTGCATTTTATAATTGTTCTTGCTATTTGGGATATGTAGGACCTAATAAGTATAATACCTAAAATTTGTTTTTGTACAGGAAGTAGTTTTTGCAGAAAAAGATGTCCTCATGTGAGGACAGTGGGTCTATCATAACTTTTTGAAATATTATTTGCTGTTGGGGCCAGAAGGTCCTAATTAGTCAAAATTCAAAATTTCAGCTTAATACAATAAGTAGTTCTCTCAAAAATGAATGTCCTCATCACGAGTACAGTGGGTCTATCTTACTGTATGACACACATAGACTCCATTGGTACAAAAGTTAATTTGACACATTTTCACAGTTTATTTGAAAATGTAAACATCAGAGTGTAAAGCCTACATAAAATGTAAACAGCCAGAAACATGGCTAAAATGTAAACAGCCTGAAACATGGCTAAAATGTAAACAGCCTGAAACATGGCTAAAATGTAAACAGCCAGAAACATGGCTAAAATGTAAACAGCCAGAAACATGGCTAAAATGTAAACAGCCTGAAACATGGCTAATAAAACAGCTAAAGTGCAAACTGTAACAGTAACAAACAGTTGAATTCAGCAGAGCAGCCTTTGAACTGTGGCTTTTTTTCTAACTAGCTGCCTCTATCTTTCCAGCCTGTCTGGAATAGCCCCTATTGGCCGGTGTGAAATGCTGCAAAGCAGTTTCGTTCACTTTGCAAGCACAGATGCACATTGCATGTCATGCATCGCACACGGGATTTCCCAGTGCAGCCTTGTGCTCTGCAACGCATGGGGTTTTTCAAGGCCACCATCTCCGGGAGATGAGCAGCACTGGAACGGACTGAGATATGGGGGATTGGAGCGACCCGAGATTTTTTGCCTGGTGGTGGAAGGTGTCCGTTCTCATTCTCTTCTTCTGTGACATGAGCACCTTCATGAAGAACATCACACTTGCTGAGGAATACTTGAGCCACTACCATGCGAAACTCAAGAAACTTCATGATAGATTTCCTTGGGGTGCCATTTTCCTGGTTATCTCTGCGATACAGCAGCCAGCTGTTGGCAAGGGCAAGATCCATGAAATGCATCAGCATGCGAATTGTCCACTTCTTCGTCCGCACAGACATTCGGTAGTAGCTCATCAGTTGTACTCGCGCACGATGCTTGGTCTTGTCACGGTCACATACTTTTTTCCCTTCTTGGACCACCGCTGGCAAGTATCTTCTGGCTGCTCTGAGTGAACAGTGGAGAGCATCACAACTGGCTTGTTGTCGTACCACTTGACCACGCATAGTTTCCCATCTGCCCTGGTTACTGTGGAGACGGCACCTCTCCCTTGGTGTTTCAGGGTTTTGTCATCGGGTAACTTGTTCATTGCTTGTTTGACTCGGCCCTTCATCACTGTACCAGTAAGATAAATATCATCCTTCAGCATGTGGTCAACTGCTTGTATGGTGGTAAAGAAGCGATCACAATACACTTGTGTGCCAGCAGTGAGGGTTTCGGAAAGACGTTTGATGACTAGTGTTCCTAGACCCAATCCATCTGAGTCCTGAACCTTCAAGCCAGGGTTTTGAACCTTGATAGACTTCAAAGTCTAGCACGAGTCCATCCACAGATGCCAGCACAAAGTTCTTCATTCCCACTGGATTTGGCTTTAGTGGCACGTATTGTCGGAATGGACAGGCCCCTGTAAACGGGATCATCTGCTCGTCTATTGAGACGCATTTTGGACGAACCTGAAGGCGGCAGCCGGTAAGTATACGGTCCATAAAAGGCCTCACCTTCCAGAATTTGTCGGTTTCCCTCTTATCTTCTGATACATCATAGTCGATAACTACTTTCAGATGGCTCCTAAGTTTGAAGAAGCGATCACGTGACATTGTGTTACTAATGGCGGGATTTGTAGGGCATTGGACCAAAACATCCTTATCTGTGGATAAGGCACGCAAGACATCAAGATTGCTGCTCCAAAAAGTGATAAATCTCATCTACCGAAGTTGAGAGAGATCTCCCACTGTTACCCAGTGACATGGCATTTGTGCAGTCAGCAATGAGTTTCATCAGGTCTGAGTCAATGTACTGCTCCACATAATCCAGTGGCTGCCAACCTGTTCGCTCATCTTTCAGTCCATCATCTCCATCCTGAAACTGGACCAAATTTGGTCTAAATGGAGCAGACCGCCAGCGTTCTCCACGTCCAGCATTCCTTGGTTCTGGTCTGGGCTCTCCATGTCTCTGATCTTCCTCATCCAGCTCATCATTCTCAATATGCTGTTGTTTACGCCCACGTCTGTGCACTTGTGGATGATTTGGCTGACTTTCATTCTCAGAGTCAGTATCTTCAGCTGCATCAGGTGGTGTGTACTCTTCACCGGAATCATCTCCTGAATCAGGTGGCGAAAAATCAGGATGCTCATCCATGAGGTCAACATCTTGTAAAATGACTTCGTCCACAGCAGGATCATTATCTTCCCCATCTGAGAGGTCCTCCACCTCAGAGTTGTTTGCAATTGCCATGAGCAATTGTTCTGCTCTTGACAATGAAAGTTTCGCTGTAATAACGTAAAAAAAATTAGAGATCCAGCTGGGGTTTGAGTAGGCCTATCTGCCGATAGCTGATATTTACTAGAATGATTTACCAGGATTCTAGCATGATTCACCTTGATAAACCATATTGTAGTATTATTTACTATGATTTACCATGATTTACTCTGCTCACACACACACACACACACACACACACACACACACACACACACACACACAGACAAATGTTGTTGTTTTTTCAATGCTAATGTGATCCATCTAAATATTCCCATGTTTTGCTAACCACATGGTAGAAAAAATAACGTTATATAGTCCCAATGTCCTCAAACGAGTGCTTCACATTTACTGATGTCCTAGAGTGATACTATTACTAAAATATGTAAAATTTTAATCCCCATATGATGATAGAGACAGTATTGTACATAAATACATTTGTTTCATTCATATAATTTGAATAGATTTTTTACCTGGGTCATTTTTCTTTCGGGAACTGGGGTAGAAGTTTTTTGCTGATATTCCAGACATTTTGCTCTCACTGACAGTGGTGTAATGTTGTGATATCACCACAAGATGGTGTGGGCAGTGTCCCTAAATGTGACCAACAGGTCTAAGATTTACAAAATTGACTATCATTGTGTCAAGAGGCAAAAATGTAATGTCCTCATATGAGGTCATTGGATTTAGCTGAGTTTGTAAACTATATGCCTATTCACAAATAGGCAGGAGGGGGGCTATTGCAGCTGGTAATAATTATATGTAGATTAAAATGAATGTGGACCAGGGGCTTAAAGTGCTTCCCTTCCAGCACCTTTGCTCGGACCACACCTATCTTCGAACTCTGCCTTAATTTTGATCTCAACTACACATGTAAAGTTTACAGTTTTGAGGCTATCGCGTTGACAAAATCTGTCCACAGACATAGAGAATGACATTGAGTCTTTTGATTACTTTAAACATCTGGCAAAGTACTCAAAACCACTTCTGTGGTAGTTCCCGCTACAGTAGGTATCTCCAGGACCACATTTTCCCATGATGACACACAAACACAGACTCACAAGGTGAAAATTTTACCAGCTATGCTGTCGTGGCTGGTAAAAATCAATGATAATAATATGACTATGAAATCAGTAAACATATGAATAAAGATAAATTCAGCTCAATAACTGTTATTTCTGCATTCGTAGCCTATATTAATGTTGTTAGGTTGGTTAAGTATTAAATTCCTTTTTTATTTCATAAACACATTTTCTCAAAATACCCTTCTTCAGATAGTTTTGTCTCAGCGGCATTTCCCCATGTCTTTTCATGACATTGTCATTGCCACCCATTTCTGCTGTAAAGGGTGTTGACTTTGTAAGTGCAATAATATTTTCTTAGGAAATATAATTACATTTAAATACTTTCCATCACTTGTAAAAACAAATTATACTCTAAAGAAGTGTCTGTATTCACTACTATCTTCAAATTATGACAAAATGTCTTGCATTCCATTATTTTATTATTAAGAAATTGAAACACATCTTTTTTTCTTTTTTCTTGTTAATAGTATTGTGTCCTGTTGGGACACAGATGTGAAGGGGTGATGATGGGTTGCATCAGTTAAGCCACCTAGGTTCTTTCTGGCATGCTTGGCCTTTCTCCAGCAGCCAAACACTGTTATATCTGGAATGATTTAGACATCTAAAATCTGGGTCACTAAATTCATACCAGAGTGGGGACATTAATCTAGGACAAAAAGTCCGGCAGCCAGGTTTGGTTCATTTTCTAGTTTATGTAATATTTTGAAGATAATTACTCTAATAGACCAGTAGATTAAAATTAGATGTTGGAACAACAGATTTTATTTTCTTCCTTGTCAAAAGTCTGTCCATCCTGTACTAAACATGATGTTTTCCTGAATAAATCTAAAGGATCAGAGCACCTTTTTTTTTTTTTTTTTTTTAAATCGCTCCCAAATGAATCAGATTCTTGGACCTTTTTAACAGCAGACATTTTGACTTGTCAGCAGAAAAAGCACAGGTAGAACTAACAACTTTAAGGATGGCTCTGTTCTATTCAGGTGTCTCAGTAAGCCATGACAGTGATCCAGGACCCTGAAACTGATTTCAGCCATCATTCATTTTCTTATTTACACATATGCATTTCTGTGACAATAACCAGTGTAGGGGCTATTTATTAGTTTTTGTTTTATTAATAGTGATTAGTATTTTCTTTTTTGATTACTCTACATAATTGCTTTATTTAGACTAGACTTATTTTTGTTTTCTTTTGCTAGATGTTTGTTTATTTTTGGTTTGTCTTGTAAGAATTGGGCAACACTATAGGCACCTCAGGTTTTATCTAGTTAGGCAGGTAAAGGACCAGCATGCACTTCGGAGGGTCTGTGGGTTTTTTTAAAACCAGAGCAAGAGAGGCAGTAGGACCCATGATTTCTTTCTTTTGTTTTCATCCTTGCTATAGATAAATAAACCTCAAAAAACACAAGGACTTTGTGTGACAAAGAACTTTTACATCCCTAAGGTGCATCTGTGGCCTTTTGATTTCAAATTTCATTTTGATTATAGACAAATAGTCACTGCAACCAGTGTTTAGTCAATCTTAAACTAAATAACTTACAAATAGAAGTACTTCATCATATTGATCCAATATTTCATAAAAGCAGTCCTGCTTGCTGATTTGCAAAATTACCTTTGGTTAAATGGTAGGCTATGCCAAAATCTCTGAACATTGACAAATTCATATAATCACAAATACAGTATAGCCCTACCCTACATCTGAACTTAAAAACTGACTCAACTGTAACTATGAGAAAAATATAGCTTTTAGTACCTTTACGTTATGTTCCATTTTGCACTGATGAGCAGTGGTGAAAAGTACATTTACTTAGTGAACTACAATTTCAGGGTATTTGTACTTAACCTGAGTATTTCTATTTTGTTACTTAACACTTAAACCGTACAAGATTTCAAAGAGAAGATATTGTACTTTTCACTACAGATTATTTTACGAACAAAATATGAAATTATCAAATATAATGCATTGTCACTGCTTTCATCCTAAAACATCCAGTAATGTAAAATATAACACTGAGAAAGGGGCTATTCTAAATAACGAATACTTTTACTTTTGATACTTTGTGAACATTTTGCTGATAATCTTAAACACTGTGGATTTTGAATGCAGGACTTTTACTTGTAATGGATTATCTTTATATTGTGTCAATGCTACTTTTAAAATATATATCTTCTTTCATCACTACTGATGAGTGTCTTCATTTTTATTTAGAGGGTGTGGTTAACCTGCAGCATTACCAGCAAATCTTTGCCCTGTATTCTTTTTTCCCCCCTCTTCCTTTCTGTCAGCATCTTTTGAGCTCTCCTGACAACCAGCGGATCCTGTTGAACAGATTCCTCTGGCAGCATGAAACATGGTAACGTCAATTAAT
Source organism: Siniperca chuatsi (assembly GCF_020085105.1). NCBI lineage: Eukaryota > Metazoa > Chordata > Actinopteri > Centrarchiformes > Sinipercidae > Siniperca > Siniperca chuatsi. Next base: position 3,360,231 of record NC_058056.1, on the reverse strand, counting down.
CTCAATGTTCTAAACAAAAAGCCTTATCCAAAGGAAACAAAATATACACATAACAAGCAACAAGATGTTTAAAATTTAATCTTGTAACATACTCCTTAAGAGGGAAGATACAAGGTACAATACAAGTTTTTACGCATTCAATGTATCAGAATCTGTGTTTTGGAAACAGTTGGTTTCTATCTGGGATGTGGAGTGAAACAATCAGCGAGGTAGAAGAGTCAAGGTAAAACTTGTTCCATATTCTTTTCTGCAGCGGAGTATAATGATGATGGTCCCAGGTTGTCACTGGAGACAGGAGGCTGGATACACCAGGTATGAGATAATTAAAATGGCAATTTTAGTCTTTCTTTTTGTAGTCCTCCAAGTGGGCCAGGATCCATCCAGCTGGTCCCAGGATGGCCAGGGAAAACATGCTCATTCCAATGGCAGTTTCCTGGACAAGAGACAGAGGATTCAGTCAGCTGACAGCCAATCAGCATCTTCACTGCTACATAAAACAAGATCCATTAATCATACTGTGTTTGAAATCAATGCTCATATCAGGAATTTTTGGGAGCACCGTTCAAATCTGTTCTATCTGCAGTGAGTTTATTTGGGCAGCCCACACAAAATCATATTTTTGTATTAGTTTTAATGTGTTGATCGTGGCATGGTGTCATTCAGCCATGTATGCAGTCCCATCAGTCTTTCCGCTCATAGCAGAGGAGCTACACTTGTGCATTTTTATCTGTATCTAGTGTGCATGTGTAGCTTTTCGATAAACACACTGGAAACAGAGGGTTTTATTGAGCCATTTTTAAATCCAGGAAAATAAAATCCTTGACCATACACTGTGCTGTTGGAAAAAGCCCAGTCTAATTTAAAAATCTGTTTTTAGTTACCAATTATTGTTTTGTATTAGGTGTATTAATGTATTTTGTTTAATATAAATCAACAGAAAAGTTATTGCCAATTTTGATAGTCAATTAACCGTTTATGTAATGAATCAAGCAAAAATCCCAACATTCTCTAGTTGCAGTTTCTCAAGTGGGAGGATTCGCTGCTTTTCTCTGTTTTATATAATTGTAAACTGAAAGTATTTGGGTACACGACTGTTGGTCGAACAAAACAAGACATATACTCCAACAGAGTTTTACATTTTATAGACTAAATGATTAATCGATTAATCAATAATGAAAATAATTGTTAGCTGCAGCCCTAATATCTTGAGATATTGAGTTTCTGAGGAAACTTTAGGACCCACCCTCCCACAGAGTCAACCACCACAAAAGAAAGAAAAGAGAACTGAAGGGAAAAGCAAGGTGAGCAGATATAATATTTTCAATAGACAAATATTTTTTGTTGCAGAATAATGCCCTGCAGTGCATACTTTGTGTCTTGTTAAATCATTTTCTCTTAAAACCAAAACAAATGTAATAAAATATTAATAAGACAGGTTTTTGATATTTATTTTGGGTAGATTATATCAATCAAGTAATAAAAAAAAATTATCTTTGTCATTAGATTAATCGACTAATTGAAAAAAATAATAGTTAGGTGAAGCCCTATCCAGCAAGCAGCGTGTCATTTTTAGCCGGCACTTATCACTTTTACCAGTCAAAATGGCAAATGTTGCCAGTGGCAGGTCGCATCAGCTGTCACAAATGAATGTGATTCTGTGAGAAACTTGATGGCAGGCCCAAATTAAACTTGTCTGTTGTCTGGTTAATATGCTCTCACCAAGCTAGTGTGAGCGCTCAGCCAAAGATCATTTGTGAGGGAAGACGCTCCACTCTCTAACACCACTATAACTGCCGTACACATTTCTTTCAATCAATATGTTCTATAATTTCCATACATATTATTTCTGTCGTTTTAACATGTTTTTGTTATGTTTGTTTAAATTAATTCATGCATATTGAGTGCTTATGTTAAGTAGGAACTAAAGTACATATGCGTTACACACGGACATTTTTGAAAGATGCAACAGGAAAAAACTGACTTTTGGTGAGAAGTTAATATCTCTGCATGTGAATTTAAAGTTGTAAAGAAGTTGCAAAGAAGAAAAGATGTTTTTCATTTATGTATTTTGATCGGGGTATTTCAAGAACTCATTCCTTCTTGGTTATATGCAGCCAGCGAGGTATGTAAAGTATGTTTGTGTTTCCCGAGTGTATTTGTATAGAGTTTTTTGCAATATATGTGAATGTGTTTATGTTTTACATTGTCATACTGTAGTTTGACGGTGGATTTCATTGACGGTGAACGTGATAGCGGAGAAAAGAATGAGAAAGGCAATAAATCCATCAGTATCCAGAACCATGGCGTCGTTTATTTCCCGGAGGGAGTGATAACCACTGTTCACTGTTGTTTCAGTTCCAACAACTCCAGAGTGATACGTGCTCTCTTTACTGCAGTTATCATCACTTTTTCCCCCATGGGATGGCATGGCAGTCAACAGGAGAGCCACTAAAACCTGCTCAATTTTGGGTGCGTGATCTGGAAGTTATCTCGCTTGAAACTGGAGCGTGTTTGGTTGCATATTAAAACACAAAGGGTTAGATCTGTGGAAGACAAAACGATCCTCTGACCATTTTTCTTAAAATTTCTCATCTTGTATGGCTCGTACCTTCCCCCCCCACTCTGACCACCTGCAGTCTGCCTGCTAGTCCCCTCTGCAGCGTCTTCGTTTTGATTTTAGGGTGCTGCATTATCTTACTCTTCATTTTCCTCACTTGCCACACTGCCTTGTTTCTCTCCATCTGGTTTGCGACTGTGAGTAGAAGCGACTGAGTAGAAATCCATCGATTTTTATTGTTTGTGCACTACGTGTTAACTAGCATAAGACCCTGTAATAGCAGAACAAATAAGGATACTAAACCAGTGAGCAGTGTTGCTAGGTTGGTGACAGTTTCCTCCCCTTTAATTCAGAAGATATATTAGTAAAAGCCCAAATATACATGAAAAGGTTGCAGCTTATAGTGTAGTGTACTGTATAGCTATTTCTTATAATCACCCCAAATAATCCTACACCAGCCCACTATTTATTTCCCCACTTTGGACAGGTCCAAAGTGCTCCAGAGGTATACCAAAACTGGCAACACGGCAGTGAGTTAGGGTAGGTTCTGTAATTATACTGTCATCTTGTGTATGAATAGTGTAGCTGTTTTAAGTATTTTAGGAATTATGTGTATTGGCCATATTATCATACAATTATCTGCTGCTAAGCGAACCAGTTATTAAAGCTTGGCGAGCCGCGCAATTAAGTAACACTGCTCTAGTGGATTGTGTCACATTATTTTCAGGAGTTGGAACCTCTCAGTTAAACTAAGTAGCTAGTGAAAAATAAGGTGTGCCAAAGTCAGTAGGTTACACCTATTATCTCAATGTGTCAATATATATTTAATCAACATTGCACATCTTCTGCTGCTATGTGTCAGATCAGACTCGAAATCTGCAGATACTAAATATTAAAAAAGGACTGATTGGGATCAAGGCCAAAGAACATGATCGGGACAACTCTTTCTGAAAGAGTAACAATGTTTGTTTTAAATACAATGTGATCAGTTTTACTGATATTAGCTGTCTCAGCTGTCCTCCAGTTTGAGCATTGAAATTCATTCTTGACCTTTGTGCAAAGACTCTTTGAACAGAGACGGTGGTTACCATCTCTCCTCTATATACGACCACCCGTTAAAGTTTTAAGTTCCTGAGCAACTCCATTTGAAAGCTCCAAAAGCTAGTAGGTGGACCGCTGAGGCGGCCTGCCACCGTCTAATTTGTCCCACCATAGTTTCATAATGAAGCGAAAATATTTTTACGCGTCTCATATTAACATAAAAGATCTCTAACATTGTGTTTTGCACTGTTGCTTCAGCAAAGCATCTCACTCCCAGTCAGTCAAAAAAACAACAAACAAACCAATTATTTAGGAATGAAAAATAACCGATATTGACAAATAACCAGGCCGATAAGAGTATGGATTAGATAAAAGATACAATCCTAACGATACCCACCCCTACAGCTGGTTGGTGCCTTCGCCCTGACTTTGGGAGGATCAGCAAATCGCAATTCAAATCCCTTCACTATAAGCCTTGTTTAACCAATGTTATTATTTATTAATGGCACACAGTGCGATCACTCACTAAAATGGACATTGCACTGACTTTATCAGTGAGCATATTTGTTTCACTTTTTTCCTGCTAATGTGAAATACTACAACCTGTGTGTTTTATTAATAACACTAATGATAATAGTCTAAAACTATGTAAAATGCCCCCCCCATGCATTATGAGGATTTACTGCAAAATTACACGTTTTTCACTCATGTACGGTGTATTCAGAAAGTATTCAGACTCCTTCACTTTTTTCACATTTTGTTATATTGCCTTATGCTAAAATTGTTTCACTTAAGTTTTTCCCTCATCAATACCCCATAACGACAACGCGAAAACAGGATTTTATACATTTTTGCAAATGTATTAAAAAGGAAAACCTTAAGTATCACATTGACATAAGAATTCAGACCCTTAACTCAGTGCTTAGTTGGAGCACCTGACAGCAATTACAGCCTCAAGTCTTCCTCTTCTTAGGTTTGATGCAACAAGCTTTTCCCAGCTGGATTTAGGGATTTTTTGCAACATAACAAAATGGCTCCAACGAAACAAAATGTGAAAAACGTGAAGGGGTCTGAACACTCTGAATGTGTTGTCCAACTGTCCCTGAAAATGGCGTCATTATACTGACAGTTATATAAACATATTTCTGCACAGCGTTAATTCAATACAAGACAGAGCGCTTAGAAATATCATTGGTAGCTAACGTTAACTTAATATGTTAGCTTGGGCCTAACTTGGTGAAGGAAGTGGAACTGTTAATATGAAAATAATGAGCAGCGATTTAAAATACTTTACCAGAAATGCAGCGATTTGAATTAACTTGTGTTAATTAGACACGATGGCTTTTATAATAAAAAACGTTTAGCACTGCCCGCTGACTTTACAGACATCGGTTTTGACCTTATCAGCCAAGGACAGCTAACGTTAGTAGCTGCTAGCAAACCATCCAGTTAGTATGAGCCCGAGGTGGTTTAGCGATAACAGCAGACTTACAGCTGGGCCGATCTTTTCCTTTGCCGGTCTAGTGTAGAGATTAGCCCTCTGAGTGAGGTTGTGTCCCCGCAGGGCAGGAGCAGCACGACTAGCGATGATCTTCAGGAGCCCCGGCATGTTTATCCGCTACGGTGAAGGGTTATCTTCTCGAATGCAGAAGGTGGCAGGGCGTAAAGAGGAACCGGATCAATGTAAAGGTCATTTCTCTTATTCTCCTCACCGGAGATGATTAACTAGCGAGTCGCACAGTGCCATCTACTGTCCTGGATGTTAACGTACATGGAGGTATAATGATTTAGTCTTCCTTAGTGGTGTAAAGTAGACTTACTCAAGAACTGTACTTCAATAAAAAATTGAGGTGCTTGTACTTTACTCGAGTATATCCATATTATGTCACTTTATACTTCTACTCCACTACATTTTAGAGAGAAATATTGTATTTTTTACTGCACTAACATTTATTTGACAAATAGATACAACTTTTAAGATTTTACCTATTCCTAACTTAGTTTGGGACACGGTGTCTGCTGGAATGATGGTGCTCTGCGGTCACTAGGAGCTAGGGTTGCCAACCGTCCGTGTTCCGTATTGAATTGATACGGGACACGCTTTTATTCCGTATTTTTGAGAATCAATTCAGTGCTAGTCTGTGGGAGAGAAATATTAAGACACAGTGATTTGTATGAGGTAGAAGGAAACCCTCGCATAGAAACAGCAGTTTGTGGCACTCTCTCTCTCCCTTCTGTCTGTACCTTACAATAGATTGCCTTTTCGTCTACGTTAAGCGTTGTTTTGTTGGCGATCATCCATGCCGAATTTACCTTAAGACCCTCTGGATTTATAAAACATCTAAAATAAGTGAGTTCACTACGTGAGTGCATTTGTACATTACAACAGTAAACGAAAATGTAGGATTTATGAATAAAGTTTGGTGAGTATTATTGCCTCATATTGTTTAGAATTAAACAAATTTATTGCAAGATATGCCCTTTGTGTGTGACACAAAATTATTTGCAACATTAATCCTTACTAGATTGGGCTTCATTTCCCAAAATCATCTTCAGGCTAAAATGATCTTAGTCCATGGAGTTACAATGGGACAAAGATAGTCTCAGCCTTAAGATATTTTGAAGAAAGGGGGCTTTGGTCTGCAACCACACTCTGAAGACCTACCTTGCTAGTAACACTCACCAAGAAAGTGACAATATCAGTCATATACGTGTGTGTAAACTGATTGCTATTATGTTTTTCTAATTTGACTTGTTACAGTATGGATAAAAAAAGCTGCTCTTGAACTAGGCTCAGAACAGGATGAAAGAAAAGGCATGACATTGAAGGTATCATTAGGGCCTGAGCACTGAAAGTGCAAGGAACCTATTGTTTTTCTAGAGATTATTATTATTGTTATTCTGCCCCTTTGAACACATTTGAGTGGCTTAGGATGCTTAAACGCTTGAAATTTTGCACAAACGTCATAACTGGTGAAAATTGCAAAGTTCTGTAGTGATTGGGCTCGTTCGTGGCCAGGGGGCTCTATAGCACCCCCAAACGCACGCCATGGTTGGGAAACATTTGAGATTTTCAGGTTTGCTGTCATCATAAAGAACATATTTCAGTTTCTTTTGAGAGAGTTTACCCAACAGGAAACCAGCTACTTTGGATTTCCTGTGTCAATTTCAAATCTTTAAACACTCTTGTTTGAGGTCTGTAGGATGCTGAGAAAACTTTGCGCCCAAATACTTTAATTTGAGTCCAATGTTGGGCTTGGGGGTGGCATGTCGGCTCTATAGTGCCCCCTAATGACTTTTAGCCTTGTTTTCTGGTATAGTCTGGGGCTTGGGTGTGGCAAAATGGCTCAATAGCATTCCCTTCAAAATTTCAACAAAGCAGCCCCTGTGGTACGTTTCACCTAGATGTATGAAATTTGGGAGGCAGATGTATCCGCCATCTCTAGATTTAAAAAAAAAAAAAAAAAAAAAGCCTCTTGGAGCCATACCCTAAACCCAACAGGAAATCAGCCATTTTGAATTTAACATGCTATTTTTTGCCATTGACAGGCTCCGTACTTTAACAAACTCCTCCTAAAGAAGGAATCCTGTCGACTTCAAATTTGGGCAGTGCAATCTAAAGACCTTTGCTACGCTAAATTGCAAAGTTTTTTAGGTTTCCTCAAACAGCGTTGCCATAGCAATGCAGCAAAGTTTGTTGAATTTTAACAATTTTTTGATGTTGAAATGCTCCTAGAGAATTAATCCAGTCAACTTCAAATTTGGGCAGTGTAATCTAAAAACCGTTCTGGTGCTAAATTGTGAAGCATTTTATGTTTTCTCAAGCAGTGTTGTCGTGGCAACATGGCAGATTCTGTGTTCCAGAATTAGTAACAGTGCTACCTCAGCTCCACATCGTCACCTTTGTTAAATTTTATGTTTGATAAGAGATCCGGCCTGAGGACTTCTACATGTCAGTATTGAGTTAGTTATAGCGCCACCTACTGGCAACCGGAAGCACTACTGGCAACAGGAAGCAAGCCACATGTGACAAACATCATATGAACTACATGAAATTTACGTTGTGTGGTCTGCACTTGATATACAGCAACATCTGTTGACGTATCGAACGGGATCGCCATGGCAGAAGCGTGAGGCCATGCTTAACACGGAGTGGGAATAACTCAACTGATCAGCCTCAAACTTCATACGGTTACTGATGGACCACGCTCAGTAACACTTGTAACATTCATGAGTCATAGTGCCAATTACTGGCAACAGGAAGCAAGCAACATGTAACAAACATCATCTGATCTACATGAAATTTAATTTGTGTGGTCTACACTTGATATACGGCAACATCATGTATGATTAGTGTGTGTTCTCCGCTCCCACATAGTCAACGCAGGAAGTGATATTTAACTCCTTTGCACAGTGCCTGATGGTCATGAACATTCAGAGTGGTGAGGGAGCGGTGAGGGAGCAGGACAACCACAGCATCAAAACAAGCGAATGTGAGGGAAAAGAGGGATTTTAATTCAACAGTTCAGATCATACTGTGGCACCCCTTTGCCACAGATCACCGGTTCAAACACTGTTAAGGCATATATGACCAGGAGGCAGAGTTATATTAAAAATACAAATCTTTATTATGCAAAAAAATAATTCTGGTTGATAAAATAGCTTTAAGCACAAGGAGACAGCTTGGTTGACATTCAGCAGCACATTACACCCACTACCTGACCACATCCGTTTAAGGTGGCAAACACATACGCCAGCCCCAAATATAAGTAGACATATACCTTGTAAAGGCGGTCCACCAGCACATCAAGGCAAGGCGCCTCCGCGACACTGGACTCTCCTATAAACAAATGTTATTTAATTTTAGTAACGGCCAACACAGATGCCACAACATTATCACATGCAAGGTAACTTATCCCGAACAAAGCAACAACATCCGCGGTTCCAGTCAGCCAGTCACAGACACCTGTGCTCGTCACACTGCTCCCAACCAGAATAAGTTTTTCTTTAATTTTTTTAGATAGACGGAACAGAGAATGGGACCGGTGAAACAAAAACATGATTGATGGACGCTTCACGGTGTCGTTGGAGCGCTGAAAAAAAGTTGAGGCCAGCTCAGCTTTGATTTGTAGCGCGTCACTCCCGTCACACAGCAACAAGTGTCGGGCGTCAGTTTGTAGCTTTATGTCACCGGCTTCCATTGAAAATGACTTGTAGCGTGATGCATTGTCACCGGTAGTCTGAACACAGCTTCAACCGGAAGGTCAGCAAGATGGCGGTCTGAGCGGTCACGTTTGCCTCTGGTAAATTCCCTCCAAAGTTATCTTTTGACTACTGTTCCCACTATTTTAACTTGTTTAAGAATTCTAAAGTTTTCCTGACTGCAACAAGACAAAATGTCCCCTCCGAAACCAATGCAACCCGCTGTTTCATTGGAACAAAGTGGCCATGACTATCTTTCGGCAGGTGAAACGTCAATGGACACAGAGCGTAGCCGTGATAAGAGGAACTTGGACGATTTGAGTGAGTCTGTTCCCTGTACTCCGTCCAAAGGTGAACATGTTCGCAAAATGTCAAAGTCAAATGAAGGGGAAGCTCCAAGTTCTGCTATTCTTGCTGCAATAAACTTGTTGAATAAGAGATTTGATACACTAGAAAAGAAAATGGAAAACATGGACACTAAGTTAGCACAGAACTGTGCAATGCTTGCTAGCCTCTCGAAAGCAGTTGAATTTAATGCATCTGAGATCAGGGATTGCAAAGGCAGAGTATCTGTGATGGAGAAAAACTTGGAGCGATTGTGTGTTGAAAATGTTGAGCTGCAAGAAAAATGCAGAGAACATGATCGCTATAAAAGAAGGTGGAATCTCCGGATCAAAGGCATGAAAGAGACCATGAAAGAAGATACCAGAGCCAAAGTCATTAATCTCCTCAAGAAGATAGCTCCTCAATGGGCACAAAACATGGAGGAGATTGTGGATACGGTACACCGGATTGGTCCAAAGTTAGACAGCAAAGTGAGAAACATAATCATTCAGTTTACAAGATGCCAACACAGAGATGGGTTCTGGAAAATGACCAAAGTTTCTGCTGTCTGCAAGAACGCTGGTATAAACCTGTTTATTAGTCACTTTAAGACACTTCTTACTACTCTTTAACTTTTTTTTTTTATTGCTGCGAGGTTATCCAGCAGATGGATGTTCTGAAAGCCCATTTAAGTTTTATTTCACTCAATACAAGGGGTTTAAAAGACAATGTGAAAAGAAAAGCTGTTTTTTGCACTGTAAAGGATTTAAAAGCCACTGTGTCCTTCTTCAAGAAACTCACTCATGTGCCTCTGACGCCACATACTGGTCAACGCAGTGGGGGGACAAAATTCTCTTCAGCCACGGGAGCAACAGATCTGCAGGAGTAGCCATCTGCTTTAACAAGTAATGTAGTCTCATATAAGTCAGATGACAATGGTCACTGGCTGACAGCTTTCATTAATATGGACAATATTTACTTGAGCTTAACAAATGTCTATGGTTACAATAACACCAATCAAAATAAGGCCGTTACAAGAAATCACAGAGGTTGTTTCTCAATATAAAAGTTCATACCACACAGATTTGATATTGTTTGGAGGAGATTTCAATCTAGCACCTGATGAATATCTTGATAGATATCCCACTAAATTCACAGACACTCATTACAATGGTACCTTTCTTGATTTTTGTAACACCTTTTCCTTGATAGATATATGAAGGGATACATATCCTAATCTTAGACAATACTCTTGGATTAAACCTAATCGGAGTATCAGGTCTAGAATTGATTTGTGGCTGGCCGCTCCAGCATTCAACAATTTTTTATCGAAGGTAGCCATATCCAGTGCGCCCTTAACTGACCACTGTTTGCTGTTTCTTAAATTGGAGCCAGAGCTAAGAGGTAATAGGAGAAATGTTTGTTGGAAATTTAATGCTGACTTTCTAAAATGTCAGGAATACTGCAACATAATAAAGGAGAATGTTAAATATCAAATATGATACGTCAATTGGTAACTATTGCAGCAGATGGATTTTTTAGGTTTAGGGTTAGGCAGATCTCAATACAATTTAGAAAAAAAAGGGCTAGAACCCTGAGAGAACAAGAACCTAAACTAATACAGGATTTGGATGATTATTGCAAAAGGACCCCCATGTTGGATTCAGATAAAGCTACTTTCATCAATCTAAAAACCCAATTGGACGAATTGAGTACCAGAAGAGCAAGGGGAGCTTTCATAAGGTCGAGGGCGAAATGGATCGAAGAAAGTGAACGTAATACAGCTTATTTCTGTGGTCTTGAGAAGAGGAGACAGGAGAGAAATATTATTAACACACTGATGATAAATGGCTCTGAATGCACAGATCCAAAATTAATCACCGAGGAGGTCTACAGATTCTACAACAACTTATACACTCCTTCTGACCGAGGCAGAGATTTATCGCTTTTGGAAAGTATTAAACATCACATTTCCTCCATCAGCTCAGACTTTAAGGACGTGTGTGACTCAGACATTGAAATGTTTGAACTGGACAATGCTGTTAAACAGCTGCCTCTTAGGAAGTCTCCCGGGCAGGATGGACTCTCTTCGGACTTTTATAAGCACTTTTGGGAGGATCTTAAGGATTTGTTCTTCCTTGCCATAACGGAAAGTATCAAAAACAAAACTCTGATGACTACTATGAAACAAGGGCTCATATCACTTATTCCAAAAACTGGAAAGTATAAGAAATATCTGGACAATCTGAGACCGATAACACAACTTAATGTAGATTATAAATTGCTGACTCATGCCATTGCAAATAGGCTTAAGGTAGGTATCTCGCAAATTATCAGTGAATCTCAGTCTGGTTTTCTCAGAGGTCGGTCAATCCATGACAATATTAGGCTTGTTCTTGATTTATTGGACTATAGAGACAATATCGAAGATGACGGTTTTATTTTGTTTTTGGATTTCTCTAAGGCGTTTGACCGTGTAGAACACTCCTTAATGTTTGATACTCTACGGTACTTTGGAAATGCCTTCTGTGATATTATTCAAATGCTGTATAGTGATATCAATAGTGCTGTTCTGTTGCCCTTTGGCACATGTAGACGTTTTGATATAAAGAGAGGGATAAAGCAAGGGTGCTCTTCCTCTCCACTTTTATTTATTATGGTTGCAGAAATTCTGAGCATAATGATAAAAACATGTGTAGAATTAGATAAATTAGATGTTTTGGGATATCCACTTGCGATAAGTCAGTTAGCGGACGATACCACGCTGTTTTTGAAAAACAAGACTCAAATACCAACAGCTCTGCAAGTTGTTGCTCGTTTCTCAGAAGCAGCTGGTCTTTATCTACATATGGGTAAATGTGAGCTGATGGCCATCCACGATCACCTGCAAACACCGTTATATGGTATACCTGTTAAGGATCAAGTCAAATATTTAGGTTTTATTGTAACGAAAAGTGAAATAGATAGAGAGCAGTATAATTTTGATGGTGTTTTAAAGAAGAGTAAAGCAATTCTGAACATGTGGTTGCAGAGAGACCTATCTATTTTTGGAAGATTACTACTCTCTAAAATGGTGGGTCTCTCGAGACTTATTTATCCTGCATATTTCCTACATACCTCAAAAAGTGATCAAACAAATCAATCAAAATAACTTCAATTTTCTCTGGATAAATGAGCATCATTATATAAGGAAAAATGATATTGTTAAATCTTTAGAAGGCGGCGGCCTGAATGCCATTGATTTCGACCCAATGAATGGCACTTTAAAATTACGTTGGTTACAAAATTGTATAACAAATCTAGACAGTTTCTGGTTCAATCTCCCCACTAAAATATTCTCTAGTTTTGGTGGTGTCGAATTTCTTATTAAATGTGATTTTGAGTTATCCAAATTACCCATTAATTTGTCTAAGTTTCATGGACAAGTTCTCCAGTACTGGAAATTAATTTATAAATCGTAATCTTTCGCCCCATGATACACCTTTATGGAATAACAGGTATATACTGATCAGAAACAAATCCTTCTTTTACAAACACTGGGCTGAACAGGGTGAAATGCTGGTTTTTCATTTACTGGATGACAGGGGTAATTTACTTAACTATTCAGACTTCATTCACAAATATAATATTATTTGTTCTAATCAACAATTTACACAAGTCATCAATGTGATTCCACAAGCTATTATTGGTTCTGTTAAAGGTTTCTTGATGTATACACACTCTGTTCCCCAACTGTTTCCCTTAACTATTCAAAACATTTCAAGTTCTTAAGATCCGTATTGTCCAATGAATGTTTTCCTATGCCTTTAAGAAGATGAAATATTATGGAGGGTTTCACCAGTCAAAATATAAAAAAGTTTAGATGTAACTATTTAAAACTTCCTGTCCCACCCAAAGCTAAAGAGGTACGTTTCAAATTGTTAAATAATGTTTATCCATGCAAAGAACTTTTACATTCAAAATTTAATATTGAGGACAATGTTTGTACTTTTTGTTTAGCTAACATTGAAACAGATGAGCATCTCTTTTTCTCATGTGTTTATTCAAAGATATTTTGGGATAGTTTCTGTATTTGGGCTTATCAAAATTACTTGGGTGTCCGATCTTTCGATTACAATGATGTTAAATTTGGCGTTGTACTGGAGGACAAATAAAAGATTTAACAATTAATAGTATGATTGTTATGGCAATTTTTTTTCATTCACAAATGTAAATTTGGCAACACTAAACCTTTATTTAATGTTTTTATTCATGATATGTCATTATTAAAAGAGTCTTTGAATTTTTGTAAATCTAAGAATGCACTTTGGCTATGAAATAATTTGGTTGCTCTTTCTTTGAACCCTGTAACTCTGTAATTATGGCTTTCTTTGTTCTTGGTTTAATTTTTGTTCAATTGTTCGACCTGCTCTACTTGAAATATTGAATGTTTAATAAGCCTGTATGGTTTTGAAATAAATATTAAAGGGAAAAAAACTTGTAAAAACAGAAGAAGAAGAATGGTGAGTTCTGATGTTTTCAGCATTTTCTGTTTGATATAAAGTTATTTAAACTCTCACTGTGGCGTTTATGTGACTCGGAGTTTAGTGTTTGTCAGAAATGACTGACACTGCCTGTTAGCACTTAGCCTGTTAGCTCAGTCTGAGCCTGTTTGCAGACGACAGCGGCTCTGACTGTGGGGCTGGAGCGGATCCCGGATCAGCTCAGATACCTGGTCATCAGCGAGGACGGTGTTCTGGCCTCTGCACGTGAGCTGGAGAACGATGAACACACAGCCAGTGTGATGATGCAGGTGGTTTGAACGGCGAGTCGATTCAGGTTACCTGGATCAGCTGAGCCGCCCTTCAAACGCATGTCAGTGATTCTGGAGGATTTCGTTTACAAGGTGACAGTTTCTGGTCAGAAGGTTTTTGTGGTCAAACGTCAGAACAACCAGCAGGAACCAATCAACGTCTAGAGACGACACACAGGAAGTGAGGTGAAGGTCAGGTGGTCTGATGATGAAGGTCAGAGGTCATCAGAGCGATCTGCAGCTGGAAGGCGGATGTGTTTCTAACTCTGTTAAACTCAGCTTGTTTGATTTACATCAAGCTTTGTACGTTTGAATGTTGTGTATTTAACCTGTATGACTGTAAATAAAGATTTCAAACTTAAACAAAAAAAACACCACTTTAACCATCTTGGAGGAGACAAAGCCCAGAATGGCCTGCGGCACGCCAACAGGTGCTTAACAAATCACTGCCTGCGCACTGAATTACAGGTCCGGCCAGAGCAACGGCCCCACAATATCAGTTCCACTTGGCTACAATACAGTAAGCGGCTGGAGCATCTACACAGAAACATTTAGCCATGTACAGCACCAATTCCTCCTGACTCACACTATGCACTTACCTGGGCCGGGGAGGGTCAGCTAACTTAATCAACTTTACAGTCTAATTTCTACAATCTGACTGTTTATTTTATTTCAATCTGTGCAGCGGCTGCATCTACAAGTGTTATGTTATGAAGAATAGACACACTGTATAACAAAGCTAATGTTAGCTACATAGGCCAGCATATTTAGCTTTTCTGTCCTGGGCAATATGGGGAAATCACTATATATGGTTCTCAAGCTATATGCTGTATATTTACATGAACACAGAGTCTTCCTCATGAGTTGGCGCCTCTGCCAAATGTGCATTTAGAGGAAAAACCGACCAAACTTAATTACAACAGCGGGATCTGTGAGTGGCCATGAACGGATTTAATCCTTGAATGCAGACGTGACGATGGGCGAGACAAGTGACCCCCGCCAGCAAATAGAAGAAAGTTGAGTCCCCGCCTCCAAAGTCTCAAAAGTGAACTTTATATTCATATATTTTAACGCACACATTCATACAATTGAAAATATATGCATGTAAGAGAAGAATGTATGCATATGCAAGAGAGAGTTATACAGCCCCTTCTCTTCCTTGTACTTTAAACATTTTTATTGTTAATTATCACTATATTTCAATATATTTTTGTAAAATTTTAACTTATATCGGAAATCTGAATTATTTTGTTTTCAAGAATCAGAATCAGAAATACTTTATTGATCCCCGAGGGGAAACTCTTTCGTTACAGCTGCTCACTATCATGTCAGTGCACACAGGAATAGAAGTACTAAGCAAATCAAAATATAATACACTATAATACAGCTAAGTCATAAATGTAAATTTTGTATTGAATTGAATTAAAATGACTTTAAATGTCAGGTGTTGGAATCATCAAGAGCACAGAAACTGTGGCTTCTATCATCGTATAGGTGCATTGTACATTGGCACAGTGAGTGCAGCCATTTTATTTTATTTGTAAGCAATAATGGGAGTGTAGGAGTGTTAACTTGCTGGAGATTAAGAGTTGAATGAATACATTTTTACTAAAATGACGTGTCGTGTGATCATTACCTTTATTTCATGTTATTTTGGCCTCAGTAGCAGCAGGGCTGTGAGCAGCAATGTCAGTCAACCATGGTGGAATGTAACATTTACTCAATTACTGTACTGTAGTACAATTACAGTACAGTAATAAGTACATAGGTACTTGTGCAGTACTATGGTTACTAGTTACCTTGTTGCCCAATAAATACTTTTACTCAGTGGTGGAAAGTAACTGATTACATTTACTCAAGCACTAAGTACACTTTGGAGGTACTTTTACTTCATTTGAGTACTTCCAGTTTGTGCTACTTTACTTCACTAGATTCCATACGAAAACATTGTACCACTATCACTGTAATTATCTGACAATGACTTTGCAGATAACATTTTTACATACAAAACATATGATCAGTTTACAAAATATGAGTCATTGTTATAGATTAAACTACCCAAACTACCGCTTTTACTTTTGATTCCACTTCCAGGTGGATCAAAACAAATGAGCAAAATCAAATTTACTATGGAATTTACTGATTCCTCCCCACAGAATGACTTTCAATTCTGGACACAACCTTTCCTTTTGTGCCACCCTCAGTTAACCCCCCCCCCCAAAATTATAATGTTGCACCCAATATATCACATAATGTAAATTTGCCTTGGAATAAACTAAGCACTTTCATACTCCCAGGTAAGGTAGATGAATCATTTTGATTTGATGACCCCAGTGCCACCTTCACTTCAGTTTCCAAGTTTACATTTTTAGACACACTACTAGTAAGACTGTAAGAATAGGCTCTAAAGCTGTGTTCACATTATAATAATAGGTATGCTGCCAAAAAAATCTTTTCTTAAAAGGTAGATGGAGGGAAAATGAATGGGTTGTTTTTCTGAATGTATCTCTACAATAACAAACCATTATGATAATGAGACCAAACAAAAACAGTATTGAGTTGAAGAATGCAGTCCATACACAGAAAGATTTTCATTGTCAGTTTGTTACTGAATTAACTGGAAGACAAACAATGATTCCAATGGCACAGCAAGTGGAATTTACACAGTAAACACCACAGTGTATTAGGTTATTCAACAGAAAAGTAACTACAATAGAAAGAAAAAAAACTGACAGTGATTCACGTTATTTCATCCTAGCAATCTTTTATACATGGTTTTAATGCCGGGGTGTATTAATGCAATGTGATACTGATGCAATTTCACCTCACTGAGTTAGAGGTTGTTGGGAGGTTGTCATGGGAACCTGGTTATTGATGGTGATTCGCTGTCTGGTTTGACATCGGATCATCCCGATGATGGCTCTTCTGAACCTGCAGGAAAAGATAATTTATGTCTTTGAACACACCATCCACTCACTACTCACAGAAAAATACAGTACTGCATGAAAACATTAAAATAACACATACCCCCTCTATACTCCTACAACTGCCTCACAAGCATTAGCACAAACAAGCATATTAACTATTATCAAAGCATAATGAAGAGAAAAACACTCACTTTTTGTTGGCAATAACATAAATGCAGGGGTTGTAAAAGGTGGAGGACTTGGCAAAGAGCGGTGCGATGATAGCCATGGGAGCAGGGATAGTCTTGGGGTCACCAAACGATGCCCAGAGACACACCATGGAGTATGGGGACCAGGCCACCAGGAACATGACAACCATCACTATGGACATCTGTTGGCCACAAACACAACAACACAGCTTCCATATAATATGGGCAGAAAACCAAAAACCAATGGAGAAAGGGCTCACTCATTCCTCTGGTTTGGTTTTCCTGGTCAAGTAGACCCACATAACGGTTATTTTTCTAGCCTACTGTTTCTCATCTGGGGATCTGTGACCCCCTAGTGGTCTTAAATAAGAATGTGTCTAATGTGTGTCTAACATTAATTCCTCAAGACTGATAATGGTTAGGCAAGCTTGGTGCTGAGCCTAACACACAGCAGTGCAGCAAAAGCAGCACATTAGTAGCTGCTACAGTCCAGTATATACACTGGATCTGTTAAGCCACAATACAGATGACCTCTCAGAAGCATTTTTGTAGCACTCACAGCTCAATACACAATCAATGTAGTTACATGTGTAAGATGGAACAAAATCGAATAGGCGCCTAAAAAGACACTTTGGGTCACAATTACGCTGGTAAAGTGTGAGTTAAACACGCCCGTAAAGGCCTTATTGAAATTGAATACAGATGCATGTGAAACAGACAGCCAAAAAATGCGACTGTAACATGTCCGGTGGATACTGGATGCATCAACATTGGATTCCCGCCCCAAGATTGTGTCACAATGCATTGTCAGGCAATACATGCAGGAAAAACACTAATTGATTAAAGCTGCATGCCACTTTAAGTTGCACAGTAACTCAATGACAGCAGAGTAAAAGAAAGAAAATGGCTGAGTGTGGCTCAGTTTTTTTTACCTTGGTGACATCCATCTGATCTGACCAGTCGATGTTGATGCTGTCCAGGCAGTTGCTGGCTTTGTATCTCTTCACAGTGACTGACACGTTGTAGTAACAGTAAAACATGACGGACAGGGGCACCACAAAGTTCACAGCAATCACTGCCATAGTGTAAGAGATGAAGGAGCTGTGGAGAGGTAGGTTTAGTGCCTGCTCACACAATGATATACTGGATTATCTTGGGCCTGGCTAGCATGTATTAGTATGAGTATTAATGTTTTAAACAAAGTTTCAAATCCTAATAATTCAAATTCAATTCAGATTTGCCTTATTGCATTGACTAGAGTTAAATACAGTATTACCAAAGCAGTTGCAGGTTTACAACGTAAGTGTAATAATTCAGAATGTAAAAAATAGACAAGAATGTTTACACATGACTACACTATACATACAACATACACTGTACTACACTATACAACATTACAAACATTACTAAACTAGACAGTATTAATTATTATGTAAGGGATAATGTACAGCAAGCCTCCATCACCCTGTCGGGGTTAATTTCGCAATAATGACTGGCTCGCTGTACATTATCCCACTTATTACACGGAAAAGAAATCAATAATATGACACCAAATATCAATTTCATTGATTTAAAAATGATTTTAAAAAGTTTTTTTGCCACAGCACTCCTTTCTGCAGATTGATATGATTGGACTCCACAGTCTATGATCAGAACTGAGTCCATGGCAACGGTCTGTTATTCATAGCAGCGGTCTGCTCTTCAGAAATAACAGACCGTAGAATGCCATAATTGACCAATCAGATTCGAGTATTCAACAAAGCTGTGTAATAATAATAGTTAATATTATTGATAATTATTATAATTCGTAATCAAATAATTATACTGTGATTATAATTGACAATAATAAAAAACAACTTTACTAACTAACTACTACTAGTAACTTTTCATCAACTTGAATTCATAATTATTCCATATTTGTTAACAGGGGAACTTACAGTAAGCATTACTAATAGTGGTAGTAAAATTTACAATAGTATCAGCGGTAGTAGCAGTAGTAGTAGAAAGTATAGTATGGGATATTTGAGGCCAATACTGAAATTGAGATTTGAGAGTTTTAAAACATCTGATGATGACATATAATCATCTCCATAATATTAACATACATAAGGATCCCTTAAATTTGCCTTGGATTCTGTATGTTATGCTATGCAGTGGCGACACTGTTTCTAGATGACCCCAAATACCTTTTGGCATTTGGTCTGGCTTTGGTAGTGGTAGTAGCAGTTGTCACGCTACTAATAGTAATAGCATCTCAGGATGGTTTTTATAGTAGTAGTAGTAGTAAAAGCAGTTGCAATATGAACCATAATAGTAAGAGCAGCAGCAATAGTAAAAGCAGTTTCTATAGTAGCCATAATAGTAGCTTGGGGGCGCTGGCTGCCACTGTAATACCTACTCCTCTGGGCCCATTTCCTGGAGCCCACCTATTTAAAATGTTTTAAATATGCCCAGTGTATTGTTTCCAAGTACTATTCACTGGGGGGGTACTGGATAATTTTACTGGAAACTGCATCAATATTTGTTAAATGATTCTGAAACATGTGCAGTGGTGTGAAAAAGTGTTTGCCCCCTTCCTGATTTCTTATTTTTTTGCATGTTTGTCACACTTAAATGTTTCAGATCATCAAACAAATTTAAATATTAGTCAAAGGTAACACAAGTAAACACAAATAAATGAAGGATGTTATTATTAAGGGAAAACAAAATCCAAACCTACATAGCTCTGTGTGAAATAGTGACTGCCCCCTAAACCTTATAACTGGTTGGGCCACCCTTAGCAGCAACAACTGCAATCAAGCGTTTGTGATAACTTGCAATGAGTCTTTTACAGCTCTGTGGAGGAATTTTGGAGATTCAATTCAATTCAATTTTATTTATATAGCACCAATTCCTAACAGAAGTTATCTCATTGCACTTTTCCTATAGAGCAGGTAGACCGTATTCTTTATAAGATGCAATAGCTGTTACAACCCAATCACATGTTATCACAGTGGCAGCAGTATTAGTAGTGGCAGCTGTAGCATTTGTTTTGTCATCATTAGTGAGCAATTTTCTCAGTAGGTTTTAAAACAAAATGTTATTGTAACTCACGCATCATTCTGTCTCCAGTTGATGGTGCATGTAGCTCCAGTGGGGTCAGGGGCATAACCAGCCCATCCCACTATAGGCATGGAGGACCAGAACACAGCATTCAGCCATGCTGCCAGAATAAGAAGGTTGTATGATCGCACTGTCATTTTCTGCCCTAGAGAGAGAAATGACATGTACAATGAAGGTCAGGAAAGTCAAATCCAGTGTGGAGATACTGATTTCATTACAATTTATTCTTATTAGGTTGATTACATCTTCTAGTTAGTTTCCAACAGTTTGAATAAAGTAACACTTGTAACACCTAAAGAGGTTCGTATTTATTTTGCATCTCCAAACTGTTTAAAATTGTGCTGTTTAAGAAAACTGGAGAAAAGGGAAGGCTATCTATTTTTATTTTTTCACTAACAGTTATAACAGTTGCAAAAAAATTCCCCAATAGGTAAGGCCAACCCTTTTGAGGGTCTCTGTGTAAACCTACAAAGGATTCACATACAAATGGATAGAACAAAACTGTACACACACTTTTGCCATTGTTAGAGCCAAGTGGGAGTAAAAATATAAAAACCTGTGTGTGATGCTAAATGAAAGAGCGTGAGGTCATTACAATCAAAAAGGTTTATTCTATCAGGAACATGGTGGTGTTCAGTAACATTCATGGCAATCTCCCCATCAGAATTGATAGTTGATGTGTACAAGTAAAACAATTTTTGGCAGGATGGTGGCACTAGAAGAAAGGAATAACTTATTAAGTTGCCAAGTTATAATACCACAGTCCTGCAATAAATCATACCTTCATGAAGGTTCTAATGTTCAGTTTTTGTTGAAACTGTTTTAGAGAGGTGTTGATTTAACTTAATGATCATTTTAGAGGCTGTATCTGTATGTAACTGTATCACGTTATAGTGACAGGTATATCTATTATTTTGTCGACGCTATTTATATCACTGAGGGCAGGCCAAATAACAGAAACATGTATAATATGATACAATTGTGATACAGTTATATACAGTAACAGTAATATAGATTACATTTGACATTTCTGAAGGCGACTCTGACAAACATATCAACATTTTTATCAGCACTTCTCTTCTATTATCTGGAATATGGTGGCTGGACAACAAGAGGACACTGTTCAGACAGACTTTCGACAGTAAAGAGTTTCCCCTTGGGGATCCATAAAGTATTTCTGATTCTGATTCTGAAAAAATGAACCTGAAACAATAAAAGTGATGGGGACAAAATAGGATTTTGAAAAATTAAGGAGCTAGTGGGTATGGAAAGTATTCAGACCCCTTTAAATTTTTCACTCTTTGTTTCATTGCAGCCATTTGCAAATTTATTAAAAAGAAAAACTGAAATATCACATGGTCATAAATATTCAGACCCTTTGCTCAGTATTGAGTAGAAGCACCCTTTTGAGCTAGTACAGCCATGAATCTTCTTGGGAATGATGCAACAAGATTTTCACACCTGGATTTGGGGATCCTCTGCCATTCTTCCTGGCAGATCCTTTCCAGTTCCGTCAGATTGGATGGTGAATGTTAGTGGACAGCCATTTTCAGGTCTCTCCAGAGATGCTCAATTGGGTTTAGGTCAGGGCTCTGGCTGGGCCAGTCAAGAATGGTCACAGAGTTGGTCCAAAGCCACCCCTTTGTTATTTTAGCTGTGTGCTTAGGGTCATTGTCTTGTTGGAAGGTGAACCTTCGACCCAATCTGAAGTCCTGAGCACTCTGGAAGAGGTTTTCTTTCAGGATATCTCTGTACTTGGCCACATTCATCTTTCCTTCAATTGCAACGAGTCGTCCTGTCCCTGCAGCTGAAAAACACCCCCATAGCATGATGCTGCCACCACCATGTTTCACTGTTGGGATTGTATTGGGCAGTTGATGAGCAGTACCTGGTTTTCTCCACACATACCGCTTAGAATTAACGCCAAAAAGTTCAATCTTGGTCTCATCAGACCAGAGGATCTTATTTCTCATAGTCTGGGAGTCTTTCATGTGTTTTTTGGCAAACTCTATGCAGGCTTTCATATGTCTTGCACTGTGGAGAGGCTTCCGTCTGGCCACTCTGCCATAAAGCCCTGACTGGTGGAGGGCTGCATTGATAGTTGACTTTCTGGAACTTTCTCCCATCTCCCTACTGCATCTCTGGAGCTCAGCCACAGTGATCTTTGGGTTCTTCTTTACCTCTCTCACCAAGGCTCTTCTCCCACGATTGCTCAGTTTGGCTGGACGGCCAGGATTAGGAAGAGTTCTGGTTGTCCCAAACTTCTTCCATTTAAGGATTATGGAGGCCACTGTGCTCTTAGGAACCTTGAGTGCTGCAGAAATTCTTTTGTAACTTTGGCCAGATCCGTGCCTTGCCACAGTTCTGTCTCTGAGCTCCTTGGCCAGTTCCTTCGACCTCATGATTCTCATTTCCTCTGACATGCACTGTGAGCTGTACGGTCTTATATAGACAGGTGTGTGCCTTTCCTAATCAAGTCCAATCAGTTTAATTAAACACAGCTGGACTCCAATGAAGGCGTAGAACCATCTCAAGGAGGATCAGAAGAAATGGACAACATGTGAGTAAAATATGAGTGTCATAGCAAAGGGTTTGAATACTTATGACCATGTGATATGTTTTTCTTTTTTAATAAATTTGCAAAAATTTCTACATTTCTGTTTTTTTTCTGTCAAGATGGGGTGCTGAGTGTACATTAATGAGAAATAAAATGAACTTTTTTGATTTTAGAAATGGCTGCAATAAAACAAAGAGTGAAAAATTTAAAGGGGTCTGAATACTTTCCGTACCCACTGTATGTCCCCCCCATCCCCAGTGGAAATTACGCCTTTACATGGAGAGTAGAAGTGCAGTAAATGGATACCTATGTCTGGTCTGCAGATGGTGAGGTAGCGGTCGATGGCCACCACTGTCAGCAGGCCGATACTAGCCATGCCAAAGAAGATGTTGAGAGCTGCATAGATCTGGAGACAAAGACACAGAAATTTTTACTTTTTTTTAACAGATAGTTCATGATAATGGCCCTTTGTTTCTTTGAGGTGTATTGGTTAAAACTAGTTGCATATTTATTTTATATATATGTGACACATTCAAATTTTCAACTTTTGTTTAGCACTTTGTTGGGTTGTGTTTCACTTGAAGGTAGTGTCTGTTTGCTACTGTTTGGCTGTTGTGTAGCAGAGCAATTTTTTAGATTATATTAGATTCAACTTTATTGTCATTACACATGTACAAGTACAAGGCAACGAAATGCAGTTTAGGTCTAACCAGAAGTGCAAAAAGCAAGTGCAGGATATAAAGTGTGTGCATAAATGCAGGATAGAGGAGTATTATGAAAATATTTTACAAGTGGTACTATGGACATTATATACAGGTGGCATTACTATAAACTATATAAACTGATGGATATGTACAATAATGAATTGGACTGGGCAGAACAGTAGTGCAATGAATATAAAGTAGTGCAATTTATGGAAATAGTTAACAGTAAGTACAGTACAGTAGATGAGTTATTGCAGTATTCCATACATAGTACTGGAGTGCAAATGATGCAGTACAGGAGTGCAAATGATGCAGTATATGTATAAATAAATAGTCCGGTAGTGCAAATGAACATGTGGTACATGTAGCAAAAACAATATCAATATAGCAGCATTTAAGTTAAGGTATATGAAGGGACAGTGGAATCAGCGGGGGGCAGAGTTCAGTAGGAAGACAGCTCTGGGGAAAAAGCAGTTTCTTAGTCTGCTGGTCCTTGTCCGGATGCACCTGAGGTGCCTGCTGGAAGGCAGGGGAGAAAACAGTCTCTGGGCGGGGTGAGAGGAGTCCTTAAGAATGCTGCGGGCTCGACGCAGACAGCGTTTTCTCTGGATGTCCTCAATGGCTGGAAGTGGAGTCCCTGTGATGCGCTGGGCAGTTTTCACCACCCGAGCAGTTCCCATACCAGACTGGTTGGTTAGGATGCTCTCTACTTTGCAGCGATAGAGGTTCACCAGCATAGCTGAGGACAGTTGGGTCTTCTTCAGTGTCCTCAGGAAGAAGAGGCGCTGGTGAGCCTTCTTGACCAGGCAGGAGGTGTTGGTGGTCCGGGACAGGTTCTCCGAAATATGGGTCCCCAGGAACTTGAAGCTGGAGACACGCTCAACAGCCATCCCATTAATGTGGATGGGGTCATGTGTGCCTCTTCTATCCTTCCTGAAGTCCACGATCAGCTCCTTTGTCTTGGAGGTGCTAAGGAGCAAGTTATTGTCTGTGAACCATGTGGCCAGGTGCTGGACCTCCTCCCTGTAGGCAGTCTCATCGTTGTTACTGATGAGACCAATCACCGTAGTATCGTCTGCAAACTTGATGATGGAGTTAGATCCATGCGCAGGCCTGCAGTCGAGTGTGAAGGAGTAGAGGAAGGGGCTCGGCACACAGCCCTGTGGTACGCCAGTGTTGAGTGTGATGGTGGTGGAGCAGGTGTGGCCTGACCTAACAAGCTGAGGTCTGTTTGTCAGGAAGTCGATAATCCAATTGCAAATGGAGGTGTTAATGCCCAAGTTTCCAAGTTTGGTGATTAACTTAGAAGGGATGACAGTGTTGAATGGAGAGCTCAAGTCAACAAACAGCATTCATGCACAAGTGTTCTTATTGTCCAAGTGTGTGAGTACAGACTGCAGTGCCTCGGAGACTGTATCCTCTTTGCTCCTATTGCTATGGTAGGCAAACTGGTATGGGTCCAGTGTGGATGGGAGGAAGTCCTTTAGGTGTGCCAGGACCAGCCGCTCAAAGCACTTCATAACAATGGGTGTGAGTGCTACCGGGCGGTAGTTGTTCAGGCACGTTGGACTAGAGTGTTTTGGCACTGGCACAATGGAGGTGGATTTAAAGCATGCTGGCAGAGCTGCTTGGGCGAGGGACAGGTTGAAAATATCCGTAAAGACCCCAGCAAGCTGCTCTGCACACGCCTTGAGTACAGTACTTTCAGGGCTGGCGCCAAGGGGAGAGTCCCTTTTAGGTTTGTAGTATGATCAATCTCGACCCTGATGAACATTTTGGATCTTTATTAATGAAAAGAATTAGACTTTTCTGAAACCTGGCTTCTAATTCATAAACCAGGCCTGTCCAGAGACTGATAAGCCTTCCCCAGCAACCTCCTCTGTCCCATGTCCTTTGCCGGACTCAGATCACTAATGGAAGTTTGAATTACAAAACTCACGAAGCATGAACAACCTAAGCCAGACTAGTAAATTACAACTTACTCGCCCTGACTTACTCGCCGGAGTCCTAATGAGGACCATAACGAACTTTAAAGTCAGTCAAAAGCTTGTAGATGCTCATACCATCACAACTGAAAATCATCTGCCAGTATAGTTGTTTGTGTACTCTAGTAGTTATCGTCCTCTGTGTATAGTTAGTAGTATAGTAGTTAGTAGTTAGTAGTAGTATAAACATTCATAAAACTTTGGTTATTGTGTGTTTGTGTGTATGAAATATTACGGTCACTGTTGTTATTGTTTGAGGGTTTTTCATTTCCTGTTTTATTTTGCAGTGTGTCCTTCTCCTTGTGTGTCTTGTGGTTTTACTTCCTGTCTTTCCCTCCAGTTTTGATTGTTGGCCCTTCCTTGATTGTTTGCACCTGTGTCTCGTTGTTTCACCTCCCCTAGGGTTTTAGTCCAGGTCTCTGTCTTTGTTCAGTGTTGGGTCATTGTTGTTACTGATGATGTGATTCTTGCCTTGAGATTTGTTCCTCTCTTGTGAGTGTTCCTGACCTTTGTATGTGTCACCGTTTGGTGCACCTTTTGTTGTACCTGGTTCCAGTACCCAGTTCCCCGGCATTTTTACAGTGAGTTCTGTTTTGGATTCTTTGTCTCCCGTGGACCTTGGTTGGATTCTGGATTTTATAATTTGCCTGCTCCCTATTGAACTGTTTTGCCACCTTGGACTCACTTCCCTGCTTCCACCACTGCCAGCCGGTAACCTATCTGCCTTTTGCCTGTTTGTTGAACTGTCTCCTACTGGTCTGTCTGCCTGTACCTGCCTGCATACCACTTCACCCAATAAACACTGTAGTCATCTGGCTACCTTATCCTCATACCGCTTCCTGATAATCTGCTTTTGGGTCCACATACCACTACAAATCATACGACAGACTGACCCAACCAATCACGGACCCGGCAGAGTTGTCCGAGGAAGCGGACCAGATGGTCCGTGATCTGGTATGCCAAAGGGACATTTGGAGGGCCCCCAGTTCCTGGACCCTTTGCTGGATGGCAGCAGCCCCCAGTTCCTGGACCCTTTGCTGGATGGCAGCAGCTCTCAATTCCTGGGCACCCTGCTGGATCGCAGCGGCCTCCTGGACTCCCTGCTGGATGGCAGCAGCCCCCAGTTCCTGGACCCTTTACTGGATTGCAGCGGCTCTCAGTTCCTGGGCACCCTGCTGGATCGCAGCGGCCTCCTGGACTCCTGGCTGGATCGCAGCAGCACCCAATCCCTTGCCGCCGCTGGATCGCAACTGCCTTTTCCCCCTGCTGGATCGCAGCAGCACCAATCCCTCGTCGCTGCTGGATCCCAGCAGCACCAATCCCTCGTCGCTGCTGGATCCCAGCAGCACCAATCCCTCGTCGCTGCTGGATTGCAGCCGCCTCCTTCTCTGGTTGGATCGCAGCAGCACCAATCCCTTGTCGCTGCTGGCATTCTGCCAGGCCTTCAGATAGTGTCAATCTTCATCACAGACCTCAGGAGATCAGCTCTGCACCTGTCCAGCCCCCGGACCATCCGCCTGAGGTCCTCAGCTCTGCACATGTCCAGCCCCCTGCCTGTCCACTCGAGGTCCTCAGCTCCGCACATGTCCAGCCCCTGGCCGTCCGCCCGAGGTCTGCCACTTGGCCCTTGTATCCCTCCTTTTGTTTTGAGGAAAGCTGACATTGATCAGTACTATCTGACCCACTAGAGGGCAGTATTTTGACTGACTGAATAGATGTGAATAGATAATGATATTTTTATGTGAACTTTTCCTTAAAGAGACACCTATGGTTCCATATATACGCTTGTCACTGAAAACACAAAAAGGGGAGAGTGAGTTAACATTTTTGACAAATAATAAAAAGCAAAGGCACACAGTAGGTACTGTGTAGGAAACCTCCACTGCCCAGTTAAAACATTTGGCTCTGGATTTCCCAGCTCTGCTTCTCACTGTAGATTAGTATCACATGGCCCAATATCACTGTGCAGTAACAAGGACTGAGAAAAAAATCTGCCATAAGAATCCAAGCATGTGGCCTGCTGCAGTGCAACAGCTGAAGTAAACGTGCATCTGCCTGCTCACTGATTTAGTCTCATGGCCAGCTCAGAATAAGTCACGCTAGTTAGTGTGACGTTTTTAAAGGTTTTAGAAAATGATGGCATGGAGAATGACAAGGTTGGTATAGCTTCTGACTGGGTCTTGTGAACAATTGCCAAATATTTACACACATTTTGGTGGAATTTGTTGATTACATGAATACATTCTTCCCAGCAAACATTTTACAGATGGTGAGCAAAGGAGGGGGAAAAATCCAACCTCATGACACTGTGGTTCAGTGTCAAGCATAACAAGTGCGAGGTTCTCACCTTATACAACCCTTGTTGGGCAGTGTATGTTATGTCAACTGGGTTTTAGTTTTTAGGATTTGAAATGGAACAAAAGAATGAGTCGTCATTTTTCTGTGTTTTTTTTTTGTTTAAATGTCAGTAATGGAACAATAAAAAACACCCTCATATTCCATTTGTAATGCTGCTGTAGTAGTACACATAGGAGGGGTCCGCAGAACATGTTTACACAGTAAACCAGCCTGCAAACATTACCTAGGCATTGCGCAGTATAAGTGCATGATGCGACCATATAGGATGAGTCCTTGAATACAGTTCGGAAAATAGAAAATTGAGCGTCCAGATGATTTTTCAAGAGTACTTAATTCATTTTTAAGACATTTAGCGTGGTTCATGTCAAATCCCCCACAAAAAAGAAACAGGTTGCAGGTTGTTCTATCAGCAAAATAATGTACATAAAAAGGTTTTTACATTCCACCCACCTGACAACCAGTGTAGCCAAATTTCCAGCTGCCATGGATGTCCGAGGCAGCTGACATGGGATAGCCGATACCAGCCACTCCGATGTCAGTAAAGGCCAGGTTGATTATAATGAAGTTGGTGGCAGTGCGGAGCTCCTTAAACTTCACAAACATTAGCAGCACCACAATGTTGCTCGTTAAACTAATGACACCTGAGAAGAGAAAAGATGACATGAAGTCGTGTCACAATGTGGGAGATAAAAGTCAAACCTGCAACACCTAATCTTATATTTATTCTAAACAGAAGTCACAGTGACTGAGGGGTAAAGAAAACACGCAAGTGCTTTAAGCTGCATTTCCTCTGATGATTTCAAAAGAGACTGTATTCAATTTAAATGTAAAGTCGATAACTCTCATCCATAAGAAGTGAGAGTCTCAATATGAAAATTAACTTCTTCTGATGGGCCTCTTGATGGTGATTGTTAGAATAATTGTTGAGGTTGGTAAACATAAGCATGTTGTATATTCAAAAATGAAATTAATTGTGGAATAGACCTTTTTCACATCAGACATTGTGACTTGTCAAACACAGGTGTCATTAATAACATTATTATTTGCTGCATTGCATTGTAATAATTGCTGGGACAGAACAATCATTAATGTCATTAGTTCCACCTGTAATTTTCCTCCTATGACAAATCAAATGTCTGCTTCGAATCTGATTCATTAAGGTAATGTAAACAAACAAGAGTTCTCTGATGCGAGCAAAGATACAAAATTCAGTTTAGAAATATTTATTCAGAAAGCAAAACGCCTTGACCAATACAAGATGGGTGAAATTTTGACAAAGAAGAAAAATCTGGTAATGCTCATCAAGAAAACAAGCCTTTATTGTTTTGGCTTCCAAAGGGGGTCATGATAGGAAAAGTTTTGGAACCACTGCACTGCAGTTTTGAGACTACGAAAAAATTCAAACTGAAACTCAGAGTTAACATCATGTCTACTCTTATTTTATGTTTCACTGTCTTATTAACGTTGCCGTAAAAGAAATGCAAAATTAGGGATTCAGAAAAAGTTTTCAACAACAACAAATCTCCCCAGAGACAGTATACCCATTACTTTGAATAATCCACAGACTTCACTGCAGTTATACAGACTTTTTCTTTGTTATAAAGTAGTTTTTAAAAAGTAGTTAATTTACCATTTTAGTTCCAATGGAGTTGCATTTTTTAAGTTTTTTCAATGCTGTGAGCACTGGAAACGACATTCCATTTCACCTCAATTGTATTGGGATGGAGACAGAAATCTCAGAGACAGATATGTCACTTGTGACATAAAAACAGTGTGACCTGGACAAATGCAGCAGTAAGTTTCGATAAAATCACTTGAAATCATTGCTTTATTCAATTAAATTTTATTTATATAATGCCAATTCATAATACAAGTTATCTCATTGCACTTTTCATATAGAGCAGGTCTAGACCGTACTCTTTGTAATATTATTTACAGAGACCCAACAATTCCCAAGTATTCATTGATGTTCTTCTATATGATGAATGTTCTGAACTTCATTGTGAAATGTGTTGAGTGTATGTTTAAACAATGACTGAGCGCAGGCTCTTTTGAAATGCCATTGAGTCCTGAGAGTTACATTATTTAGGTTCTACAGAAGAACATAAAGCAGAGAAATCACACTGAAACAACACAATACTCACATTATTCCTCATAGTCAGAATGAAATCTATTCATCTATTATATAATGCCATTGGTGGTCTTCTCTTTGTTACCTGCAGTAATAAGATATCCAGCCACTATGTTGTGCTCCAGTTGGGTAAAGGAACTTCTTTCCCCATACGGTGCAACATCATCGGAAATATTGACGCCAGAGTCACTTCCCATTTTCTTAGGTGTTTGAAAAAGAGAAACAAAAATTACACTTAATTGAAGTAAACGGTCTTCCCACTAACAGTCTTGGAAGGAAAAACAGAGCAATAGTGTTAATGTGGGGGATGGGGTGAAGGGGATTATTACATACCACTGCTTCCCTGTCCCCAGTTAGCTGGAGGCAGTCTGTACGTAACAAGGGCAGCAGGGCTGCACATGAGAGGATTACTACTCACGTGGAGTTGCTTGCATTGGGCTCTGGCCAGTAAGCTTTGACATTACAAATCTGAAGTTGAGTTAAAAGTGGGGCATGCGATTCTAGAGAAATCCAATACCATGACAAATACCATATACAGAGCGAACAATGACACAGCAAGTAATGAAACTAACGTTAGTTAGGTTGTCGGTTAGCTAACTGTCGCTACAGTTGCTGCTGCGAAACTAACAGCCAGAGAGGATGACACATTTCCCAGAGCCAGCAAACCAGCTCCAGACAGTGATACTCACAACTCTCCTGCTACTATAGCTAACATCACAACAACAACATATCTTGGCTGGAATAGCGTTGTGTAGCTCGGTCCACTTTATTTATATCCCATTTACAGAGCCAGGGCTGTGTACAAACACCAGATTTTATTTCAGTGCACACACTGAACGGACAGCTAGTGGACCGTGAGGAGATATTCGCTGAATTTGACAAAAAGACGTGTATTGTAGCCTATTAGAATCGCATATCCCACCTTTAATGCCTAAACCTCAGACTGAGGACTTTTCACTTCACAGAGGGTGCATACTGTAGGTACAAACAAGGCTGGATTACCAACATGCAAAGAGGGCACCTGCCCCAGGGATCCAGGATCCACAGGGTCCCCAAAGGCCCCAGGTTCACTGTGTAGCAATTAGTTTTATTAGGCTAATTAATATAAACTGTAATGGAAAGTGCCTCAAGGTGACTGCATTTTTCCCTAATCTTGAGGCCCTGTCTTACGAAGCCCTGTAAAGGTCATGACAAGAATATTTTTAAGGACTACTTTTGCATTCCCTCGCAATATGTTTTGTTTCCTCACAATATGTTTTGTATTACCTTGCAATATTTTGCATTACCTCACAATACATTTTGCATTCTCTTGCAATGCTTTTGCGTTACCTTGCAATACTTTTCTTCTTCCATTCCTTCTGAGCCGCATGTCTATTCATAATGGAAGGTAGTGTGGAGATTCTCAGGTTAATGCATTTAGCACTGTTTATAGATATATCAGATAGAACATTATCAAACATCTGGGTAGGAGCTGTATGTATAAGGAACATCAATTATTGCTCCACACTTATAGCAACAGGCCTTCTACCAAAACCTGTTTCAGCATTAAAGGTTACTTTAATTTGTTTTGTGCAAAGAACAAGGGACCCTGTGCAAAAACACAAAAAGCTTTCCGACTTGCATTGGTCTGCATTCCTGATGTATCTCTGTAAGTGGTTCAGTGTTGTCTGCTCTTTCTGTGACAGAACCACAGACTCTGTTTGCAGCATTTCAGACACCTTCTTGTTTGTTGCTTTTTTTTGACTCATACAAATACATCACATTAGCTTTATGAGGTAGATTCAACTGCACATCTGTAATTTATTGCGAGGTAACGCAAAACATATTGCTAAAGTAATCCTCAAAAAAATTCTTGACGTGACCTTTAGGGGGCTCCGTACTGTATTGTAGGAGGGTTTTATGTCGAAAGACCCAATTACACCCAAAAAATTATTGTTTGAGTAGTAAACTTTTACTGTTTTATTTACAGTGGTGTGCAAAAGTGTGTGCCCCTTCCAGATTTCTTGTTTTTTTGCATGTTTGTCACACTTAAATGTTTCAGACCATCAAACAAATTTAAATATTAGTCAAAGATAACACAAGTAAACACAAAAGGCAGTTTTTAAATGAAGGTTGTTATTATTAAGGGAAAACAAAATCCAAATCTACATAGCCCTGTGTGAAAAAGTGATTGCCCCCTAAACCTAATAACTGGTTGGGCCACCCTTAGCAGCAACAACTGCAATCAAGCGTTTGCAATAACTTACAATGAGTCTTTTGTCTGTGGAGGAATTTTGGCCCACTCATCTTTGCAAATTTGTTGTAATTCAGCCACAATGGAGGGTTTTCGAGCATGAACTGCCTTTTTAAGGTCAGCATCTCCAATAGGATTCAGGTCAGGACTTTGACTAGGCCACTCCAAAGTCTTCATTTTGTTCTTCTTCAGCCATTCAGAGGTGGACTTGCTGGTGTGTTTTGGATCATTGTCCTGCTGCAGAACCCAAGTTCGCTTCAGCTTGAGGTCACGAACAGATGGCCGGACATTGTCCCTCAGGAGTTTTTGTTAGACAGCAGAATTCATGGTTCCATTTATCACAGAAAGTCTTCCAGGTCCTGAAGCAGCAAAACAGCCCCAGACCATCACACTATCACCACCATATTGTACTGTTGGTATGATGTTCTTTTTCTGAAATGCGGTGTTACTTTTACGGCAGATGTAATGGGACACACACCTTCCGAAAAGTTAAACTTTTGTCTCGTCAGTCCACAGCATATTTTCCCAAAAGTCTTGGGTATCATCAAGATGTTTTCTGGCAAAAATGAGACGAGCCTTAATGTTCTTTTTGCTCAGCAGTGGTTTTCGTCTTGGAACTCTGCCATGCAGGCTATTTTTGCCCAGTCTCTTTCTTATGGTGGAGTCATGAACACTGACCTTAACTGAGGCAAGTGAGGCCTGCAGTTCTTTGGATGTTGTTGTGGGGTCTTTTGTGACCTCTTGGATGAGTCGTTGCTGTGCTCTTGGGGTCATTTGGGTCGGCTGGCCACTCCTGGGAAGGTTCTCCACTGTTCCATGTTTTCGCCATTTGTGGATAATGGCTCTCACTGTGGTTCGCTGGAGTTCCAAAGCTTTAGAAATGGCTTTATAACATTTTCCAGACTGATAGATCTCAATTACTTTCTTTCTCATTTTTTTCTGAATTTCTTTGGATCTCGGTCATGATGTCTAGCTTTTGAAGATATTTTGGTCTACTTCACTTTGTCAGGCAGGTCCTATTTAAGTGATTTCTTGATTGAGAACAGGTTTGGCAGTAATCAGGCCTGGGTGTAGCTAGAGAATTTGAACTCAGGTGTGATAAACCACAGTTATGTTTTAACAGGTGGGGCAATCCCTTTTTCACACAGGGCTATGTAGGTTTGGATTTTGTTTTCCCTTAATAATAACAACCTTCATTTAAAAACTGCATTTTATGTTTACTTGTGTTATCTTTGACCAATATTTAAATTTGTTTGATGAGCTGAAACATTTAAGTGTGACAAACATGCAAAAAAACAAGAAATCAGGAGGGGGCAAACACTTTTGCACACCACTGTAAATAAAACAGTAAAAGTTTACTACTCAAACAATAATTTTTTGGGTGTAATTGGGTCTTTCAACATACAACCCTCCTACAATACGGTACGGAGCCCCCTACAGGTCACGTCAAGAATTTTTTTGAGGATTACTTTTGCAATATGTTTTGTGTTACCTCGCAATAAATTACAGATGTGCAGTTGAATCTACCTCATAAAGCTAATGTGATGTATTTGTATGAGTCAAAAAAAAGCAACAAACAAGAAGGTGTCTGAAATGCTGCAAACAGAGTCTGTGGTTCTGTCACTGTAAGTGGTTCAATGTTGTCTGCTCTTTCTGAGATACATCAGGAATGCAGACGATGATCTGAAACATTTAAGTGTGACAAACATGCAAAAAAATAAGAAATCAGGAAGGGGGCAAACACTTTTGCACACCACTGTATATCGACTTGAGGGACATTGAATGACCCCCCTCAGCCCCCCCACATACATACACACACATAAAAAAATGTTGCAGTGTTTTTAGTTTTCACTTTTTGTATTTGTATTTTAACTGCAAGTCTACAATATATATTATTATCATGTCTTTATATTTTAATATCACAATTCTTCTGTTTATGTTTTTATTTTAAACATGCTTTGGCACTGTTAACATCTGTTTCCCATGCCAACAAAGCACAATTGAACTGAACTGAATTGAGAAAGAGAGAGAGCGAGAGAGAGAGAGAGAGAGAGAGAGAGAGAACAATGCAAGTTCAAGTTCTAGAATTTTAAAATAATAATAATGTAATAGTAGTGTTATATTAATATTAATAAAGTAATAATAAAATAGGAAAATAGGAATGATAGTGATAGGAATAATAATAATGATAATGATAATAATAATAATGTGGTGGCCCACATTTACCGATCCAGACACTGCAGCTCCAGAGGCAGAAAAACATACTGTGGAGTATTGTGTGGAAGCATATGTTGAGCTGTTTAAGAGGATTATTGCCTCAGATTGTTTAAAATTAAACAAGTTTACTGCAAGAAATGCCCTTTGTGTGTGACAAAATTATTTGCAACATTAATCCCTACTAGACTGGGCTTCATTTCCCAAAATCATCTTCAGGTTAAAATGATCTTAGTCCATGGAGTTACAATGGGATTAAGATCTATTATATATAGATATTTGTAACTACAATACATTGGTTACCAGCTAAATGATGGACAATGTAGGTTTGTTGTTGAGTATTTTTTGCAGAGGAGTGTTGAGTTGAGATAAGAGGATCTGGAGGGGTCAGCTGCACAGCCAAGGACATACCTGCCAACACTCCAGTTTTTCCCGGGTTTCTCCCGTATTTCAAGGCCACCTCCCACACCCTCCTGTTTTGTTGTTTCTCCCGGGAAACGCCTGTAATTTGCATGGTCCTCGAACATTTTGAATAATCGTCATACACGGATCCAAGTTTTGGATGTTTGTCTGATGTCACCCAAGTTGCCAGATCGTCTATGAAACACAATTCTACGCACACAATCCACACACTACATACAATTTCAACACATCTGTCACCGCAACCTGGCAACCCACAACCCGATCCCAGTGGCATGTGCACAGCTGCTTTCTGTGCAGTCAAATGTCAGGGCAGGACAGCATTCCACCTAAAAAATGTAAATACAACTGCAAATTTAATCAAAGTTGGATGGAACAGTTTGATCTCAAAACTGATCTTCCCTGTTCTTAATAATACAACTGGTGCTCATCTATAATTATAACACACAAAGAAAAACAATACTTCCCCTAGTGGTCAAATCAGGTATATAAATGGCTCCTACTCATAAATGGCTCCAACAGCACCAATTCCTCCTGACAGTATGCATTTAACTGGGCCGGGGAGGGGGCTTCTCAGTGAATTTTAGTGATTGTCTAATTTCTACAATCTGACTGTTTTAATCTGTGCAGCGGCTGCATCTGTGTTTAAGTTATGAAGCATGGACACACTCCATGACAAGGCTAACGTTGGCTGCATAGGCTAGCGTATTTAGCTTTTTCGTAATCTTTGAATGCAGATGTGGCGATCCGATCGATCAGAAGAAAGTTGAGTCCCCGCCTCCAAAGTCTCAAAAGTCAACTTGCTGAGCGGGCAAGTGTTGAGCAGTTGCGAGCATGTAGGGAGGGTCAAGGGTCGAGGATCACAGCCCGGTGCTTGGGGGACCACATTTTTGCACGCGGAGCAGAAATGCTCCCTCGCAAGGATGGTTTTCTGCTCACTGTGTGCTCGTATCACGTACATGCACCAGGTTTTTATGTGTGGTTCATAACCCATGCTTAACTGTCTTATTGTGTGCAATAATATTGGTGACAGCAGTAGAGAATCTCTACATGACTGTTTTAGATACTTAAGAAAAGATCTTTTTGTTGGACCACTGGAACTCCACCATTTGAATTCATTCATTTGTGGGACTTTAACTGAACTATATATTATGAGACCACATGCTCTTTTGTTCTATAAACAAAGGAGAACCATTGAACTCAGCCTCCCACAATCCTGCCCCCATGGACCCAGCTTCCAGCTACCATTGATCAGTCTGACCTGTGACCTGTGATGTCAACAGGTCAACAAAAGGGTCAGCGGCCATTTTTCTCTCTCTCTTCTCCAGGAACTTTTCTAAAGCAGCAGACAGTTGCTGCTGTCTCCCTCTCAGTGTGATCTGCTTGGAGCGGACACAGAGCAGAACCAAACTCTCTCTTACAGCAGCGATGCGAGGGCCTGCATAAAATTTCTGCAACAATAGTTAGCACCAATGGCTACTACACAAAGTCTGCCAGCTAACTTTAAGAAGCAACTGTAAGGAGAACAACAGACAGAGCGACCGGTTCCTCCATCTACACAGACGGACAGAGCAGCAAGGACTTTTTTCCAACCAACATTCTTCCCTGCCTGTCTAATCCAATGGAACCGCCAGATAATAACAAGGAGGACCGCCAAGCAACGTCCTCCTTTACGGACTGGTAACGTAACCACTGGATATAACTGGGCATAACATAGCATAGCAGAGTACACGGCTAAGCACAGGACTGTGTTACTTTTGTGAATTATCTGTATTGATTTGGTTCATTGAATTTTATTGTTGCGATGTGTTTTTACTGTTGAAGACACTGTTGTTTGATGTTTGAGCTTCACTGTGCAGAATGATGGATGTTCAGAGTTTGACACTAGAAGGCTGTTTTCATATTCATCTGCTGAAAATAGAACGTTTTCTTTGTGCTCATTGAAAATCTGTGAGATGTAGAAACTTGAAGCCACCAGTGCACATACACTGAGAAGGGATAATACTTTTTTTGTGGAAAAAAACATAAAAGACACACATTATCAAAAGAAAACCAACAAAGGATTGTTCAATGGTGGATATTGCAGGTCGAGGCTTGGCTGGTCCTGTTTTTAGCCGGTCTAGATTAAAACCTAGACCACGTAAAACCTGAGATTTACAACTCAACTCGACTGTTGACGGGAAAGTTATTATGAAGGATGAGTTACTTAACTTTCTTGCTGTAAAAATTAAGACATTAAGCCAGGATGAGATCGCCCTGTTGGCTGCTAACACTTTCGACTCTGAGTGGATTGAATCCTCAAAGAGAGTGTTGTTTGAACTTTGCCCTTCTACACAGTGGTGCGTTTCCCATAAAGCCTTAAAGTAATGAATGAGGGGAGAACATTCCCAGATTTGTCTCGCATCACTTGGATGCACTGCTGCCGGTGACATTTACCAACATGTATATCTAAACCTTCTTGGGAGAATGGACAGGCCCTGCCGTAACCCCCGCTCAGACCTCCAGAGGCACTGACTGATGCTCAATCTCTCTCTCGCTCCTGTGCCCGCCTGAACCCACCGTGTCTTCCTGGTTGGAGCTGCTGTTAATCATCTCAGTACTGTACTCCATGTCGGCCCTGAAAACCTCCTCCTCTCGGCGGTCCCAACAAGGTATATGCAGGAATCCTGAAGTTCACATTATTTATATAGTGCCAATTCATAACATAAGTTATCTCATTGTACTTTTCCTATAGAGCAGGTCTAGATCTTAGTCTTTATATTATTATTTACAGAGACCCAACAAATCCCACCAAAAAGCACCACAGAGCGCCACAGGAAGTCATTCCTGCCTGTGGCCATCAAACTATTTAACTCCTCCCTCTAAGGGTTAGTCTGTATGACCCTAGGTCACTAAACTGGACATTGATCATTACATCTCCGCCATAATTGAATAATTGTGCAATATTCTGTGTACTACTCCCGTGCAATATTAGTTTTCCCATGTTAGTTTTTCTTATTTATTGTTATTGATATTATATACCTCTATTACTCTCGACAGTACATGCACCTCTGCTTATTACTTATTACTTATTTTGTTACATTGTATTATTATACTGTACTATCATCATCAACTGGTAAACCCACTTGGTACTTGACACTTAGTTTATCTTGTACTTATACCGACCTGATACTTAATTTATTTTCTGACCTGTTTTTATAGTGTTTTATAGTGTATCATATTTTTTGCTAGTACTTTCTCCTGTGTGCACTGACGTAAAGGCAAGCTACTGTAACAAAGAGTTTCCCTACGGGGATCAATAAGGTATTTCTGATTCTGATTCTGATGAGCAAGCACAAGAAAAAAACTTCCTTTAAGAGGCAAAGAGAGAAGTTAAATTTAACACATTTTAAGACCTTTTTTAAGACCCTTTTCATACATTTTAAGATCATTGCCATCGTAGTTCACATCCCCAGCCCCTAGACTATATGTTCTAGTATCTTTGCTTGCTTGTATTTTTGGCTTTTACTAGCCTTGCTCTCCTTGTGCTCAGGATCACTGCCTTACTGTCTGTCTGCTTTGCCCAGCCACGCTGCCTGCCTACCTGCCTGTCTACCTCGCTTGGTCTCAGCCACACAGCCATATGCACTTCCAGACTTGGACCTCGGCCATTTCTCATACCCCTTGGTCTCCATCCTCTGGTTCCCTTCCCTCAACCCCATCAAGTCGCTGGCGAACTGTACAATAAACTCCTTACCTCTTAAAAACCTCTCTGAGTCTGAGTCTGCATCATATTAATACCATTTTGAAACTTTTGTATACACACACACACACACAGGCCATGAGGCTTAACAATTCAAAGTGTTGTCCTGCAGACTTGTTGACTACAGGAAAAAGTTGATTAGCTGTTGGAAACAGGCTTACATTTATACAAAGAAACAGGGATATCAGAAAGAACATCAAGTACTGAGGACAGTATGTATTATAATCGCCTATAGAGGAGAAGTATCAATTGTGTGGAACGAAGCAGAGACTTTAGCAACTTACAAACGGAGGGAGTGTAGGTTTCCTCCCCCTAGGGCACTGTCACCTCAAGATGGGTGGAATCATGTGCCAAGAGGCTGGGACCAGCCTGTGCACCAACAAGGGAAAGCCAAGTCTAAACCACGGCCCCCCCCCCTTCTTTTTACAACCAGTCAGATAACTGCACATTTATATTATAAAACCCTGTATAATGTTAAGAAGAGCACTCTTTTTTAGGATATTGACTACAGATTAACAGCTTGCTGACTGGGGTTTTCTGAATAGAAAAGATCCTTGTACAAGATATGTTTTGATGCTCCAATGTTTTAATGAATGCCAAATTAAGGAATAGCTTCTCTCCAGGAGAGAAAGGACATAAAAACCTGGATGACCTGCAATTTTCTGATGTTCAACTCTGACAAAACTGTTAAACTGTTATTAACTTCTGTTAATAACTGACGTTATTGTACTTGGCCCCAAACACCTCCGAGACACATTATCTAAAGACATAGCTGCTCTAGATGGCATTGCCCTGGCCTCCAGCACCACTGTAAGGAACCTTGGAGTTATCTTTGATCAGGATTTATCCTTTAACTCCCACATGAAACAAACTTCAAGGACTGCCTTCTTTCACCTACGTAACATTGCAAAAATCAAGCACTGTCTCAAAATGATGCCGAAAAACTAGTGCATGCATTTGTTATTTCTAGGTTGGACTATTGCAATTCCTTATCAGGCTGCCCGAATAAGTACCTTAAGACTCTCCAGTTGATCCAGAATGCTGCGGCACGTGTGCGACTCCCTGTAAAATCCAGAATAGAATTTAATTTAATTTAATTAGAATTCATATGCATTTTTATCCCATTATTGCATGTTACTAACTCGACATCTCTCTCCCGTAGTTTTGTGTTTTCTCATTTCTCTCCTCTCTCCCTCTGTCGCTTTCAGCAGGTATTTCTACCTCTGGAGCTGCAGAGACTGGATCTGTGGTTGTGGGCCACCTGCTGCCCCTGTGTTCCTGCTCGACAACTGCTACTACAGTTGTTGTTATTGGCGTTGTTACTATTATTGTCATTATTATTCCTATGACTGTCATTCCTATTATTATTAATTCATTAATATTAATTTTACCACTACCATAACATTATTACTATTTTAAAATTCTAGATGGTATTTGCATTGTGCTTCCCTATCCCCCCTCTCTCAAAACCCCTCT
The DNA here is from genome assembly GCF_020085105.1 of Siniperca chuatsi. Lineage (NCBI taxonomy): Eukaryota > Metazoa > Chordata > Actinopteri > Centrarchiformes > Sinipercidae > Siniperca > Siniperca chuatsi. The sequence goes on along the minus strand of NC_058056.1, from coordinate 3,320,278 downwards.
CTCTCTCAAAACCTAACACGGCAGCGGCAGATGGCCGCCCACCATTGAGGTTGTGTCCAAGGTTTCTGCCTTGTTGGGTCTCTGTAAATAATATTATAAAGAGTACAGTCTATACCTGCTCTATAGGAAAAGTGCAATGAGATAACTTCTGTTATGAATTGGCGCTATATAAATAAAACTGAACTGAATTGAATATTGTCCACTACACAGCAGGTTACAGCTTTGAAAATTAAATGTCAAGCAGCCTTTTCATTTTCATGTAGACATAGAACGCCCTTACAGGTATGTGAAAATGAACATTGGATTATTGCATTTTGCTTTTAATTTTTACACAATAACACATACATATGTGGAAAATTATATGGCTATTGTGGAATTATATTTTGAAGTTTACATTATCATTTGAATATAGTCCTGTATATGCTTCCATACTTAACTGTAAAACATCTTTACCATGCGCTGTAGATGGAACAGCAGCTCCTTACTATATGTTATGTGTATGGTGTGGAACATGATATCAAATACAATGTCAGTAAGAGTGCTGTCTTGATCTTTTGAACCAAAGAGGATATATGTCTAAAAGTCCTGACTGTGTCTGTAATAAGGTAAAATTTCCTGAACATTTTATCACAGAACTAATGACAGATGATCATGATATTTATAGACAATGCCGCAAGATGTATGAACAAGCAAACTTTCTCTCACGCAATTTAGTATGTGTACAGATGTACATGCTCTGTTCAGAGCATATTGTACACCACTGTATACTGCACACTTGTGGTCAAACTACAAAAAAGCAAACCTACAGAGACTTCAAGTAACTTATAATGATGCCATGGGAATATTACTTAAGAGACCTTGATGCTGTAATGCAGGTGAACAATTTGTGTCTGCTGAGTCAATAATTTTCAAACTGTACTAAGAAATCTCATGTATACATTTATTTGCCAGCTTAATGACTGTTTGATAAAACCAAGATGATTTCATTTTCAAAGTTCAGTACTACATGCTACCAATCCCAGCTGTGGAGACATTGGTACAGCTGTCTCTTTGTAAAACATTCATGTATTTATATTCTTTTTAAATCATGATCTTTTATTGTGCTGTTGTATGTAATTTATTATATGCAATGTTTTTGTCTTTTATCTGGACCTGAGTCTGAAATAAAGTTTGAATTTAATTATTGTTCCAAGCAGACTATTTGTATATTTGTTTTAATACATATCTGGAGTGGATCTTTAAGAGATCAGATTATGTGTACAATTTGAAGGGCTTATAAGTAAGAATTTGGGTATTTGTTTTGATTTTCTGTTTTCTAATATTGATATAGATCAACAGCCCCCTGCTTAGGCCCTTCAGAAAGAACCTAAACTCAATCCAACCACACCCTGTATGTTTTGCGGTGGTGCTATTTTAGGCGACGTTGTTCTCCAGCCACCCACGGATCTCTTCCTCGTTCCTCCTGATCCATTCGATGTTGTTCCTCACTGTCTCCAGCGCCTGCTGTCGGGGTATCTCCCCAGCACCAGAATTTGGTGTTAGACTGAAGAAATGCTTCATCTACGAGATCAGCATGGAGAGATATGTTACAAGAAGCAAAAAATCAAACATTGTATCCCCTTTTCAGCTGTAAGTAAATAATATTCCATCCAAAACCGTATGAGGCTTTAATTCATAACTCCCATGGTGACAGGTTTTCACAATGGGAAAAGTATTAATATGGCCATAGAAACTTCTCAATCCACCTAGTATGTTCCAAAAATCATCTTCTCCAAAATATGAAAACAAACCATCTTTGTTTGGAACATACTGAGCATTTAGCTGGACAGAACTGGGTTAGGTTTTGAGAAGCTTCTATGGATCCTTTGATTCATTTTCTCTGCAGTGAAATCTTGTCACAATTGTAATCCACTGTAGCAGACATGATACAAGCTGACCATAGCTATTGGTCAACTTTCAGGTCTATTGGCAGTGTTTATTACTCAAAAGAAAGACTTAGAAAGAAATAGAGGAAAACTAAACATGTTAAAACTGTTTAGCTAAAAAGATACCAAGGCAACCAAAGTAGGAGTAAGTGCAAACCTTCCATAGCTGGTGCTCTGTGTTGTAGGTGGTGGTGATTCGATTCAGTAGGCGACCAAGGTTCCTGTCATTGATGGTGTACCTGTTAAGAAAGAAAATCTGGGATATTTGACTGTAGGTGAAAAAATTAAAAGGTTTTTTGAAGTTCAGTGAATTGTGTCAGAAAATACAATAGTTAATACAATGTCTTTGTGTAAAGCAACGACTTTATATATCTGCTCTGCCTTTTGTCCTTTCTTATCAACGCACCAGGTACTATCCATAACTTTTATCGATGGAAAACCAAAAAAGAACTGTTCCAAGTGAGTCGAGTTGAGTCGAGCTGAGTCGTACCATGCAGTGGAAATGAGGCACAAGATGTAGAGTAGTCTGCAAAACTTTGGGTCTGAACAAGCTTTTAACTGTGTATACTGTGTGATGGTGAGTTATATTGTGTCATAGCTTGTAAGTAGGAATAGAACATCAAGTCGGTAATGGACCAATCTAAAGCCCCATTGAGATTGTATTTATTTCTCTAGGGGAGGTGGGGTGAACATTAATTGCGCTGGTCAGTGATTTTAATCCTTTCTGGAGGACATATGTGTCCATATATATTTTTTCAACCCCACCCCAGTAATAATTACAGGTGCATTTACCTACTGTTCTTCTGCAATTTAAATCCTGTTCGGAATGACGTCCTTGTATTTTAAAGTGGATCTCTGAGATTTTTCCACAGGAAGAGCTGATTCTCCTTCTACTCCATTGATTTTTTTTTTTATCAGCTCAGTGTGAAATGTGACTTTTGTGTGAAAATGGAGAAAGTCAAAAATGTTTTTGCTAATCTAGATAGAATAGATGGAAATATGCTAACACCAACATATAGGACTAGAAAAAATTAAAGCCATCCAGAGAGCAAGACCCTGTAAAAGCTCATCAAATGTGCTGTTGTAATGTCAGCTACAGATAGGTACTGCTATAATGTTTTGAGCCCTTTTGATTTTTGGCCTATATTTGTTTACATTTGGGCAAACTGGCATCATTAAAAGTAGCCTACTGCATTACTTTGATACTGAAGAAAACTTAAAAACCTGATGATTCTCAGGCAAGTTCTGGAGCGTCTTTGGAGATAGTGATATCCTTGGGAAGTATGAGTCAAATTGATTGATATCAATATGTGTTTCATGGATGGAGTTATGACTCCAAGAAGGAGTACGATTTTTGACTGAAATTCACCTCACGCATAAATGGGCTGCCTCCCGGCGATCCACTGTGGAGGCTTTTGGCTTTCTCATAAGCTTTGTCCTGTGTAATGTCTATGTCTATTACAGACCATATCCTGTAATTTCCTGATGGTTAAAATGCCGTCCAGAACGATTAGTTAAATTACAGAGGAGCCCAGTGAATATTTTATTCCCCACCTCCTCCTGTAATGTTAATCCCGTCCAAAAAATGGGGCTTAAGATGTAACTTTGCATAAGAATCACCTGCTGTGATGTTGTGATCTATATCTTCAAATAAACCCTCATTCAAAGTTTCCCTGTCTCCTTTACTTCTGAGTACAGTGGGTTTTCACAAGAAACTTGGATTTAATTCTATGGAACACAAGTCAAAGCTAAGATACTTTAAGATTCAGTTTATTTTGGGGTATGCTTGAGCTTCAGCTGTGATTGTTGCCATCTCTGTTTGTCAGTTCATAGACCTTGTTGCACTGACCTGTTGACCAGGTAGTCCCAGTTGAGTGTGGTCCAGTCCCAGGCCATGCTCTGTCCCAGTGGGTTATAGGACACATATCGCACCACAGTGAACAGATCCTGACTCCTCACCACACTCTCATCTTTAGTAGCCTCCAGGAGCCTGTTGGACAGAACAAAAGTTACTCTCTCTATATATTTACTCTTCATAATGATTTTAAAGCTGCACAAAATAGATTTATGTAAAATCCAGTCATATTATCAGACTAAAACAAAAAGTGCTACAATACAGAAGAGTGTCTTTCACCCACCCACTGAAACGTAAACTCAACCTGTTCAAGTGAAATTCTATATATCTCTAATAAAATATTCAAATCTAAAAGTTCCCTACATAAATGAGATACGGTTGAAATATCACACATGTGTGAAGAATGAACCTCCAAGGATATCAGTTTCATCTCTATTACACTGAATTGATTTTCTCATCTAACTGTGGGTACAATGGCAAACAACTGTGTTTTCCAAAATATCAGACCCTCCCAATAAAAGCGAAGTCCACAACTGCATGCTAAGCAGCAGGTTTGGAACAGTACATGCAGAGAAAGCAGGACTCCCTGAAGCTGAATCTTTTCACCACCACAGCGCCCAGTCCAAAGCATGCTTTAAAGGAAAACCATGGTTTTACTTTCATAGTTCTGGCCATCAGTTCTTAGTCTTGGTCTCAAGACCACTATTTGAAGGTCTCGGTCTCAGACAATAAGGACTCTGGATTTTATTTCAAGACCAGTCAAGACCACAACTCCGGGGATATCACTAAATTGCCTGTGCATTGTCTGATTAATTTGTTAACATCATTACTGTGATTGGATGTAAAACGTCCTGCTTCAAATGCAACCTATAACTTGACTTGAAATTTTTGTTAGTGTTAACTGCTGTCACCCCTCCTCGCCCCCCTTCACACACACTCCAAGAAAGCTACCTAAACCACAAGGAGTTCATCTGCAAGACAACATCCAAAACAAAACACACAGCAGTATGCAAATTCTGCAATGCAACGCTTACTGAGCTGGGACTACGTCAAACTTATCTGCACTTAGAAAGGAAGCATATAGAAAGGTAAGTACAGTAAGCTAAGTGTAAGTGACACTAGCAAAGCTAGTTAGCTAACAATTGGACATCTGCCTCTGTACCATGGACATATTATTAGAACTGGATACCAGACACAAAGATGGCGCCTATTCAGTCCAATGAGAATTGCTTGCCTAGCACATATGGCAAAAAAGTTTCTAGCTTCCGGGTTTACTACTACTATAAACAAAATCAAAACCCCTTGCAGTCAACCAAGATTAGAGTCTGCTGTCATTACGATGTCTCCTTCCACGGGGTTCCATTTTTGTCTTTGTTGCATCAATGGTAAGTACTCCCTTACCCATTGTGTCCAGAACAAATCCGAGATATACTGTATTTGTCTCCATCTGCATCTTGTATATAGATCTTCCAGTTTGAATAGGCCTGGTGGCAAATTGGGTTGAATCTTGAGTTGTAGAAGACAGTTAGGTTTAAGTGGCTCCAGATCATTAAGATTGTCTGAAACTCTAGTTAATGGACAACTTTTGAGTGTAGTCTCTACCTCATATAAGATTGTGTGAAGTCCCTCGTCATCAAGAGTTTGTAGTCTGCAAACTGATGACAATGTTTTCTTTACAAGGCGATACAGCCTTTCCCAAACACCACCATGGTGTGCACTTGAGGGTGGGTTATAAATCCGTAAAACACCCTTTTGCTGTAGTGTTTTTTCAGTGTTATTCCTTCATGGCATCCTTCAATTCCTTTTCTGTTGCAATAAAGTTGGTTCCATTGTCTAACCAGATTTCTTTGACTTGTCTTAAGCCCATCATCAGATACTCAGGAGGGCAGGGCTCAGGGCCCTGAGGGCAGGGCTTAAGTAACACAGAGTAGCTTAAATTTCTGAGTTCCCGGCCCATTTTTCACAATTGAGAATGACTTCCGGATTGGAGCCGAAACGGCTTGATTCTGAAAACAGTGTCCAGATGACTACGACTGAAACCTTTTCTAAGTTTGGGTTTCATTCTTGATGTATTTAAGTACAGACGTGCTATCTGTCCAGAACACTGGCTTGTCAAGTGAAATCTGTAGCTCTGTTGACAGCATTCTATCCATGAGAACTGCCAGCACTGCAGCGATGAGTTCCATCCTTGGTATTGTCATTTGTTTGAGAGGTGCAACTCTCGCCTTCCCCATTATGAATGCTACATGCACATCATTCTTCTTCATTGATCAGTTTGAGGTAAGCGACAACTCCATATCCCTTCTCGCTTGCGTCCCCAAAAAAATATACAGTTGTGCAGACTTGATGGGACCAAAGTTTGAATGCATTGCTCAATTCTGATGTTCTCTTGTGTAGCTAAATGATGATGTGGCTCCAAACAAATGAACAGCCAATTGTAATTAGCAATGGGTTTTCTAACATCTCCTCCTGGCGACCATAAGAATCGCAAGAAGTCTTTGTGTGTAGGTGCAACCTTGACATGGTGGAACATGCTTTCAACATCTGCCATCACTGCAACTGGTTCCTTCCTAAATCGAAGAAAGACTCCTAACACGGTGTTCACGAAATTGGGTTCTTGAATAAGTTGGCTGTTAAGCGAGACTCCTTGGAAAGATGGAAAGCAGTCAAATATGACTCTTAAGCTGTATTTTCTTGGGTGATATATTCCTCATATTTCCTCTCCGGGAAATCATGGTTGAACTGCTGGGTTCAAACTTCATCGAGCTTGACAACAGAAATGCGTTTGGCAGTCACACTTGAGTTACTTTGCATTCCACAATTGTTCTCATTTATCAATCCATTGATAACCCATCCTAAGACAGGTTTGACTGCATAAGGGCCATCATCCTTACTATTAATAATCTTCCAAGGTCCATCAGGTTGGACACATCAGTTCCAATCAGCAATCCGATTTCCGCATCAATCTGAGGCAGTCTGACCTCATTCAGGCAACTCCATTTTTCAAGTGCAGATTGTGTGGGTATGTGTTCTTTTGTGACGGTAATTTGGTTTTGAGTGTACATTTCTGGCAGTGCATAAAAGTCCATTCCATTAATGCTGCTGATTTCCATACTTCATCAGAATAGTAGTGTTGACTGGTGTTACCTGGCCCATTGTCCTTAGTTGGATTCTTCTCTTGCTACCTTTAGCATTTAATTACAAGGATTCTGCAAGGATTCTGTACAGAAACATGCAGTACTGCCTTGGTTGAGGAATGCTTAGGTTTTTTTATTGGAAAATGACAGCTTGACTTGAACTTGGATAATGGAGAGGGTTGTGCTTTCATTACCGGCCCCAGTAAGACTGTTGGCTTCAAGAGAAACCAACGTACTGCTCACAGATGTCTTTTGTGTATTGTCGACGTTTTGGAGCACATTTCACATGTTAGTCTCTTCTGACAGTCCGTACTAAGATGCCCTTTGGTCAGACAACTGAAACAAATGCCTTATGACATTAAATGTTCTCTTTATGAAGCCTTTTGTTGATTTGACAGGATTCTGTTGTATGGTCTTTTGTGCAGAATAGACAAGGCTTGTGCACAGTAGATCACTTTTGTGTTGGTATTGGAGCACTGGAAGTATCTTCTTTCTTGACTCCAGGCTCTGCTACAGTGACAAAGCTGCTGCTGCCTTTGTAGCCATGGCTGGACTTGCTGGTACTGATCTTCTTTGTTTTGAAATCTCACTTAGATTCAGTCTCTTTGATATTTCCAAAGAGTGGGTCTGATGTGATTTTTGCGAGTCTTTCAATAAATTTACCAAGACAAACAAATCTGGCTCTTGTTTTGTTCTGCTCGTAATGATCATATCAGCTGTCCTCCATCTTTCTCTAAGCTTAAAGGGAAGCTTTAACACCACCTTTTCATATTTGAAGGATTATTCATCTCTTCTACAAATTCCACATCCTGCATGGTGTTACAACAGCCCTTGAGAAACAGTGCGTAGTCACTCAATCCTCTCCTGTCTTCCGTTTTTATAGTATTACAGTTGAGAGCCTTTTCTAAGCAATCATCTGCTATTAGCAAGTAATTTCCAAAGTTCTCTTGGAGCAGTCTTTTCGTTTCCAGGTAGCCTCTTTTAGGATCCATATACTGACAACTTCAAACAAGCTCTCTGGGACGTCCTTCAGTAAATTGCTCAAGAAAAAACAAGCAGTCACGAAAATGATCAGTTTTGCCTTTGATAACTTGTTCAGATGTACGAGTGAGGTACTGCACTGGATCTCCTTTGAACACTGGGATTTCTCTTTTTGGAAGCAGAGTGTGTCCCTTAATCAACAGTTCCATAATCTCATTTTGCCTTTTCATAATTTGAAACACCTCACCCCTTTTCATATCATTATTTTTTGTTGTATTTGAGCAACCATCATATCTAAATTCCATCTAAATTCATTGAGTTGTGCGATCTGTGTTGTCTTTGGCTTGAAGGCCTCCTCTGATGCTTCATTTATGAAAATATTCTTTGTGTTTCCAGTTCATCATCATGGCATCATGATCCAATTTCCTCAATGAATGTCGAGATTGGCAGGGTCCTTGCGAAGATGTTGCTTCATGATTAGTATCCTCACCACTACCATCATCATTGTCATCATCACTGTTGAAGAAAAGATGTACTGAAGAGATGGTTCTCGATATAAGAATAACCCCAATAGCTTCAGTTTTCCTTACATGAATATATGGATTTATTACACAGATCTGTTGACAGAGAAGCATTGCGGCAGCATGTACACATGGACACAGCCCACACAATACTTAGCTTGTATGTCAAAATGACCACATCTTATACCCAAAAAGAGGGTGGAACAACAGATATCAAATCAGAAGCACAAAAATAAGAAGAAATAGCACAAAGACTGCATTATTGCACAACTCTGTATCAGTGCCTCAAGCCTCTCTCAAGGGCAGTAGCTGTAAGACAGCTGGCACCTCCTAACCTAAAACAACATCACACAGTCCTGAGGCCTCCTTTGTAAAACCATCTGTTAGTCTAAGTTTCATAAATTCTACTACACCCATAAAACCCTTTGGTCACTTCTAAATTTCTCCAACAATCACCTTCAACTTCTTCCTCTGGGTTGGACCATTCTTTCATTGCCTTTTTTTTTTACAGCAAAGTCTCTTTCCTTCAATTTTTCAAACTTCTGTATTTTTGCAGTAGTTGCAGCAATATCAGTTTCAAGGGCTCTTTTTCGGCTTGTAGATTTGCCTCTTCTCATTCCAAAGCATGTTTTTTTCTAAAGGAGCAGCTGGTGTAAGAAATGCTGCCCTCTTAGCTTCAGTCTTTCTGCGGGCAGAGGAAGCTGTTGAGGACTTGCTGCTGGATGAGTACCGACTACTTTTTCTGGATCTACTAATCATTCCAACAGAAATATCCAATAGTTTCAGTGGAAGGTTCTGGCATGTCTTGAATGCAAGCTGAAGCTTTAATAAGCCATTCTTTTACTGCATCTTAGAAGTCCTTGAAACAATGCAACTTAGGTAAATACCAGTCATTATGGTCACTCTGATTTTCCTTTGCAGACATTTCTTGTGTTGAATAATGCATGATTTCCTTGATGTTTATATAATCAATCAGGAGAGGTTGAATATAATTTCTTTTGCTGGTCAACTTTCTTCTTTCCTTGCATTTAGCAATTTAGTAAGTTGGGCCTCCACCGCCTTCTTAGTAAGCTTGACAGTCCTTTTCTCATTGCCTGCCTCTGCCTCTCTGCTCGATTTTATTTTTGGAATGATCCTTTTTCTCAGCCATTGTAGCTTAATTCCAATATTCCACTTTGCTCACATAAATAAACAATGTGACTGAATAGACGTTTATTCAAGGTTGAATAGAATGTTTTCCTGAACTCCGCATTCATGGCTACGTTTCCTCTACTTGTACAGCGAAGAGCGCAATGACAGGAATAGGCATATATAATGTTGTTTCCGACTTTAAATAGTAGTGTGATTCGTTATATTCACAATACTGCAGCAAAGCTATTGAATGTAGACAAATGCAATATCCACAATCCATATATTATACTCTATGGCGCTTAATTAGCATAATTAACATAACTCCCAGGCGCGTGCACAGAACAGCAAGCAAGCAGAAAACCACTCTCACGAGGGAGCATTTCTGCTCTGCGAGTGCACAGAACAGTATCTACGAGTGAAAAAGCATCCTTGCAAAGGGAGCATTTCTGCTCCACACGCACAAATGCAGATACTGTTCTGTGCAATCATATCACATGCACGTACCTGGTTTTTATGTGCACAGTTTTTGAGAATAATTAAACGGCATAATAATCCGTTCCACAGAATTCCACAAGTTTATCACATTATCTTCAAAACAATTCAGTGCAAGCCGTAGTAGTGATAATTAACCACAGTTAGAGAAATTATTCAACACAACTTCAGTCCTTTTTATTTCCACAAAGAGTCGTCATCCACATGTTGTTGTTGATTCTTATTTGCTTTCCACATTGACGTTAACTCTTTTCCTGACTTTTATAACTGTCCTATTGTTGAGATATTGTGGGTTCTAAGGGTGTCAGTCTGTTAAACCTCCACTCAGTCCACTCCTGCTCTCTGTGATCACCTACTGTATACTGTATTTTCTGTTTCTTTTGTCAGACAACTGAATGAGTAAGAAATAGTGATTTAATCGTGTCTAATAAATACTACCAATTAACCATGTCATTCCCAAACTGCTGCACTGCTTATGAATTCCTTATAATTGCAAAGTTGTCTGATCATCGTCAAATCAACATAAATCCAGGTTAATGACAACATCTATGCTGTGTATTCAACTGTATTGACATTTAAAATGAGAGATCACAGAGAAAGTTTGAGGCAACAGAGAGTTCTTCATTGCTGCCACACAGCCCCAGACCCTCAATGGGTTGAGTTGCGTTATTGTTTTGCAAAACCTCAGTTTTCCCCATACACACTGAAACACCAAGCCGATGTTTTAAGATTTACACACTGGAAAGCGTTTGGGAAAAGCTCAGTTTTTGGGCAAGAAAAATGCGGTTACAAATGCATTTACAAATTTAACCAGCTTAGTGTGGACATTATCTCAGTTTGACCTCCAAATAAGTTGGTGTCTGGTGTCTCTTGGTTACAACATGTCTGACAGCTTGTGTTCTTATAGCAATGTCTCTCTCTTCTAAGATCTCAGCAAGTAGTTTTCTTTTAATTTACTGACTCACCTTACAGGATGTCTGGGTGATTAAGCTTTAAAATGAAGCCAAACCCCAAAACCAAATGTGTGTAAAGCCTCACATCAAAGTGTCCATTTACTATTGTTTCATCTCTGGTATTAAGTGATGTTGCTCTTAATAGACACAGACATCACCTAACACACAAAACAGCAAACAGCTGGTTAAGTATGTCTTTACCAGGAGATGCCAGGCTTCACACAGATATGTGTTTGGGATGTGGTCACTGAGAAAAGACACACTGTCGCTACCCAGGTAAAGGTCTTACCAAATATGTGATCTCATCACAGCCAAAGTGATGTAACAAAGCTTTTGTTAGTCTATCAGGTCAACCATTCTGTAAAGATGTAAAATGTCATAGTCCAGCCACATCTCTCCCCCTATCCTTGTGTAATTTGTTGTGTTTCTCCCATCCCTGTGTTCCTTGTCAGTCCCCTGTCTGTGTGTGTGTGTATGTTTACTGGCCTGGGCGTGGCACTCTGGTCTCCCTCCTGCTGCTGATCACCAGCACACCTGATGCTCATCATCCAATCAAGCCTCACAGTATATATATATATATATATATATATATATATATATATATATATATATAGTTTGCTTGTTTTTCCTGTCTGACCTTGTCTGTCTCTGCCTCAGATCTATTTCCTGCCGGTGATCCCAGCCAGTGTGATCAACCAGAGTTTCTTCGGTCTCCAGTCAAGCTTCCTTCACCTCTCTGTCTGCCGTGCTACTCGAGCCACCTCCAGCACACTCTACCCACCGCCTTTGTCCTCTGAGTCCTGCCAGTAAGCCAACGGCCTGATTGGAAATCCTGCCGCTGGCTCCAGCGTCTTCCACCTGCCTCGCTGGCTCTGGAGCTCTCACCTACAAGTGATCCACTGTATCATTTGTAATAAAGACTGACTGAACTAACATCCAGTTCTCTCTCTCTGCGTCCTGCTTTTGGGTCCTTTAGATCGTTAACTCTAATATAAAGATGTTTTAATTACTTGTAGAGGAGTGCCATGTTCTCCACAGATGCCAGTCCATACAGCAGCTTGTCCTTCTCTTGAGCCAAAGCAGTATCTTTGTACCTCTGGAACATTATGCTCCACTTTGCTTCGGTGCTTGAGCTCTTCATGCCATATCGATAGACCAGCAGCCTCAGGTTCACTGCTACACTGCTGCAGGTCAAAAAGTCAAGATATTTTAATGTCAGGTTACCAGAGATGGAAAAATGTTGTTCTATAACAATAGTTGTGTTAAAATAGGTTGTTTGGAATTGTTTATGAAATAAAAATACACTATAATTACCCTGTAGATTTGTTACTTTAGAATTTAATTATTTTCTGGCCATAAAATTGAAAATTGACCACAAGTAATTCACTGGATAGGTGATACCTTCCATTAATCCACGAGTCAAAAATGTGAGAGGCTTCATTCAGAGCCTCCTCATTTCCCATCTGACAAGCGATGCTGAGCACAGTCTCCCTCAGTAACCTGCCAAACACATCAATGGGTCACATAACAGGATCACCAACCACCCATTTTACATTAGTTGGTAAATTAGTGCATGGGTTATCATAAAGGAAAGAGCACAAATTTTAACAGCAATACTATTCTTACTGTTATCAGGTTTACTGACTGTGCATTATAAAGGAAACCAGGGAAAGATCTGAGGTGTTTTCTGAAATATGAAAGTCCTGTTTGTGTAATAATAATAATCAACTTTTATAGCACCTTTCATATAAAACATGCAGCTCAAAGTGCTTTACATGTAAGAAGTAATAAAAACAGGAAACACATAGAAAACAGGTAAAGATAAAGTGCTTAGTGTTGCAGAGAAAGCAAGCCAGTTGAAAGATGACAGCATAAAAGGTCATTTAAACCCCCCAATTAAAATGTGTGCCTGAACACATAACTGCTCAGCCACTCATCCCTAACCCTAACGAATAGTTAAAGAGTAACTAGACCCCCAAACCACCATTTTCAGCTGAAAACCAATGTATATGGGTATTTAGTAGTGTTGCTGATGGTTCAGGTCCAAATCTTGACATTTTAGTGCAAAGTATTTGAATCAAACTGTCAAACTAGGCAGTGCTGATCAAATATGAATCAAGATCCTGTTACTGCATTGTCTATTTCCCACCTCAAATGTTTTCAGAAACACATTTTAGTGTACTATTTAGCTGTAATTTGAGAGCGTTTGTGACCAGGTTGCCATTTTTTTCCTGCTTGAAAACGGACCAAGCACCGGAGTGTACAACTACTCGCGACAGTTCATTGAAAACTAGACAGAGCCTGTCCATTGACAAAACTCCTCAAAAAGGAAGCCCCATGGCTAATGACACTCCAAGGCTGCAGTTGAAGTCCGGTATGCACAGAACCACAAACTACCATTAGTCACTGGCCATAGCCTAATAGCCATTAGGATAAACAGGTGATGTTTGGCATCATTGTAATCCCCTGGGCATTACAACACCAGATCTTTATTCATGGTAGTTATTTAGTAACAAGGTATGGTTATTAAGAAACTGTCTTGAAAGTAAGTAAGTAAAAAATCATTTGGCCTCTGACCTCTAGTGGACAGGATCCCATGTGGGGTTGCAGGGGTGGCCAAGCTACTGTAAATTTTGAAAAATTAACTAGAATATGGCTTGGGCTTATTTCTAAAAAAATTCACTGTATGTACATTGAAAATCCTAGTTTAAACACTAGATGCCAATATATTACCATTTCTGTCTGTCTTGTTTATTATATCTTAATAATAGGCTTACAGATTTACACATAGCATTGTAAGCTTAGACCATGAACAGAAACCAGTATTTGGCCATTTCTGCCTGTTCTGCCTGCTTCAAAAAAAAGGTACTGTATGCAACATTCACCGCTACTAAATGTCTCACTAGAGCACCAGCATCTCAGACCAAAACAAACGTACACTATGGCCCACCAGACTCTATTGAGAAAAACAGTAATTTTATCTCGCAGAGAAAACACAATTCATTCAAACTGGACAGAAACAAAATAAAACTAACGAAAACTGTCTTCATTAACTGTTCCAACGATCACCAACACTGGTTTGGTCGAAATAAACCCTTAATTCACCGAAATATTTGGGATCTAGCCTAAACTGGCAGCCACGAAACAGTCCGCCATTGCTGCAACGTAATACTAGTAGTAATACATAGTCTACATCCACTAAAAATGCAACGTGACAACACAAGGATCCCTATGGAGATAGATCTTTTTGTTAAACACTAAGATCCTTTTTGTTTAACTAGAAACAGCCGTTATATTGCTCCTATTCACAACCAGACGTTGTTTTACCTCGTAGATCATCGTTAAACACACTTCATTCAAACGGGACAGAAACAAAAATATAACCAAAACCATCTCTGTTAATCTTTCCACTGTTCCAACAAATACCAACTCTGGTTTGGTCGAAATAAATCCTTAATTCACTGTGTTAGATCAGAAAATAAATACCTCTCCTCAAAGCCAACTGTTTCACAAGGGGGAACTCACATGTACTAACATGCACGCATGGCCGGGGCGGCTGTATAAACAAAGCACAGAGAAGCTCTGATAACAACACAGTCAGTGTGACGTCATTATCTGCTCTGAACGCCATTACATATTTATATAGCAAATTGTTGTTTTCTGCTATATTAATGTTATATACAGAACCTTTAACTTTACTTACAGATTTACACATATCATAATATTTTCAGTGGCACTTAGGCCATGCCCTGTATTAGAGTTTAAAAAAAGAAAAGAAGAATTCATTTAAATTAAATTTAAGAGCAGCAGATACAGAAACACTTTTTGTAATATGTGGGCACACCAATAAACTACTGTAATGTCAAACGTTAAACTGTAGTTGTTGTTTAGTTAATTACCTATGGCACATGGGGTTTTCTGGTCTAGAAACACTGATTTGCTTGCAATGTAACTGCTTGAAAACTACACATTTAGTATTGTTTGGCCTGTGACTTCTTATATTTTTCTGTAAATGGTCCACAATCAAAAAAGTTTGGCCACTCCTCATCTAAGGGCTCATGAAGGAACATAAAACAACAGAGACTTCTAGAAGTTACATGGAGCCAGAGTAGTGTAGCAAAGACTGGAGTTTGTTTTTGTTAGCAGTCTAGCAGCAGAGTTCTGGATAAGTTGCAGTTCCTCAATGGACTTTTTAGGAAGACCAGTAAAAAGTGCATTGCAATAATCTAGTCTACTTGAGATGAAAGCGTGAATACATTTTTCAGCATCTTGCTGGGTCAGGAATGGCCGTACCTTGGCAATGAGATGAAAGAATGCCACCTTGGGTACTTTGTTTATATGGGACATAAAACTTAAGTCGGAGTCTAAGCCTAGACTTACTTCAGGTTTGATCCAGGGAGTCAGATTACCAAGTGTTTTAAGCAGCTCAAGCGTTTTGGATTTGGGGCCAACTAATAGAATTTCTGTGTTATCCTCATTTAGTTTAAGAAAGTTATTATTCATCCATTTATTTATTGCTGACAGGCAGGCAGTTTAAGGCATCTGCATCACTTGGCTCAACAGATATGTACAATTGTGTATCATCAGTGTAGCTATGGAAGCTAATATGTTCCCTGATGATATCACCCAGAGGAAGCATGTATTTGAGAACAACAGAGGGCAAGCCTCCCTTGTGCAACACCAAAGGTTGTCACGTTTCTTTGACACATGGTCCCCAAGACGAACATAAAAGTTTCTTCCTGTATGTTCAATTTAGAACACAGTTGGAGAGGCGGTTTAAGAGAATTTATACACTGTTCCTGCTGTACCTCTGTGTCTGTGTCCCTTCATCTTTCCATCCAAGTTGTGTTGAGATTGCTTTAACATGGTCATGAAACAGTTTCTAGAGAAAAGAAACAAAAACATGGTTCTTAATTAACACCAGGGAATTATACAGAACATTGGTGACCCACTTTGTCTGATTAAAGGAACAAGAAGTGAGGTTTCTACTGTACCATTGCATAATAATGCAAATTTATGTTTATAGTAATTGGACTTTTTATCAATATCATATCTCAACAGTTACTTTGTCAAATGATTATTTATAGCTTTAAAACAGTTTCTGGAAATAGGTCCTGTGGCATTTTTTTCGCTCAAGCTGATGCTTGTATAAAAGATTAAGCAAATGAGACCATCAATCATAAGACTAACAGCTTGTTCCAGCCTGACACTGCATGTTGAGGGGAAGACAAACACTTGAATTATAGAGCAGAGTGATTAGAGTTCAAAGAAAAAAAGAAAAAAGTACAACTTATTTAAAATCTGGAAAGGCTTATGATTTGTAAAGCCTTATCTGATGTATAGAATTATTATTATTATTATTATTATTACTGTTATTATTATTATTATAGCTGCAAGCGGCATTGACAGGGTCCAAGCATTTGCTAGCATTTGGATGCTTGTTTCTTAATTAACAAGACTCTTGATTTTCTTTAAAATAATTCATCGTGGTCATAACTATATGCTGATGCTCTGTTGAGGTATACAGAAACACTTGATGTAGCTTATGACCTTCAGTGAAGACATGTTTCACATGACTACATTTACTGTTTAGATCAGTGAAGTCTGTAAATGATCCTGACTAAGTTTTGGGACGAGGGCCCAGTGGTTTCTGACGAAATGTCGAAAATAGGATTTTGAGAAAACTGCAGATGACTTGAGAGATTAAAATGGACAAATTTTGACTCTAGGCCAGGGCGTTTAAGATAATTGCGAAAACGTAAACTTTATTATTACAGCATCACATTGAGGTCAATGTGTGTCATATGTACCTGGGGGTGGAATTGCAATCCACCTGCCGATTTTTATGTTTCTAGGTCTTACGGTTTTTGCTGCACAAACACTTTTTAGCAGAGAAAAATAAGACATTTTCACGGGGTCACAATAGGCAACCTTCAAATTAATGACCTCAATAAGCACTTGAAAACACATCACATGCATGAAACCTGAACCTTTATATCCCCAGAGAAGGTGACTTACTGACTGACACTACATAGACATGATTTCCACACACCTTCTCACAAGTTGAGGCAATGACATCACGTGAAAATATTTTGGTGAAGTTCGATCAAACATTTGGCAAAATACAAAATGTTGTGCATACAGTACTAATTACAGCAAGACACTGGACTCAGTTTTTTTGTGATCAACTTTTTATTGAAATTGTCATATGAAAATCGTTGTACATAAGGCACTATAGACAGGGATTCTTGTGCATACAAACAGCATGTAATGCAAACTATACACATCACCATTGCCTTGCAAAGAAAAGGAAGAAGAAAAGACAAGAAACAAAAACACATACATACAGTACATACTCTGAAATATAAAAACGAAAAATAAGTTTAAAAAATAAATAATAATATAAATAATAATATATATAAAGGGGAGGGCATTAGATAATGTGTGTAGGTCTTCTTACATTCTATCAAAATGACACATTGTATCTGTGGGAGGAAGTGTGGATTCGAAAGAGAACCAATGAGGATATCCCAGGCTTCTACAGTGGATGCCCGCGCTTTATGAATTAAAGCTAATGACCTTTCTATAAGAGCAATATCTTTAAACTGGTTCAACCAGTCTTTCATTGATGGAGGCTCAGGGGAGAACCATGAATGTATTATGGTCTTCCTCGTGGCAGTTAAACCTGCAAATATGATTTTCCTAAGGGCTAACCTGGTGTTATCGCTGAGGGTGGAGTCACCATTGAATAAAAACAGGGTGGGCTGTTTAGGGATTGGGAATTCCAAGATATTTTCAAGATCTGTAACCACCTTAGACCAAAGATTAGGAACAGAAGGGCATTCCCAGAAAACATGAAGGTATGTGCCAACAGTATTCTGGCTACAGTTAGTATAGTTTGGACAATCTGTGAGCTTCATTTTGAAACGTCTGTATGGTGTGGCATAAAATGTATGCACAAACTTATAGTGAATGAGCTGATGTGCTGGATTTTTGATGAGATAAATATGTTAGCCAGCAAATGTTGTCCCAGTCAAGTTGAAGGCCCTGTTCCTCAAGGTCACGGTTCCAGGACTCAATCACCCCCAGAGATGTGGCCTTCTTAGAAATTAAATCATTATAAATGATGGACACCAACCCAGCAGAGGATGTTCAAGGATTAACCCAAGTGCTCAGTGGATGAGAGGGTAAAGGCGAATCCCACAGAACTCCATGGGCACGGAATGCTGACCTCAATTGCAGGAAGAGAGAGAATAACACTCTTTAAGCTTCTGGAATAAAAGTAATCCATTTCTATCATACAGCTCTGGAAGACTATGGACTCCCCCAGAGGCCCAACTGTCGTTGAAATATGACCAGAATTCAGTAGTAAATTGTAATTATACCAAAAAGGAGAACAGTCGCAGAGCTTGACATTACAACTCACATATTTCTGGACATCGAACCAAATTTGCTATTAGACTATCTCTGGATGTCAGATGATATTTCCAGTTTATCATAATTTCTGTGTGATATATCAGCGAATTTGGTTATGTGTAAACCTAAGTATGTAAAAGCAGAGTTGTGACACTGAATATTCGGAATATCTGGTAATGTGAAGTGTCTTGCTGAGGCATTCAGAGGAACAAGAAGAAGAGAGTTGAGTGAGTCTGTTCAGAGAACGGACGCTTTTGATCAGATTCTAGTGTCTGTATTTCACTTTCTAATTGCGTTATTCAATGTTTTCTGGATGCCTTTAAATGAGAAGCAATTGAAAAGGATTCTCCATTTATAAAGCATTTAGTTTCCCCAAAGTATTTGGGTCTCTAAATTAATTTCTAAGAATACCATGAGATTATTTTTCAATTGTTTCAAGAACTTAGAATTCTGGAGTAATGTATTGAAGCGCCACCTATATGTATGTTTACAGGTGCTCTGCAGGATCTGAAAATTATATATCACTGGGGCATGGTATGAAATTATAATAGGAAATGGAGTTAATAGTGTGGGAGAGAAACAAATATATAGTCAATTCTTGAGTATGTCTTATGTGTGGCAGAGAAAAAAGTATAATTCTTAATCATTGGTTTCCGGAGGCGCCATGGGTCAGTAATATTCAGATCAGAAATAAATGTGTTGATCCCACAGGATGATTCTTGAGTTGGATGTATGTTTATTGATTTATCTAAATTTATGTCAAACACCTGACTGAAGCAAGACATATTTTTGTATTGTCAAAAGCAGACCTATGTCAGTCTTCCAGCATTGTCTTTAGCAGAACTTTCAATACTCACACACTAAGTTCCTGTCGAATATGATAGCGACTCCGTTTGACCTTTTCACAGCAGAAGTGTAAGCAGCATACTTGTAAAACCTGTTCTGAAATCTATTATTTTCAGGTGTGTTTCTTGGATCAGAGAATTGTAAACACTTGGTGCGTTTAACTGGCGAGTTTAGACCCCGGACATTCCACAACATTACATTAAAGGGTTTATTCCTAACCGGGTTTGTGCCATCGAATAAATAAGAAGAATATGACATGTACGTCTACACAAGAAGGTACCTTTCAAATATGAAATCAAAAATATGAGACAGCGACCTTTACATAAACAGCAAGGCTTCAGCGATAAACATATAAAACATATGACAAAATGTTCCATCTGCAAGAGATAATAGGTTTTCTCTTAGGCTGGAGAGAGAAAAGAGAAAAAAGAAAATGTAATACAAATAAAATCTCTACTAGCTACCTGTTGCTTTTAACTGCGATGCATATCTCCAGTCAGAGTCAGTATAACGTTATGTATCAGAAACCTTACTAGATAAAAGCTTGTAAAATAAAGTAGATCTCTGGTCATCTTAGAATGAACCTAGACATACTTAATGTACCTTAAGTGACACGAAACAGTATGCAGCCTGGAGCAGTCTGCTGTCAGGGGATCAGGTTGACTCAGGTACAGTGTTCACTGAGATTTCTTCATCAACAGATGTGGTGGGGGATGGAGTGTGGGGAGCACTGGGTCTGTTTGGTGCAGAACGTGGAGACCTGTCGAGTGCAGATAAACTTCTCAGCATCTGCTATGTTTTCAAAGAAATGTAGCATGCCGTTGTGCTTGACTTTCAGGATGGATATCTCAGAAACGGGCATAGGCCACTGTTGGCAATCTGTTTCCTTAGCACATCTTTCTGGAGGCTACCCACATCATGTTTGACCGCTCTCATGTTCACTGTTGTAGTGTCAGCATGATGTTCATTTTGTAAATTATGGTCACATTTTGAGTAAAATAGACAATGAAGCAGGGTATGCTTTAGGGTGTGGCTACCTCGTGACTGACAAGTTGCTGTCAATCAGGATAGAGGCGATGCGTATCCACTGCACTGTGTACATTAACTAGTCGTGAACTTGTTTTTGGGACCCTATTTCAGTTCATGAAAGTTAATTGTAACAAATGTCTTGTTCAACATTTGGTATACTAAAAAACACTCAAGTAGTCGGTTGTTAATTTTTCCAGTAAGTACATTTTGTTTTAAGCCTGTTTTTCGCTAGCCAAAATTTGCATCCCAATTAATATCACAGTTAATGTGAATTACAGAAGCACCTTGCTAACCTAGCTGGCGCTAGCTGATAACTTAGCATTTGCTAAGCTCCCCAGCTCCACCCCCTCGTCCAAATATGGTCACTGGTTGCAAAAAACCAAGATGGTGATGGCCAAAATGGCAATATCGAGGCTTCAAAACGGTAGTCCACAAACCAATGGGTGACGTCACGGTGACTATGTCCACTTCTTTTATACAATCTATGGTCTGGACCAGACATGGGCAAACTACAGCCCATTTTTTCTTTGAAGTCCGATCAAAGGCTGTCTGCCTAATATGCCAAGAAACCGTCTCGGTTTTCAAAGAGACGATCACTTTGCTACAAAGCATGCTAACTATGCTAGCAAGTAGTCAGCGCAGGAACGGGCGGCTACGGCTCAGAGATTGGCAGCTAATTTACAGACTCAGCAACGTTTTTTTCACCAGCAAACTGCGATTCAAGAGTCAAGTACCAAGGCAAGTTTTTTGCTGGCATTCAAATTAGCAAAAGCTAGCAAGCCTTTCTCCGAAGGCGAGTTTTTAAAAGAATGCATGGTAGAGACGGCAGGTGTCTTGTGTCCGGAGAGCCAAGGCAAGTTTGAAAAAATCAGTTTGTCACGCAGAACTGTGACTCGCCGTGTGGAACTGATTGACGAAGATATAGCCAGCCAAATAAACAAAAAAGCTGAGTCCTTCAAGTTATATTCACTAGCACTGGATGAAAGCAACGACTTAAAAGACACTGCTCAGCTCCTAATTTTCATCCGAGGGATTAATGATAGTTTTGAGATAACGGAAGAGTTTTTGAGCATGGAGTCCCTGAAGGGAACAACTCGGGGAGAGGATTTATATAACACGGTGTCTGCTGCCATCGAGAGACATAAGCTACCTTGGAGTAAACTTGCCAATGTCACGACGGATGGATCACCAAATTTAACTGGAAAAAACGTTGGGCTGCTGAAAAGAATCCAGGATAAAGTGAAAGAGGAAAACCCAGAGCAGGATGTTATTTTCCTTCACTGCATCATCCATCAGGAATCGCTTTGCAAGTCTATATTGCAGCTTAATCATGTCGTGAATCCAGTCGTTAAACTTGTCAACTGTATACGCGCACGGGGACTTCAGCATCGTCAGTTCATCAAGTTCCTAGAGGAAACTGATGCGGATCATCAGGAGTTGCTGTACCACTCTCGTGTCCGCTGGTTGAGTTTGGGCAAAGTGCTTCAACGAGTGTGGGACCTGAAAGAGGAGATTGGCGCATTTTTGGAGTCGGTGGGGAAATCTGATGAATTTCCTGAACTAAGCAACAAGAACTGGTTTTGGGATTTTGCGTTTGCTGTGGACATATTTTCACACTTGAATGAGCTGAATGTAAAACTACAGGGGAAAGATCAGTTTGTGCACGACATGTACAAACATGTTACAGCCTTCAAATCTAAGCTAACTTTATTCTCCAGACAAATGGCAAACACATCTTTCACTCGTTTCGCCACACTTCGCACGCAGAAAGAGGCGACCCGAAACGCAAAGAAATACAGCAAATTACTGGATGACCTGCACGGAGAATTCAGCCGTCGCTTCTCTGACTTTGAAAACATTGAAAAGTCACTTCAACTGGTGTCCTGTCCCCTGTCGCAAGACCCTGAAACCGCACCACAAGAAGTGCAATTGGAACTGATCAATCTTCAGTCTGACTCAGTCTTAAAGGAGAAGTTCAACTCTCTTAATCTGAATGACTTTTATGCTTCACTTAACGAAGCCATGTTTCCAAACCTCCGGAAGACGGCACAGAAGATGCTGACTTTGTTTGGTTCGACCTACGTATGTGAGCAGACATTCAGCATCATGAACATCAACAAAGCCCCTCACAGATCCAGGTTAACTGACCAACACCTCGGATCTATCCTGAGAATTGCCACAACAAAACTTACTCCAGATTTTGATGAACTGGCAAAACAAGGAGTTCAACAACACTGTTCCCACTGAAACTGAACTTGCGTTTTTCTGCTGTTTATTGATGCACTGGCAAAAAAAAATAAATCAACAAGTTGTTGATCTTTTGGCACTTGATGAAACTGAATTTGTGTTTTTCTGCTGTGTTTATTCAACTGAAATTTAATAAATTAATTATTAATTTAATTAATGCATTTGGAAAACAATTTGTACAATGAGCCTTGCATATTCATGCTTTGCTACTTGTTACAGGCCAAATCTCTAATGTAATATACACACACACACATATATATATATCCTGGCCCCGCCCCTCTGTCAAATTTTAGAACCCATTGTGGCCCGTGAGTCATAAAGTTTGCCCATCCCTGGTCTGGACCCAAAGAATCCAGGGGGGGAAAAAAAGTGTTTCTGAGCGTTACGGTTAAAAAGTTTAAAGAGTTGTGGGTGAGATTTCCAACCTATCTGCAGAGTTTAGGAACTATAGCTGTTATGGTTTCTGAGATCCAGGTACTTTTAGGGAATAAAAAGAAGAAGAATCCAAGCAGATACAGGTCGCTGTTTGGACCCCTAAAAATAATTACTACTATTAGGGTTCAAACCGTGAAGTGGTAGAACCCTATTGAGTTTGTGCCGGTTGTTTATTATTATTATTATTATTATTATTATTATTATTATTATTATTATGCCGCGGCTCAAATTGCCGTGAGCTGGAATGAGCTAGAAACACGAAACTAGGCCCAATAACTGGAAATGATGTGCAGATGGTTCCACAGAAATTTGAGCCCAATCGGCCACATGGTGGCGCTGTAATTAAGGCCCCAAAATGCAATTTTGGAAAGGTCACGCCCCTCACACCGTGATTCCGATTGTCTTGAAATTTCAGTCCAGCTTAACATGCTCTACAAAAAAGCCTCTTGGATCATTATTGATGTTTTGCTAATTTGCATAATGTGAAAAACAGTAAAAATTAATACAACTTTGAATTTTGACTAATCTACAGCATTGTGGGACTGAGATACACGTTTCTATTATAAATGAGCAAGCTTGTTCGAAAAACATGGCCGCCATTAATCAAAATATCTTCGCAAAGGGTGGGGCTTAGAAGGAAATTGGCTATAATTCATTAACAATGAAAGGGGGGCCACAAATGCCAAAAAACTATACCTCAAAACCAGGTAGACAGAATTTCACCAAATTTGGTATGCATGCTCTAGGGGCAAATATTAAACAATATCTAAAGTGGCATATTGATTGGTGAGCATGACACATTGGCTCATAACTCAAGATGCCTTTGAGTAATCCTGATTAAACTCACCATCGACATCGCACACTATCTCCTGAACATACACACTACATTTCGTTCAAATCCGATGAAGGGGGGATGAATGGCGGAACTTTGAGTGCGCAATTATTGAAACGCTGCAGGCTTCGTGATGATGGAACAAGTGTGTGACTGAACAATCACTCCTTTCAAACAGAATTAAGCAAGCTGAAGTTACTTTGCTTGTTGCTGCCTACAGTTTTAATTTTGGCTGATCGAGCTGCTTCCTTCCGTTGAGCGAAATAAAGGTTTGAACCCGCCCATTGCTACCTGCAGCTATATTTATTATTATTATTATTATCATCATCATTATTATTATTATTATTATTATTATTATTATTGTTAACTTTATTTTTATATCACCTTTTAAAACAATGTTACAAAGTTCTGTATATAGCAAAAACTAAATTAAAACAAATCAGAACCACAATTAAAATCTAGCAAATAAATGAATGACATTGAATAAAATACAGAAAATACAATAAAATAAGATAAAAACAGTAAAAAGAACAAATAAAACACATTAAACATGGTGGAACTGGAAAAATAAGACTTTTAGGAAGCGATTTAAAAGATGTTACTGATTCTGCAGCTTCAGATCCTCAGACAGAGAGTTGCAGAGCTGAGTGGCCCTCACCACAAAAACCCTCACCTTTAACCTTGTGCCAGGACTTAAGAACAGCCAGATCTGAGGCTGCACTCTGGCCTGTAGGTGAGCAGCAATTCAGCAATATAACCTGGAGCTAAACCATGAAGTGCCTTAAAAAGGTAATCGGGAACATTTTAAAATCAATACTAAAACTGACTGGTAACAGAGGCCAGAACATGATGATCTTGTCTCTTTGAATTTGTTAAAAGCAGAGTGGCTGCATTTTGTATTAACTGTAGGCGTGAAATTGATTTTTGGCTTAACCCTGAATACAGTGAATTGCTATAATCAACACGATATAAAAGCATCTATGACCTTCTCAAGATCAGCGTGAGAGAGGACTTACAAAGCAATTCTTTCTTACAGTAATTAACAAATGTTTCAGTATTTCTTTCAGGTTATATAACTCCCCAAATCAGTGCAGTTGGCCTTCTCAGATGTCTTAATCATCCAGGCCATTATCAATTCAGAATACAGATTCAAAAATATTAGCCAATATTAGCCAATATTTTGGCAATGCATCTTAACATAGCTTTGCTGAAGTTAGTGGTTACTGATCGAACTGGATCGCCAATGTTCCTCAAATATTGGAACATTATCAGCAGTCATACTGTATCTTGGGTATAACAAGAATAATAACTTTAGATGCAGAGAAAGCATTCAAAATAGTCAATTTTTTTCTTGTAGTGATATTTGTTATTAATTAGGTCAAATTGTTTTATCTCCACAAGCTGCTGTATCGGTCAATGGCTTGTCATCTCAGGTATTTCCAATAGGTGGAGGTACAAAACAGGGCTGTCCCCTGTCTCCTTAATGCCTTGGTCATACATAGAGCCTCTAGCTGAAACTCTAGTGACCAAGTAAGTGGGATTAAAAGTAGTACCAAAACACATCAGATATCATACACAGATGACACACTTTTGTTTATGAGTGATCCATCAAAATCTGTACTAGCTCTAATCAACGTCATTGATGAATTTTGTATGTTTTCTGATATAAGATAAATTATGAAAAATCCGTCTCCCTGCCACTTGGAAAGGGTTGAGATGTGTTTCTCTGAACATTTTCCTTTTAAGTTTGCTTATAACGGATTTAAATATCTTGGTATTTCCTCTTCCCAAGCTTTCTCAAGTAAATAAACTAAATTTTCTGCCTATAGTGAATTTAATCAGACCTTCAGAAATGTTTAAATGTACCAGTATCTTTACTAGGTTATGCTGCAAATATTAAAATGAATGTCCTACCTTATCATTTTGTTGTATCCAATACAGATGTTTCCTCCTTTGAATACTCTTAAAGCCATTTAAATCAATACATAGTGCAATTCACTGACACTTTTGCACACCAACCACATCATTATATCTTGACTAAAAGACGTGTTGATTTTGCTGACGTGGTTAGTCAAAAGTTTAGACCACAGATAAACTTCAAGGTTTGAAATTTGATTTGCTCATCACATGGCATGATTAACATCCCCCTTACCTGAAACTTTGGGTAGAGTGCAGCATTGCCTGACAGCATGTCCCGAACATAGGCGATAGAGGAGGCCACACGGTCCCAGACTATGTAGTCAGTCTCATTTGTCAGGTACTTGGTAAGGTTGAAGGCATTACCATAATCTATAATGTCTGCCCTAAACAGTGAAATTAAACAGTATTTACAATCTCCGTAGGATTGGCGACATGAATGTTCACATGAATGTTTGTTTTTGGATAAAATCTTACCTTGCAAGAGCAAAAACATCATCAATGTAGCTTGTTCGATCAGCTGCATCAAACTCCTATTTGAGAGAAAACTGAGTCAAATAGAAGATCAACATAACAGCAACAGTGAGTTCTTAGAAGATTATGGTGTTAGTAAACCTTTCCGAGAAATGATAGAACAC
Source organism: Siniperca chuatsi (assembly GCF_020085105.1). Classification (NCBI taxonomy): domain Eukaryota; kingdom Metazoa; phylum Chordata; class Actinopteri; order Centrarchiformes; family Sinipercidae; genus Siniperca; species Siniperca chuatsi. The sequence goes on along the minus strand of NC_058056.1, from coordinate 3,293,923 downwards.
AGACACCAAAGCATTTATTTATTGAGTTCTCTGGCTCTGGTTCTTCATGTTATTACTTTTCCCCTCCATGCTCAGAAGTTGGCATCGAAGGTAAAAAGCAAAATATAAGAATTTATCTCTAAAATTTTAAATAATGTGTAACGCATATATGTAGTGTTAAATGTAAGATTGGTTGAATGTAGGTTCAGTGTGGGTTAAATATTGATACTAAAATGTTTTAGCTAGACACAAGGAATCTTCTTGCAGTGTAAAGGTATTAATAGTGTGATAGATTTCAAGAATAAACTTTGAGAAAAATGTAATAATGTTATAAGAATAAAACAGTAATTTTACAAGAATAATTGTAATATTACAAAATAAAGTAGTAATATTATTTTTTATAGTCATAATATTTCAAGAAAAATATCAATACAATATAAATTCTTAATTACGAGAAAAGAAAAGGTGTTAGACTATTATTCACATTTTCACATTGGTCAGTTAGGGAGAATTACATTACATGTGTATGTTTTAGCATTTTTTTCTTATTTATATTATTCAACATAGCATATGCTAAAGCGGATGTATGATTTTGGTGTCTATACTCTCACACCTAAGCTAACTAACAGTATAATCACCCAAAGTTTGCTTAACATCTCTAAGCAGACTTGAATCAAATAAGTATTAGTAAGTAAGTGTTAAACAGCACAGGATGAGGGTGAGCAATGTTAAGAGCAGTCAAACATACTGAGACATACTAGAAATACTGCAAAAAAAACAAATTACAACTAAAAATGAAAATATACTAGGTAGTGCGTACACATGTAACGTGTGTAGATCACTAAGAACAGCTTTACCGAGTGGTTATTTTGAAGCTGTTGACTGATAGCGTTCCACATGTGGTTGTCATGGTTGACTCTGTAGAATCCAATGTGATCATTGTTAACCTTCAGCAGCCCATCCACTGAGGGCGAGTAGTTACTGATGACATGCTCTGGAAATCAACACAGACATTGTAAGTATAGTGTTAGTGTGTGAAAAATGGACATTTTGGCTGGATCAGTCAGTTTCTGCTATAAAATATAAACCCTCCGAGTTAAGAAAAAAGACCATAGTTTTTATTTATATATACACATTTTTATTCTCTTTCCCATTCATTTGTTAGGCCTCATTTATTTTCTCACTATTAGGATGACAAAATAGATGACATGTCTTTAATAAAGACTGATTGATCATATCCAGTAAACGGGTTATGTCCCACAGTGTTTTAAAATAACTATAGTGTTGTGTGTGCTGTGTAGTAGTATGTGGACCCAAATGCAGAGTACCATGAAGCGGTATGAGGTGAAGTAGCCGGATGGCTACAGTGTTTATTGGGGTGATATGGTTTACAGGCAGGTACAGGCAGACCGGTAGACAGAGAGGTAACGAACAGGTAACAAGAAAATGGGTTACCGGCTAACAGTGGTGGAAACAGGGAAGTGAGTCCAAGGTGGCTAAGCAGTCCAATAGGGAGCAAGCAAAATACACAATCCAGAATATAACCAAGGTCCATGGGAGACAAAGAATCCAAAGCAGAACTCACAGTAAAAATGTCGGGGAACTGGGTACAGGAACCAGGTACAACAAAAGTGCACCAAACGGCGACACACACAATGTCAGGAACACTCACAAGCCAGGAACAAAACTCACCATAGGAGCAACATCAGATAGGAATCACACCAGACAGTAGAAACAATGACCCAACACTGAACAAACACAGAGACCCGGACTAACAAACAAAGACAGGAAGTAAAACCACAAGACACACAAGGAGAGGGACAAACTACAAAATAAAACAGGAAATGAAAAACCCTCAAACTATAACATATAGACCTATTTCTAACCTTCCGTTTCTCTAAGATCCTTGAGAAAGCAGTTGCCAATCAGTTGTGTGACTTTCTAATTAATAGTTTGAGGTTTTTCAGTCAGGATTTAGAGTGCATTATAGCACAGAGACAGCACTAGTGAAAATTACAAATTATTAATTATCGATCAAGCCAGATGAAACTAACCAGTTAACTAAACTTCAAGCATGCCTTAAGGACATAAAAACCTGGATGACCTGCAGTTTACTGATGTTAAACTCTGACAAAACTGAAGTTACTGTACTTGGCCCCAAACACCTCCGAGACACATTATCTAAAGATATAGTTACTCTAGATGGCATTGCCTTGGCCTCCAGCACCACCGTAAGGAACCTCAGACTGCAAGTCCTAATTATCAGGCTGCCCGAATAAGTCCCTTACGACTCTCCACTTGATCCAGAATGCTGCGGTACGTGTACTGACAAGAACTTGGAAAAGAGATCATATTTCTCCAATATTAGCTTCTCTGCACTGGCTCCCTGTAAAATCCTGAATAGAATTCAAAATCCTTCTCCTCACCTACAAAGCTCTTAATGGTCAGGCACCATTGTATCTTAAAGAGCTCATAATACCTTATTACCCCATTAGAACACTGCACTGCCAGAATCAGAAATACTTTATTGATCCCCAAGGGGAAACTGTTTCATTACAGAATGCAGGGTTACTTGTGGTTCCTAGAGTCTCCAAAAGTAGAATGGGAGCCAGAGCCTTCAGTTATCAAGCTCCTCTCCTGTGGACTCCTCCACAGTTCGGGAGGCAGACACCATCTCCACATTTAAGAGTAGGCTTAAGACTTTCCTCCTTGACAAAACTTAGTTAGGGTTGGCTTGGGTGAGTCCTGAACCATCCCTTAGTTATGCTACTATAGCCCTAGACTGCCAGGAGACTTTCCATGATGCACCTCTTTCATCTCTCCTCCTCTCCCTCTCCATCTGTATGCATTTATCTCCCATACCTGCATTTTACTAACTCGACATCTTCTCTCTCCCATAGTTTTGTGCTTTCTTGTTTCTCTCCTCTCTCCTTTTGTCGCTTCCAGCAGGTATTTCTGCCTCCGGAGCTGCAGAGTCTGAATCTGTGATTGTGGGCCACCTGCTGCCCCCGTGTTCCTGCTCGACAACTGCTACTACAATTGTTATTATTAGTCTTATTACTATAATTATCATTATTATTCCTGTCACTATCATTCCTATTATTACTACTTTATTAATATCAATATTACCACTACCATTACATTATTTTAAAATGCTAGGTGGAATTTGCATTGTGCTTTCCCTTACCCCCCCGGCTCATAGTGGAATTTGTTGGGTCTCTGTGTCATAAAGAGTATGGTCTAGACCTGCTCAATAGGAAAAGTGCAATGAGATAATTTTAAGTTGTCTTAAAGGCAGTGTATGTTTTTGATTATTTTGAATGTTTTTAAGATATTTACACAATAGTTAAATGGAGCATACTACCTTTGCTGGACTTGTCAAACATCGCTAACATATTCTTGTTGCTTTTCACAGATTGCCATTTGACTGGAATTGTCCAGTTGTACCTGTAACACAAACACATCCATTATTATTAATGAGCTGGTATACAAAACCACACATACAACAAAGACACACATAGTGGCATCTAGCGGTGAAATTGCAGATTGCAACAATTTGAATACTGCTCGCCTCACCCTCCCTTTCCAAGCATGTAGGAGAAACCCAAGGTGGCTGCGAAACTCTTGAAAAACACGATCCGCCCTATCTAGCTCTTATTTTCAGGTGATTATACACTAATTAAGACATACTGATTAATATTATACTCCATTTTTGCCAATAGCTTCTCCTAAATGTTACACACTGGACCTTTAAATCTTTTTAGGCCATCTTTAAAAATAGATTTTCATTTGATTCTGCACTGCTTTGCTTTGGTAAAAACCAACTCCTGAGAACAATATTAGTTGCTAAATGCTTCACTAGGTTCACCAGCTAGTCTCTAACTTTGTCTGATGTTTGGTGCTGGGAAGTTGGTGTACAATGGGTTTATTAGAGCTTTTTCACTAAGAAACAGCTGCCTGCTACTGCTGGAAACCAGGCTGACTCAGGGTGAACCAAAACAATGAACAGAAAGATGCTATAAAACTCTGTAGAGCTGAGGGGAACTGCAGATTTGGTGATCATTCTCTAGAGAATTTGATACTTTCTAAATCGCAATAAATTCTACAACTCCTGTCTGTGTGTACTCAATGTGGGTTACATTCAAATTACTTCGAACGATTTATGGGTTTGTTTGATCTCGTTCGAACTGTTAGAAAAAAGTGACAGCCCTAATAACTCACTGTTGCTGCTATAGCAACATAACTGTTTGGTCCATGACATGACTTGTCTTCATTGTTAGTTAGCACATGCCTTAAACAACCTCAAGCTAAATTTAAAAGCTGATAGCTAAATAAGAGCCATTGAGTAATTGTGCGATTCATAATACGAATAGTCAATTATTCGTTTCAATAATCGATAGAATATTCAACTATCAAAATAGTTGTTAGTTGCAACCCTAACCAAGAGACATCAAATTAAACTTAAATGTCTTAATAACGCTACAGACTTCTGTACTTCATGGTCCATCCAAGTGGCGTTCAACTTGAAAGAGAACAGAGCAAAAATTAGAAAGGAAGTGGGTCTAATATTTACCATTTTGAGCATCATTTGTTATCTTGAAACAGTATCAGATGAAAGTGTGTTAATTAGAAATAACCTAATGATTAGGTCGTAATAGAAACACAGCTGTAGGATACACAGCTCTGAGGATATAAAGCGTTAAAAGGGGGCTTTTTATCTTCTTTGTATCACTGACCAAAGAGGTGAAGGAGGCTGGCTGGCATCAGCTTCAGGATCCAGGAGGAAACGCTTTTGGCTCAGTTTGGCATTCGTCTCTGAGACAGACAGATCTAGCACAGGATAACCCATCTGTTTGGTCCATGTATCCATTACCTCTGCAACCGGCAACCCACTCACCTGGGCGCAGAGAGGAGAAATTGGCTACTGTTCAGAGAACTTCACAAACAAAGCTTAAAGCAATATTTCAACATGGTAAATATGCTTATTTGTTTTCTTTCTGAGAGTGAGATGTTCAGATTATATAAGTGCATGTAAGGCTGTTGACCCTGATGGTATCCCCAGATGTGTGCTCAGGGCCTCCAAACTACCTCCATCATGCCAGTGTCTAAACATTCTTTTTCCTCTTACCCATAGTCCTATTTATTTGTTGTGCTCTAGATGGATAAATAGCATTACAGGAAAAATATGTATTTGATTTTGGGGGTCGACTGTACCTTTAATGACTTCTGCCCTATTGCACTCACCCACTCACTGCTAGTCTGGCTCTGTCCATAGTTCAAAAAGACAACTACCAAAACCTCTAAAGCTCACTGATTAACACACTATACTATTATCGTTTAGTTTTATTCCATACACAAACAGATCTATAAAAATGACAATTTGTGGTCTAAGGAAGGGTTAAGGAACTTGTTGAATAACAGCAATGTGCAGTGACTATGTGCAGCTTTCTGGCATGGGCAACTTCTGAAAAAAATTGGCCCCTGGGATACATAAAGCCAGTAAATGTTGCCGGGTTTGGTATATACCTGTACAGAGACCAAGACAAAAACCTGCTCACTTACCATATCTGAAAACCCACGCTATAGCTGGAGACGTCATTAAAGGTTTTTTGGGAGGGAGTTTTTCCTTATCCAAATCAAGGGTGTAAGGATAGAAGGTGTCAAATGCTGTACAGATTGTAAAGCCCCTTGAGGTAAATTTGTGATATTGGGCTATATAAATAAAACTGACTTGACATGTATACACTGTTCTGTTATTCAAGAAATAGTTCCAACTAATAACTCCTCCTGAAACCACAAATTGTAATTCTTATATCTGTTTGTGTAAAGATTGAACCAATGGGATTGGTGCATTTTTAAACTTTGGACAGCTAGCTGTTTCCCCCTGCTTCCAGTCTTTACGCTAAACTTGGCTAACTGCATCCCGACTCCAGATCTGTACTTAACACACAGACATGACACATCTCACCTCACTTTCATAAAGAAAGCAAATTTGCATTCTTTCCCAAAATACTGAACTTTTGTCTTGTCAAGTAAACATACACTGGCGAGAGATGCCCAGAAGTTGGCCGTTTTGGCGTTTTTGAGGTAGTAGTCTTTCAAATATGTCTGGTGAAAAAATAAAAATAAAAAAATAAACAGGCTTTCATCAATGAGTTACTGGAACACTTGAAACTTTAACGAGCATTAATCAAAAGAGCTACATCCATTGTTAAATATCTGTCACGAAGCTGCAATAGTCTGTGATTTACCCGACAGCCGTCTCTGAACATGTCTTTACCCATCCAGTCCTCCAGCATTCTGAGAATGGACGCTCCCTGGATAAAGTTGGACAATTTTCATTACAAATAGTATTTTGTTGCATGTTGCAAATTTTCTGCATCTTGTTGATAATGTAACTGATGTGTCATTGTTCCCATGGGAAGCAATGTTTTTCTGAACCTTAAGACCTTTAACATGTGAGGTTTTCCCGTAATAGTACCTTGCTGTATGAGATGGCATCAAACACAGAGGTGATCTCTGCTGGGGTCGACACAGCCACAATGATAGGGTGAGAGGAGAGGAGGGCGTCGTCCACCATGACAGGAAGCACATCACTGATGATCATGATGTCTCGCTGTTTACCACAGGAGGACACAAGGCAAGTTTCAGGGTACTAAAGTCCTCAAAATGACTGGTCAATGGGCCTAATACTTTAGTTTACTTTGTTGTGCCTTTAAAAGGAGAACTCACCATGCCCCAGCTTGGTTCAGCTTTCTCCACACCAATGTACTCAAAGAAACTGGCAAAGCCCTCATTAAGCCAGAGGTCATCCCACCAATCCATAGTCACAATGTTCCCAAACCACTGTAAAAAGATGATTGATATGAGTTTTGAGGCTCTAAACAAAGGAAATTACATCAAGGGATTTATACTAAAATACAATTCACCATCAATGAAACTCACTAATTTGAACTCGGGGCTTGGAAGAGCTGCCAAAAATGATAGTAAATGACATATACCGTCATGCTAAAGCGAGCAGCTCTTCCATGCCCTGTGTGTAAAAAAGATCTATAGCTACTTATTACCTAAGCTGTGAGAATCAGGCTAATGTTGGTGGGTTAGGGTTAATTATCAAAAACACTATATACAAAAACAAAGTAAGTACTTTTAACAATATGTACAAAGCTAACTGTGAAAAGTGAAGTAACTGTAAGGTGATCACTAAGGTTGGAGGCGACGGTAACGTTACTAGAGTTGACAGGAAGTAAACATATGTGCAGTTCGTAAAATGGATATACATCACACTACATGGTGCAAGTAGAGAATATTACCATGAAATTAAATAGAAACACATAGTTTAGCATTTTGCAGCCCAGATTTCCTTTTTTTAATGCATGCTTGCTGTTAATTCTAAGTAATAAACAAATTATAAAACTATTTTACAGAACTGTCCTATAAAATTACTTCTACTCGTGCGCGCGAGACATACGGAGGCAGAACAAAGAAACATACACACATTCCTTTTGGCACGCACACATACACACACACACCCTTTATTCTGTAGTTTAGTATTTAGCGTTTAACTAAACATTGTGTGTTTTTGCTTTGTTTATCTTTTAAATAAATGCTTGTGTATAATTATGCTGGCCTCTTTAATGTTGCACAAGAGTGAGTAATTTGCCAACCTCTTGGCAACCCCCCACTCCAAATCCTTCAACCTACTAGCTATCAATGGTAATTTTGGTTATAGTTATTAATTGAATTATTAATCTGAGTTCCAAATTGATATTTTAGTGTATTTTACGAGACTCAGTCAAATTAATTCATGGTAAATGGACTGTACTTATATAGCGCCTTTCTAGTCTTTCTGACTACTCAAAGCGCTTCAACTACATATTTCATTCACCCCATTCATACAGCGATGGCAGAACTGCTCATCAAAATAACTAAGCATTCACAGACTGAAGGCACAGCCCTCACAATTTCAGTGTCTTGCCCAAGGACACTTTGACATGTGGGCTGGGGGAAGCCGGGATTGAACTGCTGACCTTCCGATTGGTGGACGACCTGCTCCACCACTAAGCCACAGTTGCTTAAGCCGAGGACTTTCTTCATCAAAGTTATTTATGATTTATCTTTGATAATTCTGATAACCATAATTAATTGATTGCACCTACACAAGTGGGTGCCCCCCTTTAACCATTGTAAGTCCCAACAGTACTATCTTATATCAAAAGGGGGGAAAGTGCAACCAGCTATTATCACAACGTGTACGCACAATAACTACGGCAACTGCTCTTTAAAAGATACAATAGCGTTTATTTACCCTTAGCATTGATTAACAATCAATAATTTCGACCAACAACTGTGGCAATTACCATGGAGAGAGACATGATGAGCCTCCTTTCGTAAACGGGTTACTGTGGAATGGCAACGGGCAGTGTGGAGCACTAGACTTTATAGAGTTGGTGTCATCATAGCTGTGCGCAAAGATTTCATGGACTGTCTCACGCATTTCGTCCAATAGGAGTCCGTTGTTTAGATTGAACTGAGATCTCACGTTGGGTTCAAACGAGATCTCGTCTCAATTTCTTATTCAGGTGCAAATTAACGGCTGTGTCGGCGTGGCGACTTCCCATTATCTGTACTTTGTTTCTCAGTCAAGCCACTTAGTGAAGGCTTTGGTTCTTTCCAGGTAGGCCTGTCTTTTGTCCCTGACATGTGGTGAAGCTAGGCAAGACCCAACACACTTTTGGCTGTGGACAAGATTCAGTGATTAATGCATATAACTGAGGTCTCTTCCAACATTGGTAAATCTACAACCATTTTGTCTTTGCATGGTGAAAGCCAAAATGTGAATAAAGCATTGTGTCCTGGAGAAGGCTTTTAATTTGAAACATATGTAGTAAATATTGAGTTTCACTGATGGCAACTTAACCACACTCAAACATCAGAGTAGACGTGACTGGCGTGACAAGGATTTTAAATGTTGCCCCAGTTATCATTTGTGACTCTACCTTTATTTGAATACCGGATTTTGTTTTAAAAAATTACAGTAATAATGGTATTACAACTAGATTTGGACACCTGCCCCCTCTACAAGACAGGATTCTTTCATCTTATACTGTGCATATTACAAAATAAATTAACACTTTTTAATGCCCTGCTGTGGATGAACAAAATTATTTAATTGGATTGAATTGAAATAAATTAAATTACCTCAAACCAGACAGGATAAACCTTGGGCCTACAGGACCTCTGAGGGTCTGGGGACCTGGAATATTTGCCCACTTTGGTAATCCAACCTTGCATATGTGTATATTCAACCTTAGATCTCATAGCTCCTCTGAAAAATAGACCAAACTCAAAGAAGACGGTGTAGTCCCTCATTCGTCCAGGAGTGTTCAATCGTAGAAAAGGTTTCAGTCCAGACTGGGGCCATCTTGGAAACAATTAGGTCAGTTTCAGGTGAAACTAGCTATTAGCAGATACTCAGGTAGATTCCTTCCTGAGGGCAGGGCTTATGTAACACAGAGTAGCTTATATTTCTAGTTCCCGTCCCATTTTTTCACAATTGAGAATGACTTCCGGATGGGAGCCGAAACGTCTTGATTCTGAAAACAGTGTCCAGATGACTATGACTGAAACCTTTTCTACGATACAAACTCAAAGAAAAGAAAACAGCCATGGTTAATTGACCAGGTCCAGGTCCACTTTGTGGCCATGAAAGAGTTATTACGCCTTTATAATAGGATGGTGAAGGATGCAAGAACATGTCATTTCTCTGCACTTATTTCTGCCCATCAGCACAACCCCAGATTCCTATTTAAGACTGTGGATCAGTTAGTTAACCCTGCCTCTCCTTGTGCCCCTGCTGATTGTGATGCTGATTGTGAAAAGTTTCTTTTGCACTTTGCTGGAAAGGTGGAGATAATAAGATCCGATATCACCCCCTATCCTGCCTTTTTAGATGTGGATCACCGCTCAGGGATTCTTTGAGCAATTTTTCTGCTGTTATGCTGCCTGAACTCGCAGACATCATGTCGCTTATGAGAGTATCTGCCAGCCCTCTGGACAAAATCCCAACTAGGTTTTTATTGGAAGTTATGGCTTGTATTGCGCCCCTTTTACAAATTATTTTTAACAGCTCGCTCGTCTGCTGGCCGCGTCCCTGATTACTTTAAAACAACTGGTGTCCAGCCAGTCCTAAAATAACCTGGGCTTGATCCCACCCTCCTGGATAACTATCGCCCAATCTCCAAATTGCCTTTTATTTCAAAGATTCTCGAAAAACTTGTATCTAAGCAGCTTCTTGCTACTGTGGAAAACAATAATACCTTTGAAAAGTTCCAATCTGGCTTTCGTCAACACCACAGCACTCAGACAGGCCTTCTCAAAGTCACTAATGACATTTTAATGAATGCAGACGCAGGCATGTGTTCAATTCTTGTGCTGTTGGACTTAAGTGCTGCCTTTGACACAATTGATCATGGCATTCTTTTAGATAGACTGAGGCACTGGGTGGGCATATCTGGCACTGCACTAGACTGGGTCTCATCTTATCTGTCCAATAGGAAATTCTGTGTCAGCATTAATAACTTCATGTCATCCTTTTCCCATATCAAGTATGGTGTGCCACAAGGTTCAATTCTGGGACCACTTCTGTTCTCCTCATACATGCTTTTTTTGGGTGATGTAATCCGCAGACATGGTATTTCTTTTCATTGTTATGCAGATGACACACAGTTGTACCTCCCTGTCAAGCCCACCGACCTTAGTATGCTGAGTTCTCTGCAGGACTGCCTATCTGACATAAAAATTGGATATCGATAACTTTTCTTCAGCTCAACTCAAATAAAACTGAAATCTTTGTTATTGGGCCCCAACACATCACTAAACAAATACTGCCATCTACTGGTAACCTGTCACAACATATCAAGCCTGTTGCAAGAAATCTTGGTGTCTTGTTTGATGTTTGAGCAACATATCACTAAACTTGTCCAATCATGTTTTTATCACCTCACAAACAAAAATCTGATCTATTTTAAATCTTAGTGATGCAGAAACTGTTGTACATGCTTTTATCTCCTCACGCCTTGATTACTGTAACAGCCTGTTCACTTGTCTTAATCAAAAAACTTTGACACGACTGCAGACTGTACAAAACACAGCTGCTAGGCTGTTAACCAGGACCAAGAGGTATGATCACATCACACCTGTTTTAGCCTCTTTACATTGGCTCCCTGTTTGTTTTAGGATTGATTTTAAGATCTTGTTGATTACTTTTAAGGCTCTTCACGGCCTGGCTCCAGACTATATTTTAGACCTTGTAATCCCTTATGAACCTTCACGTACTTTGAGATCTTCAGGCAGGGGTCTCCTGTCTGTTCCTGAGTCCAGGATGAAAACTAAGGGGGACAGAGCTTTTGCTATCAGGGCCCCGAGGCTCTGGAGCAACTTGCCCGAAGAAATTAGGTAGTCTGAATCAGTGTCTTCGTTTAAGTCTCTTCTCAAAACACATTTTTATCTGCAAGCATATCCTGATTTTACCTGAACTGGCTGTTTATTTTATTGTTTATTTTATTGCTTTTGTGTATTTTATGTATTTTATTTCTTTATATTTCATCATTCGCTGTGATATTTTATTTCTCTTGTTGTGAAGCACTGTACTTTGTTTTGATAAGTGCTCTATAAATAAAGTTTTATTATAATTATTATTAAAATTATTACTGTAAAAGGTTCAAGGTTTATTTTTCAGTACATGTAAGAGGAAGGCCTCATAAAAGCTTGCCACCCAGAAGACTATTTGTACATCATCATATTCTAAATGAACCAGTACTGATCCCTCATTCCTATAACTCTGAACAGTTCATAAAACTTTATTGACTGCCTCAAGGCCTCTTATCTCCCATCATAGTAAAATAGCTGATGTCATGGAAGCATCATAAAAAGCTTGAACAACAGCACATCAAGGATTTTAAAGATTTACAATTCAATTACAATACAACACCAGATATAAAGCATTCAAACACCAGCTAAAGTGAAGTGAAGGATGGCTTTTGAGTTGAGGAAGTTATTTGTTACCTACGTATTATTATCATAGCCATAATATGACCTTGATCCACCATGATCAGACAGAGGTTAAAATACTCTTGGCTGTGGACAAGATTCAGTGATTAATGCATATAACTGAGGTCTCTTCCAACATTGCTATATCTACAACCATTTTGTCTTTGCATTGTGAAAGGCATTTAATTATATGTAGTGGGATGTCTGAAGGAACACTGGTTTTGGGGAACATTTTAATTTTACTCCAGTCCCACTGCCATGGCTGTCTAACTGTCCACTAACCCTAGTAATACTAAACTGTTCACTACAGTTTACAATCAGTGTGGTTACTTGCCATGGTGGTGTCCTTTCACCTTTATTGTTTGCCTTATTATTAGAACCACTGGCACAGACAATCTGTTTATTTGAGCTGCATGATTCAATTACCATACACTAGGGTTCGATATTAAACAGGGCCCGTGGCCACAAAAAATTACTCTGTAGCCACTAAATATTACATGTAGGTGGCCCCCTGTGGCCACCTAGGTTTATCCCTATACTGCCAGCCTTCGCCAGCGCAATGTTACAGTTCCACAAACATCCCAATTCCTTCACATTGATTCCTTTGTGGCTTTTAGTTCAACATTCTATTATTCTATCTGTGTAAATTTTACCTCAGCAGTAGCCAGCAAACAGTCGGTGCCGGCTAGCTAGCCAGCTATGTTGGGGTTACTGAAGTATGGGTTTACTAAGCCTATTCAAACTGCTAACGCGATCCTTACAGAAGGATCAGAAACACAAAAGGCTAACTATGAAAAAACAAAACGGCAATGAAAATGTAGGAGTGAATGGAAGCATGAATTTAAATGACTAGAATATGACACATTTAAGGACGTAATGTAATTTACTGCAGTGTGTGCTGCCAGTTTCTTCATGGTGCATGGATACGCAAACAACAAAGCCATGACAAGGTCGATTGTTTTTACTGTAACTTCAGTAACACAGAGAAAATTATACACACTCTTGTATCCTCCTGCCTCGATTATTGTAATGTCTTGTTTACTTGCCCTAACAATCAAGCTATGGAACAGTTTCAAATTGTTCAAAACTCAGCAACTAGACTATTGACCAAAACAAAGCGATTCTTACACATCACACCAATTCTGGCTTCACTGCACTGGCTTCCAGACTCTTTTAGAATCCATTTTAAAGTGCTTTTAATCACATACAAGGCTCTGAATGATCTGGCACCAGAGTACATAACTGAGCTCCTAACACCGTACTATCCAAACAGGCCCCTTAGGTCTGCCACTTTGGTAATCCACTCTTGCATATGTGTATACAGTATTTCACTGTATACTGTAAAAGGTTCAAGGTTTATTTTTCAGTACATGTGAGAGGAGGGCCTCATAAAAGCTTGCCACCCAAAAGACTATTTGTACATCATCATATTCTAAATGAACCAGTACTGATCCCTCATTCCTATAACTCTGAACAGCTCATAAAACTTTATTGACTGCCTCAAGGCCTCTTATCTCCCATCATAGTAAAATAGCTGATGTCTTGGAAAGAAATGTTCCCGGATTGTGTATCATAAAAAGCTTGAACAACAGCACATCAAGGATTTTAAACATTTACAATTCTCAACTCTTTCTGTGGACATGTTTTTCAATAACAAATCTTTTCATCAGTCTGTGAAATAAAAAGATAAAAGCATCATACCATTTCCAAACGAATTGTGAGCTAACCTGATGTAAGTGTTTTTTCCATCATGTGTGCTTGAATTGTGACACCGGGATAAAACTGTACTAAAACTACAGTAATGACAATTTACACATACATAGTTGTGTCCTCCTCTTTTGATTTTAACACAAACACCAGATATAAAGCATCTAAACACCAGCTGAAGTGAAGTGAAGGATGACATTTGAGTTGAGGAAGTTATTTGTTACCTATTATTATCACAGCCATAATATGACCTTGATCCACCATGATCAAGGTAAAATACTCTTGGCTGTGGACAAGATTCAGTGATTATGTATATAACTGAGGTCTCTTACAACATTGCTATATCCGTGGGGTTACTCACAAGGGTGGTGTTCTTTCCCCATTCTTGTTTGCATTATTATTAGAACCACTGGCACAGACAATCTGTTTATCTGAGCTCCATGATTCAATTGCTATACACCAGGGTTCGACATTCACCATGCCCCGATGGCCCGTGGCCACAAAATATTCCATGTAGGTGGCCCCCTGGGGCCATCAAGTAAGAAAAGATAGACTGTGAACTACAAGACTGTGAGAGAATATATGTACCATATGTTTACAAATAACTTAAGTTTCAATTTAAATAAATAATTCTAAAAATGTATTTCAATTCTGTTAATGTCTTTTCATTTATTTAAGTGTCACAGTTAAGTAAGGCTGTGTTAAGTTGCGTTAAATTGCCTTTTCTATATTGTTTTTACATAAGTTCACATTTGGGCCACCCAATTTAGGGGCTTGGTGGCCCGTGGGGCCAGTGCTTGAAAATTTTAGTGTTTAGATTATTTTTTTGGGCTTTTTTCCTTTATTTGATAGGAACAGCTGAAGAGAGACAGGAAAAGAGGAGAGAGAGGGCATGACACGCAGCAAAGTGCCCTGGCCTGGAATCGAATCTGGGCCACCGCTGCAATGACCCAGCCTCAGTAAACGGTGCGCACGCGCTCCACCAGGTGAGCCACCATACTTCTGAATTTCTACCACTCCATCACATCTTCATAAATTTTTTGCAGTTTATCTGGATATAAATGAACTGGTCTAAGAGAGCTTCATCACCTCTGAATGTGGTTAGAAGAAACTTGGAATATGTCTCTGATATTGAAAGACAATAAACCTGTCACTTATCACTAGATGCTTATTTGGATAGATGGCATAAATTCCAAATCCTTTCAAGTCACATATATTTAATATTTAAATTTCTCGGACATATTTTTTGAGTTTTTGCTACCACTGCATTCAAGTTCCAGATATATGCAACTCAACAAAGTGAAAAAAAAAAGTCCTGCATGTGATTTATAGTCCTGCATGCTACTTAACAGTTCTGACTGCCACATGTCACATGAATAAAATACACAAATTATATGATTAGAGTAAGTAATAAATAAGTAGATATTGGTACCTGATGAACCAGCTCGTGGGCGATAACACTGGCTACTCGCTGCTTGTTGTAGGAGGACGACTCGTTCTCATCATACAGCAGGTTGGTCTCCCGGTAGGTGATGAGGCCCCAGTTCTCCATAGCACCAGTACCAAAGTCAGGAATGGCTATCTTATCTGGATAAAAAACGCAAGAGCCCACTGAAGTAACCGTTTATCATGGGCATTCTTCATCCCCAGAGAATTCCTAATTTTATTAAATAATATTTAAAAACTGGTTTTAGGCATCCACCTGATCTTTCCTCTAGCACCACCATTAGATTTCCCTCTTGTACACATGAAAGATGAAAATCTACTGGGTAGATTACCATGTTTACATATTTCCTCTCATGTGTCTGTTGAGGAGGTACTTCAAAACAACCACTACTACTGCTACTGGAAAACAACCTATGAGTACTTCCAAAACACTGTGCTGAATTTCTCATACTGATTTCCTACCATCAGTTATTCCATGATGCCCACTTTGTTCCACTGGATTGGGTAATCGCTCTGTTAACTCTGGTTTACTTTTAGTTCATTTAAGATTCTGTGTTTTGTTTTTTTAACTCTGAAATCCCCCTCACTCTTTGCAAAGGTAACAGTGTTGTGCAAAACATATTAATGTTACTGTTGTAGTTGTTTCTTTTGCATGTACTTTTGCATTGCAACTGTAAATACTTTTGGTCAGTTGTACCCAGGGATGACAGTCATAGCAGTTCTGGGTGGTGTTCTGACCAACTCTGGCTGTTTTTACTATAGTACGTAGCTAGAGGCAACATAATACTTTTCTTTTAGGGGGAACATATATGGGGGTAAATCGATGTCATTATCATTGGAAATGCACAGACTGTGAGTCCCAAAGGTTTTGGGACCACACAACAATAGATTCAAAATCCACAAACAAACTCTTCATGATCCACAAATATTAAACCCAATCCACAAATAGATTCAAAATTCACAAACAAACACATCATGATCAACAAATAGAAATCAGTGACTTGTACATGAAAACCAGAATTTGCATGAATGCAAAATGATTTGTCTGAGCGTGTGGGTCATTTTCTATTTGTAGATTGCTCAGCATTTGTTTTCAGAATTTTGACATTGCTGTTTCGCTGTTTTACAAATTACAATTTCTACAAATGGACTCTTCACAATTTGCAAACAAACAGTCTAACTTGTATTTTCAAACCACTGTTTCAAGTACAGTGTACAAATTCTGTGCAATGCTCAGCATTCAAGTGTCAAATCTGTGTTTGCGGATCACAGTTTATTTGTGGATCGCTTCGCATTTGTCTA
This sequence comes from Siniperca chuatsi, assembly GCF_020085105.1. Classification (NCBI taxonomy): domain Eukaryota; kingdom Metazoa; phylum Chordata; class Actinopteri; order Centrarchiformes; family Sinipercidae; genus Siniperca; species Siniperca chuatsi. The sequence goes on along the minus strand of NC_058056.1, from coordinate 3,277,438 downwards.
CAAATCATTTTGACACTGTTTTACCTCAGAGAGTGAGAATACAATCCAAAAATGTTTAATAAGAGCTGATATGTGTCAGAATGTGTACATCATCTACTGGAGTTCTGGTTCGGAATTAAATAGTAATTGTAGGTTGGAAACACCAGTGAGTCAATGTGTAGGGAAATTAGTAGAAACTAGATTTAAAAAATATATATACATATACAAACACTACAGTTACTTCTGGAGTCATTTTGTGAGAAATTTTTGATTCCGCATCTAAAAAAAGACAATTTGGAAGTGACATAATAACAATAACATAAGGGTGACCCATAGACATACAGTTGTATGCAAAAGTTTAGGAACCCCTGACAATTTCCATGATTTTTATTTATAAATATTTGGGTTTTTGGATCAGCAATTTCATTTTGATCTATCAAATAACTGAAGGACACAGTAATATTTCAGTAGTGAAATGAGGTTTATTGGATTAACAGAAAATGTGCAATATGCATCAAAACAAAATTAGACAGGTGCATAAATTTGGGCACCCTTGTCATTTTGTTGATTTGAATACCTGTAACTACTTAGCACTGATTAATTGGAACACACAATTGGTTTGGTGAGCTCTTTAAGCCTTGAACTTCATAGACAGGTGCATCCAATCATGAGAAAAGGTATTTAAGGTGGCCAATTGAAAGTTGTTGTTCTCTTTGACTCTTCTCTGAAGAGTGGCAACATGGGGGCCTCAAAACAACTCTCAAATGACCTAAAAAAAAAGATTGTTCTACATTATGGTTTAGGGGGAGGCTACAAAAAGTTATCGCAGAAATATAAGCTGTCAGTGTCCACTGTGAGGAACATAGTGAGGAAATGGAGGACCACAGGCACAGTTCTTGTTAAGGCCAGAAGTGGCAGGCCACATAAAATATTGGAGAGGCAAAGGCGAAGGATGGTGAGAACGGTCAAAAACAGCCCACAGACCACCTCCAAAGACTTACAACATCAACTTGCTGCAGATGGTGTCACTGTGCATCGTTCAACAATTCAGCGCACTTTGCACAAGGAGAAACTGTATGGGAGAGTGATGCGAAAAGAAGCCTTTTCTGCACACACGCCACAAACGGAGTCGCTTGAGGTATGCAAACATACATTTGGACAAGCCAGCTTCATTTTGGAATAAGGTGCTGTGGACTGATGATACAAAGATTGAGTTATTTGGTCATAACAAGGGGCGTTATGCATGGCGGCAAAAGAACACAACGTTCCAAGAAAAACACTTGCTACCCACAGTAAAATTTGGTGGAGGTTCCATCATGCTGTGGGGTTGTGTGGCCAGTGCCGGTACTGGGAATCTGGTTAAAGTTGAGGGACGCATGGATTCCACTCAATATCAGCAGATTCTTGAGAATAATGTTGAGGAATCAGTCACAAAGTTGAAGTTACGCCGGGGCTGGATATTTCAACAAGACAACGACCCAAAACACTGCTCAAAATCTACTCTGGCCTTTATGCAGAGGAACAAGTACAATGTTCTGGAATGGCCATCCCAGTCCCCAGACCTGAATATCATTGAACATCTGTGGGGTGATTTGAAGCGGGCTGTCCATGCTCAGCAACCATCAAACCTAACTGAACTGGAGATGTTTTGTAAGGAGGAATGGTCCAAAATACATTCATCCAGAATCCAGACACTCATTACAGGCTATAGGAAGCGTCTAGAGGCTGTTATTTCTGCTAAAGGAGGCTCTACTAAATATTGATGTGATTTTTCTGTTGGGGTGCCCAAATTTATGCACCTGTCTAATTTCGTTTTGATGCATATTGCACATTTTCTGTTAATCCAATAAATCTCATTTCACTACTGAAATATTACTGTGTCCTTCAGTTATTTGATAGATCAAAATGAAATTGCTGATCCAAACACCCAAATATTTATAAATGAAAATCATGGAAATTGTCAGGGGTTCCTAAACTTTTGCATACAACTGTATATACGTAGATGCCGCATTGGCCTTTGGATCGTACGGCACCGTCATCACCATATTGGACTGGTCTGCAAGACTGTAACATGCTGGTCTGCAAACAAATATAAGTAAATGGGAGAGCTGCGTTTTTTCTGCATAAAAAGCACTATAACGTTTACATTTCTCAACCGATTTCAATGAGTCGTTTTTATATTCAAGGATTTATGATCTATGTGGAGTAGGAAAAAAATACTTTTTTTCCCTCTAAAACTTTTGGTGAAAACGGTTCAGTACGTTAAGTTACTGCTTCCGGTTCATGGAAAACCGGTCTGTACGTTGATATGGTAGGATTCAATCAATTAGAAGGTAATTGTTAAAAAGTTGTACTCATAACACAATTTCCTTTAAGATTTTTTCACATTATCAACATTACAGTTACAGTTAAGTTTAAGTTACATCTTTACAAAACATTTGCTTCTGTAGTTCATCAGATAAGAGCTAGCTAGCGTTTCTTAACGCTAAGCAAATCTAATGTTAGCTTATTTATCTTTATGTCTGACATATCGTTTTTAAAACTTGAAATTTACGATATGTGTCTAATATCGCAAACAATAAAGCAGATGTCATGTATTGGGTTTTGGAACACTAATTCTGAGCAACATTTAGCTAACTTTTTTTAACGCTATCTTAAGTTACTTTAGGTGCGCTAACATGCTTTGGAGATTAGCTAGCAGCTACATAAGCTCGTCATCAATTTGTATTGATGTTTCAATAATTAAAGTAGTTTTTGGCATCACTGGGTAACTTTAGCAGAGTTACAGAGGTAAGTAAAATGTCAAGGGGTACTATTAGCTTGGTGTTTTTGGTGTTGTTAACTAAATAAGTCATCCTGTAATAGTCCCTGAGAAAGCTTCAGCTCATATTTCCTGTCAGCTCAGACCAAGACACCACATATGAGACACCACTACTAATATCAGCTATAGGTAAATGTCTGTTTTATTTAAAAACATCCACTGCATGTGACAATCAGAAAGCTTTCTTGGCAGGAATAAGTCTGAAGTTGTACTTGACTTTATGAGCAGAGAGTTGCCACTGCACTTTAAAGGGGCAATATGTAAGAAGTGAGACTACTCTCCACCTGTCAAATTCATACTCCAAATAAATAGGGGGCAGCATATCACATATCAGGTCATAACTGCTGCTAACTTCCGTTATCTAGTTAGCTTAGTTAACCATGCAACTAACTTAGCGGTCCTATTGGCTGACTGAGCACCAGAACCGGAGCTGAGCGAGCAAGCAACGGAACCGGAACTGAACACAGCCTCCGAGATTGACGGAGGCCAGTTTGACGACAGGGAATACAGTACAGAGGTGATTTACAGCGGCTCCGACCAGGACTCTGATTCCGGGGACGAAGAAGACGAAGTTAAGGCAGGACAGGAGAGGCGTCAAGTGGGAGAGGCGCGAGAGAGAAATCGGGAATCATCATCAGAGGCAGTGACACCGTGTAGAGTCGGAATATTTTTCACATCTAACTCGGTAGATTAAGGATTTATTTTGACCAAACCAGAGTTGGTTATTGTTGTTAAAAGACTAACCAAGATGGTTTTGGTGAGTTTTATTTTGTTCCTGTCAAGTTTGAATATAGTGTGTTTTACAATGAGTTAACAAGGCAGGTTAAGCTGGTCTCAGATCGGTGAAAGAGATAAATGTGAATTCAGACATTCAATTATTTTTCTGTTTGATAAGGAAAATATGTTGAGAATATTTCCTTTCTTGACATTTTAGTGAATGTATTTATTAGACTAAATGAGAGCTCGTGTAATGTAGCAAACTCGTCACTCACACACATCTCCCAGCTGGAACTACCTGAGCTATATTATGGGACTTTCGCCTCTCGAGGCACAAGTGGTATTACAACACAGGATGGGCCGACCACTGACGGTAGCGCCAACAAGAGGCAAGAGCAAAACAAAATTGCTGTCTAATCATAATGCGATGAACAAACATCTAACACTTTTCGTCTTTTGTTGCAGATGGTGCTGATTGATCATGAAACTCCATTTGGAAATGTGTCATCTGTTGTTAAGAGCTGCTGTTATTTTTTTGTTAGTTTACGTGGCTGCGGGTAACTGTGATGTCACTATTTTGGTGTGAGCGCCATCTTTGGGCCAACTGGCACTACTTCTTCCTTCAGTCTATGAGGAGGGAACCACTGAGAGAGGTGGAAAAATTATGCATCTGATTGTTGGTGGGAAAAAAACACAGTATTTTGATAAAGTAGATTTTTCCCTGTGTGAGATCCTTACATACTCTTACATACTACATGAGATGCTCTTCCACTTTAGTGAGTCTTTAACAAACTGTCTATAACTATTCTATATAATCTTCTGCTGATATCTACTGTACATCTTGACAGCACAATCCCAGCGTTTCTTGAGAATCTTAAACACTGATGCCAGAAAGGCTCAACTTTGGAATTTGTTAGTAACCCTGAAGTTTAATTATGTAGATCAAAAACATGCTGGTTGTTGTCAGATGTGTGAAATACACATTACAGTTAAACTGAACATCAATCAATCAATCAATCTTTTATTTCTATAGCACCTTCCAACAACCAAAGCTGAACCAAAGTGCTGTACAACATTAAAAACAAGATTTAAAAAAAAATAATAATAATGATAATAACAAATAATAATAAAGGTACAAATAGGTCAGCAGAGCACATTACAACATTAAGATAAAGAGAAGTGTCACAGGGCCACTAAGTGTTAAAAGCTATACTAAATAAGTGGGTTTTAAGTTTGGAACTCTCTGCCCATTGACTTATGTTCCATCACTGACTTGCCTTTGTTCAAAGCCAGAGTTTCAGACCGGCCACTGCAAAAAAACGGTCACCCCACTGTTTGCACTGGGACTGGGGGACCTTCAGCAGATGTTGCCCAGCAGATCGTAGAGCTCTGCCGGGTCGAAGAGGGCTCAAAATCTCACACAAATAGGAAGGTGCAAGGCCATTGACTGAATTAAAAACAAATGTCAACATTTTAAAATGAACTGGACAGGGAGCCAGTGCAGGGAGTATAGGACGGGTGTGATGTGCTCGCGTTTCTGACTGTTAGTGAGCAGGCGGGCCGCAGCAATTTGCACAAGCTGCAAACGGTGAAGACCAGCATGGTTAACTCCCACATAGAGCGCATTACAGTAGTCTATGCGGGAACTAACAAAAGCATGGATAGCTTTCTCCAGGTCACAACGGCTCAAGAAGGGTTTAACCTTTGCTAGGAGGCAGAGCTGAAAGAAGCTTGCCCTGACCACAGAATCAATTTGCTTATCAAATAGTCTAATCACTAATTTTTTATCTGTATTTATTGAGATCTGGTTTTGAGGTGATTATTGAGGGATAACAAACAAATTTAGACTTTTTGGGGGTATTAGTTGCCATGAACAGTGGTGACAGTTGTAATGTGTGAAATCAGTGATTAACAATTATGCCATTAGATTATTATTTTGTAATTACTGTATTATCACCATTATTTCACTAAATTCAAATTCTGCCTGTTATTCTGATTGCCCTTATTAGTAAGATATTGATAAGTTGCCTGAAAAATAACGTAATAGTAATTGCACTAGCAGTGTTAGGGGTATTGATTGAAAGCCTGATCAATGACACGGAGGAAGACATTTCATATACATTAAATTATATTATATTATATAGGGACATCTCCACAAGTATTAACCAAGGAAAATAAGCCAAACCCATGCTTTACAAACATGAGTTTTTACAATTCCTTATGACAATAAATTATTTTCCATCACGTAGGTAATTATGTTCATGTAACACTAAGCCTAATGTTGATACGTGTATCGTGTACTAGAAGCTTAGTGACTACTAGTTAGTTTGTAACTAAATCAGCTACTAAAATTGGTTACACCACAATTACTTGGGGCATAACCTAACTAATTTGGACGTTAAGTCATAACTCAAACTGGGTTCACACTACAGGACTTTTGGGCCGATTCACCAATCGACCAACCAAAACCTGGTCGGTACTGATGTTCGGCACAGATTATCTGGCAATGTGTGGGGTTTACAGGTCCAGTCTTAAGCCTCCAGACCTGCTTGCAGACTCATCGGGGCCACGTTACCAAAGCAAGTTGTTGCACCACCTCTGTCTCCATTTTTTGTTTACGTCTGCTTCCCCATTGAGATCACGCGATGTGATGCATCACTCCCTCTGGCCCGATATCCTGTAATGTATGATGCGTCATTATTTTCAAGTTCTCCACTGTTGCCTCGGCCCAGGCAAAACAACTCGCAGTCCTCTCACTCCCCTGACTGCTCCACTCCAGTGCTGGACAATGATCCCACTCTTCTGTGGCTCGGCTCCATCTTCACTGGCGTCCCGGAGAATGAAGCTGTTTCAGCTAAGCTCAAGTCTGTCTGCAGCACCCATGACATGTTTTATTCACAATTTTAACTTATTCTGGGATCGTTCTTCCTTGTTTGCGCGAGATGGTCTTTACTCAAACCAGTCAGATAGTCGCACGCTGGCGACTAACCTGCAGCACGCTGTGCTGTCCTCCTCACGTAGTTGACTATTTACATCACCTGTTTTCCCTCGCTCTTCTTCTTTCTCTTCTCTGCCCTCCATAAACAGCCACGCAACCTCTGCTGTCACTAACTCCCCCTTGTGGATTGAACATAGTGCTGCTATTTGGAGCCTGGATCCCTCTAGTGCTACTTTTAAAATTCCTGTGGTAATTTTGCATAGGTCCTTAATATGAAACAGACACAGCCTACATAGCAATAATAATAATTTAATAAAGATCCGGGCCAGAACCCTACCTCCAGTTTCAACTTCAACTTTAACCCAGCACAGACTTTTTAAGATGGCTCTTCTCAATGTAAGATCCCTCTCTAACAAAATGTTTATTTCAAATGATTTTATCTCTTCTACTGATTTAGATTTTATGTTTTAAACTGAATCCTGGTTACATCCTGATGATCACAGTCAGCTGGCTGAATTGTGCCCTCCAGATTATGACTGCTTTAGCCTATCTAGGGTTTGTGGTCGAGGTGGGGGCCTTGTTACTGTCTATAGGAAGCATTTAAAGTGTAACCTCATAGTTTGCAAAAATTTTTCCTCCTTTGAAGTGCTCATGTTTAAACGTGGTGGCCCACTCCTGGTCATATTTGCTATTATTTATCCTGTCTTTTTAGATGTGGATCACCTGCTCAGGGATTCTTTGAGCAATTTTTCTGCTGTTACGCTGCCTGAACTCGCAGACATCATGTCGCTTATGAGAGTATCTGCCAGCCCTCTGGACAAAATCCCAACTAGGTTTTTATTGGAAGTTATGGATTGTATTGCGCCCCTTTTACAAATTATTTTTAACAGCTCGCTCGTCTACTGGCTGCGTCCCAGATTACTTTAAAACTGCTTGTGTCCAGCCAGTCCTAAAAAAAACCTGGGCTTGATCCCACCTGTTACAGAACAGACAGACAGGGGACACCAAGATGGACCAGAATGTTCTTTATTGAATGACAGCCAGATATAGTGGGTGTGGAGAGAGGGAAGTCTGTAGGAGGGAGCCGGAGTGGAATTGGGAGCAGGTGTGGGTGATTAGTGGATGGTGGAGCCTGGCGTATCTGTGACAGTACCCCCCCCTCCACAGCCAGCTCCCGAGGGCCAAAAAAACCCCATGGACCCTCTGGAGGGACCCTCTGGAGGTCTGCCGCGAAGACGAAGGCGGGGACCCCCTGGAGGCTTTTCAATCGGACAGGGGGCCGGCGACGGGACAGCAGGATGGGGAGCCGGCAACGGGACAGCAGGACTGGAAACAGGCGACGGGACAGCAGGACTGGGAGCCGGCGATGGGACAGCAGGACTGGGAGCCAGTGACGGAACAGCAGGACTGGGAGCCGGTGACGGAACATCAGGACTGGAAACAGGCGACGGGACATCAGGACTGGAAACAGGCGACAGGACATCAGGACTGGAAACAGGCGTCTGGACCTCAGGACTGGAAACAGGCGTCTTGGCCTGGGTGGCGCGACGGAGCAGGCGAGCAGCTGGGAGGCGGAGCTTCGGTGCGGGCAGGTAGTGGGTTGGTAGATGGGAGAGTGGTCGGTAGAGGTGTGGGATGAGGACTGGCTGACGGCTTGATGTTTGGCGGGCCAAACTCCTTCCTGAGGAGCGATATGAAGTGGCCAAAGGATTGTGTGACAGCCTCATCTCTCGACCAAATGTCAAATGCCACAACACCAGGAAGGCCACCCTGGATCGCTCGGTGGGGTACTGGTGTGGGTATAGGCCGATGACCAGGGAACACTGCATCAAAAATCTCTCGCAGTCATCTGCTGAGCCGGAGAAGGTCTGTAGTTGCTCAATCATTCTCAATGTTCTGTGTGTCTGAGGAAGCGCTGGTGGGAATGACTGGTGGTCGATGGGTGAGGAGATGTCACCAGATAACATCCTCCAGGTCCGGGAAGGGGTCATCGGGGAATCTGGCTGTCATCCTTACGGTTAGGTCCGACCTTCTGTTACAGAACAGACAGGCAGGGGACACAGAGATGGACCAGAATGTTCTTTATTGAATGACAGCCAGATATAGTGGGTGTGGAGAGAGGGAAGTCTGTAGGAGGGAGATCACTGAGGATAGCAGGGAGATCACTGGAGGCAGGCAGGGAGATCGCTGGAGGGAGACAGGAGAAACGAAGTGTTATGCCGAGTGGCATGGAGAGTCCTAAACTTGAACGAGGTCGGACACATACTGAGGTGAGTGCAGGTCTTTTATACTGGCTGTGATTGGGACTAATGGGGAGCAGGAGTGTAATTGGGAGCAGGTGTGGGTGATTAGTAGATAGTGGAGCCTGGCGTATCTGTGACACCACCCTCCTGGATAACTATTGTCCAATCTCCAAACTGCCTTTTATTTTGAAGATTCTCGAAAAACTTGTATCTAAGCAGCTTCTTGCTACTGTGGAAAACAATAGTACCTTTGAAAAGTTCCAATATGGCTTCCGTCAGCACGACAGCACTGAGACAGCCCTTCTCAAAGTCACTATTGATTCTCAAAGTAACTAATGACCTTTTAATGAATGCAGACGCAAGCATGTGCTCAATTCTTGTGCTGGACTTAAATGCTGCCTTTGACACAAGTGATCATGGCATTCTTTTAGATAGACTGAGGCACTGGGTGGGCATATCTGGCACTGCACTAGACTGGGTCTCATCTTATCTGTCCAATAGGAAATTCTGTGTCAGCATTAATAACTTCATGTCATCCTTTTCCCATATCAAGTACGGTGTGCCACAAGGTTCAATTCTGGGACCACTTCTGTTCTCCTCATACATGCTTTTTTTGGGTGATGTAATCCGCAGACATGGTATTTCTTTTCATTGTTATGCAGATGACACACAGTTGTACCTCCCTGTCAAGCCCACCGACCTTAGTATGCTGAGTTCTCTGCAGGACTGCCTATCTGACATAAAAAATTGGATATCGATAACTTTTCTTCAGCTCAACTCAAATAAAACTGAAATCTTTGTTATTGGGCCCCAACACATCACTAAACAAATACTGCCATCTACTGGTAACCTGTCACAACATATCAAGCCTGTTGCAAGAAATCTTGGTGTCCTGTTTGATAGCAATTTATGTTTTGAGCAACATATCACTAAGCTTGTCCAATCATGTTTTTATCACCTCAGAAACATTGCAAAAATCCGATCTATTTTAAATCTTAGTGATGCAGAAACTGTTGTACATGCTTTTATCTCCTCACGCCTTGATTACTGTAACAGCCTGTTCACTTGTCTTAATCAAAAAACTTTGACACGACTGCAGACTGTACAAAACACAGCTGCTAGGCTGTTAACCAGGACCAAGAGGTATGATCACATCACACCTGTTTTAGCCTCTTTACATTGGCTCCCTGTTTGTTTTAGGATTGATTTTAAGATCTTGTTGATTACTTTTAAGGCACTCCATGGCCTGGCTCCAGACTATATTTTAGACCTTGTAATCCCTTATGAACCTTTACGTACTTTGAGATCTTCGGGCAGGGGTCTTCTGTCTGTTCCTGAGTCCAGGATGAAAACTAAGGGGGACAGAGCTTTTGCCATCAGGGCCCCGATGCTCTGGAACAACTTGCCCGAAGAAATTAAGTTGTCTGAGTTGGTGTCTTCTTTTAAGTCTCTTCTCAAAACACATTTTTATCGGAAAGCATATCCTGATTTTACCTGAACTGGCTGTTTATTTTATTGTTTATTTTATTGCTTTTGTGTATTTTATTTCTTTATATTTCATCATTCATTGTGTTATTTTATTTCTCTTGTTGTGAAGCACTTTGTACTTTGTTTAATAAGTGCTCTTTAAATAAAGTTTTATTATTATTATTATTACGTGGACTGGCTGACATCATGCCCAGCAGGCGCAACACAGACAGAGCCGTCACCACTTTGTGAGGCGCAATGCGCAACAGGAGAGAACTGAGCACTTCCAGCCTGGCTGGGGACAACTTCGCTCTCAAGCTGGATGAATCCAGACACACTCCCAGATAAGTTATTGATTGGGAGGGGAGGAGAGAGCTCTTTCACCAGTTTATGGCAAAACCCAGCAACGACAGGTGTTTCACAAGCTCCAATGTGTGGAATGCTGCACTCTCTCTGGAGCACGCCATCACGATCAGATCGTCCAGATAGAATAAAACTCTGATCCCTCTCCTGTGCAATGGCGCCAAGGCTGTTTCTACACATTCTGAGAAGGTGCGTGGAGCCAGAGAATGACCGAAAGGCAAACGGTTGTACTGAAACTGGACTCCTCTGAAAGAGAAACACAGGAATTTCCTCTGCCTGTGGATAATATGAACATGAAAGTAAGCGTCCTTCTGGTTGGTGGATGTGAACCAATCGCTGGGACGCACACTTTCCAGCACATGTTCTGTGGTGAGCATGTGAAATGGTCTCCTTATTATGGATTTGTTGAAGAGGGAGAGATCGAGAATTGGTCTCATTCCACCTGTTTTCTTTGGCACTAGGAATTAATGGGAGTAATAGCCCTTGTTCTCCTCACCTGGTGGGACTCTGGAAATAGCTCCTTTCTCCAGGAGCTCTGACAGCTCTGTCATCAGAGCAGCTATTTCTGTCTGTGATGACATGACAGCAACTCTCCAGCACCCTGTTTAAAGGTGGGGGCAGACTGGCGAACTGGAGAGTGTAACCCTTTTTTGTAAATTTTGCCATCCACTCTTTCATTGAGAGCAGACTTTGATACACCGAACAGCGCTCTGAAAGTGGGCGAGCAAACATCTGAGAAGCCTCTGTGGACATTTCTGACAGCCAGAAAGAGCCAAAGAGCCCCGCCGCCATGTGAGCCGAATGTCCGCTCAACACAGCAAATGGGAGGGCGGAGCCACTTCCTCGGTTGTTTCCTGAATGAGAGTGACCGTCTCTGTGGAGGAGCGGCCCAAAGAGCCCATCGGGGGCCGATGGGAGGTGAGCGGCGAGATGTTATTGATGGCCGCTGCTGTGAACGGCGCACTGATGAGCACGGTCAGTGAGGCGGGTGGTGACTTGGTCACGGGGAGAAGGTGGAGTAGGCTTACATATGCCAAAAAAGTTGCTTTAGGAAGCAAAATGGATGCTAGACTAGGTTCTAGTGGAAGAAAGGCAGGAAAACCATGCTCAGTATCTCCCTCGACTCTGGTGAAGGGATCGTAACAAGCCACCGGTGCTTTCAGCTTCCCCGGCTCAGTAGCTGCTTTCGGATAGAAAAGGCGCCTGGTCTCCTGTTCTGGCATGGAGACATCCTTGCAAGCAGAAAGTGCCGCTGGTAGGGAGATTGACAGCCGGCAGAGGAGAAGGAAGAGCAGGTGCTGACAGAGCCTCTTTCTCCCATTGGGAAGAGGGGAGAACCAGGAGGAGAGCCAGCAATGGAGGGAGCCAAGTCAGAGGACTCTTGCCCTGCATCGCGTCCCCCTTCCAAGTTGTGAGAGTCCAAAAGGTCTAAAGCCTCTTCCACAGTGAAGCTAACAGGCTTAGGCCAGCCACCGTCAACATCGTCATCCTCCTGGAGCGAAGGCATCTGCTCGCCGCTGCTTCCCTGACATTGGCAAGAGTGCACAATAGGGGTATGTGGGGTGAGAGCAAGCCCGGCATGTTGTGGACCAAGGTACGCCTAGCAGTGAGAGTGGAGGTCATAACTTATGATGTATCCGGATTGACATGAAGGGCAAAGAAGGACCACGTTGGCAGAACGGTGAGTAGACGTCATCTTCTATGTCTTCTATCTTCACTCTTTAGATTTGACTGCTAACACTGAAGAAAAAGAGATTGGTGGATGCCTCACTGCGTCACTGGAGCACTGAAAAAAGTTGAGGCCAGCTTAACTTTGATTTGTAGCGCATCACGCCCATCACCCAGCGATGAGAGCCGGGCATCAGTTTGTAGCTTCCTGTCACCAGCTTCCATTGACAATGACTTGTAGCCTGATGCTTTGTCGCCGGTAGTCTGGACACAGCTTAAGGACCCTTAATGGTATGCACTCTACCAAATGAGCTACGAGGGCACCCCAACCTGCCAAGTTTAACAACAAGCACTGAATGGATCTCAATGCTAGTTTTGACACTGAAGAGGTTGTAAATGTATATTCATACAGCCTGTTCAGTGTCCAAGAGACCAGGAACATACAAGGATTAGAAAATATAATGAAATAATAACAGAAATTGAGTTGTGGTGTGAGGAGATCCATTGGAGAAGTGGGTGTCTTGATGAGTGACCAGTCAGCGTGTATCTTTGAGTGTTAGCTAACAATGGCTAATGCTGTGTTCACATCATAACATTGAAAAGTTTGCTATCACGTGTCAGGCTATAACAAAACTAGTATTGGTCGTCTAATACTGGTCCAGGAGTATTGATACTTACCCATAACAGACTAATGTGCAAGTATCAGCCTGTATCAGTCGTATCTCGCACTGCATATAACTCCACATACGTTTTACCCGCAGGGGAGAGAGAGAGATAATCTGTTACTCTGTTGAATTGTCCAATTTTCTCTACAATTAGAATAAAAGCCTTGTGGATAAAGTACATACTGATGTTGAGTATTCAGCAGGTATCTAAACCCAGAAATCATTGCTTTTAAATCATATACCTGATCTTCTATATGTAAAGTTCACTTTACCAATTTGAACTTGTGAATAGAACGGCTAAGAAGTACTTGTACTTCTACTACTATGTAGATAAATAGTAAACTGGAGACAATATTAAAACTGAATCTGAATAATTTTCTGTTTCTCTATTACAAGTTGTCCATATTTACATCATTACTACTAACATCACACTGTTTGATGATGTTAATAATAAGATTATCAGGTTTTACTGTAGATATTGTAGTGAGTCCCTGGGACCCACAAGTGGACATTTGAGTGGGTCCCATGACAATTGAGTGGGTCCCCAATACAATTTTTGTTTTTTGACAAATTGTAGTGTTAAGCTCGTGTTTAGGGATGGGTATCATTAGGATTTTATCGATACTACTACTCTTATCGATACTCTTATTGGTTCTTTTTCATTACTAAATAACTGCATTTTAAAAAATATATTATTTAGAAAAAGACTAAATTCAGAAAATGCAGTAACAGTGTTTACAACAGCAAAGTCACTATATACACTCAATAATAGCTCACTGAAAACAAATCTAAAATGTCAATAAATTAAATCATATTCCTTACATCAAAATACTGATTGAAGTTTAGAAAGAATGAATACAGACATGTCAGAATCAGTCCTTCCTCCTGTCCTCTGTCTCTCCTCCCTCTGCTGCTGATGTGATTCACCTGCAGGTAAGTTACCTGGTAGAGGGAGGAGGGGCTGGTTTGTCTCAGCCAGCGGTAAGTTTATAAGAATTTGCCAAATTTTAAGATATGTGACAAACTAAGCTAAACAGTTAGACTACATACAGACAGCTTTCGTTTTAGCTTGTAACAATTCGCTATTAGCGCACTGTGCTTGTGTAAACATAGTGCCGGTGGATTAGGCTGCGGACAGAGCAGATTAAAATATCGCTTACCACATGTTAACATCTTTACGCTTGTTGAACAGGTGTATTGATAAAGTATTGGCTTTAGAAAACAAGACTTACGGTGCACAGCTCATGTTTTAAGGCAGTAACGTTACCAGCCGCCTGCTCACGGTGGACCTGAGCAGCTGGGTGTACTGAGGAAACCGCAGCAGCTGTCAGTCTCACACTGTCCTGGCTTCGTTATCCCGTCTTGAACTCCATCATATCACCGAGAACATAATCCTCCTGTCTAAATTGACCGCCGAACACGACCATCCTGGCTCTTCTCCTCCAAAGCGCACCAGGCACCAAAGCTAGCAATCTTTTTCTGTTAGGAAACGGTGAACCAAACTATGAAAGGGGGATAATTATTTAGCACTTGAGTTATCATTGACGCACCTGAACACAAATAAAGTCCACACCGAATTGATTAGACTGCGTGCACATATCTGGGTCCACGGGATTTGTGCGTCTTGCCCCCACTGGAAAAACTCCCACAACATAACGATCCCACACAATGAAATAAAAACAATTATTCCAATTCCAGAATATTAACACACCGTTACCACGGCGTTTCTCTCACTAATGAAAGTAACCGAGTAAACAGCACAAAAAAAAAAAAAATCCGGACCAGAACTCGAGTAGATGATGTACACGTTCAATTTCTGACACGTTTCAGCTCTTATTTTGAAAGGCTTATTGCGGAGCCATCACATAACAAGCAATACCCTTGATTGGCTAGTTACATTTGTGGAACAGTGTCAAAATGATTTGTAGACAAATGCGAAGGATCCACAAACACACTGTGATCGGCAAACACAGATTTGACACTTGAATGCTGAGCATTGCACATGATTTGTAGGCATGTCTTGAAACAGTGGTTTGAAAATACAAGTTAGACAATTTGCAAATTATGAAGAGTGCATTTGTAGAAACTGTAATGTGTAAACAGCGAAACAGCAATGTCAAAATTCTGAAAACAAATGCTGAACAATCTACCCATACCCATAATCTACCGTATTGACCCATATGCTCAGACAAATCATTCTGCATTCATTCTGCATTCTGGTTTTCAAGTACAAGTCACTGATTTCTATTTGTGGATCATGATGTGTTTGTTTGCGGATTTTGAATCTATTTGCAGATCATGTTTTGTGTTTACAAATTGTAATATATATATTTGTGACTCATAGTCTCTGCATTTACACTGATATTGACATCAATTTACCCCCATAGACATGATCAAATAATAGAATCACAAAAAAAAGGTTTTTTTGGAAACATGCTACCAAGGGAATAAAACTGCACCCTCTAGGGGCCCCTAGCAGGGACTTTTAGATTTGTTATTCTTATTTGGAAAACACTGTGACCCCAAAAGCAAAGTATGTGTCTCACTGTGGTCACTAAGGTGGAACACAGAGAAAAATAAATTAAATGTAGATACTGTAATTCAGTAAAACAGTATTGTAGTATGTAAATCACAGGCTTTGGTTAGTATACCAGTCAGTTCCCAGCTTAATGTAAAGTGATAATGATTATGAAAGAATTTGTCTAAATGTACCCAGTTTTGAGATGGAGTATGTCATGTTGAAATATTCCTCAAAGTAGTCAAAGATGATCTTGGTTGTGTTGGCTGCGTATATTGCAGTTCCTAACTGACTTGGTTGGGCGTAGATTCTCAACTGTAAAGGTAGAGGAAGACAAAACACGCAAGTGTGCATGTATTGGTATGTGTCTGAAGGTATAAAACTAATAGTATAAGTTAATTTCAAATCTTTGCATCAGTGCTTGTAAATTGATGATAGTAAGTGACACATAATGGTAAACTCACAGGAATTCCTCGGGCGGAAGTTCTTTCCACATGGCCAAACTGGTGCACAGCAAAACATACCAAATAGGTACTCATTGGAATGGACTTCTGGAAGGAGGTCTTCACTTTATTGCCAGGCAGTTGTTGAGGGGGGCTCTGGAGAGGCAGAGGAAAAGGTTAATGGGTTAATATGGATACCACACAGACTAGGTGGATCCCCTGGCCCAAAAACAGAGGCAAAAGATTGATTCCTCTGCTTTTAGTTTTCAAAGTATTCACTCGAGGCCTGGCTTCCTCTTTCTTAGTTTTCCTTGATCATGGGAAAGTTTGAAAAATGATGCTCCTTCCACCTACAGATAACATTCTATAGTCCAATAGCAAGTAGTACCTTACCACCAGCTAAACAAATCAAAGTTAAGCTAACAATTCGCCCCTGCTTCTTCTCTTTTTGGTGAGCATGCCCAAAATGTAATTCTAACTTATTGAGCAGGACATTTTATGATACTTTCTTGGCTATCATTTTGAAATGAGACGAGATGTTATTAAAATGTTAATGTTTAGCATTGTTGACTTGAGTCCTACCTCAGGTGGCATGTTGGACAGAGCTTCAAAGTTAGCATCATGAGTGATGGAGATTTTGTAGGTGGCCTTCTTGTTGGGTTCATCGAAGCAGGGAAAGGACTTGCGAGCATCTGTTGGCTCATGATCAGTCGCAGCAATCTTTCTGGTGATCAAATGAAGGACAGGTTATTGCAGAAAATGTTTGAGACCAGGTGCTTTACGGGTTTTTCCTATAGTTTTTAACCCCCAAAATTGTTTAGATCTAAACTCTACAATAAAATCAAATAGTTTCAAATGCAAGTTTGTCATCTTTGATTGAGACCACCTCTGGTATTTTGCATCAGTTACTGACAAAGGTGGCTTGAATTTATGTCAGTAAAAGGTTCTGTATATGAAATTCTGAACATTAATATAGCAGAAACAACTATTTGCTATATAAAGATATAGTAGAGTCCAGTGGTAATGGCGTCCTGAGCAGAGAATGACATTACACCCCCTCTACCTGGTAAATTAAGGGTTTGTTTCGACCAAACCAGCATTGGTGATTGTTGGAACAGTGGAAAGGCTAACAAAGACGGTTTTGGTGAGTTTTATTTTGTTTCTGTCAAGTTTGAATGAAGGGGGTTTTACGACAATCTGCAAGGAAAAATTGTTGTTTTTCTCAATGGAGTCTGGTGGGCCATAGTGTCTGTTTGTTTTGGTCTGACATGCTGGTGCTCTAGTCCGATATTTAGTGGCAGTGAATGTCACATACAGTACCTTTCAAGTTTTCATGGTGGCAGAAAAAGTATCAAAAGGTCCATAGAAACTTTTCAACACACTTGATAATCCACATCTCTGCTGTCCACATGCTCAGTATGTATGAGGTAGTGTATTTAGCCAATTAAACAATGACTGTTTGGAACATACTGCGCATACAGGATTGAAGTGGATTATGTCTCTGAAGTGGTTTGAAAAGTTTCTGTGAATGTTTTGATAATTTTTTCTCTGCAGTCTAAACATGTGTCACCATTGGAATTCTACGTAACTGACATGAATCCAAACTGAGCCGAGCTGCTCTCCATGAAAGAGCAAACTACAAACGTTTTGCAGCCACCTGCAGCTGAAGAGTGTTAGTTTCTCAAAAGATAGATTCTTTATGGAGAATCACTTCAACAAAAATATAACTAACTCCAAAAAACTGAGCCAACATTTAATTCACCAGGAGCAGCAATGTGTACATTGATTAAAGTAGAATTTTATAGTTTTACAAAACAATCCCAACTCAGGGTTCACTTACTAGCTTTTCCTGGAGCCTTCCACTGTATTCATCAGCAGATGGACTTTGCTTTTGAAGATGGATCATTTAACAGCTCATTAGCTGTTATGATATCATCCATAGCATCTGCATGACAACTGAGCAAATTCCATCCACTAATGAAGACCATATGATATAAATGAAGCTTCAGAAAAAGCCACTAAGTGGACCTTGAGTTGGGGTTGAAGAAAGAACCTTCAAGCTTTAAAAGCATCGCAATGAAAAATTGGGCTGTGACTTTTTGTACAGTATGTTATGAAAATGTGTGGTTTTGTGGCATATACAGCATACCAACCAACCTAAATGGCCATTAGAAAAATGGTATATGTTGCCTGGGAGTTAATGATTGCTGTTACAAAGAAGCTTATACGTGTTATTTATTTGCACAGCAGGGAAAATTCTGTGTTGTCATTTTCAGCTAGAGACTGACTCTACGGTCTTTATGTGCACAAATAACCATGACTGTTACATCACAGATCACTGAGAAACCAGGTCTGGTTTAGGCACACTGCCAGAATTATCAACTGGCTTCCAAAGATTCCTCTTTGGGTTAAGATAATAGTATATCTGAACTTTGCTGAGGTTTTGTTTTATCCTTACTTCAATCTAATATACTGGAGACAGAGAACAAAGAAAGAAAGAGAGGGGAAATTTAGAAAGAGTGTGATTTGACCCTTGGATACTGATACACCTCAGTAAACACAGTCACTAAAACGCTTAATGTTTTTCAAGTGGTGCCACGCTGATGTTTTCCATTAATTTGATGTAAAGCAGACATCATCATTAACTGAAATCTGATCAATATACAATGAAATTAGAACAGCGCATTCCATAGAACATCTGATTCAATACTGTCCTGTACGTGATGTTATTGGAGTTCATGAACAGGTCATTAATGCTTTGATTTCTGTACAATGCTGCTGCCAGACTATGGACATACTGTAAGAGACAAAATATAACACCAATCCTTATCACCCATCACTTATGCTTATGAGTTTTAGATGAGATCTTGTTTTATAAAGCTTTGTAGTCTGCTTACTCTTCTGATTAGTCAACACCCAACGTGCCTGATCTCCTAAGATCCTCTGACTAGCAACTACTGGCTCTTCCAATACCATTAAGGGTGACTGGTCTTTTGCTGTCAAGGCCCCTCAGTTGATGGACCCCGACAGTACGTCATTATTGTCACTATCAAGTGAAGATCGAACTACTGTCACCATAAATTTCCCTTACATTTTCCTTTAATTAGCTTTCAAGCTACAATAAAATAGGTTTCAATCGTAGTCATCTGGACACTGTTTTCAGAATCAAGACGTTTCGGAGACGGAGTCATTCTCAATTGTGAAAAATGGTCTGAGAACTCTTCTGAGTTCTCAGACCATTTTTCCATTGTAGAAACCTTTTCTACGATGGAACATTCCTGGACGAATGAGGGACTACACCGTCCTACAATAAAATATTAACTGTATACATTGTGTATCTGCTATTTCCCACAATCCACTGATTTTCTGGCTGCACCAGCAACTGGAATATGATTTGGCAAACTTTTGCATAATTGTATACATATTTTCCCCAAATTCAGCCAAATACATGTTACTTTTGGGAAATTGGCATCTTTGCTAGCATGTGAAATCAAAGTTTGAGGAATCAAAGTTGCCTGTGAATCATTGTCATTGACGCATATCTAAAAAAATGCTTGATGACAGTGCACTTTTACAGATAATCTAATGGTTTTTAATAATTTTTATTAATGTGAATAGTGGTAGGAGAATTTCAAAACACAGAGGAACAAATTGCCCTAAATTTTCCAAAAATCTAAAAATGTCTTTTTTAATCATTATTTTAGCCGAGCCTGACAGTTCGTTCTTGACCTTGGAAAGAGTAGTTTGACAAAAAATCTTTTTCCAGAACTTTCAAAATCTCTGCATCTCGCAAAAGATAGTAAGTGAATTTTGAGTTACGATTTCTTGTCAAATTATTTTAGTAATTTTACCATATTCTGTTTTTTTCTGTTTGCCTGTTTAATTGTCAGCTTTTTTACATTACCTTATAGCACACTATAATGTAGTCGTAAGCATATATAAGGACATTTTAAAAGTCTTTGTCATCGCTTATGACTTATGTTCAAACAGTTAATGATTACTTGTTACCATAGTATAACATAGTTATCATGTATAAAGACATTAGATTACAAGGTACAAGGTAATTCATTTATCATTTTACAACATAAGGTTGTACAATGAAATGCGTTGGTAGTCCCTTCATGCTACACACATAGAACATAACCAATAATTACATTTATATTAGAATAGGGTAACATATAAAATAAATAAAATAAAATAAAACAATATATACAGTTATTTATATACAAATATACATACATGATTACACCCAGGAAATAATTCTGCAGTGCATTTTTTGAATTTGTGCCTGGTGGAATGTAAAAAGCAGATAGAGATAGTGGTGATAATATGGTTTTCATCTTCACATAAAAAGCTCGACATTTGGGAAAGTGTCCGTCCACTTTGCTTGCGTTTGAGCACCAAGCATCATCGATGTAAACACAGAGTCATCCTCCTTTCATCTTGCTGGAGTCTTGCGCTCTGTCAGCTCGGAACACAATCCGCCCGTTGAACGCTTGATCCGGGATGTTGATGGAGCAGGTCTCTGTAAAGGTGTGGGCACAACAGTAAGCCCTATGTGATTTCCCGTTGCTTGGCCAGACTGAGTCCCATTTCGTCCAGACCAGACATTAGCCAGGAGCAGCCTTAAGTCTAAGCTGGGCCAGCATGGCTCCTATCCCGGCTCTCTTTTCTCTCCTCCAGGGGGCGATCACACCGCCTGCCGTCGTGCCTGGTCCAGTCAATCTGGCTCAAGGTCTGCTGCTCTTTAATCCAAACCCCGGCTGCCTTTTCCGATGATAATGTATTTCTGTCATAGGTAATACGTGTTTCAGCAATAAAGCAGGAAAAAAAATAGACAAAAAAAAACAGGAATGTAGATACCGGAGTTTGAAGGAGCTACATCTGCCATGCGCAGCTGTTGCCATAGTCAAAATCTCCTGTTCCAGTCGATTTGAACAATTTTGGCTTAGCTCTTTAAAACAAATCCAGTCACACACTATTCAATGATGTTTCAACATTAAAGCCGAAAAAAATAACAGATTAAAACAAAAATGTACCGAAGTTTGAAGGAGCTACCGGCCACTGCATCTACATGCACAGCCATTGCCATAGCGTTGTTGTGTTGCCAACACACATGAACAAATCCTTACAGTATAAAACTTTTATTAACTGTTTATACACATGTACAAATCATTCACAGGTGGGTTTCAAAATGTTAATATGTGTTCAAAACACATGGAAACATATTGTTATATATTATTATTATGTTATATTATGTTATTCATTATCTGTTTATTTACCAGTTATGGATTAACAAATACATGGGGCTTTTATTTTGAAAGACTAGGTCCATCCCTAGTTTCCTGTTAAAATACAGTGACCATTGGGGGCTTTTATTTTTAAAAACCTGGCTCATCCTGACTTTCCTGTTATGATAAGGTTACCATCTTGGGCTTTTATTTTGAAAATCGGAAATGATAGTGTCTTTGTGTGTGTGTGTGTGTAAAACGCGCTAATTAGCTCTTCTCAATCAGCTCTGTGTCCCCCCTGAGATCAAAGGTGATAGTAATTGCTGTGTGTGACTCCTGGCTCAGGGAATTCATATCATAGAGATTTTAACTGAGGCGCACCTCTCAAATTTCTGCTTCTAGCTCAAAGGCCGTAACTCTTATCGCCTAAATTAAAATACCATAAGAGAGAGGAGATCCTGCTGAAGGGCCTGTGTGAGATTTGTATGTGTAGTGTCATAAATGTGGGAATGAGAGCAGGTTATAAATGTTCCCGTTTCTGCCTCCCTCCCCTGCTGTCACTTTGAAGCTGACTGTCCCAACTGTGTGAGTCTGTTTGATTCCATAGTTACTGTCTGTGACTGGCACAAATGTTTCTACGTTCTGATGTAAAATGATGTATGAAGAGTGAAAACTGTGGGAGTGAGAGCAACTTTAAGAGAAATTTTTAATTCGATTTTACAGCTCCTCTGCATGATGATGTTGCCCACTCTAGCTCTGAACATTCCACCCAATACACACTAATGCAAATATCTCAGAAGGTCTGAAAATTGATAGACATCCATACATTTTTTATATGTTGCTTATAAATGCTGAATAGGGTGAGTCAAAATAAGTGTTACCAGCATTTGCTAAGATCAAGATTGAAGCTGTGTTGTGTCTTTGGTCTGCATGCCACTTTCTTTTCTTTTTCTTTTGTCAATAAACTTGTGTGTTATGTATGTTGTATATTTTAATCAAATCAAATTAAGCAATATTAGACAAGAGGGTGGCGCAAGGGCCTCTGCCCTGACCACATCACTGTTGTGCCGATAATGACGGTAAAGCTCACCCTTTAGTTTAATATTGGGATTATGCAACAGTTACCAACAAAATAGAAGATATAATCAAAATGTAGTCATATTGTGGGGCAATTCACTCTCAAAATAAAAAACTTTTTGCTAGTGTTATCTTCATTGTTTCCCTGGAAATACATGGGGTTTGACGAAAAACAATCAGACACGTCAGCAGATTCCTATGTAATGAAACCTAGTTTACTACTCCAGCAAGTAGGCCGACCCTCAGTAACGACCTAGCAACAGAGACGATTTCTAGTCCCTGTTGAGTGAGCCAGCCAACTTGAGCTAACATTAATGCTTGGGGTTTCCTACACTGAATAAATACCACACATATAAACACAAAACTGCCTTGCTAGCTCAATCTTGTTGTAGCTCTGCTGAAGATATCTGCTGAAAACATAATTTTTCCACTAGCGCTGTGTCACCGACTCACCGGCACAGCTGATGGAGGATGCCAAAGCGTCTAGTAATATTAAGGCTGATCAGAGTTACAGTGTGATCCAAACATTTCCAATAAGTCCAGAGCGTTGTAAAATCCAAAAGTCAAAATTTATTGAAAATAGATGGATGTAATAATTTCCAAAATTCACAACATGTTTTTTTCTAATGAAATATTCTGCTTCAATCCATATTTGTTGGTGTTCAGCCTTTCAAAAATAACATTTTCACTGCGGTCACAAAACTGTTGCTTGCTGCACACAAGGCGCCTGTTTTAACGGGGCAGTCTAGTATCAATCTAACAGCATCATAAATCATATTCATTAAAGAAATCATTGTAACCTACTACTTGACCACTTACTTACTACTGGAGTAATATTTTTAATGATGAGCACGGTGTGCTGTCATGCAGATTTGAGCATGTTCTAAATGTGTAGTTGACCAATCAGATTGCTTGGTCGGAACTACTTGTTGTATAATCAAAGAACTTACTTGGTTTTCCTCTCCTCGGTGTAGATGACCCTGTAGAATCCCACCACAGAGCCATTGAGCCAGCCCTGGAAGTCCAGGCTGAGCACGTACACCTCTCCTGGGCCGGTAACGGGCAGCTCCTCTGTGGCCTCCACCACCACATACTGCTGAGGTTTGTATTCAAAACAACTCTTGACTGCCACCTCCCTCTGGTCCACCTGGCTGTTCAGCATTGTCAGTCTGGGCATGGCACTGACAAACGTCTCCCTAATGTGCAGCCACAGGTGGCGGGTAGGCTTGCTGACTTCCACGTGGACGTCCACGGTGCCTGTGTAGGTGTCGTCGTCCAGGTCCGGTGCCAGGTGCAGGTCATAGTGGACTGGGTTCACGTAGTTGGGCAGACGGAAATTCTTCCAATCCCCGCTGGAGTCAGTGGAAGGCGTGCAGGGCCCCCTGCCAGGCGAAGGGGGCTGGGTAGGCTCTGCTGTGGGAGCTGGTGTGGTGGTGGTGGTGTCTGACCTGGAGAGGCCCACCCCGAGGCCCACTGCCAAAGAGCACACCACCAGCATCACACAGATGATGACTACATGCTTAGTGCGGATGCAGTAACGCTTCTGTTGCTTCTCCATGTCCATGCTGTCAACCATGGTGACTTCCAAACCTGAAAACTTCACTGGACTAAAACACAACTTTCTCCAGGTAAACTGTTCTAAAGCTGACCTGAACACAGAGCTGCAGGCTTTGGCTTCTACAGTATTTAGATTAGCTGTGAACTGATCCAAAGCCTGCCTCTGTGGTGCTGAGGGGTGGAGAGAAGAAAGAGGAGACGTGAGGAGAAGAAATCTGTCAGACAGTGGAGAGAATCTCACACATTGAGCGAGAGATTTTTTTCTCTCCTCAGTGCTGTTAACACGCCTCCTTCTGTTATACATCTACAATCCCCCTGTAAATCAACAGCTAGTTAAACTTTATGTGTGTTGTCTTTCAAAAATGCTACATGTTGTTCTCTGTGTATTAGTGTGTATGCTACATGTTGTTCTCTGTGTATATGCATAATAAGTGAACGATTGTGTGTGTGTGTTTGTTTGGTTTGAATCCCTATCAGAGTGATTTAAATTTCAAAGTGAGTTGAATGCAGTGGAATCTCTCCTGCTGACAGCGGATACCTAGGGGGAAGGGTCTATTGTTTGGACATGACTGCGCCTGCTATTGCATTTGCTCTTTGGTCAACATAATTGTGATTGCAACAGATTGGCGCGGGAACAGAAAGGCAAAACAATGTTTGTATTGTGTTGCACCACAGTAGTAGGATTAAGAATGTAGAAATATTCATTTTTTTCTTTTTGTTTCAGTAGCAGCAGGGCCTGAGGATGATGGTGTTGATCGTGCTGGTGGTCAGTTGTTTGTGCAACAAGCTGGTCCAAAGCAAGATATTTCAACACCTATTGGCAAGATGACTATGACATTTAGTGGATGGATATTCATGATGCCCAGAGGATGATCCCAGATGACTTTGTTGATCCCTGAACTTTTATCTAGCCCATCATCAGGCCAAAATTCCCACTTTTACACAAAAATCTGAAAATCTAACAGATTGCCATACAATTTACTGAGCACATTGATACTCCCAATGAATCCTTTACATTTTGGACACTCAATAAAGTTGCAAAATGGGAGGAGTTAACATTCCCGGTCATTTTACCCATAGGTAAGAGACTGTTGGATTACTTAAAGGTTTGGATGGACATGAAACTCACCCAGTTGAATCATCAGAACAAAAAATAAACAACTGTGTTGAAACATCTAATCTTAAATCTTAAGGTTAAAAATCTGTTCTGTTGAATCATCAGAACAAAAAATAAACAACTGTGTTGAAACATCTAATCTTAAATCTTAAGGTTAAAAATCTGTTCTGTGCTCTGCTAACAGTGAGTTGAAACTAAAGATTACATTCTCAAGAAAACACAATCTGTAGCCTAAATGAATTCAATTAGTATATATACTGTATATATATAGTGCCATGTTTTGTTCAAAACTGCATGATGAAGGATTTTAAATTTGCACCTCTAACTGGCTTCTTCTCCATAGCAACGGCAGTATTGTAGTATTTAGGGACATCCACCAAACTGACAGAAAAAACATGATTTCACAGAAACAAAGTTAAAGTAATTAAAATTGATTGCCACAAGATACAGAATACATACAGGATTGTTAGATTTTTCCAAGAGAGTCACGTGTTTCCGATGAAATCATCAAATGAGAATATAGAATGGGGAAAACACGTCGCAACTCTATGAGGTTCCTACAGAACACACTATATAGCCCTCAGATGAAACATGACAAATGAACCAATAAACATTGAAACAGTGGTTGCATGACTATCAGGAACAGGATATGGTTAGGAGGTGTTCAGACCCGAAAAAACACACCTGCATTAATAAAACACAAGGGGCTGCATTTGCGGCAGCTTCTTGTTTCTGGTATCAGCAATCAATTTTCTGTTCTAATGTAGAACAAATTTTAACCGAATTTTGGTAAATGGTAAATGGACTGCACTTATATAGCACCTTTCTAGTCTTTCTTACTACTCAAAGTGCTTCAGTCAATTTTCAAAAGACAATGTGAATGAATGCGGTTTCCTTCCACTACTGTTATGTGAATATTAGGAGTTGGGCACATCGAGGTAAACAGTTGGTGGTGCTAATTCTCCAGCCAGGTGTCACCAACTATTTTTGTTTGTTTCATGTATTCATTTGAGAAAGGTTACAGATTCCTCATCGCTCCACACAGATCTGATGTTTTCGTCGGCTGATATTTTTCGTCTCTGTAGTGGAAGCTTGAGTGAAGTTTAAGTCACTTGCTTCATGTTTGTCACAATTTATTTGCCAAGTCTGTTTCTACTGCACTTTGTCATTTGTCTTTTTTTCCCACTTCAGCCAAGCGTACAAACTTTTGGCAATATTTCAAGTCTTTCCACTCAGGTTTTTTAATGCACAAATTGAAAATGCACATTAAAACAGTAGATGGGAAAGTGAGATGATGCCATATGATCCAGGAATGCTGGTTTTAGTAACAGATTTATGGTTTTGAAGCCTCATCAGATGCCAAGACAATGTACATGTATAATACTATGAGGAAGGATTTCACATCTCTGAAAAATGATCAGCAGCATCATTTTATCCTCCATATCAACAAGCATAAGGTAAACAGTAAAATTAACCCATCCATGATACAAAGTAATTTACCAGGAATGTGCACTTGGATGTATTTTATTGGCCCCTCTGCTTTGGGGGTCCAAACCAATTGAAATAAATGAGGGGAATACATTTTTCCCACTCGACTGCCAGATAAGAACATAGATATTAGATGATATCCCATGAATCTCCATATGTGTTCAATTAAGCTGAGATCTGGTGACTGTGAAGGAATATGATTCACATACTTTTCATCAAAGCATTCAGTGAGCCCTCGTGGCCTGTGTGGAAGCATCTGCATTCATTATGCACACTCGTTTATATACTCCTTTATTCAGATTTTTCCTTTAAATTGTCACCTATAATTTAATAGGTAGAAGTTCATGAACATTCATGCTACGAAGAGGATCCTTGAGTGCCACCCTCAGGACAAACATTTACATTTTTAGCCCCAATAATAATACTACAGTTAGGTTAAGGCTGTAAAAATAGCAAATGTATCAATATGTTGTTGGTTCTGTCCAACACTTGACCACTGCAGCCACTAAGGAGTGATACCATGGCTTTAAATATTTAGTTTTGTTTCTACAGAAGCTAAAGGATCAAAGTAGTTTCGGCAGACCAACTAATGCAACCAGTCTGACTCTGAGCTTCTTCCTCATACAGTATCCTTATTGTCTTTGCAAGCTATAAGACAGTCATAAATGTTATGGCTCCCTCACTCATGACCTCCACTAAACATCTGCATGAGAGACAAACAACTTTCACACAGTCTTTTAGACACTTCTGTGTTGAGAAAAGAAAAGCAAGAAAAGGTTCTTCATATTCAACATGTCTGGACCTCGTATCTGGACCCTTTCTGGGTGTTTTAAGACTGGGGTATTTTTAAAGGGCAAAGGTATTTATACCTGTTCAGAATGACCACAGTCTATGGCGGGGTGAAAAACCTGGCATCATAGACAGCAGTTTGTGTTTCCTGGATCCATTCATAATTAACACTTTAGAGTTATCAGCAAAAGTTGAACGAGCCTGCGTGAATCGCTCAGTGACCACTTAATCCTGCTGTCATTCACAGCAGCGATACCTCATTCTGATGAACTGTCTGACATTTTAGATACCACTTCCATCCATTTATCCATCCATTTTCCACTGCTTATCCCAGGCCTGGTTCTCCCCAGCAATGTCTTCCAGCTCTTTCTGGGGTATCCTGAGACATTCCCAAGTCCGATGAGATACATAATACCTCCAGCGAGTTGTGGGTCTATCCCGGGGTCTCCTATCAGTGGGTCGTGCCTGGACAACCTCCACAGGGAGGGGCCTAGGAGGCATCCTTATCAGATGCCCAAACCATCTCAGCTGACTGCTTTCAACACAAAGGAACAGTAGTTCTAATCTGAGCTGCAGTTCTATGTATGAGCTCCCTACCTTATCTCTATGGGTGAGCCCAGCCACCCTACCGAGGAAACTCATTTTGGTCGCTTGTATCCGCAATCTCATTCTTCTGGTCATCGCCCAAAGCTCATGACCATAGGTGAGGTTTGGAACGTAGATCAGCTGGTAAATTGAGATTCAGGCTCTGCTCCCTCTTCACCATAGCAGTCCGGTAAAACGCTGCACCGCCTGTTGATCTCACACTCCATTTTACCCTCATTTGTGAACAAGACCACAAGATACTTGGAATTCCTTCCCTTGGGGCAGCAACTCACTCCCAACCCGTACAACTGCACTGCTTACACAAAGTTAGTTATGTGTTTTTTAAAAAGTTGCTGTGTCCAATAAAGAGGGCGGTTAAAATGTTTTATCATGATGAACAAACTTGCATATTCATCTTTATCATCCATTCACCACATGGACTGCACAGAACAACACTAATGTGCTTTCACTGTCTAATGTGTTGTACTACTGTAAACATATGCACAAGAATGTTGTGTGAAATATTTTGTGTTTGTTTAAATGTCTCCTATTATGGCTTTCGGATAAGATTTTTTGCAGGGTTTTAGATGTTTCACATTAAGCTGAACCAGAAATACTTTATTGATCCCCGTAAGGAAACTCTTTGTTCCCTACGGAACATTGTTAGTTGTTAGATGTTAGTGTTAGAAGTTATTTAATTTGATATTGCCAAGAGTGTCTTGCTCAGGGACACTTCAACATATGGACAGGAGGAGCCGCTGATCGATTAATGGACAGTCTGCTCTACATCCTGAGCCACAGCCACACCAATTTCGACTTCATATACAGTAGGGGGGCTTCCATCGGAGATGGCCCAATGCTGCTTCTATTTCCCCCTTTCTGCTGTAGAGATATCGATAAATAGTTGAGAATTATTACATTTTGATGGGGCATTCCTATTTTAACTGGCACAGCTTTTCTAGCCTTTACGGCACTGGTTTGGCAGCTCGCGAGTCGAGTCAGTGAGCGAGGTATGCACACACACAGGACAAGACGAGGAGTCGACACGAGACGAGTCGGTGAAATAATTCCAGATGATGTGCTCTAAAAAGAGTAAAGTAGACAGCGGAGAGCTTTTAATCAAGAATGGACAGACTCTTACATGTTCAATTTAAATCCAGTATGTCTCATGTTCCAAGATCATGGCGATTATTAAAAGCGGCAATGTGAAGCGCCACTACAAGACAAAGCACAGAGCATCTTTTGAGCAGGTTAAGAAGGGAGACGGCACCCCCCCTCGTCCCACCTGAAGGTACTTTAATAATTACATAATTAATTTAATTAAATTTTTTAGGAGTTACAAATAAGAGGAATACTGTATATTACTAGATAATCAATAACTTAATTCTGAAACACTGTTAACTAATCTACACTAAACATGGACTACTTCCTGGTAAATTAGCACTATACCTTTAGGGGAAAAAACATGGGAAATAAAATTCAAAATAGAGCAATTTACTTGATCTTGTCAGAACTGTTAGTTAACTGTGTATAAAAACATAAAACCTGGTGATTTGATCTAATATCTTACATGTCCTGACAGTGATGATCTTGCCAGTACACCCGCTGAAACCTTTTCATAGTGGAAGTTTGTCTTGGTTTGTCTTGGGACACATAAACATCAGCTATGTCAGTGTATTTTAACAATGAAAATAAAAATAAATGTTAATTCTACATCATCTCTCAGCATGCAGGTGGAACTTGCATGCTGGCGGAAAACAGAGATTTCAAAGAGGCAACAGGCTTCAACATGAGGAAGAACCTTTTACCATTCTGTGATCCTATGCGACTCTAACCCGACTCTTGCCTGCCAACACCTCCAATGCTCACTAATTACAGCCTTATTAGTTTATTCTTTTGGTCACTTGGAGGCAGCAGAGACTGTTAAAACAACACTGATATTTTATCATCTTTCAAAGTCGATATGGTTAACATGTTAGCAAACAGTTGACTATTTACACATCGGGCAAACACAGAGCAACATAAGCATTCATTTGGAGTCATGTTTGTGTCCACCTGATGAATGTAAGTCTAATAGTCACTCTCTTTTAGCTCTGTTTTGGTCTCAACCAACTCCAGAGAAAAATATCTGGCTCTTTAGCTACTACATGCTTCATTATGTTCACCAGCTAGTCTCTAAAGGGACGTCCACACCAAGAACAAAAACTATAACAATAGCTATAAATATATCATTTTAAAAATCTTTCTAACTCAAGTAAGTAACTCATAACTATAACAAAAACGACAGTGGTGAACAATTTCGTTGGGATCACTTTCAGAGTGATTTGATGAACGATATTGTGGTATACAACTTATTAAACGCTTATACAACATAATATTAGGATGCAAATTGCACATAAAAAAACCTTACCTAGGGCATACTGCCAAACAGTCTTTAGTGCTGATGGGGTCTCTGAAGTTTGTTTGGTGTATAAACAAACTTCATAGACTTTTACTTAAACTAAGTATGAATAAAATTTGTCTTCAAAAGACAACAACTCTCGTAACAGAGTGTTGGATTCTCCTAACTCCTGTTGTCTTTGAAGAACTTTGTGAACCCATATCCTTCCGGTTTCCTTTTTGTTTCTCTGCACAACATACAGCAGTAACAGGTCATCTATATACATTTTCCTATTAAGCTGCCGACACAGTTGGAGCATACAGCATGTGCTTGGGGCCAGTGTTTACACAATGTTATCATTCATCATTATCGTGTGGATGCTCACATCGTTATTGTTCTTGGAGTTATCGGAGCTTTTTCACTGAAAACAGCTGCCTGCTGCTGCTGGAAACCCGGTTGATGAGAGTGCCCAGACTGAACCAAAACAGTAGAGTTGCAGGCTGTAAAACCATAACAAGCTGAATGAGGCTAAAAAGCTCTGTAGAGCTGAGGGGAACTGCAGAGTTGGTGATAATTCTCTGTAGGTTTGTCACTATGAGTCTCACCTTTCACATTATACATAGTCATTTCATTCATTGTTAAAATAAAAACATTGATTAGTGCAGCTTTAACATGTTGAATCGCCTTTGTTTAACCTGTGCACAAACATTAATATAAAAATGACAAATTGTGGTTTTAGGAGAAGTTATGTACTGGAACTGCTAGGCAACCAGACGTCAGAACCACAGAGGTGGTGACAAAAAATAGTTCCAGCAAATAACTCACCCAAAAACAACAAATTAGGAGTAGTAGTGTAGTTGTTACACTTCTTTTTGCCGTTGGATTAAACAAAAAAGACATAACACATTCGTTGCAAGAAGCGATGAACGAGCCCTCGCACCTGACCGCACGTCACGGTGTGCCTCAGTCGCATCGTGATTGCTGGTGGTTCGGTCAACGCAGCTCTGAATTTTCACATGTTTTGGATGCTGCACAGAGGAGGTAAATGTTACTTCCTGTGTCCACTATGTGGTGCTCAAAAACACCCACTAATTACACGTTAAGTTCCAGTATATGAAGGGGCAGATTGGACAATATACACTGAAGTTACAACAACTTCCTGTTTCACAGCAAATAATGCGTCTCCACAACAACGGTGTTTGATGGAAACTCACAAACTTCACGATGAAGTATCATCAAAATCTTAAGACTTTGCTGAACAAATTTGAGGTGGATCTGGTCAACCTGCTAGGAGGAGTACATCAAAGTATAAAATGTGTAATTTCCTGTTGCCAGTAGGTGGCGCTATGACTTTGACTGAATATTGCCTTGTAGATGTCTTCAGGGCGGGACTGTTATCAAATGTGAAGTTTGGGGCAGTTTGGACCATGTACACTGAAGTCACAACAACTTCCTGTGTCATGGCAAAACATCAACATTCAACACCACGCCACGGAGACGCCATTTTAAAAAAACTCACAAACTTCACGATGAAGGATCCTCAATGTTTTAAGGCTTTTCTGCCACAATTTGAGGTGGATGTGCTCCACCTGCTAGGAAGGGTACGTCAGAGTATAAAAGGTGTCATTTCCAAAAGCCATTTTGCCACGCCCATTTCCGAAACCGATAAAATATCACATTTTTCACCAGTCCTAATGAGTGCGCAAAGTTTCACATCTTTTTGAGCACCTTTAGGCCTTCAAAAATGTGAATCATTCGAAAAATTGGAATCATAAAGAATAATAATAATAATTACAGCTGCAAGCAGCGATGAACGGGCCCTCGCACCTGACTGCACGTCGGGGTGTGAGCCAGCCTAGGTGTGTCTGCTGGAAGTGGGACAACGCGGCTCTAAATTTACACGTGTTCTGGATGCTGCACGAAGGAGTTAAATTTCATCTCCTGTGTCCCCTCTGTGGTACTAAAGAACACCCACTAAAATATACGTCATGTTACAATATATGAAATTTACACGACACCCTGTAAATTTCATGTAAATGAAATGATGATTGTCACGCAAGGAATACTTCCTGTTACCAGTAGGTGGAGCAATGAGTACAACTCCTAATTGGCATGTAGATATCCTCAGGCCAGGAGTCTTATCAAACGTGAAATTTGGGGCAGATTGGACCATGTACACACAAGTTCAACAACTTCCTATTTCATGGTGAATGATGTGTCACCACGGGAACAGCATTTGATGGAAACTCACAATCTACACAATGAAGCATCATCAAGGTCTTATGACTATGCTGAACAAATTTAGGGTGGATCTTGTTTATCTGCTAGGAGTAGTTTGTAAAACAATTGGGACTGCAACTTCCTGTTGCCAGTAGGTGGTGCTATGAGTATGACTGAATATTGGCATGTAGATGTCTTCAGGGCGGGACTGTTAAAAAATAGCCGAAAAGTGCACATTGAACTCAAAATGGTTGACTTCCTGTTGGGTCCATGGCTCCAAGAGGTTTTTATGTAAGTCTTGGGATGATACATCTGCCTCCTAAATTTCGTACATCTAGGTGAAACATACCGCTGTGGCTGCTTCTTTAAAGGCTAACTTCCTGTTGCCAGTGGGTGGCGCCATGACTAATATAACAAGCTTTGAGCAACTTTTCATCATGAAGGTCTTTAGATTGCCCCACGAAAATTTGAAGTTGATGTGATTAATTCTCTAGTAGGAGTTCATTAAAGTACGGAGCCTGTAAATTGCAAAAAATTACCACTAAAATCAAAATGGCTGACTTCCTGTTGGGTATAGGGTATGGGTCCATAGGCTTTTTTTAATGTTTGAACATAATACAAGTGTCCCCCAAATTTAGTACATTTAGGTGAAACATGTCACAAGGGCTGCTCTGTAGGGGGCGCAAGCGATCTATTTTACCACACCCATGTGCAAGACCCATATCAAATGTATATTTTCACCACTTCTGAATTTTGTGCAGTTGTGAAGTTTCATGAGTTTTCGAGCACCTTTAGCCCCTCAAAAATGCTTTTCATTTGGAGGAATAATAATAACTCCTTGCATTTCTATAGGGTCCTTGCAACAGTCACTGCTCTGGCCCTAACTAGACCTGCAGGTAGGTATTAACGGGGACCAAGCCTCCAGTGCAAGTTGCAACATAGCCCACGGAGGCGATGCAAGTCGGACCTGCAGCCCCATGGGCGCGATGCAAGTCAGAGGTGCAGAGCAGCAGAGAGATTGAGAAAACATTCAGTTCAAAAACAGTGTTTATGAACACCATCACCCCCCCCCCCCCCAAATAGGTTTTGAAATGGGTTATGTTATTATTTTTGTACCTTGTCAATAGTAATAGATGGCAGTGTATCTGGAGGGTGGGAGAGAGAGCTTGAGGCTGTGACAAAAAGGTCTGTTGATGGGTTCAAATAAAAAAATATGTGTACTGTTAATGTTTTTCTGTACTCAATGTCACTCAATGTTTGTTCAATGAAATATTTTGCAAAAACAAATATATATATATATAGTGTGTATAGTGTACTTGTTATAAAGCCCAATGACAGTGTCACAGTGAGTTAACATTGTAGCCACTGGTGCCACCTACTGGTCATGTTACATTTAGATGTAAACTCATATCAAAGCAAATTTCCAGTATTCATCATAACAGGCTATCTCTTTCTCTTTCTTTCACACAATATAGATTCAGAGAGAGAGAGAGAGAGAGCATATGGCAAAACAGATTGGCCAAATTTGTACTTTCTGGCTCGAGTAATCATGGGAAGTAGAAAACAAGGGGTCTCAAACTCAAATTACCTGAGGGGCATTGAGCAGGTTGTTTTCTTCTAATGGGGCTGCTTGAACACTTGAAATAAATTTAAATAAGTTTTATTTTTTCAACAATACATTTAAGCTATAAACACTTCAAGGCTGAGCAACTCATCTTTCCCTCTCCTCTCTGTTGTACCTACCATTACCCTCTGTATGTTCCTGGAGTACAGAAAGCACAGTATTTCTTCTTGCTCCATTTTCTCAAACTATTTATAAGGAAGCTAAATTAGTGGACATAGTTCCTCCCTCTGTCTTTGGTGGCTGTGATTATGAAAACTTCTATGTCCTTGTGAAATACGGGACCCAAGGCTTCAACTTTCAGACTATAGTGAGAGAATGAATGTTGACCCCAGGCCTGGCTCAGGAGCAGGGCTTCATGAAATTTACCTTTTGGTGTCAGGTATGAATCAGAGATCTGGTGGTCCTAGCTAAATAGTTTAGTAGTTAAATGTTAAATGAGAAATAAAGACCCAATTTTAATATCTGATTTTGCAACCCACTAGAAAATTTAATAACTCTAAAATAAATGACTGGGGAAAAACCAAAATGAAAAAAGAAAATGTGGCTCACATTAACAACAATAAGTTCTAAACATGTGGGGGCCTTATCCTGTGGGCTGGATCTGACGCACAGGGCAGTAGGAAACCTCTGTTGTAAACCCAAACATCAAAACATCCTTTCTAAAAACTAGATCACAGATGCTACATCCAAGTTTCTATGTCACACATTTTATTTATACAAACAAGTTAAACGTACAGGATAACTCATCAACAAACTGAATGACCTGAAAAATCCTGGAACACTAAAACTAGAGGTTCACAAACGATTAAGTTTTATTTGCTATCCCATCCCCCTTGCTGAAGTCAACCAAGTAAATGACCCTATAGTCCAGACCAGCTTCAGTGTGTCTCATACAAGTGTTTCTGATAACAGAGCAGTTATAGGGTTTTTTGGGGCAGGTGTAGACTTGATGGATGTCTGGGTCTTTTTCTTTGCATCAAGTTAGTTCATTTTGCTCCTTTTGTCTACAGGGAACACTTTAGACACAAGATTAGGAGCAGTCTGGGTCTTGTTAGGTGGTGTGTTCTCCTTCACTGATGGGGTGTTGGTAGTAGCTGTAGTCTGGTTTGGCTTCCTGTATTTTGTTGATGATTTGGGTGGAGTCTTTTGGGACTTCTTTGGAAGACGGGATATTCTTGTGATTCCCACCACCTTCAGTTTAATTGGGGCTTCAGATATTCCTGCCATGTTCCGTGCCTGGCAGCGATATTCGCCAGCATCCTTGTATGATAACCCATTCATGCTGATTATCGACCAGCGAACCCCCACGCGAGGAGATTCCTGTATAACTGGAACATAAGAAGGTGGACAATCTTAGCTCTCAGCACACAATACCAGTCTTTGCCCTCAAAGTATAACTTTGAGTTTTACACAGGCAGTCTTTGAGACCAGACCCAACTAAATCAATGTGGTACTCCCAATTTGGCACCTGAACCCAACCCAAGACCTGATGCTTTATTTCATGCATTACTGATGGACAGAACTAACAATTGGCTGTACTATGTCTCCTTCCCTTTTCCACCAGGCATTGTGTATTTACTTGCAACGAATAACACCCATGGATGCAGTGTTGCAAGTAGACACAGACCAATAAAAATATTTCATTATGTCAAAGGAATTGACCAACGGTTTTACAGTTAAATTTGTTGGTAAAAGCTTTGAGGGAGCTCTCAAAGAATCCAAGCAGTAACAAGCATTCTGCTGGAGAACTAATCCCCTGTTAACACAATATGGTACAGAAAGAGAGATAGCTGTGAACATACATGAACATCTCAGATTTCAGCAAATCAACAATGGCAAATCTTCAGGCTTTTAATGTTTTTTTCTGAAAAAATAAAACTACAAAAAATTAGGTCTAGATGATATGTGTAACAAGGCAAAGGGTGGGTCTTACGTAATATGAGTTTAGACACCATAGATAGAGTATGGAAGAAAGTGTGCTGCAGATGAATGCAAAGAGCAACTTTTCGTTGAGGCAAAATTAGTGGAAGAACTTGCACTTGCAACTGTCACATGATTTATTAAGAGATTAACCCTCATGCATCTATTTTACACAGGCAGATTACAGTAAAATCCATAAAATTATTAATCAATCAAATAGTTAAAAGGCTAAAGATATATTTTGGTTAGATGCTTTTCTTATTAAAAACATATAGTACAGTTATACTGATAAGGCCAGTAATAGATTTAGTAAATCTATCTGTATCTATCCTATTAAAACTGGTAAAATTCCACAAAATATCCAAAGAGTTGTCATAACCCCAATTTTTAAGTCTGGAGCATCTGTTGAGTCATGTAACTATAGACACATTTCTATATTGGGCCCTTTGCTCTTCTGCTCATACTGCATATAAACAATATACCTGAAAGCTGTAAATTGGTTGGGTGTCAATTTATGCAGATGACACAATAATTTATGTAACAGCAGAAACTCCTCATCAGGCAGGTGGTCACCATCTCCCAGGAGCTGCAGGATAACTGCTTAACACTGAAGCATAGCAATGTACTTTTCATTAAAGAGAAAAGTGTGTGATTTATAATAGATGTTGATCAAAAGGAAATTGAGGAAGTGAGTGAATTTAAATATGTAGGTGTCATTTTGGATTCTCAACTTAAATTTGAGGCCCATATTAGGAAATTGTCCAAGACTATTAACATAAATTTAAACTGCTGTCATTTGATAATACCATGTATATCTCTCAAAGCAGTTCAAATGGATATGCATGCCATGATTTTATTGTATTTATCCTACTGTGTGATTATCTGGGGCCAGGCCTCCCAATCAATAATCAAGCCAATGATGTCATTATACAAACAACCCGTAAAGGTAATGGACTTCCAAGGTACAGAACAACTTTTGGTCAGTCATCTTTTTCAGTAAAAGACTTGCAATCATGGAACACATTACCACCTGATTTAAAAACACAACCTGAACTTAAAATTTTCACTACAACAACACATGTCAATGTATACATAATAATGCACAATACATGCACACAGACACATGCATATACATATGTATACTTTTTTTGTCCTGGTCTTTTAATCCTGAGTTTCAGGTAAGGCTTGCATCCTTTTTTGTTGACTGACAACCAAGGCATTCAGATATGTTGTGGCCTGTTAGTAGCTGGTACAGCCATAAGGCAGTGATTAAATCCCCTAGACCTAAAACCAATCATTTCACCAGTGCCGTAATTATTAGATTTGTGTTTGTCTAAAAGAAATTTCTCCACCCCAACAACTTCACTTGTATACTTGTATAACTTATAAATAGACTATAAATTATGTTTACTTGCATCCAGTTTTCACATAGCAAATGAAATTACATCTGAAATGTATGCGATGATTGTGTGACTTAATAGTATTAGTTTAGATTTATATTCCTAACATTATTATGATTATGACCATAAACACCTTGCTGTGTGAGGCTTGCCACAGAGTGCCTTGGCCGTAGGGCTCCAGACAAACGTTTTCCACTACCACTGGGAGCCATACTGAAAATTTTAGGAACACCAGCACAAAATTTAGGAGCACCAGTTAAATTGACATGAAATGCAACACATTCACATTTATTCCATCTTTTTTTACAATTAATCTTAAAATTCCAGTGTGTAGGATTTAGTGGCATTTAGTGGTGAAATTGCACCAGAGCCAGTGTTATGTTTTGTCCGTTCTGGGCTACTTTAGAAACATATCAGAGACCTGCTCCCTATGTAGATTTAAAAAAACGGCTTATTCTAAGGTAATAAAAACACAACGGTTCTTATTTTCAGGTGATTATACACTAAAGAAAACATACTCATAAATATTATATTCCATTTCTGCCAATAGCTCCTCCTAAATGTTACACACTGGACCTTTAAAGATAAGCACCACTTACAACTCTCCAAATTCTTGGGTAGCTGGTCAGAGTTCTCAAGGATGTCTTCTTGGCAACAATCTGTACAGAGAATCAAATCACAACATGACTTGATTGATGCTCAGATGTTAGTAACACCAACTTCATCACCTGAGAGTGATCCTGGATTGCTTACCAGTGTAGGCTGAGGTTTTGATCCAGGTCAGGGTTGGCGTTGGATAGCCGGTGGCATCACAACGAAGGATTACGTTGCTGCCGAGTGGAGAGATGACTCTGGTGGCTGCAGGCTGGACTGAAGGCCTCATACAGCGGGTCAGCTCAGCCTGGCTCAGCAGCATCCCTGACTGGCCCAGTGACCTGATGCATGTCAGCAGCTGGTCCATGAGAACTACAGGACTCCCCAGGGACATGGACAAAGACATCACCATGGAGATCTGGCAGTCACACAACCAGGGGTTGTCATGGAGGCCTGGGTATCAAGGACAATTTGATATGTGTCATAAATTGGGTGGAAAAACCTTCTTTGGAGTTGGATATATCAAAGCCTAAAGAAAAGAATGAAATTCCCACTCTTATTTTACAATTACAGTCATCGATGCTGGAAGTAGGGGCCTGAGGGGGCTGCAACACACCCTAAAATCAGGCATGATAAAAAAAAAAACATCAGTTAATTAAAAGTTAAAAGATAATGTTTTCCCCCTTTTTTACTGGGATATACAGGTGTAGTACCAGAATCAGAATCAGAATCAGAAATACCTTATTGATCCCCGAAGGGAAACTCTTTGTTACAGTAGCTCGCCTTTACGTCAGTGCACACAGGAGAAAGTACTAGTAAGTACTATAAAAACAGGTCAGAAAATAAATTAAGTACCAGGTGGGTATAAGTATAAGATAAACTAAGTGTCAAGTACCAAGTGGGTTTACCGGTTGATGATGATAATACAGTATAATAATACAATGTAATAAAATAAGTACACCAGTATTTGTGGTGGGAAAGAGGTTTCACTTAATTTTTTCCATCCATCCATTAATTCCATTAATTATCGATCGTTAATTATTGATTCCAACTGAATTAAAGTAACTAAAGTGCACTAAATCAGGGCACTGATCATCCTGTCAGTCAGACCCCTGGAGAGAGTTCAATCCAGTCAGCTACAGGCACGAAAACGTTAAAGTTAATTCTTAGGTTTATCAGTGAAGTGTATGAACTATACTGTAGACTGGAGTCTCTGTTAACGGTGACAAACAGGCTGACAGCTGTCTCATATGAATGGGTGGGTTGAATGCACGTAGATCTGCGCTTATCTCCTGTATGAAATGGCTGTATCCTCACTGCTCTGCATTATTATAAACTATGATAAACTGGGCTGCGTCTTTCACCTCACATGCATGAGCTGTCTCATTCCTTCATCATCTTGCAATTTTCATGCTTGACTTCAGTGTTGTTGCTGTGGCTACTTTGACATACAGTATGTTGGTTTTCAAGTTTGCTGTCTGTTGCAGTGCAGGGGGGATCACTCATGAGACCTTTTCTTGAAGGAGTAGTAGTGTGGCAGCTGGTGGAAAATTTTCTAGGTAGGGCTGTGCCACATCCAATCAATTTCAGCAAACATCCCAGTATGATTTAATGCAAAAAAGTGAAGGTATCAAAAAGTAATTGCTACTTTGCAGTCAAATATTTAACAATTATTTTATTCCAACATACTGTAAAATAAAACAGTAAGTAACACGTTGACAAACACATCAGTGCAGCTTATTTTGGTCACCCACACAGGTGAAATCAGTAAAATATAAAACATGTAATAGAAAACGTTTATTTATTGAGATGCCTTTATGAACCTTGTTTTGTTGGGGAAACCAATAAGGAGGTAAAGATCAGGAAAAGTAAACATGAAGTGCAATTAGTGGTGTTAAGTTGCTTTTCAGACACTTGAATGGACATAAGCATGGGAGTCAAGTGCTCTGAGGTGTAATGATAGTAAACTCCAGCAAACTTCTGCTTCAAAACTCTCTCACACGTGAATTAAATTAATTTATACTCAAAAATAAATTGTGGGGTCCCTGATAACCAATACAAAACAGTTAACCAAAGGAAATACCCAAAATAATAACATAAACAATCTTGTAAACATCAATTGAAATCTCACACATGGAATAATTTGAGATTTGTTTTAAAATGTCAACTATGCACATAGCACAAAAACACCACACTGGGGGTGAACATGAACACATTTGTTTTTTTGTACACTACCAGTCAAAATTTGAGTACATCTGCTTGATATCTGGTTATTCATTGTCCATTTCGGAGTATGGTGCTCAGCCTCTCCAGAAGGGCTGTAGCAATGGTGTCGGTGGTTGCGTTCTGGATAGTAATGAACTCAAAAAAACGCGGTTGGATGTCCCCATAAAACTTCACACAATTGATTATTTTGGATAAAATGTGCCTGTTTTTATCCACCTCCTCATTGTGTTTCCTCACTGCGATCCTGTGGCCGTCGTCCAGCTGCGTAGCGATGTTCAGTCTGCCTAATATGGCTAACATTAGCTTGACAGAATTATCCATGTGTGCCCTGGTGTTCTCATGTTTCCTTACTTTCTCAGACAGGTGCCCCTCACTCTCGTAACTGTCCATGCTGGATCTGTCCCCGTTGTTTTAAAAAGCAAGCATGGAAAGCAAAATAAGGCATTAGCATGACTGCATCCAGCTAGCCAGACCTTTCTGGTGTACCAGCTACGAGAAGCCTTGCATACACTGCTTCCCTTTTTCGGCTGCTGTCTGATTGCGAGGTCAGGTTGACCTAAGCGCAGCTCTTTATACTGTAGTTTCTCCGTCAAAGTTCTCCTCTCAAGCAGATCTTGGAGGAGAGAATTTCCCGAGTTAGGTTGGGTCTTGGAGGAGTAAGTTAGTGATCACGCTCGCCACTGTCATGTAGTTAAAATGGCGCCTATTGAGGTCCTGACTTACTAGCAGTGGCTCGCTTTTCGGATTAGATTTGAGGACACTGACTGGCAACATTGTATGTCATACATTCATATCTTTGGCTAAACTGCTACACAGACCTGCCTCCTGTGGACGATTTATCCATCGCCCCAGAGCTGTTGAGACATGCAGACAGGCTGAGGGGATGTATAGGAAAAGCATATATGCTGCGCAGATAATTGTCTATCATATTTTACACATATAACTGAGTGTATTCCATATTTCAAACATACAAATATTGACAGTTTGATTTATTATTATTATTAATGGGGTTTTTGTGGCTCAAGGACTCAAGGAGGGCAGCGCCCTCCATTGGCCAGCTGCCACTATGTCCATCTCTGTTTTGAACCGTATAGCAGTGGTGTTGTCACCCGTTTAACTACTTGAAACCAACCATCTCATATACTTGACTTGCCATGTCAAAAACCTGAACAAGAGTTCCATTTTCTAACAACATATATGTGGTATAATGTTGCAAACATTACAGTAAAACAACAAATGTTAAAAGAAACAGATTGCTAACCTCAGCTAAAATAGATAGGTAAACCAATTAATTCTATAAGCAACTTTAACATCATGGATGTTCACTTGGCCCTACTTGAGTTAAGCTCTATTTGTCTGCAAGATATTTACACATCGGGCATTGCTGATCTAAATCAAGTGTAGCTGCTTTAGACAGGAGTATAATATAATGTGTCTATATTGCTCCAAAACATACTGTACCCAAAATTCTTCTTTGAACTGGTCCTCCCTGTTGTCCTGGGAGGGGAAACCAAAGGTCCAGCAGCTCAGCAGGTAATATAGTCAACCTGAAGAGAGGCGACGAAACAAGACAAGGAGAGGAGAAAAGTTCAACATATCTATTGGATATTACTGACAGCTCTGTAGCTCTCTACATAAGTAGGCTACATAGTTTTGTGGTATCTGGACACACCTGTTGCTGGACAGGTCGAGGTAGGTGATGTTGGGGAGAAAGAGAGAAGCATGGGCAGGAAGGCTGGACAGACGGTTATTATGGAGACCCAGAGTCTGGAGGCGGGGCATGTCTCTGAGCCCCTCCCAGGGGAAGGATGTCAGGAGATTTCCATCCAGACGCAACTCCCGCAAGGCCTTCAGGTTGACAAAGCTGCTGGGGTGAATGGATGTAATGGAGTTGTAGGTCAGCCACAAGAACCGCAGCTCTGAAAGATTGTAGAAGGCTGCCCGTGGCACCCTGGAGATCAAGGTCTTCTCTAGACGCAGTTTGACTGTGTCAGCTGGGACATTAATGGGAACAGCTGAGATTCCAGAGTCACTGCACTGCACCAACCTGCCATATTAAACATATAATATTAACTTTATTTGTATAGCACCTTTAAAAACAGAGTTTACAAAGTGCTTTGACAGACAAAGCAAAGAAGAAACAGGATACCCAGAAGACAATAGAAGAGCAGAAAGCCAAACAGAAATGCCAAAGAAAGAAAGACAAAATTAAGGTAAAATTAAAATAAGAGACAACTTAAAAACAATGAAAAACATGACAATGGAAATAAAAACAAATGGAAACAATAAAAGCAATAAAGAGACAATTAAGAGAACGACATCACGTAAAAGCAAGTCTATAAAAATTTTAAGAAGTAATTTAAAAGAAGTTACTGATTCTGCAAGCCTTATCTCCCCAGGCAGTTTGTTACACAGCGGAGGGGCCCTGATGGCAAATGCATGGTCACCTTTGGATTTAAGCCTCGACTTTGGAACAGCCAGAAGGGTCCCACCTGAGGATCTAAGGGGGTCAACATTTCCATTATGTAGCTTGGGGCCAGACCCACATGTGCTTTCAAAATGATCAGTAAAATCTTAAAATTCTAAAACGAACAGGGAGCCAGTGGAGAGAAGCCAGGATTGGGGTGAAGTGATGTTGTCTCTTAAAACCAGTAAGAAGCCTAGGTGCTGCATTCTGAAGTAGTTGGAGGCGAGAGAGTGACTTTATGAGTGGTTTATGCCATAAAGGAGGGAGTTACAGTAGTCAAGTAGAGAAGATATATGCGTGAATGACTTTTTCCAGGTCAGAGTGTGAGAGCATTGGCTTAATTCTGGAGATAATTCTTCTTTGTAGGAAGCAGGACTGGACAACTTTTTTGATTTGTGGTTTAAAGCTTAGGTCGATCAAATAGTACACCCAAATTTCTGGCAGTGGGATTCACATTTGCAGTGAGGGGACCAAGGCCACTCTCAAGGAGACTGATGAGGTTTGGGGGATTGAACAATATGATTTCTGATTTTGAGTTATTGAGTTGAAGAAAATTCTGTGCCATCCAACAGTTGACATCACTGAGACAATCTTTTGGGTCATCAGGTCTCAGGGGAAGGTATGTCTGCGTGTCATCTGCGTAGCAATGAAAAGAGACGTTGTGATGTTGAATGTTTTGGCCAATTGGAAGCATGTAGATAGAAAATAAAACTGGACCTAAAACTGACTGACATAACACTGTCATAACCATGACATGACACCTGTCATGAACATGAAGGAGTCTGTATGAAGGTTTATGACTGTTGTCATTAAGAGTCATTCAGTCAATTATGTCACTTTTAATACAAAGTAAACATTGTTTGAGATGTCTTTGGTATGACAACTTGACATTAATCAAGAAAACATAACCTGTCATAAAAATACCTGCTTTATATGTTAACATTACATTATACCATCATATGTGCTTGACAACTGTCATGAGAACATTATAATTGTGTCATGAATAATCATCAGGAAACTCCATAAATCACCTTGGTACTGTACTCTGTCCTCAAACTGCCCTCATAACATTACTGACATCTTTATGACAAGTTCAAATGGTTCCACTTTACTTGAGGTCAAAGGAATTATTCATGACACAATTATAATAAGCACATATGACGGTATAATGTAACCCACAAAGCTAAATAGTTGGTTTATGGTTAATATGAAGTTGTCATGACAAAGACATTTTTGTCTTGGTTAACGTCAAGTTGTCATGACAAAGACATTTTTGTCTTGGTTAATGTCAGATTGTCATAACAAAGACATTTTTGTCTTGGTTAATGTCAAGTTGTCATGACAAAGACATCTCAAACAATGTCAACTTTGCATTAAAAGTGATAATTGACCGAACAGTCATAAACCTCCATAAGGACTCCTTCATGTTCATGACAGGTGTCATGTCAGTCTTATGAAGCCACCTTCAAATAAATTAAATAATACATTTTCTAAGACTTTTGATAAAAACGGAAGTTTAGAAATTGGCCTAAAATTGTTAAGAACAGAAGGATCAAAGTTAGGTTTCTTTAAAAGAGATTGCATGTTGCACAGCATGTTTAAAAGTAGATAGAAACATTCCTTTTGTTAAGGAGCTATTAATAATCAGTAAAATACTGGGGCCAACTGTATCCATAACTTCTTCTTGAAGAAGAAACTTGTGGGAATAATATCAAGGCTGCATGTGGTTGATTTCATGTAGGATATGATTTCAGATAAAAAGGGTAAGCGTTACAGGTTTAAAACTTCTAAAATAACTAATTATGTTCATACTGGCACGTAAAACACGGTCTGGGTAGGTTATTTGTTGCCTTATATTGTTGACTATTTGTAAAAAGAAATTTTAAAAAAAAGTAAAAACTTCTCACACAAATCTTGTGAGGCGTCTGTAAAATTACCTTGAATAAAATTCTGGGGTTAGTGATTTGCTAAAATTAAATTAGAGAAGAATGTTGCTCTTGCTTCTTTAACTGCCATTTGCTAGTTTTTCATTGCATCTTTCCAAAGCTCATAAAAAACATGTAAACCCGTTTTTTTCCATTTTCGTTCCCTTCTCCTACAGTCTTTAAATCCTGGGTGGATTCATTTAGCCAGATCTGGGGTATTGTATTTGACTGTTTGTCTTTTTAGGGGGCAACAGAGTCCAGGATAGTCTGACA
Organism: Siniperca chuatsi; assembly: GCF_020085105.1. NCBI lineage: Eukaryota > Metazoa > Chordata > Actinopteri > Centrarchiformes > Sinipercidae > Siniperca > Siniperca chuatsi. Next base: position 3,232,743 of record NC_058056.1, on the reverse strand, counting down.
GGTGTTATTAAAAAGGGAGTCAAGCTCCTCTGTGTTAATGTGGATGTGTAATGTGGATTAAAGGCAGTTAAAGAAGCAGCAGTAAAAGTTCTTATGGTTAGCCGCTGAGGGGTGTGATATTAAGCGTGCTGGAGTGGGTCTTTGATAAGAAATGATAGTGGTTATGAAAGTAGGTATACTCTCATGGGAATCAGTATGCTGAGGTTGTGCTGTAGAGGATGACAAAGATGTGGGATCTGGGGATGTGCGTGTGTGAGACCTACAGTCAGTCACATGCGAGGGACTGCACCGCATGCTGCAGGTTAGCCGATAGCATTTGGCTGCCCCGCTTGCTGGGGTGGATTCCGTCTCTACTGAACAGAGAGGGACGATTCCAGAAAAAGTTAAAATTGTCAATAAAACCCATGTTGTGAGTCCTGCTGGCAGACTGGAGCCAGTTGTGAAGGTTGAGGAGTCTGCGCGACCAAGTGTGGGGATAGGGCCTGAAATAAAAGCAGACTTTCCACAGCTCATTTTTTGTGCGCTCAGACTCCTGTGGGTAGTGTAATTTTTTCCTACATGAAGTACAATTCTCTTAATAGAGCTTGGGAGTGAGGGGAGCAGATCCAGGAGTTTATCCAGGATGTCGGGGACAGTGGCTCCAGGGAAGCAGTGTCTGATTGTGTTTATGAAGCGTATGTTCCTGGTTATGGAATCACCAATGATTAATGTATTTTGGGGGAAGAGGGGGCAAGGAGATGGTGCGTGAGGACTACAAGACAGTGGACGTTCAGATATCTCCGTCTGCACAGGCAGACGGGGGTGGGGGGACAAGGAAGCCAGAGGAAGTCCTCCTGAGTGTCTCATTATGGCCTCCTTTAACATCCTACGTCAGTTTTTCCCCATGGTGGAGCGATGAGCCACCCAATCAATGCTGGCCCCAGGGGGAGAAGACGTGGTGGCGACAGGAGGAGCAGCCAGAGTGGGGTTCAAGCTAGGTGGAGTCGAGACTGCAGGGGCACCGCCAGGATGGACCACGGCCATGGATTGGCTTGATTTGGTGTTGAGCTATGAGCCGGAGCCTTGGGCCTGGTTCTGGTGCGGACCCCTGGATCATCTGGTGGCATCGGGGTGATCTTCAGTGGTGTTGTAGTGTCCAGGTCCAGTGCTGCAGTGGTGGTGCCCACTGCCCCTGTGTCCAGCTCATGTTCAGAGGACTGGCCACTCTCCTCAGTTGCTAGACCCTCTCAGCGTATCGGTAAAGTACCGGTGTGCATTGAGGCCAGCCAGGGGAGGGTGGCCGCAGACTCCGAGACCATCGGTAACACCAGGGGGGTGATTGGGCTGCTGGGACATCAAGATTGGAAGACTGCATATATGAAATATGCTTTGCCTGGGCAACAGATATGGAGACATAGCCGTCGATGAGTTTATCCCTTTTTCGGAGCTCTGACTCCAGGCGGAGGATATCATCCTTTAACTGTGAGTAAGCAAGTTTGCAGTCCACACATACAGCCATAATAGCTTCAGTCCACTCATAAGTATACTCATAGAACAACATTTGTGAAAAGCTGAAAAAAAGGGATTTTAGTTGGCCAAGTAGCATCCGTGGTGCGATTTCCTGTAAACAGTTTGGTCGCCCTGTTAAAAACAGGAGTAAAAATATGCAGGATCCATAGACGTGGTTTTAAAAACTTAAAACAGGATAAATTGTAAATGCAAGGACAGAGCTCCTGTCAAGCATAAATCTGTAAAGGCTGAAGTTTGGACAGATAAATGCATGTATTTTCTGAGTGTAGTCATCCACTCTAATTGATCGGGTTCTTTTTATTGGTATATTGCTCTTTTTATATGGAGCCTGGAGTGTGCCACTGGTGTATCTAAAAAGCAGTAAATGATAATTAAATATGTTACTTAATAATCTTATTTCATTATTAAATTATTACAATAAAATTAAGAATTATGTTCTTATCCTAAAAAAATTAATAAATAAATTCAATTTTAAAGACTTAAGAAAATAAATATTTATTTACTAATTAACTTTTCTTACTTTTTTTTACTATTGAATTACTTTGTGTTTTTTTTTTCCTGAATTCACAAATCCTTTCACACATTGTTTTTTCTCAACTGAAAAATGTATTTTAAAAATGTATTACAGTCAATCACTGAAAATGTCTACCGTACAATATTTCTGGTGGCACCCTTCAACCTCCATAAGTGAAGATGGTCTTCAGCATGTAAACGTGTAGGAACTAATGGAATCTTTTGCTTTTGCTTCTGCTTTTGGATAACTTTTAATGCAAAGTCCACAGTATATGAAGAAAGTATATAATAACAACATTGTCCACTGTTCTACACATGATAATGATGATACATTCTTTTGTTAGCCTGTACTAAATTTGGTTGCAACAAGATTACTGAAGACCTGTCCCTGTGCATGTTATCCACTATTATCCAAACACTATAAACTAATATGCATGGGGAAGACCATTATTACACCTTTCTTATGCAATATGTGATACCATTCAGTGAAAAAATATTCACGGACATCACAAAATATAACATCTGTTGCATTAGCACTACTGTTTTGGTTCTAAGAGAGCTTTAATAATATGATAATTCTTCAAATATAATAGGCTATAATGAGTTACGTTCAAGCAGAAACATATTGCTTGCACACACAAACACACAAAGATGAGAATTAAGTCAGCCTCACTCAACCTGAGCTCTGCTATTCCACTGTTCCCATACGTGCAGGCACATAAAGCTGGACAGGAGTGGACCGCCAACAGAGTGGATTGCAAGATGTGAACGAGGACCAGCAGATACATCCTTCATCAGACAAACCCTGTACTCAGACAGGCCCTTTGTATCTCCATATTCCCAGTCGTCACTACTGTAAGGTTGTGTCTACAGTGCAGAGTGAAACTGAATCCCAGATTAGCTGGGATTACACTTCTTACAAACGGCATGTAATCCCACGCCCCACTGTCAGAATAACAAATCACAACATCAGGGCCAGCCCAAGCCTTTTTGGGCCTTAAAGACAATTCTAGTGAAGAAGTTACAAGTACATAAATGTACTTACGAGTAAAAGTATTTTCAGCAAAATGTACCAAAAGTAAGTCTTCCTTATCCAGAAAAAATAGCCCCTTTGAGTGTTACAGTACTTTATATAATCAATTGTTAATACTACTGCATTAGACCATTTTTATACTGCTGAGCAGTTTAATATCTAACAATGCATTGTATTTTATAGGGTTGGGCCCATGAACGATGCCATTGTCCATTGCCGATGGCTGACAGCCACTGAGCCCTCTACCATCGTGATTTAAAAGCCCCCCCTTGGCGAGTAAAATCTTGTTACTGAAAGTACAATAAAAGCTTTGCGAGTAAAAAGCCCCCTTTCACTTTTACTCAGCAGCTGGAACTGCAGCGTTTATTCATGGGCAAACTGTAACCTACACTGTACATTTACTGCCACTAGACAACTTCACTGCTAACCTTTCCCTCTGCTCTGATTGCCAACACACCTGTCCGCTCAAGTAGGGTATCTCTGCCAACCTTATTTGGCCAATCAGAGGCTTACAATCCACTGTCAGTCAAAAACAATTTTCACCAATAAGCATTGCCCTGTTCCTTAAAGGAGCCACGCTACTCTTATAACAAATGGGGAGGAAAAATTAAGAAAGGCGTGGTGAGTAGGTGAGAATGGGCTGTGAATGGGCTGTATGTAAAATATTAATCAGCAAAGTAACTGGAAATAGTAATATACAAGTATCTAAAAACTGCTGTGTTTAAACAAAGGTGTTTAAATATCCAAACTGCTCTAGGGATCACATCCACTTTAAATTCCAAGCAAATAATCATCTATTTAAACTGGGACCTTTGATATCATACACCCATCAACATCAGAAATAATTAAAATAATAAATTTGATTGCTATTTGTTTAAAAAGAAAATGGAAATAAAATAAACAATTTCATAAAATAAAATCAGGTATAACAAGATAAAAACAAGGGGAAAAAAGGTTAATAAAACCATTTGTTGCTCTGACCCATTTCTGAATACAGTAATGGCCTATTGAGCAGATATTGCAAATTAACATTGATTAATGTCTGATAACTGCCTGTGCCCTGGACCCTCAGGAGCTCTGAAGGTTAAAGGTTGTCTGTGTGGCCATCACTTTGTGGTAATTTTATTAATTGTATATGTGTTTGGTAAGCATCATTATACTAGAAAACTAACAATATAATTTGGACAAAAACAACTTTAAGCACAAAAACAAAAACTGGTTGACACTCAGCAGCCCATTATGATCACACACACACACACCATCTAATGACATCCGTATTAGAGTAATTAGGCAAATAACACACCAATGTAGTGAAGTAAGAGCTCACAAGCTATACACAGCTAGTTAATTCTTGTCTCATTTGTGGACTGATAAACAGTAAATTAACCAAATTCAGTGTCCCATATCGTTATTTTCAAGTTCTAGTATATGAAGTGTGGACCACACCCTGAAAATTTCATGTAAATCAAATGATGATTGTCACGCAAGGCTTACTTCCTGTTGCGAGGACTCTTATCAAACGTAAAATTTGGGGTAATTCAAACAAAGTACACTCAAATTACAACAACTCCCAGTTTCACAGCAAATAATGCGTTGCTTGATGTTGCTTGTTGCATTGATGGAAACTCACAATCTTCACAATGAAAAATCATCAAGGTCTTAAGGCATGTAAGACTTTGTAAGAGTATAGTGCCTGTAACTTACTGTTTTGTGGCGAATAATGAGCCATCATGGCAACAGCGTTTGATGAAAACTCACATGCTTCACTATTAAGCATCATCAAGTTTGAGGTGGATCTGATTAACCTGCTATGAGTAATTTTTAAGAGTATAGGGCCTGTAACTTCCTGTTGCCAGTAGGTGGCACTATGACTATGTCTGAATTTTGACACGTAGACGTCTTCAGGCTGGGAGTGTTATCAAACAATTGAAGTTTGGGGCAAATTTGACCATGTAATCTGGCTAATCTTACTGACTCTTTCTTTACTCATCGTCATTATAGCTCATGAGTCCCTGTTAATTGGGATTAGTGCCTGAATTCTGTTGCGTTGTTGTTGGGTCTAGAAGAGCCTCCCTGCTGTGGCAGGCCCTGGCTTTGTTTTTGGGCCGGAGGCTGCCTTTGATGTTGATAACCTTGCCTCCTTGGATTTTGGTTATAGGACCTAGAGGGGTGGATGGTATTCTTCGTGGTATTGATGAAAGTCCGCTGCTGCCTGTTGGGCATTCATTTGCTGGCTATCTCTAGGTGGACCTTGTGACCTTAAGTTATATCTGGGTTGTGGGGCCTGTGCCTGTATTTTTCAGGGATTGTTTTGAGACTCTTTTTTCTTCTCTCTTTTCCATAAGGTTAGTTAGCAGTTAGTTAAGCAGATTCTCTCAATCATTGCCATTTGACTTTTTATTGCCACCTTAGTTTGGATTTCTTGCCACGTAATGCAAGGGTGGTTAGGCCTGCTCTAAAATCTATTTTATCACTTTCCTGGGGTTTGAACTTATGAGGCTACTAAGTCAAGGGCAGTTTGTCCTTCTGGTGTCCTTCTGATTTTGTGTTCTTTTTGTGTGTACAGGGCTGCACCAGTGGTATTTAGCACATGTGAGGTAACTGATTCTCCTACTTCTTTGAGGAATTTTTGGATAGAGTCTTTAGGGTCTTTTCTCAGACAGAGGATGTTTCTATTTCTGCTTTTTGGGTCATTAGTAGCAATCGGGACATGAATGGCTCCCCTCTAGAGGATGCTTCGTCCTCCCAGGGTGGCCATGGTGGTTGGAGTTTAGTGTTTTGGGTCATTCGTGGATGATGTAGATTAGGTAGTTTACTCCTGGATGGGGATTGAGCTAATGACTGGGGGTTCAGTTTTCTGAATGTGCGGGCTATTTAGCTCCATTAGTGTTCTGTGGACCTGTTCTATGATTTTGTCCCTCGTAAAATCATATCCTGCCCCTAGCAGCGCTTCTTTTGTGGGGTGTTTGCTGATTTGATTAGTCTGACAGTTTGCTGTGTTAGTTGTGGAGTGATTTTTAATGCAGAGGATGATTGTCCTGTTGTATAGGAGTAAGGAGCAGGGGTATTACCATCAGGTGAGGTTACTTGTGAATAGTTGTGCTCAAGCGCCTGTTTGTTTTTTTCTCCCTGAGGAACGTCATGTCTTTGGTATATGACTATATGCCCTACCATCCCATAGTCTAGTGCTACGTTATGTGGTCGTGTCAATCTACCCTCCTCAAGAGGGATTATCCCTGCTGTTTCATGATCCAGACACTGCCCACAGTCTGACTGAAAGTGTTCTCCTCCCATATTTTTTATGGTTAGAGCCACTCCAGATGCATTACTGAGGTGTGTATTGGCTGGATTCAACAACATACCATTTGTTTTGGGGGGTTTATGGTTTTCTAGCTGTGAGTCTATGACATGTATGTCACAGTTACCTGTTTGGTATGTTTTATCTGTGGTTACACCCGGGGGTTGGTGGTTTTGTCCCGCTAATGGGGGTGCTGATGCGGGAAATAATGAAGAGGTTGATGTGGGACAGGGAGGGGGTAATGATCCCTGTTGTTCAGGGTTACCCTGTGAACCTCTGGGTACACTACTTTCATCCCAGCTGTCACCATCTCTGTCTTCTGTCACCTGACATATAGAACTTGCCATCTCTCAGGGGTTTGGGGTAATAGTGAACGCTTTCTGTCCTCCTTCTTGGCTTGAATAGGCTAGTCTGTCGGCTACAACTATTTAGTCTTTACTCTTTAAATACTCACTTCATTAATATAATGAAGGTAACAGTCTAATCGCAAATTTCCAATTTACATCCTAGTTTTTTTGTAACGTTAGTTTAACGAGACTGTGTGGTCCCTCATTCTCACTCCAGGAGTGTTCTATCATGGAAATTGCCTCGATTGATGCATCTGAAACAACGCACAGCTCCATACATGCAGCCTTTGAGATTGAAAAGGAAGTGTAACAGCGAGGAACATTTAACCTATTGAGCTTCTGCAATGTGACTTGCCATCTCTGCCACTCAGCCACAAGCTTCTCTGTAGGCAGAGGTGTGTCCCAATCGGTGCTTTGAGAGACTAGCTCTCTTAAAAGTAGACTTCCTTGCACTGGCACTGGGGCTAAGAAGCCCAGAGGGTCAAACACACTGTTAAGAGGGTACCCCTCTTTGAGTGAATGGTTTCTGGGATTCAGGAATGTTGAACGTGAACATGTCAGATGTCATATTCCAAGTGATCCTCCGGCTACATTGGACAGGCCTCTGTTGGAAACAATCTGAGGGTATCATCTACGTAGAAGTCTGTCTCTATGAAATGATGAACATCACGGCCAAAGTCTTTCTCCCCTTATTGGGCTGCTATCCATAGTCCATGTATTGCAACAGCTGGGTCCGGGAAGTTGCAGAACACGGGGACATGCATGCAGTAATCATCGGTCCCATTTTTTCCAGGTTTTTGGAAAAAATGGGACCCATTGAAAGTACCTTACGCCACTGGCCGGCACTTTGACCACGCCGACACTGTTCTTATGGATCGGTAAGTTGCTTTCCGGCTGGTTCCACTGGGCCTCTCTAACTGCTGACTCGATCTCCCACGTGATGGCGGCCACCACATAGGTGGACGGGAGGATAGTATCAGGTCCGGAGGTGCCGTCCTGGGAGAGGTACTGACAGGATAATGCGTCGGGCTTAATGTTCTTGGAACCAGGCCTGTAAGTGAGTGTGAAGTTGAACCAACCAAAGGACAAGGGGCGGCTGTGGTTTAGTGGTAGTCCAGGTCGTCCTCTAATTGGAAGGTTGGCGGTTCGATCCCAACTTCCCTCAGTCAAAGTGTCAAAATTGCTCCTGTGCCTTCGGTGTGAGTGAATGATTAATTAGTTTTTTTGTACTGATGAGCAGTTGCCATCAGTGTATGAATGGGGTGAATGCTATACAAGTACAGTCCATTTACAAGGCCTGCCGGGACTTTAGTCTTTTGGTGATCTGTATGTACTCCAAGTTCTTAGGGTCAGTCCACAACACAAAAGGTTTCTCAGCTCCCTCCAACTAGTGTCTCCACTCCTGCAATGCCAATTTGACCGCCAGGAGTTCCCTGTTCCTGACGTCATAGTTCTGCTCTGCTGGGGAGAGACAGCGGGAGAAGAATGCACAAGGGTGGTGTTTCTGATCTGCCGCCGAGCGTTGGGAGAGCACCGCCCCTACCCCTAAATCCAAGGCATCCACTTCCACCGTGAACTGACATGAGGGGTCGGGCTGGATCAGGATGGGAGCTGAGGTAAAGAGGACCTTGAGTTTGGTTAGGGCCAAGTCTGCTTCAGAGTTCCAGATAAAGGGAATGGTAGAAGAGATAAGTCTTGTGAGGGGGGGTGCAACTCAACTGTAATCTCTGATAAATCGCCGATAAAAGTTGGCGAAACCCAGAAAATGTTGCAGTTGCTTACGTGTAGTAGGAGTCGGCCACTCCATCACTGCTTTGATCTTCTCTGGATCCGTCTTTATGCACCCGCTCTCAGTGATGTAGCTGAGGAAGCCCACCGAGCTAGCATGAAATTCTCATTTCTCCGCCTTGACAAACAGTTTGTTTGTTAGAAGTCTCTGGAGGACCAGGCGGACGTGAATCACATGACTGGACCTGTCCCTGGAAAAGATGAAAATATCATCGAGGTACACAAAGACGAAGCAGTTTAAAAAATCTCAGAACATTGTTAACTAGCTCCTGGAATACAGCAGGTGCATTAGTCAACCCGAAAGGCATCACCAGGTATCAAAGTGGCTGTCTTCCACTCGTCTCCCTCTCTGATTCGGACTGGATGGTAGGCGTTCCTGAGGTCCAGCTTAGTGAAGACTGTGGCTCCCTGGAGGGGTTCAAAAGCAGAGTTAATTAGAGTCAGGGGATATTTGTTTTTTTAAAGTGATTTGGTTGAGACCCCGAAAGTCGATGCAGAGGCATAGTGTCTTGTCCTTTTTGGTCACAAAAAAAAAACTCCTGCCCCTACTGGGGAAGACGAAGGATGGATTAAACCGGTGTGCAAAGAGTAATTGATATATTTCTCCATGGCCTCCTGTTCCAGCCGAGACAGATTGTACAGTTGAGTGGATGGGAGAGGGGCCCCAGGGAGAAGGTCAATAGCACAGTCATAAAGGCGGTGAGGAGGAAGTGATAATGCTATATCTTTACTGAAAACATTGCTTAAATCATGATACTCAACAGGTATCTTAGCTAGATCATGGTTCATGGCTGAGAGGTGGGGCAATGACCTCTGCTGGGGACAAGGCAGATTGCATACAGGTAAACAGAAATGACTCCAACTCATAATTCTTCCCCTGGTCCAGTCAATCTGAGGGTTGTGTTGTTGTAACCAGGGGAAGCCCAGAACTAGCGGGGTAGTAGGGGATGAGATCAGTTGAAACTGGATGTCTTCTCTGTGATTTCTGGACAACACTAGGGACACGGGGGCTGTGCAGTGGGTAACTTGTGCCAGAAGTATGCCATCCAGGGCCTTAACCTTGCGTGGAGCCTCAAGAGACTCAGTAAGGATGCCTGCTTGACGAGCCAACTCTGTGTCCAAAAAGTTAGCCTGGTGAGCCTATTCTTTTGGTCGCACTGGAAAAGCTGCCAATAAGTGGCCCCTTTGGTCACAGTATAAACACTCACCAGCAGTTCTTCTGCGGAAACACTCGGCCGGCGTGAGACGGGTTCTGTCAAGCTGCATGGGTTCCACTTCAGAGGTGGCCTGAGGCTGCGGGCGTGTGTCAGCGACTGAAACTTGTGTTCCTGTTCTTGTGGACGTAGTTTGAGGTACGTGGCATAAGGGGTGAGAAAGGGGATGGCTTGTACGCTCCTGGTGCCGTTTGCGTAGGCGGTTGTCCATCCTAATACACAAGGAAATCAGAGAGTCTAGGTTAATGGGCTCATCCCGGGGCGGCAGCTCATCCTTTATCTGTTCGCATAATCCTTTCAAAAATACACTGATAAGTGCCTCCTCATTCCACCCTGCATCAGCAGCCAGGGTCCGGAACTCAATCAAATAATCCGCTACACTTCGGTTCCCTTGACAGATCTGCAACAGTCGTCTCCCCGTGGCATCAGGATGATCAAAAACATTCCTCATTTTAGCCAAGAATTCTACTAAAGACAGTGATGACAAAGGTTGATTAGTATGGATAGCTTCAGCCCAAACTAACTCTCTTCCTCTCAGTAACCCTGCAATGTAATATACCTTCGACTGGTCCAAAGAAAACATTACGGTCGCTGGCAGAGTACCAGAGAGCATTGTAGTAGAAACCCCCGGCACTTAGTCACATCTCCAGCAAAGGGATCCTGGTCGGAGGTGTAGGAATCCCGGAGTGGTGATGATGATGGTGGTCGATTCACCGGAGTAGCCGGGGAGATTGCGTCATCGGAACTGGAGAGGAGAGTTGAGTAGTTAATCTCGAAACTTGATTTGTGAATTGTGTGATCTGGGTTACCATGGCTTGATTGCTGTCAGAAAGGGCCCGGAGGATTTACTCGTGTTGCCCCAGAAGAATCCCCTGGCTGGTTAGGGCTTGATGAAAGGGAGTGACTTCCAGGTTATTGTCCACTGGGTCCACGTTGGCCAGATTGTTCTGTTGTAGTGCACGATCTAACGACCCGAAAGCAGATCTCAGTGAGGTGGAGAGCTGGATAATAGTTTTAACAGTCTTTATTGTAACACGGTAAACAATCACTGGTCGATGAACACGAGTCAGGCATAGTTCACTGGAGCCGATAGTGAGGTTTGCCGACACGGTCCATGGAGAACCGACTGGGCTCAGGGGCGGAGACGGTGAGATTGGGTTCTGGAGATGGCTCGTGCAGCGTGGCAGGCAGAACAGGAAAGGCAGTTTGCAGAGATCGGAGAGGACAAGGTGGCTGCGATCACTCTGCGGCAGAGACAGACAAGGTTACACGGGAGACAACAACAGTGAGCAACAAGAACTTAACTTGGTCGGGTTTGGAGCCAGAGCGAAGGTACCGTACTGATGTACTCAGATGATCTGGCACCAGTTGCATGGTAGAGCCAGGTAGATATACTGTGGGAGTTGATTGGGTGATGAATGTCAGGTGTGCCGGTGATCCACAGCAGGAGGGAAAACCAAAGCGCCCCGCCCATGCCTGTACACACACACATACACACCAAGAGACGAACAGAGGACTGAAAAGGAACACAGGGAGGGGAGAGAAATACTAGAGTACACAAGGATAGGAAGAGAGATGTGGCTAACTATGACAAATAATGTATGAAAGATATGGAACATCATAAGGTTTGAATGGAGGTCTTCACCATTTTGGGCTTTTATTTTGAAAATCTGAAATGACACTGTGTGTGTGTGTGTGTGTGTGTGTGTGTGTGTGTGTGTGTGTGTGTGTGTGTGTTTCTGTGTGTGAGACAGAGGTAGATTTGAATTGTGAATTAAGATTTTTTGTTTCTATCCAGTTTGAATGAAGTGTGTTTTACTATTTTCTGCGAGGTAAAATTTTCTCAATGGTCTCTGGTGGGCTGTAGCTACCATTTGTTTTGGTCTGAGAGTACTACTGCCATTTGGAGTGATAGAAACTGGTTGTTTTAACCATTTACAATATCTTTACTTTTAGCTTTTTGATATCTTTTTAAATAGACTTTCTGTAGTCTTAATCAATTTGCAATTGACTCAGGTTGGTGGAAAAATGAGGCATGTCTTGTACAGACTACCATAGTTGGTAAGTTTTTGTGACACTAACTATCAAGGCATGGTTTCTTAAGTAGAGGTAAACAATATTCAGCATTGTAGGTCCCAGAAATGGCCAGAGATCTTTAAAGTTTGGCTGTTAGGGGGTTGAGGAGGCAGGTAGTTGGTTTTGAATCTAAAAATAGCTCAGATAACGTTTCAAGAGAAACGGTCTCAAAATTTGTAAGAACAGAGAATAATGGATTCAACATATGAATATTGCAATACCGATTTTACAGTAGCTGGAGATGAGGAACTAATTTTGAAACTAATCTCATCTAAAATATCACAAGTCGTAACAGGTGAGCCACTAACTGTCATAGTTTGGGGTTTTCTTCCTGTTTTATTTTGAAGTGTTCTCCTCTACTCATGTGTCTTGTTGTTTTACTTCATGTCCTTGCCTTTCCCTCCAGTTTTGATTGTTTGCCCCGCCCTAATCAATTGCACCTGTGTCTCGTTGTCTCCCCTACCTAAGTGTGTTTAGTCTGAGTTTTTCCTTTGTTCAGTGTCAGTTCGTCATTTGCACATTGCACGTGGTTTCCCTTATGTTCAGCTTGGACTTTTCTTCTGTTCCTTTTTGACCTTGCATGGATTTTTGGATTTTGTACCTTGCCTGCTCCTTGTTTGATTTGTTTGCCTTTCTTGGACTGCCTTCCCGATTTGGACCTATCTTGGCACCTTCTGGGAAACCCCCCAGCTCTCTTATTTTGAGTTTGAATATTTCAGAGAAGGAGGGGGGGATGGACAGAGCTTCCGCCATTTCCAGGCTGATATACAGTAAATAACTGTGAACAATGGTGTGCGCTCCACTGATCTGTCCCAGCCGGTATGTGACCGACCTTCAACATTGAAATGTGGTTTAAATAATTAGGGCCCAAACACCGAGAATCTGTGACGAGGACCTATTGAAATTCAAATGATTATTATTATTAGGGCCCAAGCAGCGACCGCTGCAAGCACCCTATTAGAATTACTCAGATTATTTATTTTTCTTTGTCCAAATGAATCGTAGTTTTGTGGGGCTAAAAGTGCTAGAAAACTCATGTCACACTTGTCAGAAGCGGCGAAAATTTATGGGTCCATATGGGCAAAATGGCTCCATAGCACCCCCTACAAAATTGAAAAAAAGCAGCCACTGGTCTACATTTCACCTACATGTATGAAGTTTGGAAGGTACATGTATCTCTTGGAGCCATAACCTAAACCCAACAGGAAGTCAGCCATTTTCAATTGAATGTGCAGTTTGAGGCCATTTTTCACCATTTACAGGCTCCGTATTTTAAAGAATTCCTCCTAGAGAATTCATCGGATCAACTTCAAATTTTCGCATTGCAATCTAAAGACCATTGCCATCAAAAGTTGTGCTAAGTGTGAGTTTTTGTTGAAGGGCGTGTCAAAATTTGACGCCATGCTAGTAATAGCGTCACCTTCTGGCAACTGGAAATGACACATTTTATACTTTGATGTACTCCTCCTAGCAGGTTAACCAGATCCACCTCAAATTTGTGTAGAAAAGCCACAAGAGCTTGATGATCCTTCATTGTGTAGCTTTTCAGTTTCTCATCTTCCCAAAATTTCACGTTTGATAAGAGTTCCGGTCTAAGGACATGCAACTACATGCCATAAAGGAGTCATGGTCATTGCACCACCTACTGGCAAGAGGAAGTAGGCCTTGCGTGACAATCATCTTAATCATTTAATTTTTGTAAAATTTTCATGTTGTGGTCTACACTTGATATACTGGAGCATGACGTATAATTAGGGGGTGTTGTCTAGCGCCACGTAGTGGACACAGGAAGTGACATTTAACTCCTTTGTGCGGTGTTCAAAATGCATGAAAAATCAGAGATGCGTAAACCTGATTCTGATCAAGTTAATAGCCTGTATTGTACAGATATATTCAAGACCAGTACACATCTGCATTTCCCTCCAAAGTCTGCTAAATGTGACAAATGATGAACAGGTGCAGCTAAACACTCTAATTCTCTAACTGAACATTCTAAAATAGGTCTGGCTATGCGAGACTAGATCCTCCCCTTCAGACCAGTAAGAGCCATGAAATCGAGGACAGCTCGACAGCATTTGCTATACTGTACATCAAGTAATAATAACAAGATCCTCATGATATTTTAATAATAATACATTTTATTTGTATAGCATTTCATACAAGGAACTGCAGCAAAGCGCTTCAGAATAAGAAAAAAAGAAACAAAAAATAAGTAATGCAAAAGGCAATAAACACCCTCAATTTACCTGAACGATAAGCTATTTTTTCTTTGAGGTTTACTCTGAGTTCCTCAGAAAACTAGATAAGAGTTTAGCTGCGCCTGTTCATCATTTGTCACGTTTTAGCAGACTTTAATATATCTGTACAATGTAGGCTATTAACTTGATCAGAATCAGGTTTATTGCCAAGAAGGTTTTCACATATGAGGAATTTTCCTTGTTATACAATAATAATAATAAACATAGTACGAGAAAAAATAAAGATGAAAGCAAGTACTGTGAGTCAAGAAGTATAAATAGGAAATAGAAAATTGACTATATGAAAAAAAATATTATAAAGACAATAAAAAATATCATCATAGTCCTATCTGTTACAATGTCACAGCTCGGGACTGATGAATTCCAGAATCGAGGTTGTAGTGTGCTACCTAACATAGCCAACAATGAACAAAAGCTATAAAAAGTGACCATTAGCTTGATCATGTCATAGACTATGAAGTAATTTGATAGCCTATTACTATGTGAAACAGTGAACAATAATTTGGTAACATGTGGGACCTCTGCTGGTCACTTTGGTCAACACTATTTGGGAAGGACCAGCCAAACACCAACTCCTGGTTGACAGAACAGTCGCCCAAGACTGCAGAACCCGACACACCAGCCTGTGCACTGCCTGGATTGATTACAAGAAAGCATAAGACTCAATGCCACACACATGGATCACTGAATGTTTGGAGATGTACAACATCAACAGGACTCTAAGAGACTTCATTGCAAACTCTGAGGCTGTGGAAAACCACCCTTGAGGCCAATGGCAAGCCACTTGCACAAGTGTCCATCAAATGTGGCATATACCAAGGAGATGCTCTGTCCCCACTGCTGTTCTGCATAGAAGTGTAGAAGTGTAGTCGAATGGTGACAAAGAGAGGGAAGATAGTCCACACAGAAGGGGTCTCACTCCCAGAAGGAACAATAGCAGACATAGAGGATGGGTACAAGTACCTTGGAATACCACAGGCAAATAGCAACCTTGAAGAGGTAACAAGGAAAACAGCAACTGCCAAATACCTCCAATGAGTAAGGCAAGTCCTAAGAAGTCAGCTCAATGGCAAGAACAAGTCCCAGGCAATAAACAGCTACGCCCTGCCAGTGATCAGATACCCTGCGGGAATAATAAGGTGGCCAAAGGAAGAGATACAGACCACAGACGTTAAGACACAAAAGCTCCTCACCATGCATGGGGGGGTTCCATCCCAAATCCAGCACCCTGAGACTGTAAGGAAGGCAGCCGTGGACTAGTGAGTGTGAGAGCCACAATGCAGGATGAAACATCCAAGAACCACAAGTACATCATAGATAAGGCCCCAACAGATGACGTGCTCAGTGAATGTCTCAGGCAATGGGGAACAGAGGAACAGGTGATGGAGGAGGGACCATCATGGGAGGACAAACCCCTACATGGGATGTACCACCGGAACATAACTGAAGTGGCTGCTATCAAGAAATCCTACCAATGGCTAGAGCGGGCCAGACTGAAGGACAGCACAGAGGCACTCATCATGGCTGCACAGGAGCAGGCCCTGAGCATCAGAGCAATAGAGGCCCAGATCTACCACACCAGACAAGACCCAAGGTGTAGGCTGTGCAAAGAGGCCCCTGAGACAATCCAGCACATAACTGCAGGGTGTAAGATGCTGGCAGGGAAAGCATACATGGAGCGCCATAACCAAGTGGCTGGCATAGTGTACAGGAACATCTGCACGGAGTATGGACTGGAAACCCCGAGGTCAAAGTGGGAAACACCTCCAAAGATAGTAGAGAATGGCCGAGCCAAGATCCTGTGGGACTTCCAGATTCAGACTGACAGAATGGTAATGGCGAACCAACCAGACATCGTGGTGGTTGACAAACAGCAGAGGAAAGCCGTTGTGGTTGACGTGGCGATACCAAGTGATGGCAACATCAGGAAAAAGGAACATGAGAAACTAGAAAAATACCAAGGGCTCAGAGAAGAGCTGGGGAAGGCCTGGAAGGTGAAGGCGACAGTGCCGGTGGTCATTGGAGCACTCGGGACAGTAACCCCCAAACTGGAGGAGTGGCTACAGCAGATCCCTGGAAGAACACCAGACATCTCAGTCCAGAAATGTGTATTACTAGGAACAGCAATGATACTGCGCAGAACCCTCAAGCTCCCAGGCCTCTGGTAGAGGACCCGAGCTCGAAAGGATGAGACCACCCGCGGAGGGTGAAAGATGAAGGTTTTTTACATATATATATATGAATGACATGTTTGTTATTAGTCTTGCTGCAGCAGCATGCAGGCCTAACCATTAGTACAGTATCTGTTTAGTATGATCTAAACTGCATAAAGTGTTATACAGTAACCCAAATGAGGCCATATAAAGCTTTGTAAATACCCCCTTCTGTACGTCAACTTTACATATAGAAGATCAGGTATATGATTTAAAAGCAATGATTGTGTTTAGATACCTGCTGAACACTCAGCATCAGTATGTACTTCATTACCTTGTTCCACAAGGCTTTTATTGTAATTGTAGAGAAAATCTGACAATTCAACAGAGTAACAGGTTATCTATTTCTCTCTCTCTCCCTGCAGTAACGTTAGGGCACACATTTATTTATTTCACAGCAAGTTACACTATGGATAAATGAAAGTATACGTGTATATAAATAAATAAATAAAATTACAAATAGATAAATAAATGTGTGAATAAATGAACAAGTAAATAAATAATTTAATATACGAATGAATAAATAAATATACAAATATCTATGTCAATATATGAATAGATAAATGCACATATTTAATGTTTAATTTAATTTGTGATTTATGTTTTTAGGGTGACAAGCATTAAATTACAAAAACAAATTAAATTTAAGTACTTATTCATTTAAGTATTTTATTATATAATTATATATTTATTAAGCATTAAATTATATAATTATGTATTAATTAATGTAAGCATTAAGTTATATATTTATTTATTTGAGCATGTCATGATTATATTTTTTTCAGCATTTAATTATATATCATTATTTATGTATTTAATATATTTCGTTTTGGCCCTTACAACCCTGCTGGCGCTGCGGTTCTGCAATTGGATGATGTTGAGCTCTCGCGAATTTATCGGGAACGCGCGGCACGTCTCTCAGGGCGGACATTGGGACTGTGCTAACAATCGCTTCACTGGCATGTTTTGATTCCTGAAAGTTATTGTCAGTGGACTAGCTGTAAAATGTCCGCTGTAACGCCGCCTGTAAATGACCAATATGTTTTTCGTCGACGTGAATTTGAAGAGCTGCCGTCAGAAAACCTGAGAAGATGGCATACTCCTCAACCTGGCCACGGTGCAAGGCAGACCGCACTACACCACCAACGACATTGGGTAAAGCAGAAGTACAGTAACAAGCTAGCTGTAGCCGTTTGTTAGATTGCATGCTAACGTTGTCGCCCTAACATGGAACACTCGTGGACCAAGATTCGGGAGTGGTTCCACTGTGCCAAGCTTAGTGAGGTCCTATGGTAATGAAAGAGCTTGTCGGTGTCCGTTTACTACGACCTAATATTTAACTGTTTTCAGTTAGCAGTTATCTTTTGTAACAAGCCCTAATAACTAGCGCATGAGCCAAACTCCATTCAAAAATCGCATACTTAAATGTTTTTTTTTCAAAGGCAAGCGATACATTCCTGGTAGAACATGACTTATGAATATTAAGAATTAACGTGATCACGTATTAAAGACGGGATATAAATGAGCCCGATAGGTAAGTGGCTGCGTGGTTAATAACAATAGTTAAGAGCTGGCTGGTGTAATACGTACAATATAATACAGTAGCGTATAAACACCGAAGTGACTGGGTTTTCATCTTTTCAGCTTCTCAAGCCATGTCATACTTTCTGTGTATGTATATACAGGGCAGCAACTTTAAATGGGACGCTTTTTCAATGTAATTCGGTGCCATGTTCTCACAAGAGAGAACAACATGTGACAGGGCTAGGCCTTATCTTGAGTTCAGTAATGATTTGTCAGATTAACAAAGTGGGAAGGTAGTTTATCTAATCACAGTGTATTATCAAATTGAATTTGTTCACTTGGGAGTGAAATTGGCAGTCCTCATCCCATGTACAGTAGTTGGACTTTAACTACTATTTGAAGCTCATCACAATGGGAGTTCAGATTGCAAACAACATTGGTGCATGTTAGCCTATTATTATACAAGAAAACTCACCGTTTTGGTGCAATTATTGGATAATTGGATCATTTATTATTTATATATTATATATTTATTTATTATTACTTCCACTAATCGGAAGATCGGTGATTCAATCCCGGCTTCCCCCACCCCGCAAGTCGAAGTGTTGGGCAAGATACTTAACCCCTAATTGCTCCTGAAGGCTATATGTGAGTGATTAGTTTCTTTGTTCTGCACCTTGCATGGTAGCCTCTGCCATCACTGTGTGAACGGGGTGAATGTGATGTAGTGTAAAGCACTTTGAGTAGTCGGAAGACGCTATACAAGTACAGTCCATTTACCATCTTATAGTTCCAGGTTTGTCATTGTACAACCATTTTGTTAGTTATATTAGGAGTCAACATTATGTTTAGTTCAAACTGTAGAGACTTTTACATTGTGACAAAAGGCACTAGCTCACTACTCCATCAGACTAACACATTTTTTAACACACACAATCACTGTTTGACAATATTTTGTGATTTATTTCAGTACACTGCATTTGATGCATATCCAGTGTTCTTTGTAATTCACAGTTTTAACGTCTTCTTTGAATGGGTGTGTCTCAGAATGCTCTCTAGTTCAGTAAGGAAGTAAATCATTATACAGTGAATGGGATTACAGGTTGCCATGAGGTTACTGATTCAGTTACATTATACACAGTGATAGCACAGCTCAGAGGATTGATAATGATGTCACATCAACAACATGTCTGCCCAGAGTAATGCATTTACAGGGATTCAGGTAGACGGTAAACAGGATATCATTTTAGTGGACAAGAGCAGGACAGTAAAATTAGGTGGAACAACGGTAACGGTAAATGGCATTGTTAAAATATTTTAACTTTTTGTCTAGGGCTGTGCACATCCCATGCAAGTTTGTAATGTTTCCAGTCAGGATGCTTTCAATTGCTCCTCTGTAAAAGTTAGCAAGAAATTGGCGCAAGAATTGTGCCTTCTTAAGTTCCCTCAAGAAATACAGCCGTTTCTGAGCTTTCTTTACCAGCGTGGAGATGTGTGATGTCCATCACAGGTTCTCTGTGATGCTGATTCCCAGGAACCTAAAACTGTTAACCTGCTCCACCTCAGCTCCACTGACAGGACAGGGCTCAACAATAAGGATTGCCCGATTGCCCGGGGCAAGTAAAATGCCACGTTGGGCAAGTAAATCGATTGTTGATTTCCATGCTGATGATGGTGGTGTCGTCTGCAAACTTCACAACAGAGTTCTCTCCATGTCGGGCATTGCAGTCATGGGTGTAGGCCTACAGTGTGAACAGGAGGGGGCTGAGCACACAGCCCTGGGTACGTATATGGATCGAGACCTGGTTCTATAAGGACCCAGTTCCAAATTTCTCAAAACCTGAAAATCAATAAGGTCTGAGCATATCGATACTGCTATCAAGATTAGCGGGTAACGTAACGTTATGTCTTGAGAGACAAGAGTCATGTCATTTAAATCAAATCAGTGGTGCACAAGCATACGTCGATTGTCTAAAAGTCTTTGAATTCAATTGAATTGCCTGCTAACTGCAGTTAAACTAAACAAAGAAGAATCAAATTGCCTCACGCCCTTGTTAGCTTCATTTCTCATTTGGTCGGTTGGTTACTTGCTAGGATGCTGAGATGCCAAGTTAATTTCTTAGGAGGGGGGGAACACAACGTCAATGCTGAAGCTGCTCAACGTTGCGCATCAAAGCCAAAATGCAGCACCACCAACTCTGGCTGCTGTTGTAGGACAGTCATCCACCTAAGGTATACACGGGGCGCGCACCCCAACTTCCCCCAACTAGCAAATCCTGTTCGTTGACAATAATAATCCAATTGATAATAATACAAAAATATGCAATCTCTTAAAGCGACAGGACAGACATTAACCAACACTTAAATGTGGAAAAAAAATACTTATTGAAATATAAACAAAACAGTTTCTTAAATATTTAGCACATTTTACCACATTAAAAATGTGACACTTGCCTTCTGTCTGATAGTAATGGCCTAGTAATGAGTTGTGTTTAATGATAGTCCAAAATATGTTTAACATTTGTCAGCTTCATTAATTTAGATGGTGGTCAGCTCAAGCTCCCCCTATATTTATTGTTGTAAAAGATTTGATGGACATTATATTATTTTACTATTCTCATAATTATATATATTACATATTATTATGTTGAAGGGGCCCTGTGTATTCCTTTTCAAATAAATGCTCAGCATCAGCAGCGTTTATTGAAGGCTAGGCAAATTTCATTATGTTCATATATCAGTCACAGACTCACAGTTAAGCAATAAAAGCAATACCAGTTCTGTTAAGAATTTATTGTCGTCTCATCTTTCCACCACATTAATAGAAAAAAGGAAACAGGCACACTGCTTTTTGACACTGCACACAAGGCTTGACAAAACAACATAAGTTAATGTTTGAGACAGCGGGGGGGTTTGTAAGGATTTAACTAGGGATGTCCACATCATCGAAACGTTTTTCGCCCAGAGTCCGATCCTTATACTTTCCTAAATGTAGATTAAGTTGTCTGTTGACATATAAAAAATAACAGTTGCAGCTTACTGAATTTAGTAAACCTTATTTTTCAACCTTTATTTTATATTATCCCAATCAGAGTCCTCTAATATTGGTCAATATCAAGTTACTCACAGAATTAAGGTTAATTAGTGACAGCTGGTATGACCTACTGCCAGCGACATTTGTCATTTTAACCAGTGAAAGTGAGTCAGAGCGGTTAAAAATTAGAAGCAGCTACCTCTATGTTTTGTACACTGCTCTTTGCCAATGAAAAAGAGAGATGAAGGATAACAGA
The DNA here is from genome assembly GCF_020085105.1 of Siniperca chuatsi. Lineage (NCBI taxonomy): Eukaryota > Metazoa > Chordata > Actinopteri > Centrarchiformes > Sinipercidae > Siniperca > Siniperca chuatsi. The sequence goes on along the minus strand of NC_058056.1, from coordinate 3,211,680 downwards.
TTTGTTAGTGTAGCTCAGCAAATCCTTATATTTGCCAACCTTGGTATTGTGACTATCGACTCAGTTCAAATGTTCCAACATAGTCACTTGCATAGGTGAAAAAGAATGTTCTTGACGCGTATCCAGAGTCAATGAATTTCCGAAACAATGACGTGTCTTTGGGTGATTTCTTGCCGAGTGATGATGGTCACAGACAGAAATAGATTACCTTGATGAGATGAACGTGAAGTGATCTAGATTATTGCTGTTTATGCTATGCCATGCTCATGTTTACGCTTACGGTAAGAACCATGTGTTCCCGCCACCTATGCTCCTATTCACCTGTGACCTTAAAGCACCTGGCTAACATCACCGGACCAGTGTTACCTTATAGACTAGACGCATACTACCATCTAGTGGTCAAAAATGTTGTAGTCTATAAATTCAGAATCAGAAATACTTTATTGATCCCCGAGGGGAAACTCTTTAAAGACGACGAGACGGCGCTACGGCAACAGGCAGCATGCACGTTGGCGCATGCGCACTACACACACAACTATTTACATACATTAGAAAAACATGCTAAATGGCTCCTACACTTGGCGTCAGAACTGGTGTGCCCAAATCATTTTTCACATTTCGGCTGAAGAAGTGTGTGTGGACAAACACAATACAGAACAGTAAGGAGAGGATCGGGTTTGATTTGATTGGTTTTATTTTAACCGATACCGATCCATTAAAATATGCCCAGATCGGTCTCAATACCGATCTCAGGAATCATCTTGGGGACATCTCTATATTTATCCAGACCCAGCATCCTTTTATAATGGATATCAAATATTTATTGGTCTCAGACAATGAAAATGCATTGTATTAGAATTTCACTTTGACCTTGTAATGAAGTAGACTCTAACAAACCAATAAAAGTCCTTTTCCCCCCTTTTTTTTAAAACAAATAATTTTAGATGATACCATGTTAATATTCAAGTTATCAAGTTCATTCCATAATACTTCACTTTCAGTGTACAGCAACAGATTGGTTAATGTCAATAGGCCATTTACAACCATGTATACCACTGCTGACTCACTCTAAACCAGTGGTTTCCAAAGTGGGTGCCTTAAAAGTTCTGTAAATGAGATTCTGAACATTAATATAGCAGCAAACAACTATTTGCTGTGTAAAGACATAGTGGAGTAATGGCGTTCTGAGCAGAGAATGATGTCACACTCCCTCTCTGTGTTGTTATCGGAGCTTCTCTGTGCTTTGTTTATACAGCCACACCGGCCTCACGTGCATGTTAGTGCATGTGAGTCCCTCCGTGTGAAACTGTTCGTCTGAGAGGAGAGCAATATAACAACTGGTTCTTTTGTCATCTAACATGGTGAATTAAGGATTTATTTCGACCAAACCAGAGTTGGTGAAGTGAGAGAATGAAGTGTGTTTAACAATGAGTCTGGTGGCTAACGAGAGCGATATAACGGCTGTTTCTGGTTAAACAAAAACAAGCTTACTGTTTAACAAAAAGTCTATCGCTTTAGGGATCCTTTCCATAATGTTGTCAGACCCTTAAAATAATAATCTGAGCCTGTCAGTGGCAAAAACAAGCACTTTTGGTGGACGTACTTTGACTAGCGCATTTGTCCCCAGCAGCCATTGCATCCCGTTTTACGGCTGAGGCGTAGAGCCAGAATATTTTGGTGAATTATTTTGACCAAACCAGAATTGGTGATTGTTGGAACAATGGAAAGACTAACAAAGATGGTTTTGGTGAATTTTATTTAGTTTCTGTCAAGTTTGAATTAAGTGTGTTTTATGATGATCTGCAATGTAAAATTACTGTTTTTCTCAATGGAGTCTGCTGGCCGTAGCACCCATTAGTTTTGGTCTGAGATGCTAGTGCTCTAGTGCGATATTTAGTGGCAATGAATGTCGCTCACAGCTTCTTTAAGGAGGGGCCAAGGGTGCTGCAAAATTTGTTAATTTTCATTTCTTTATTGTACATTTTTAATAATGTTTCACCACATTGAGACAGTGTAGTCCCTCATTCGTCCAGGAGTGTTCTATCGTAGAAAAGGTTTCAGTCGTAGTCATCTGGACACTGTTTTCAGAATCAAGACGTTTCGGCTCCCATCCGGAAGTCATTCTCAATTGTGAAAAAATGGACCGGGAACTCAGAAATTTAAGCTACTCTGTGTTACATAAGCCCTGCCCTCAGGAAGGAGTCTTCCTGAGTTTCTGCTGTTTACCCTGCCTAGTTTCACCTGAAACTGACCTTCTTTTGTTTCCATGATGGCCCAGTAATCAGTAATCAGGCCTATTGTTTTCTGGCTGCACCTCCCTCATCACTGTTAAGTACCTGATTAGCGTATGATTGGCGTGACCAATGTGCTAATACACTGTGGTAAACAGTTTACCACAAAAAAAACAGGGCAACGTGAACATTAACTACTTTTAATGTAAAGCCTGATCGATAATGAACTTTTGAGGCTGATACTAAAATTGATATTTGGGTGTTTGAAAAATAAGATAATGATAAATAGTCCGATATTATATTTTTTGAACATAAACAAATCTAAGGAATCCATGTCAAGATTGTTTGTTTGTTTATTTGGTTATTGAAAGAATTGTGACCAAGATACATACTGAGTGGGACATTTACAGTGAAAAAAAAACTTGTCAGTGCTCGCTTGTGGACATTGTAATGGTGACACTGCTTCTAAATTACCTGAAACCTAGTTTGACATTTCTGTACTGCAATTTCTTGTTACTCACTGGCTGACATATACACCTATAAAAAATATCTACAATAAGCTAATATCAATCTAGCTCTAATTTTGTGTTAAGTTTTCAATCATCAAGAAAGAAGCAAAGTGATAACATTGAAATCTCCTTATTAAAAACCTGTTAACTATGCTGCTATGCTGTGAGTTTTCCAGGCAGTGTCCAACTTAACATTTTTTCCCCCACTGTTCCACTTGGCCAGTAGTTCAGAGTTTTACTGGCCCCATGTATATTTTCACTGGCCCGGCACCCAAAAAATTTAAATAACTTTTTAAAATTTTTTATCATTTAATAATTATAGGGGCCCTATATTGCAACACATCCCGTAAAAGGACATTTCAATCATTCCTGTATATTATAAGACAATAGGTAAATATTATCATTTTAATCCAATCCAAGAGTATAGTACAGTACAATATAGGAATGCCGTTATTATCAGTATTGTTGTTGTTGCTATCCGTCCTTGCCTGATACAAACGACATCTTGAATAGTGAGGCAGTGCACAAATTTGGCAAGGATGAGAACAAAAATCACTGACCACTATGAAACATGACTTATTTTGTCTCTACTTGGGAGACAAAAACCCACAGTGCTCAACATTAGACAGTCAGCTACAGTTAAAGTTGACGTTATCTAGCGTTAGTGTTAGCGTAGTGTTGACCTAAAATAAGTCAATGTGTTTTCTTGCTGAAAACAAATCTCATAGCGGGTTATTATAAAAAAAATTGTTGAGCACAACACAGCAACAATAGGGAGATACTACAATACGACTGTATGATCATGTCAGTATTTTCAGATTTTTATATTAACGTGAGTACTGTAGCTGTTTAGCTCAACGCAGCTGGCTACATGGCTAGCTAGCCACAAGTGCCTCAGCCAAGTGTCTCATAATAGGGCGCTAGACTGCTATATGAGGTGACACCCTCAATAACAGTCATGTTTTGGGTCTAAACACTAATGAGCAGATTTATAGTAGTTCTGAACTTGAATTTACCTTCACTGTAGATAACACTCAGCTGCACTTCTACAGTGAATATCACCACAATAACCATTTCTCAACCGAAAACAGCACATGTTCGAGTGGGAATCTGACCCGAAATGGTGGACAAATGAACAACATTGGCAATCAAGATTACAGGTTTCCCTCACATTTTCCTCAGGTAAATACTGCTATACTGTATAGCATAAACACTGCTAAATACTGCTATTTATGTCTCTGTCATAAAATGTTAGCTTAGTATTTATGCATAAACTCTCTAAACCGAGAGAGGTACACTCTGTTTACTCTGTCTACTCTTTTTCGTTTGTCTTTATAGGTACATTTGTCAGAAGTGACCTACAGAGCCCAGTGAAGTAGAAAGCATTGTGAAGAGATTCAGAGGTGACGTTAGCATGTACAAGGTATATGTAGGAATCCTGAAGTTAAATTTAATACCTTTTTTTTAAGACCTCATTGCCACTTCGAGTGGCTAATGCAAGGTTTATTAGAACAAGTAATATCACTAACCAGGCATGTGATTGGCAAAAGACAAAAAAGCAGGAAAATGTTTTTAGTCAAATAACTTGATGTTATTTGACTAAAAACTATGCATTTTCCCTAATCCGGAAAAATCACATCCCTGATACATACTGAAAACAAGCTACAAATTTAATATTAATTTAATATGGCGTGTAAGACTTTTTAATACTTTTTAAGGGCCTTAATTGTAGCTAAATTGATTTATAAACTTTTAATACTTTTTAAGACCCCGCAGACACCCTGTAATGTTAGGTGGAAAGTATGATATGAAACTAATAGAAGATGTTAAACATTAGTCAAGTAATTATTTCTAGTAAAAAGACATCTAATAAACATTATCAAAGTAATAGTATAGTGATGACTTTAGCCACCAATGTGTTATCCTGTATGTACACATTAGCTATAAAAGACCAGTGACGCTTGCCATAATGAGGCAGAAATATACCTGGAATAGACTTTGTCCTGTACCATGTCAACATAAGGTGGAATACTGATCTTACAAAGTAAATTGCTTATGTACTTGAAATACTACTCAGTATTTTACTTGTCAGACATTTACTACCATATTTATGTTTTAAAATGTTTGTCAAAGCTGCAGATTATCTGTTTGATATCCTTGCAAAATACTGTAGAGAATATTGTATAACTTATATTGTGAATTGTCAACACCATAATAAAGTTTGACTGTAAACCAGAGAAATGTCTGTGTTGCTTAGTCACTATTTACTACCTGTAGTAAATGATTACTAGCAAAACTCTTTAACATTTCCATAGTCAGGATGTTAAATGGACCAGGATTTTTGACACGTCTACATGCATGAAATCAAAAATCACAAGGTTTGTCATAAAACCTTTGTGAAAGAACATGATATATTTCTCTAATACCACAAGACCCTTACTACTAAAATTAAAAATTACCAAAACTCTCCTTAAAATAAAGCACTTTAATAATAGCCAATGCAATGGAAATATAAATTGTGTGTATATATAATGCACAAAGTAGCAAAGCCATAACTTTTATGTAAAAAGTCTAGATCATGTCCTCCATCTGGGTAAAGGATTTCTTGTATAGTGAAGTTGTAAACTAAAGTTGTGTCAGCTGGTAATGGCGGCGCTCAGGTCACAGTGGTCATCCTGACATGTCCTGTGGATACAGAGACTTCCTGATGCTGCTGGACGCTGTGTTGTCTTCAGGCCTTTGCTTGACTGAAGCACGAAGCAATAACGTCCTCCTCTGATGGTTTCTCAGACTGTGAGGAGAGTCTGGTGGGTCCAGGAACACCTTACAAACATGAGCATCATCAGGTCAGTGAGATAACCTGCAAAACATGGCAGATTCAGTGTTATTTGTACATTATACTGTCATGATGTTTCATCAGTGCAAACCATGTACAACTGCAGATAAATGTGGTCTTGAATGAAGGAGAAACATGTAGGTGTGTGGTGATCACAGTACTAATGTCAAGGTGATTACAGTATGACCAGAGGAAACCAAAATGACAGAACATGTGTGAAGTGACCCGTCCACTGTAATTGTGTAATTCTTGAATCAAGCTTGTTATAGCATACTATGTATTTCATTTCTCAGCGATCCGACCATAGTTATTGACATTTAAATATTCTTCAGTTCGCTTTCTATAAGGATCACTCCCAGTGTTGATGTAGCCTGATGATTTAAACAATGTGAAGATATGGTCCATAGACACATGATTTGGGAATAACTATTTCCAATATTCAGTCAAACTATTACCTCATATCTATGTGCCATTACAATGCTAAAAAGTTAAAGTATCAAGAGAAACGTGGATACCTAAAAACTTAATATTTTACCTGTAACATTACAGATAGCAAAACTATACATGACAAACAGTGCAAAGTTGAATTATTGCGCATTAAAAATATAAATGTAAAGGAAATAATAAAACTTTGCAGCTAAACTAACATAATTTCACTAACCTCTACTGACGTGATTCTTCAGTGTCCTTGTAAAGTTGAGTGTGAACTGATCTTTGTTCTGGCAACCAATACTCCAGGAAGGTCTGGCCTTAGAACAAGGTCTAATGGATCTATAAAAATAAATGTGTTAGGAAATGGGTCGGGTTGAAGATAATAGGGTGGTAATACTATTCCTGTCACTACAATCAGCAAAATGTATCTTCACAAAGTTCAGGAACTCTGCTTTGCTTGAAGGACTGCATCATTTATTTTTAATTTTATAATTTAGATCATAATATAGCTACATGTACAGCTACATTCAGCTTATGCTGCTCACCCTGCTCTGCGCCGATCAGCACACCTCTGTCCGCCCTGACAGCAGCCACACCGCTGCTCCCTCACTCTCGCTCACCCACTTACTGACTCACTCCGCTAGTTTACCGTTAGCCTGCACACTGCAGCTAAAACATTAGTGGTACCTAAAACTGTTAAGACCACACAAATGGCAAAGTCCTTGCTCTTACAACTGCTAACAAAACTTTATGTCTTTAACTTAACGTTACAGTTACCAACATAAGTTTGTTTGCACAATCTTTCCCTCGACAGAAAGCTCAGCTGCCAGCCGCTACTAGTGATGCGCTCACAATATCTAGTCCTCTTGGCCTGAGACTTACAATATGACAAACCAACTAAAATAGTAGGCGACACCATCAAAATGTTTGCTTTGGAGTTATATTAGAGTTAAGCACTAACTAGCTCACTTGTAAACGAACTATGCTACGTCAACGAGTGATTGAGCAACACTTCAATGGCGACGTTGCAGCTAGCCACGCTTGGCCATTTTGTAGCTTTGCTGCCGGTAGTCCGAACACAGCAAGCGGCATATGATGCGCGTCAAGTGGTGCCCCTAGCACCAATAGGAAGCACCACTTTAGCACGTCAGCAACTGTCTCTGCTCATCCATTGATCTACACCATATGCTGTGTTCCCTGCATTGGACGCTTGATAGGCACCTTCATTTTAGATCGACGGTGGTCAGTTTAAAAGTTTTTCGGGCGTTTTCCAGAGGCGGAGGGTCGCAATGGAAAACGCCCCTGATTTGCATAAAGTAGCCTAGATTCAACTTCATGCAGATGAGGAGCAACCAACGTGAGGGCCCAACTCTCGAAACACAACGCTACCAGAATGCATTGCAGGGTTTTCTACATAGACAATGAATGGAAATGACAGATCAGGGGAGTTTTTGGACACGAGGGGTCGCGCTGCTTCCCGGCATTGGACGCTTGATAGGCGTTCCACTAGATGTCAAGATAGATGACTGACAGGTGCTCTCCTTCCCTGAAACACGACAGGAAACACGTCCTGGCTGCATCTGATTGGACAAACGCTTTCACTCGTAGGCTGTCTGCTCCCGGGTATCAAACCGGACCAATATAGCGGCTCGTTTGGAAAATTTCTCTTATATTACAAAAATAGTTTACCGAAATGTGTTTCTGAAGACATTTTAGGCAGGAAATAAGCCATGCATTTGCTGAATCTGTCTTAATTTTAGATCGACAGTGGTTAGTTTAAACGTTTTTCAGGAGTTTTCCAGAGGCCGGGAGTCGCACTGGATGATCCTGATTTGCAGCCTAGATAGATAGAAGTAGCCTAGATCCAACTTTATGCAAATGAGGAGCGGCCAACGTGGTGGCCTGTCTCTCGAAACGCTACGCTACCAGAATACATTTCAGGGCTTTCTACATAGACAATGAATGGAAAGTGTTGTAATGATGGATCGTGTGGACACACACCATGATCATAAGAACTGCATACGGTGCCGCCGCTCAGCCTTGCAGCCAATCTTTCCGAGTGGCCACTTGCGGTATTGCGACGAAAAATCCCCCTGCAGCCCAAGCAATTCTCATTGCAATGAATAGGTGCCATTTTGGGGTCCGGTATTCAGGTCTTATAATACATCCATGCACCGTATCCAGTTCTTATTATACATCCATGACTAGAAGCCGGCAGTGAGGGGGCGGGGTTAAGGAATTTCTTTTAGCCCGGTTTCGACGGTCGACAGAGCAAATTCTTACTAGCTCGTAAAGCCGGGGGCCCATCTTGTTGGGGGGGACTAGAGGAATGGCAGTAGTAAGCAATTTCATATTTTCACAGCTTCTATATTACCCCTCCGAGTCTATGACTTAAGTCAAATGGAGCATGATTAATTAATAAGGAATATGAACAGTACAGTAGCAGCTCTGTTCATGACTGAAGGGAATTTTATGGCCAAATGCGTGTGTGGGATGGTTTTCACTGACATTATGTGTAACCTGTCCTGACCTTGTATCCACAGGTTGATGGCAGCCGGACCCAACCTCGACCTCCCAGCGATCCCAGCACCAGATGGCCCCACGTGGACGACCCCACCACCAGAGAGCCTCAGCTGGACGATTGTGAGCGGATGGGGATTCTGTTTGGGATGCTCAACAAGTGTCTGCGGGGGATGGGCTTCAGCCAGATGTACTTTGGGGACAAGATAGTGGAACCAGTAATGATTGTCTTCTTCTGGCTGCTGCTCTGGTTCCTGGGTATCCAGGCCCTGGGACTGGTGGGAACTCTGTGCATTGTCATCATCTACATCCAGAAGTAATGAGAGCTGATAATCAGAGTGGAGCCTGCTGTTTTTCTTTGGTTAATGCTTACACATGCTAATGGATGTTTGGATTGGAGCTTCTCCTGCCTCAGTGACAGGAGTGGTGCAGTCCTGCTGCCTCTGCTGTTGTTATTATGACATAATGGTATTGATCAGCTGATTTAAAGGAACAAGAAGACATTGTGGAAAATGGTTTGGCTACAGAGTGAAGGCCAGGAGTCCCAGCACTCAGGAAACAGAACTGCACACATCTCTGTGTGGACTGTTTCACTAAAAAGATGAGATCTTTGCTAACACAGTATGTTAGTGTGGTGTGCGAGCGCAGCAGTAATGTGACTCTAATATTCAGTTATAAGAAACAGTGTCTGAATGTAAAGCTGACATACAGTACATGTTGTGTTCTTGTGAAACCCTTTTGCTGTATGTTTACTTTGTAATAGACACTAGGGTTGCACAATATATTGATAGCTGATAAATGAGATAATGTAATTATTGTTGTTGTTCCAGTAATGGAATTGCAGCTGGTAATTACGTCCAGTAATGCAGAGACTTATTACAATAGCTGTGGAGAGGGATGCCACCCGCCAAACCTGGTTCTGAATGAGTTCAGTTCTAAATAAGTAGCCTAAGCGATCTTGCCTCTCAAAATTTCTCTCCTCTGCTCTCTGTGTCTTAGTGCCTGTGCTTGCCCGATTAACCTCCTCCCTCTATTATCAGTTATTGTTATCAGCCCTGAAATTGCACATTGATGCATCTGTAATAGATACAAGTGGAAGCCCTCTTCATTTCAATCCAACTGACTGAATGAAACCTTTATTGCCCCCTAGGGGAATTTGCTTTGGACAAAGAGCATAAAAGAATATCAAAAAAACATCAACAACCATACATGACAGCACATAATATAACATGCATTGTAAAAACATAATTGAAGGAGTGAAGTATGTTATTAATGATTTCTCACATTCATGGAAATATAAGAAATCGATAAATTGGGATAAAACACCCAGTTTGTACTGGAAACTAAATGTGTTCGACAGATACAGTAGTGTTCTTGTGCCAGTTATTGTGGAGCCACAAAACTAAACTTTTATACTGGATGCAAATCGTCTTTACCTGTCAGACTGTTTAATTTTGTGCAATTGACACAAAAAGCCTCTTGTTAATCATCATATCTGATTGTCATCAAACTCAAAATCCTCTAAGGTTTATATATCTTCTGAACGCCTTCTCAGGCTCAGGTGTTGTTAGTCTTTAAATAAGGAATATGTCCACAATCACAAACACATTGTAAATCCAAAGCTGAATGTTTACACTGCCAACTGAAGTAGATGAAGCCAACCCTGTCTCCTATGAGTCACCCACATATGCAAACTGGCAACGTTTTGTTTCAATGCAGGAAATAGCGTGACATAAAGGGGGGGGGTCTTCAAAAGTTTGGACAGGGTTGTCTTTCTCAGGCTTTAAGTCAGCGTTGGCCACGACTTGGTTAAACATTATAACCGACTTATAACCAAGTGTACAAGTTCCCTAAACATAATCATTAAAAGCTGTTGTACTCACCCAGAGTAGCTACTGTACAGGAAACAAATGACAAATGCTGATGCAGATTTGGTCAGAATAAACATATATGTTCACCATTTAGATATATTAAAAAAAACGTTTGCACATGGGCTGATAAGGCCGGCTAAAGGAACATGAATCAAACAAACAAAAACAGATTCTCATCTCACAACTGAATATCTTAACAGTATGGGAGTATCTAAAGTATCAACATTTTTGTTTGATCTGACCTTTTAATTGTTCTGGTAGTTTCCAAGTCCGGTAGTTTTTATAATTGATCGTCATATTTTTACTCTTCTGTTATTACTGTACATTTTGCTGACAGATTGTTCAAATGTGCAGGTGTCCAGGTTAACTGACCACACACTGTTGTAGAAGAACAGAACTGTAGTCATCACACTGATTTTAAAGTTTACTACTGAATATAAAAGTTAAAGTAAAAGGGGAAACATCATCACTGATGATGTCCAGTATGTTCTCCACTGACTTACTGTAGCCATGCTGCATTTGTCCTTATATCAATGATTGTTTATAAGGCCTTTGCACTGAGAGTTTTATGCAAAAGAAATACTGAATCAAAACGTATTGCAATGTCTGATTAAAACTGAGTGTTCCTAAAAAATGTTCTTTGGCTGTCACTGAGTTTTACAGCAATGTCTGCAGAAAATGTTGATACGTGCTCCAAGATGAGGTCATTTGTCACAGTGGGTCTGTGCCGTTACTCACCTGTGACTATAAAGTCGTATCCCATTTAACAAAATTCACAATAGCTTCACATCATTTCTAACCTTTTTCCAAACCATTCGTTAGTGTTTTTCCCACCTTCCAGGTAGCCATTGGTTTTCCCATTCATTTCCATTGTAAAAGTGAATTGGTAGACTCTAGAACTTGCTAGATTTGTGTAATCCATCACAGTGAACATCAGGGCCCCGTTTTTCAAATGGGGTTGAACTAATCCAGGTTAACAAATCCAAACATGAATCAAGAGTTAAAACAATGATCAGCACTCGTATTGGCTGAGTGCTGATCATGATTGTATTGATGATTTGGCTGGGTTTATCGATAACCTACATGTTCTCATTTAAAATCATTATTTCAAAATCTTAATCATCCCTTGTATGTGAAAATGAGTTCATATACAATTCGGTTCGAGTGTTGCTCATGACCTGGCGAACTGAATAAGATGCGTGTTGGCAGTTCTCGCTGTGCCAACAGCTCCAGATACATTTTAAAGCAGAAGTATTAGCAGCAAAATCTTCTGAGATAATTATTATGGGTCTCGTCCTGGGCGGTGAGTCCGAGCTGCACGACACTTTGCACATAGAATCTATGGACCCTCCCGATCAAAGGTTATTAAAAGAATTTTGATACTCCAAAATATGCGCAAGTTATAAAGGAACAACTTGCAGTAAGCCCCGGAAGTGATGTCATATCTCCACATAGGATTGTGTAATTAACACGAAACTTAGGCCAGTACTTTCCCGTGCCCCTCTGAGGCTCAGCGTAACGTTTGGTGTCAGTCGGCCACTAAGTGGCGCTTTTGTTGCAAAATCATGACAAATGCGAAACCTACCTTTTTGAACATTTTGTATGATGCATCCGTTAAGTAAAGACACTAGAGCTGGATGGACATGTCTTTGTTTTTGGGCTCCTAAGACCGAAGGCGTGTCTCTTGCGGTGCTGTACTCCTATGATGGAAATGTTTTCTCAAGAGTGTAACTTGTTAAGTCATACACATGAAAAAGCTCATAAGCTCACAGAAAGAGCCCCCCCCCCCTCACGGCAGTACAGACTTTCCACCTTCAGTGATGAATGTTGCAGGCCCTAGTTAGCAGGTAAGAAACCCATAGAAATACATTCATGGTAGCTGTAGTTTGTGGAAATTATTTGCACATTTACAATTTTATGTAAATGTGACCAATGACTGTCCGATTTTGTGTTGGTGTGGTTACCATGTGACTGTAACCTTGCTGTTGCGTGATGTTTTCTATGGATTTCGAAACAAGTGCATCGTCATTAAAATCACCCATTATTATTTTGCCTCCTGAAAGTTGATTCAAATGGCTAACTACAGTAGTCAGGGTTTTTTTGAATAGGCTAATTTTGTATGATGACGGTTTATACAGCAACATGTAATTGTGGTTCAGAGGCTGAACATTAAACATTTTGATTTTGGGGTGAAGTGTCCTTCCTCTGCCCTCATTCCTCAGTTGGTATCCACTGATTCTTTGTCCTACATAACACACAAAGTAGTTCCCTCTTTCTCCAATGTTTGTATAGCTCCAATAAGACAATTGACAATTTTCTTTTTTAAATATTGTCTTTGGTTCCAAAAGTTCATGATTTAATGAGAGGGACAAAGGAAATAAGGAAGAGAAGGAGGGGGGAAAGAAGGGAGGTTCAGAAGGAAAATCATCTCAAAAACAGACTGACGGCATATTAAATGTCCTGCAATATACTTTACAAGAGAAATTTAAAAAAAGAACTTTATAAGAAAATGTTAAACCCAGGACGTAGCACATTTTCAAGGTGGCACCACTTAGAAGAGGCAACAGCAGACCTGTGTGTGTTCACATTTGGCACATACAATTTATTTTCTAACACACAAAGTGCTGAAAACCTACATAATAAGATTATAGTTACACAAGCAAAAGCATCCAACGTTTCAAGGAGCAGGTTTACGGAGTTGTGTGGTTAGCTTTGCCAAATGAAACCCCTCGACTCTGGAACATGGACTGATGGGAGACCGAGTAAAGCTGCTTCTGGAAACTGGCTCCTGGAGTGGTTATGTGTGCGCTGCATATTGTCTTGGATGGAGCTGGATTAGATTCGCACGAGGCCGTAAAATGTCTTCTGTCCCCAGAAGTATTGCGAACATCTCTGCGATCAGGAGACCGCGCTGTTTGTGTGACTTCGACAGCAGGTACATGCTTAAGTGACTCCTAAATATAAATACTTGAGGTCTGAGCTCATGCTGACAGGGTTCACTACACAGACTCAATAACACACGTAGAGTCAATAGTTACATTAAAATTATACAGGTAGGTACAGTGAACTTTAAATAATGCTGTGAAACATTAAACTGTCATTTGAGTTTGTGTGCATGTAGCAAATGCTACTGAACACAAATGCATTAATATTTACAAGCATATATATATTTACAGTAATATACACACAGTACATTAGCAGCTTCAACTCAACCACCACTGAAGGATTACAGCTTGGTTTAGGACACAGAGGACAAAAGAGCATTACATTAGCACCAAAATAACAGACAGGTGCTTCTGTGTATGTCAGTGTATTATTGGATTTTTACGACAAATACAATTAAGTTCAGTAAAATACACAGCAGTGACACTATTGACATGTTTCCCCTCACCTAACCCGAGCTTTGCCTGTCATATATTACCATACGAGTTAGTGTTAGTTGGAAAGAGAAATCCCTGGCAATTTTTGAAAAATCCACAAAGTTGTACCACATACTGTGACTCTGACTCGTAAAATGTGTTTCTTGTTTGTTTCTGGAAACACCTTCAGAACTGGATTTTTCAAAGATTACCAGGATGCTCGGCTGTGTGACTCCAGTGTAATGGCAATACATGTGCGGCACAAACCGGGCCTCAGCTGGCTGCAGGAGGCTGAGGTGTGCTTCTCTTACACTGAGCTGGTGGAGATTTTTTATCAGTTAAAAGGAAACATACACGAGGCCCAGTGAAGCTCTTCACCACAGCCTGAGGTGGTGTGAGCAACCAGGCCACCATCACTCTCCATTCACAACATTTATTGTATTTACAAGAAAATGCACAGGACGCACAAAAATGGTAAAACACGTCTCTCGCCACACGTTGGGATGATGTCTAATAAACAGACAGGCAGGTAAGACGGGAATAGTGCATTTAGGATTCGATTCTCCAAAAACAGGATTTGAACTAGGTAAGATGTAGTGCAAGAAAATGCATCAATAATCAATGAACTGTTCAGCTCATTTATCAAACTAAAATACCAAACACTGTCGAGTTGCAGCTTCTCCGCTGGGAGTGTTTGCAGATTTGCTCTGTGTTGTATCACTGTAAAGCTTCTTTGGTTTTGGTCAAAATAAATAAGTCATTTAAAGACATCACTTTGGATTCCTTGTGTTAATTTGTCATAAGCATTTGTCATTATTTTTATGGACTATAGGAGAATTAATTAAAAAATTGTTGAAAGATGAATCTACTTAGAATGAATAGAAACATTGGTTGCAACCATGCTCGCATGAACTGTTCAGTGAGCAGTTCTCTACTTGGACTGCAAAGAGTAAAATGCTGGTCTTCATAAAGTCATACACCCATAAGAAGATTTCTATGTTAAACTGTTTAAATAAGATGGCACTGAGCCGTGTGAACTGATCCGGAAACATCATTTATCATGAAATGGAATTACATTAATTTAATATAAAGGAGTATTTATCACTTACTGTCCAACTTTAACTGTTAATGTACTTGAACATCATTTTTATAATGTCGTCACTATATGGCCATTAGCTGGTTGAGTTTTAGCGCATTAGCCCAGAAACTGAACCCCGTTCAGACACACTGCTGTCAGTCTACTGATGCTCAGTGCTAGAAGCTGAAAGATTTGACTGTAGCAGTTAGTAAAATTTTGGCGATGTTGGATTTTTCAGTAAATGCACTTAGTGTCCGTTGCCGCCCTCAGACAGGATGCGGCTGGGCTCAGTGAACTTGGCTGTGGCTATGTAGAACAGGGCGGGACCGGGCACGAGGGCCAACAGTGGCAGGTCCTGCTCCAGCTTGTCCAATCGGGAGATAGAGATGATGCCATATGCGTGCAGCAGCCAGTGGCTGAACAGGACTACCAGACGCTTCTTCTTAGCAACCAGGTTCTTAAAAGACTGTGGTGGTGGAGGGCGAGCACACACACAGAGAGAGAACAGGTTAGAATGAATAGTACTGGGACATCAGTTTACAATAAACACACACTAAATGTTCAGTGATTCTGAAATGCTTGTCAAACACTGAACTGTTTGTAATGCCAGTGATACAAAAACAATCTTCCCTGCAATAATAATAAGACAAATACCACCAAGGGAAGCACAATTTTGGGGAAGAAATCACTGACATCATTGGTTAAGTCCTGTATTTTCCCTTAAACAACTTAACTCTGTGTATGCTTCCCATTCAAGTTTCCTAACAGATTGGATATTGTAGTTTACTTCAGTTGCTAACAGGAGCACGCAAGTTAACGCGACCGGCTTCCTCCGAACTCTACAAGCGGACACTGCACAGCAACAGACGCTTCCACAGCCGAACCACAATTCTTCCTAGCTTGGCCCGTCTACAACAGACTGACCGCCAGCTAACAGCAGCACCAAAGCCACCTCTCTTTCCCTCCCATGGACGGGTAACGTAACAACTGGGCATGGCATAGAGTAACAGTGTATGAAGCTAAGCAAAGGACTGTTTAACTTTTGTACATGTGACATTACTGATGTGTGTTTCTGAGGTTTTGTTGTTGTGATCTTCTCCATGGACAATATGAGGTTATTAGTGTAACCGTAGTTCTCAGCCACCGTTAAGTTGATGTTAGTTTATGTTATGCTCCACACAGACAGTCTTTGCATGCTAACCAGCTCCTTTTAACTTGGCACCGTTATCCTAAACAGATCACACACCTCCAGTTTGGCCTTTAAAGACAACCACACCTGGTGGAGAGTGACTTTAAAGCTCCCGCTTCACATGTTCCTTTGTTTCTGACAAATGTATGCAGATTAAAGAAACATACACACATTCCTTTTGGCTCACACTCAGACCTGCACACACATACACACACACACACACACACACACATATATATATATATATATACAGACGCACACCTTTTGTTCTGTAGTTTAATCTATTTAGAGTTAGTCTTCACATTGTGTGTTTTTGCTTTGTTTATCTGTTAAATAAATGCTTGTGTATAATTATGCTGGCCTCTTTAATGTTGCACAAGAGTGAGTAATTTGCCAACCTCTGCTATGTTGAACTCCAAATCCTTCCACCTACTAGCTATTGGTGGTAATTCTGGTTATAGTTATTCATTGAATTATTATTCTGAGTTCCAAATTGATAGTTTAGTGTATTTTATGAGACTCAATCAATTAATTGGAATAATTTCTCTTCTTTTTGAGTGTTCTGCCCAAGGACTTCATTTTCATTCGTTATTTATAAGCCATAGCCATAATTAAGTGATTGCCATAATTAATTGATAGCACCTACACAAGTGGGTGCTCCCTTTAAACATTGTAAATCCCAACAGCTACATACTACAAACACACACACAGTGCAGCAAGTGTTGTTACCTGTATCTCAGAGGCAGACATGTAAACAGCCAGTGTGACCAGAGACAGGACCAGTATGATGTAAGGAAACGCATAGTCTGAAACATACAAACATTTGTATGTACATACACTCACAGCTGCCCAGGTCAACCTACACAATTAAGCATTGTTATTCAAACTGTAATTTGGTCATAATCACACGAAAACTCCTTATGGAATTAGGAAACAACTCTCAAACATTGGTTCCAGTTGGATGTGAACTCAGCGGCAGAGGGCATAGTGGCAGCTTCATTAATACTCACAGAGGAGTCCTCCTCCCACAGCCTGCAGCACAGTGAGGATGGGGAAGAAGTACAGAGCGGCGTAGATGCTCTTGAAGCGATCAGATTTGCCAAGACCACATGCTATCTTCTTCACCAACAGAGGACGCAGCAGCATCATCAGCACCAAGCAGAACGCATAGTAGATTAACACAATGGTGTAGCTGAGGAAGACAAAAACCTATATTGCTATAAAAGCCTTTATAGCAATAATATACAGCAAATCACAATAAAGTGGAATGTACATGATGGACTAAATATCAAAACAATACAGGCATACTGTATATAGAGACAACACAGAGTTTCTATATAAGAGCACAGTTCCCCAATATTTGAATGAGCAATACTTGGATATTAATTGTCAGTAAGAATTTAATGACACATACAAGACAAACAAAGATCTCACATCCAGTATTATTTTAAGGAATGGAATATATTTCAAAAGGTAATAAAATGTTAAAGTACAGAATGATATGATGAAAATACCCCCAAATCTTTTTTTAAATGGCTGCATTTAAATAGTGCCTTTATCAAAAGGCACTTTGCAATTTGCCTCTCTTTCACCCATTCTCACACACACACACACACACACACGGCACCATGCTACCATGCAAGGTGCTGGCATGACCATTGGGGGCAATTTGGGACACTTCGACATGTGGACAGGAGGAGCTGTGGATCGAATCACCAATCCGGTGATTAGTGGACAACCTGCTCCACCTCCTATACCACAGCTGCCTCGCTGTCTCTCCTGACACTTTTGTTTTTCATAAAGTAGTAGTAGTAGAAGTAAAAACTAATCTTGGTGCTACAAACCTGCTGTAGCCAGTATTTTAAAAATGTAACTCTTGTAACTTGTAACTGTTCTGGCACTACAGCCTCTGGTTGAACTCATAACTATGACTCTTTACTCACACTGCACTGATGCATGGATGTCACTGTACACTTTACTACTTTATACTACTGCCATACTTGTGCTACACTTATTGGGACTGTACAAACATATTCTATTGCACTGGCTCCACCTACCTACTTATTTTTTTTTTGACTCAACTTATTTTTACTGGTGTCCAGGTCGTGTGGCTTCGCTGATACTACTACTCTTATCGATATTCCTTGTTATTTCGGTTCTTTATTGATACTTTTATCAGTTGTTTTTAAATCACTAAATAATTGCTTTTTCAAAAATACATTAATTTTAAAAAGAATAAAATATTAAAATTTAACTAAATGTTTCTACAGCAAAGTCACTATATACACTCAATAATATCTCACTGGAAACAAATCTAAAATGTCAATAAAATAAATCATATTCCTGACATAAAAATACTGAGCTAAGTTTAGAAAGAGTGAAGGACACAGACTTCAGTCAGTATCAGTCCTTCCTCCTGTCCTCTGTCCTCTGTCCTCGTCCCTCTGCTGCTGCTGTGATTCACTGCCTGCAGGTACTGCTAGTAGAGGGAGGAGGGGCTGGTTTGTCTCAGCCAGGAGCTAGTTTTAAAGAATTTGCCAAATTTTAAGATACATGGCAAACTAAGCTAAACATTTAAACTACAGACAGCTTTCGTTTCAGCTTGTAACAATTCGCTATTAGCCGAGCTTGCGCGCTGTGCTTGTGTAAAACGTAGTGGCTGTGGATGAGAGACTGCGGATACAGCAGATTAAAATATCCCTTTCTACATGTTCACGCTTGTTGACCAGGTGTATTGATAAAGTATTGGCTTTTTACTCGTGAAGGTTTTATTTCACGCACTTACAGTAACGAGAGTAGTTGTCATCAACTCGAGTAATCTTCGAATTATCTTCACTTCACCTGGTTTACTTCACTGCCTCCACCGCGACCTCTCTGCTCTGCTGTTCACTCCATGAGTGTGTGTGTGTGTGTGTGTGTGTGTGTGTGTGTGTGTGTGTGTGTGTGGAGGAGCTCAGCCCTGACAAAGAGAGCAGGGGAGAGGCTGCAGCGTGATAATAAATTACACCAAAACGTTAAAAAGTAACATTACTGATAAAAGAACCGTAGCTTATCAATACTACAGTCTTATATAATTTAGCCCTGGTGCGCGTTTAATACCGGGTTTCAGTACCCATCCCTGAGAGAAATAAGTGCCAATTAAATAAAATTGCCATACCTTTGATTATTTTGGAGAAAATAGACGCATAAATCGATGCATAGCAGGAAGCTGGAATGGATTATGACGGAACAAATAATTCACTTTTGATGGAAATCCGTCTGTAGACAGAGCTCTTGCTCTTGCTATGGTAGCCTAGCATGGGTGCTAGGCTACCATAGTACTATATTTTACTTTATATGTTATTTTATATTATATATATTTTATTCCTATATTTTAGCTGCTGCACTATTTTATGTCTTAGATTCTAATTAAATTTTGTTCCACTTATGTGATTTTTCTTTATACATTTTTTTTTTAAATATATAAATCTGTAAGAGCACAGGTGGCGGGAGCCTGACATCTTCACTTTCATTGCAAACGACTGCTTCACTGTAACTGTTGTGTACATGACAATAAAAATAACTACAACTAGAACTAGGTCTGGAGTCCAAGCAGCCTCCTGATATGAAAAAGAAGGTCTCTAGGTCTCTCTTTTTTTTTTTTTTTATTATTATTTGGATTTTTCACATGTTCAACTGTTATATTTTCCTTTTTTGAAATAGAGTTAAATACATATAGAGCCATTCCACTTATTTTACTTGTTCTCCACACTGCCAGGAATACATTTTTTGTGTTTTAGTTTCATTTTTTGTCTTTAATTGTTGAATATACTCTGCCCAGATTTTCAAAACCCCTTGTTGTCAGTACTTACAGTGGGTAGACGGCCTCCTGGGTGCAATGTAATGTGTTGACATAGTCCGGACTGGGGTTGTACAGCATGGTGTACCAGTCTGACAGCATCTGGACTCGACAGGAACGGATACTGAGCATTCCCACCGGCTCTGTGACCAGCAAGGTGATCACAGCGGACACACTGCACTCCAACATGGCTGTGATGTGCTGCAGCAGAGCACTGGAACTGAACACACAGCAACAGACAGAACAACACAAGATCAAACAACAGAAACACAGAACTGAATTTCTTTATAACAGTCCCATTCTAACCATAGATTGTATAAAACATGGACGTAGTGTCGGTGACGTCACTCATAAGTTTCTGTAGAGCCGTTGTGAAGCTCAAAGTGAGCGGCACCGGTGGCTCCAGCCATCACCATCTTGGCAGTCCCCGACTCCGGCTAATCCAAAACTGGGCAAAGAGGTGGAGCTGAGGCGGGCCGAATGAAGCCTGTTAGATGAAACCACCTAGTGGCAAGCCACCTGATAGGGCACCCACCTGTCACTCAAAGCGGCCACGTCCTTAATTATGCATAACTTTAATTCATCCCCCTCACAGTTGTCATAAGGGGAACTTAGTTTTTTGTACCAGGCTGTAAACATGTTTATCTCTTCTGTCAAGTTGGGCATTTTAACATGGGGGTCTATGAAGATTGACACTCTTTTGGAGCCAGCCTCAAGTGGCCATTCAAGGAAATGCAGTTTCTGGCACTTGCGTGTTGGCTTAATTTTTCAGCCCCGGAAGTTGCCGCTTGATTAGAACTTTTTTTTTAACGATTATTTTATTCAGAAATGTTTGCCTTTATTGGATAGTGACAGCTGCAGAGAGAGACAGCAAAGGCGGGAGAGAGAGAGAGGGGATAACATGCAGCAAAGGCCCCGTGGCCGCTGCGGTAATTATCAAGTATGACCACAGCCAGGTCATTTATTTTAGAAAGAAAACAAAGTGAAATCATGAAGTTAGTTTCAATTTGCTTCTAGTTTCATTTTGCGTCTGTGAAGCTGAAGGGGAGTTAAACAGACTGCCCTACCTGTTTACTAGGGATGTACCCGAATTCAAATACGTTATTCTGGAAAGCACAAATAATGCGATGGAAACAGTTTTTTCTTCTACCCGAAATTGCTAGTTATTACTTGGGAAAAAATGTCAGCTCAGGAATGTGATAAACTGCGTGAGAATGGAACTAAAGAAAGGTGTTAAATCAGCAGCTGCAGCAGAGATGAAGCTGCTGGAGGCCAGAACTCCAGAGAGCTTCAGTGGCCACGTGTCGGGGGGGATGCGTGAAGTCTCTCCTGGGCCGGGCCTAGCAGTTTGTGAACAGTAGCTACAACAATGCACAATAACGCACTAAAATTAAGGATGACGTCATTATGGGTATTTTTTAGCATTACTGTACCTCGGCAAAGTTAAAAAAAAAATAATAATAAAAAGTTGCATCTACCTTCTATACCTATCTACTGATTTAATGCACCACCCACCAAGCACGCTAAGTGACCCAAATCAAACGCACCCAAGGTGCGCAATACACAGGTGTATACTGGGTTTGGCTAAATGCTAAAATGCTCACGGTGGATCCTCCAGCAGTGATTTCTACATGTGCTACATTGCTGAGGAACTTCTACCTTCACTGAGGTGTGTGAGGCCTTTCTGCTGTTTCTGTCACTGTGACTGCAGAGCCTCTTTCAGCGCAAAGTGTTTGAAAACTTTGAGGAGTGCAGTGGGACAGAGAGGTGGACTGGTTATGTTGGGACGCAGAGGCTAAGCGGACTGGTTATAGTGGGACAACGCCTGCCTGTCCCACTAGTTGTCCCCATAGTTATAATATGAACTGAGAATGGTCAAGCAAAGTTTGATATGTGTGTTTGTGGCTGCAGCCGCTATGGAGTTTATATTGTTTATTTGGCTTTGGTGATGTTTTATTCTGATGTTGAAGTGGCAGTTATTTCATTTCTGTAGCCTAATATTGCTTGTTGCACCTGCCGTGGCGTCCATAGCTCTTTGTACTTATTGTTGTTCATTTGTGTTTAATTGTCTGAGTTTTGTCTCTTTTCTGGTTAATTGTAGTGAGGCTATACAGAGGAAGGCTGTTGTATATTGCAGTACATATACACACAGGCTGCAAAATCTGTCTATACAGATGGAATTTATTGTTGGTTTGGACATCAGGGCTCAGTGCTGATGTTGTTCTACTAGTGTTGTTGGATTGATTGTTGATTTAATGCAATTGTAGCCCATTGGAATTTAAAAGTATTCCCTTCAAATGAAGGATATTTTTCTATGTATCTTTACTGTAAATATTTCCAATGCAAAACACAATCTTTCAATTTATAAAGCTGTTTACTAGTAGCTACGTAGCTGGCACATTTTTACCAGTTAATGTGTTTTTTATCAAGTACACAAACCAATAGAAAGCTCTGAAATCATCTTCATCTGACACCTCGAGTAAGGCACAGCCAGGCATATTTATAACAGTATGAACGTGCAGTTGAAGTTGACAAACACTATAACTACTGTCTGCAAGCTATCAAACTTACACTGGGGTCTTGTTTCACCCTGTTGAGGCATATTTTGTGATAATGACTGGTTTGCTTTTTACCTTGTGGAAGCAGAGAGAGAGAGAGAGAGTGCACAAGTGTGTGAGTGAGAGAGAGAGTGAAAGAGAGAGAATGAGTGTGAGTGTGTGTGACCTCACCTCTTCTTTCCTGAGTACCACTCGATGAAGAACCAGTGCAGCACTAGTGGTAACATGGCCATGAAACCCAGATAGAGCCAGTCGTAGAGCTCAGGGGACTCAGTGCAGCCTTCACACACCTTCTGCAGGTTGGCCCGCTCTCCACGAGGACAAACCTGGCAGGACACACAAAGACGGCTGTGATTAGAAGTAGCACACAAAAACTCACTGCAAGCACACACTTTAATTTTTCCACTTATCTCTCCCTAATCTAAACCAGATGTAACCTATACCATTACAATACAATTACAATTTCACTGTAAGAACAATGATTAAAAATTCTTAAGAATTTCACTTTCTATACCTTCTTTAGCTTCTACATTTACAGGAGTCATTTTTGGCAATGGCGGTGCCTGAGCATATACTGTATGCAGTGTCTCCCACAGGATTTTATGAGACTATGGTGGGTAAAATTTTGTACATTTTCAAGTTAAATGCATCAAACTGGTGCACTTTGAGAGCAAAATTAACACGCTAGATCTATGAAGAACTTTGTGATTTGTATTTTAATTCAAACTAAATATTGTTTCTAGAGCAGCAACAGTAAAGTTTACACCAGCAAAGTCACTCTATAAATTCAATAATATTTCAGTGGAAAAAAATCTAAAATGTCAGTCAAATAAATAATATTCCTGAATCATCAAAATATGAAGAACTTTGCTACTTTTTTGTCCACCCCATTTACATACATGAAAACATTTAAAAACACCTTTCAATATAATGCACTGCAGGACAACATCACCACTAACTACGACCTCAATAATAAATATAAAGTAGATTTATCATTTTTCTGACAATGTCAACAAAAAGTGAAAATATATAAGAATTTATGGAAGAGCTGTTGTGTTGGATTGGATTGCCAGATTGCTCTGGCATTGTCTATGCAACAGAAAGCCCTGCGCTAATCCTACATCACTGTGTTAGTCTAGTTAGATTTTACAGGTGTGCTTAATAAAGTGGCCGGTGAGCGTACACTTGTACTGAAGAAAGATATTCTGTAACAATATTTCCAAAATTCATTTTGCACATTTGTACTGTAAACTGTGTGTAAATGCGATAACATTGCATTAACATTGTTCTTACAATGTTTCTAGATATTTTCCAAACTGTCTACAATCTACAGAACCCTACATGCTGCTGAAGTTCATCTGCTGCCGCACATACGACTGGATACCAACCTGAAAGCTTAACCAAAATTACAACAATCATGTCTCTCTTTTATACCATAGATGAATGACTGGCAATGCCCTGCAGTCCCACACATACCCACCAGCAGTCAGACAAAAATCTGATGTTTAGTACTCACACCACAGTCTCCCTCCACTGATCCGTTAACCATCATCCTGCCACAGTACAGGCCTGGGCACGTTGAACTCATGGCCACAGCTGCAAGGACATACAAACGCCATATATAGCAGTCAACACTGGTAAACAACAATTTGACAGCACAATCGCTTTCTTTTAGGTAATTTTACGGTTTCAACCATAGCAACTCTAAGTGGGTCCAAGTTCCAAAGCACCTAGGATTTTCCATGAGGAAGCTGAGCTGAGCAATGGCGCCTACTAACTGAACGTTAACGTTAGTGGCACTGAGCTCTGTTTTCTGGTAACTAATATGTAGCTACAGAAAGTGTAACGTGGTGTGCGGTAACGCATTTTTCAAGCTCTTGTCCTGCCTCTTTCCCATGCGTTCTGTTTAAAAGCACTTCAACGGTGCATTTAATATTTCACTGTCAGAATCAATACCGTCTCCGATACAGTGACGGAGAGGAGACACATGCATGACAGTAAGGGGCAGTCTCTCGGTTTATTAGCAAATACGATGTGTATCTAGCAAGTTCATTTAGATAAAGCAGCTATTTCAAACTAAGAGCTTTCTGGAAAGAAACATATCGTTGACGTAGCTAGAGACCAACACAACCACAAGCCAGTTTCGAAGAAAACTGTAGCGTTACTAAATTTCCGCAACTGGCACACAATATGACTTTCACTGGTCGCTGTTTAAACTGCAATGATACAGTCGTCTGCTACAGAATCATTTGGGCTGTTATACGTTAGCCGGTGCAGTCGGATGTTGTTAGCTAACGTTAGTTCACAGCTAGCTAGTAAAACCACACTATTATGTGCGACGCGGTGGTCAGTCTATCTTAACATGCTAACTATCATAAAAGTAAATGAAACGCAGCTTACACATTGTGGGCCCAATAGCGATAAAACAAGATTTTCTTTCCTCGGTGCTACCGTATTTTCATTTGGTACCGGAACCGGATGCGGGGAACAATGTAGCCCAAACAGGAAGTTTTTTTTAACGACTTTATTGAAACAACAGTAGCACAGGGAGTACGGGAAACATCGGAGCAAAAAACTAGATATATAACTTAGGCCTATATAGATGTAGAACTGTAACTGAAATCAATGAATCAGTTTACAAAAAATAAACATATAGTTAAACACGTTAACTACAAATCATGTGGCAATCTTGTCTACAATATGTCTTAAAGAGGGGATGTCTTCAGAGCGTTTTTCTTTTTTAGGGATTTTACAGGCCGTAATGTAGAAAGCACTTTGCGGAATGCATGGCGCTTTCTCAGGTGACAGCCTTGGCGTCAGCATGTAAAGTACAGAACTTCCTTCATGTGACAATACGTGATAAATGTGGAAATATAAAAAGAAAAAAAAAGAATAAATAAGTAAATAAAATAGTGTGGAAATACAAATAAATTATAAAAGAATAATAAGCATTTTCATTTATTTTCATATTTATTTGTTCATTTATTTCTGTAGATATTTATATTTTAAAATATATTTATTGCAAATAAATTACTCTATTTTTTCTGAATATTTTTTTCTTTATTTATTTTCATAAAATGTAATTTATTTATTTTATCCCTTTATTTTTCTTTATTCTTCTCCTGTTATTTTGATCTTAATATGCAGCGTTGATGTAACATATTGGAGAAGTAGATGTAGCCCACTAGTCATTTCTTTGTTTGTGCTGATGAAGATTACACATAAATACTGTAAATTTCTCAGCAAAACATAGACTGAAGTAATAACTAGCTACCATAACAAGGCTACCAAGGCTTTGATATGAACATAAGTGATGCTAAAAATATTTGTCATAATGCCTATTTTCATTGCAGTTCACCTGGAAGATGTGGTGCTTTGTTGGTTGAGATGATCAGCTACAACACACTACAATGTAAAGACATAATACAAAAAAACATTTCTGTGTGCAAATACATTTTCTTTGGGTGAGGAAACCAGGCTGAACCAGTGGGAGTTGAACATGTGGACTCCCTCTGGCTCTTCCTCCTCTCACTTCCCTCTGCAGCGAACACTTTGAGGGGGATCAGCTCAACACAGGTGGAACGATCAACTTTGAGGCTCATGAAATAAGAAATAAGAATGACTTTTCAGTCAAT
Source organism: Siniperca chuatsi (assembly GCF_020085105.1). Classification (NCBI taxonomy): domain Eukaryota; kingdom Metazoa; phylum Chordata; class Actinopteri; order Centrarchiformes; family Sinipercidae; genus Siniperca; species Siniperca chuatsi. Next base: position 3,185,624 of record NC_058056.1, on the reverse strand, counting down.
TCATGAAGCAGTTAAGAATCACTACTGACATTTGATTAATCATGCCATAATACATTTAAATGTGAGAACTGTGTCATACACTAAGCCATAGTGTTCAGAGTTCCCATTTCAAGGTTTGGGTATTAAATATGTAAGTCTACACACATGATGGTACTGCACTGAAGCAAACCTCCATACACCTGGTCTGACTTTAACAGGAAAGGTATCCACACAGTGAAAACTGAATGGCCACATAAGGAGAACCTGATGTATTGAGCAGCGTGCGTTTGGTGCCATCCGTGTGGTTGTGGAGAAGGGAGACCACATGGACATCATCCTCCGTTCTCGAAAGACTTATGAAGATGATGCTACAATCAACTTACAGTCCATCTTTTCTGATGTAAAGACAGGCCCACAGTTTACAGTAGCAGATCTCTCCAATTTAGTTATAGGTGAATTGTTTTGTGGTTAAGTCAGAAAACCAAACTTTATATCTCTCTTCTGATCCTTGGTTGTTAATGTTAAGGGACAACTTATAAATATAAGATGACATTGAGTATGGCCTTTTAATGAATAATCTACATTCTGACAAACAAAAATGCCATTAATGTCTTCCTGTGATTTGATTATTGTACATATTGATATTAAACTTAGTTCCAAGAGAAATCAACTGAATTAGAGCAACAGATTAATAAATGACTTTATTGCACATTAAAAATAGCAGTAAAAATGTTTTAGGATCTATCAATACACAGAGGAGGACAAAGACAAATTCACATACTGAAATGATGTAGCAGGCTTTCAGTGCTGCACCACAAATAGTAATAAGCATCAATAACTAAAACTTATTGTGTGGGTGCAGCATGGTCCCAGCTGTCAGAAGAATACATTTCTCTGGAGGGGAGAGAATCAACATTTAATCGTTCCAATACATCTCTGTTGATTGTGATGCTAGCCACACTGACATGGCAGGAATCTGCTGCTTAGAGCGACTAAACTGTTACTTTTTTAATTTAACAGTGGCATTAATATTACATATCAATCAATACCACTGTAATATGGTGTAAACGTGGCAGATTTAGACAAAAGGCTCACATTCATTTTCATCTGCTGTTCCTGAAACGAACACGTTAAGATAACACACTAACACAATAGTAGCAGCTTTTTATTATGGTAAATGAAACCCAATTTTGTATTTCACTGCCACTGTAAATGCTTAATGCACCGAGTTAATATGGAGTTAGCTAACGTGAATAATAATAATAATAATAATAATAGTGGGAATTCACAAAACTAAATTTCAGTGTATCAACACCTTTGCATTATTTCTGACTGCAGTCAACATATATTGCTAAATGCCTTTATTGAGACATTTCCCAGGGATCATCTCACTCCTTTCCCTTCATGCACAATGCATGAAGTGACTGGATTAACCAACTAAATATGTATCAGTAAGTAGGGATGCCCCGAACACGTTTTTTTTTTTTTTTTGCCGACGATTGTCTTTGAGGTAAAAAGCAATTTACCAATTCATAAGAACAATGTCGGCGTGGTTAAGTTAAGTGCCGGAGCTGTCAAACCGCCGCCACATTCATTCACACCGGCACGCGCAAATCCACAGTGCATCTACTTCCTGTAGTCCGTGCTTTCACCAGGACAGGAGCGTCACGTGTCCAGTTGATTGACAGCTTGGCTTGAGCAAAAGAAAAAGGGAAAAGAATAAAGAAAAATAAAGGGATAAAATAAATTAATGACATTATATATAAATAAATATATACAGAAATAAGTGAACAAATAAATATGAAAATAAATGCTTGCTCTTTCATATTTGTTATTTGTCTTTATATTCCCACATTTATATAAAGTTATATTGATTTCTCTTTATATTGCCACATTTATTTTCCTTTTTTTTATGGCACTCCTGTGATTCCACTGGCAGGCTACATCCACCTACCACTTTAGCATTGCAAAAACCGTATGTCATTTTACAGGGACGAGGCAAAATCTATCAGCAGTTACCATAGCAACTGTGTTCAACGTCACACGAAGCTGTGAGCACGTTTATATGAAAAACGAGAGGACTGCTGGCAGGTAGAGAGGCGCCGGAGCTCGCGCGGAGCCTCGTTCACATGCGGGATTTCTACAGCAGCTTCCGTCTGGTTACAGAGCTCTTGCTGATGGAGATATAGAGAAGCAGAAGCAAGGCTAGTTTTATTTTTCCTGACAGAAATCAGGGCGGGAGCCGCTGTCTCTCCGACGATGTTTCCTTTCCTATTCCAGCGGCGTTGAACTCAGCTGAGGAAAAATAAATGTTCTGACTTTCTTCTCCTCTCCTTACGAAGGATTTCAAAGGCCAAAATCTGAACAGCACGTGTACAGTAGGCTACTGACATTAACGACATGAGTTATGACTATATAGGCTAGTAGCTTTCCTGTATGCAGCCTGCTGTCTGTGTGTTTCAAAAACATCCAGAGGAAAACGCCTATGCTTTATTGACCAAAGCTGAAACATCATGAAAACAAGGTTTGGACCAAAATGACCGATGGAGAGACATAGCTTGTTTGCATGGAGGCTGCTGTGGACAGACTGTAACAAAATAACCACAGTCTGAGGTAACATAAAGAGAGGAAATAAATAAGCCACGTTTCACAACCGAATTCCAGGTATTTATGCTAATGTAGCGAACGTGCTTTAAACAACATTTTAATGGTCGTGTGTAGGTGGTAACCCTGGATTTTTGCAACTCTCGCGAGATTTGTACGCGTTTCTTCATTTTGCGCGTGCCTAAACCAAACCAAGTAGTTTTATTGCCTAAAGCCAACTATGTTGTGTTGTTGCCTAACCTAAATGTCGCGAGAGTTTCCGCAAGTCCAGGGTTACCATCTAGACAGGACCAATTTGGCACGGCCCATTTTTTTTTTACGGAATGTAAACAAATAAATAACTTCCGTGTAACTTATTTGCTTACTGCTCTTTTGAAGAAACAAAGTGAGGCAAAAGCCTATGTTCAACAAATGTTTTGTTAGGTTATGTTTTTATAAAGCTTTTGTGGGTTTTTCCTGTTAATATTAGGCTACAACTAAACCAGCTGCAGTTGCTAGTTTAGTAAAAAGGTTTGCTGTTTTGTTTATTTCCAGATTGAATGGTGTATTTCAGACTATAGTTGGCTAAGTACTGTAGAAGGTGTGCAGTTTTCAATACCTGTAGCTACAGTATTACTCTACCAAATACCTGTATCAAATATTATAGAAATGCAGTTCAATATACCTTAATATGGCAAAATATTAAAATTGATGTAATTTGATATAGTTTAATAAACAAAATAAATAAGCGAAGCACATATTTTGACCAAATATGTTATCAAAATTGGCAAATGTATATGTAAATGGCATTACAAATATATTTCCACCAAGAGAATTAAAATGAAACTAGCAAAAACAGACAACAGGTGGTTCCACCTACAAATAACATCTTTGATGAACAGTGAAAAGTGAGTCAGTTCTAGATCATCTAAGTTGAATTTATGTAACACAATAGCTAAATCTGTACACATGCACTTTTCATGATGCACTCCTGTGGCACTCGTGGCATCAGTCAGTGACCTCTTAATCCTGCGAGCTGGGTGTCTGTTGAAGAAGGTCACTGGGGAGTTGCATGGCATACAAAATCCATAGCCAGTAGCTGTTCTTCATCAATGAAGCATAATTGACATTACATGTAATTTTCTCACAGGGCAACTGACTCTTTTCAAAAGTGGTGAAAAACATTGGTATCCATCATGTGTAAAAAAGGGTCAGGTGTTATACTATATCGTTTTATCTTAAACAAGTTTGTTTTATTCTGCCATTATTAACTTAATAATTAACAAAAACCTAGATATTGCACTATGACAGTTATGCCAAGCCAGCCTAATAAATCAGTGTTAACCTATGAACACAGATTTGACTTCCTCTTGTCTTTTCCTTTCTTCTGTTGATGGATTTGGAGATAATGAAACTAGAAAACTACAAATGGATGAGAAGGAGTTATCATCAGCTGCATTTGAATCCTGGAAACCACCACAGACTAACTCGATGTGTGTGAGACGAGGAATGAATTTTGTTGTGTTGTTTTTGTGCTTCATCAATGGATTTGGCTGTTAGCACAGCCCTGCGTGGCAGCAGTGGCAGCAACTATACAGCTGACACCTCGGGTCCAAGCTTCACTAACCAGCTGGGCACTGCCTCACCTGTTGTGCCAAGGTAATTCACTCTGTCCATCCGCCTTTCCATCTTTCCTTTCTGCTTTGAAAATAAAGCTGCGCTGTGGAAAGTTGCACGGCAGTGGCTCCAGAATGCAGCAACTGGTTGAATGATTTGAGGAAAGTAAATTATCCACAAATTCCATTCAACCTAGCAGAAGGAATCAGTTAGCTGTCAGTTTTCATAGTACATCTACGAAAAATATGACCGGGTATCAAACCTCGATCCTTTTTTGGCGCCGACTGTCTGCAGAACAGAGTACTGAGAAACTGTCTCAATTCTAAAAAGGTATTGAAAAGAGTATTGTTTGGGTATCAGTACCGAAACTCACTTACTGACTACACTAGTATAAAAAACATTTGTAACAACACCCAGCCCTAATGACAAATGTTTTGGGATATGCATGAAATGCTGTTAGTAGCTATGAGAACATATTGTATCCAGACTATGGTGATTGTACAATGATTTCTCCCACTTTTCATTAATTTTTTTTGGTTCTTTAGGGTTGTTTCCATAGTGACCAGTTTAGTGACCGCCACCACAGAGGCCACAGTAGGAGCCACAGGAAACATATCGGCGTTCAGAGACCAAAGAGGGAGCGAGCACAGTCAAATCCATCAGGCGCCGACACCGTCTGTGCTGAGCGCCGCTGAGAGTAACTCTGTCCTGCAGGGCATCACGGTGGCAGCTCAGGCCCTGGTACTCCTCTCCATCTTCCTCCTCTCCAGCCTTGGTAACTCAGCGGTCGTCATCGTCATCATCAAACACAGACAGCTTCGAACGGTGACCAACGCTTTCATCATGTCGCTGTCGTTGTCTGACTTCCTCACAGCTGTTCTGTGTCTGCCATTCTCCTTCGTCATGCTCTTCAGTAAGGACGGTATCTGGATGTTCGGGGATCATTTCTGTGTGGCCAATGGCTTTTTCAACACCTGCTTTGGTATCATCTCCACCCTGACTATGACGTTGATCTCCTTTGACAGGTACTACGCCATAGTCAGACAGCCACAGGCTAAAATAGGGCGCCAGAAAGCAACTCAGTTGTTGATAGCTGTCTGGTTAACTGCAGTCATTTTCTCTCTGCCTTGGTATCTGTTGGTCCAAACACCTACAGACATCCATAAGCGAGGTTTCTACCACTGTATGTATGTGTTCCACTCTGGGACCTCACACATGGGGACGGCTTACAGCATCTGCCTTATTGTTGTATGTTATTTACTGCCCTTCTCCCTTATGTGTTTTTGTCATTATAACATCTGTAAGACAGTTCGGCTCTCTGAAATCCGAGTCAGGCCGGTGACCACATACGCATACTTACTGCGATTTTACAGTGAAATGCGAACAGCCACCACAGTTCTGATTATGATTGTTTTCATAATTTTTTGTTGGGGGCCATATTGTTTAATGGGGTTGGTGACAGCAATGGGGGACTACACGTTCAACCCTGCAATGGACACGGTGGCCATCTGGCTAGCCTGGGCAAACGGAGCTATCAACCCTCTGATCTACGCCCTGAGGAACCCCAATATATGTATGTTACTGGGGCGGAGCAGAGAGGAGGGCTATCGGACCAGAAATATTGCTGCGTACCTCTCCAGCCAAACCCAGAACCGTGAGATTCGGCTTAACCAAGCAGAGAGGATAAGGGACCGCTACGTGAGTCGTGTAGGGGTGAATCATAACAGCCGGCTGTCAAGTTCAAGTCCTGGAAAAGGAGGAGGGGGAGAGGTGGCAATGTGGGCCTGTAAAAACCCTGCTGTGTTCTTCTGCAGGGATGCCCAGCCTGACACTGCAACGCCACCTAACTCTGTCAGCGCTCCAAAGATGAAGACAGCTGACACCAGTCTGTGACATTTCTGAATTCTTAACCATCTATAATGATTGGTTTCATCTCATCTGTGTTCGTTGTTGTGGATCTGGAGATTGCTCTCACCAGTTTGTGACATTTTTGGAAATACCTCATAGTATTTATGTCTCTTAAGATCACAGACTCTCAAAAATGTGTACGATTCAAACCCCCACTTAATCAGATTTTGTTCCAGGAATCAAAAGGGTCACATGAGTTGTTCATATACTACTACATTACAGAACTGTTTACACTATGTGGGAAGACAGAAGTTATGATGGTGAAAACTAGATTTAAACAGCTGTTGTACAATAGCTAATGACTGAGTTTAATGAAATTCCTTCCTGATTTTGGAGGACACCATGAAGTCCTCTCAAGGATCCATTGGACCACCTAAAGGACCTCTGGAATCCCCTCAGTGATTAAGCATGGAAGGGGATGCAAAACATATCTGCAGAAAACCATGACAAGTTTGTGCTTGTGCTACAAAGGTCTTCATGTCAAATATAATTTCATATGTACTGTAAATGCAGCATGTGGATTTCGAAAAGGATCTAGTATTTCCTTAATCCTAAACCTTCCATGCTTAAAACATATATGTACTGTACATGTCATTTTCAGACTGTTTCCGACTGACACCATCTGTCTTTTGTTTAAGTGCTTAAACGACCTAAAGTTACACTTTACTTTAACAAGCAGCCTCTTGCTGACGTGAATAATGACTAGACTTTCCTCCTTCAAAAGCAAAGTCAAAACTAGATGGAACCTCTGATTGCCCGGTCGCACTAGAGAGTGGCACAATGAATTTCATCTAAACATCTTTGCAAAAAAGGTGATGCTATAAGCTTGGTGACTATTTGCATGGCTGGCTGTCAAACTACTGTAGCAGGCAAGCTAACCACTAACACACTAGCCAGCAGGGAACATGCTAACGCCACACGATTACAATAGCTCTCCAAACCACTGTTATAATAAATAGGGTTATAATAAAGTGGATGGTGCAACACAGTTAGTAGGCTATCCGTTCCCACAGAGGTCACCACTGTCAAGACGATTTCCTATCAGTCAGCAGTGCAAATGTGTGAGTCAAAGTTCACCAAAGTTGATTTGTATGGGATGGATTGCAAATTAAATGTATGGATACTTTGCACCTGTGACCAGATCCACTGATTGCGGGCAATTCCATTGAGATGAATTGATTTTGTTCCAAAATGTTGCTGTTTTAAATGCTGGTGTGAGCAGGCCAGTAGGGCGGTGGTTATGGTATTATCAAGCGTCCAAGTTGGCGTCCCTTCTCTGCGACTAACAGTCAATGTTGGTTTCTTTTAACCATGGCCACAATCTTTCCCTAACCTTAACCAAAAGTTAAAGGTTCAGTGTTTAAGATTTAGGGGGCTCTATTTGCAGAATATGGCGATAATATTCATAAGTATGTTTTCTTTAGTGTATAATCACCTGAAAATAATAATCTTTGTGTTTTCATTACCTTAGAATAAGCCCTTTATATAGGTTACATGTTGCACCGCCATGTTTCTACAGTAGCCTAGAACGGACAAACCAAACACTGGCTCTAGATAGGACCTTTCACGTTTTTTGCGAGTTTCGCAGCCACCGTGGTTTCTCCTACACGCTTAGAAGGGGAGGGTGAGGCGAGCGGTATTCAAATGGGTGCAAACTGCAATTTCACCGCTAGATGCCACTAAATCCCTCACACCGGATCTTTAAAGTGTTCAGTTACTTGCTGGTTCGAACGGTTTTGTTTAGTTCAGCAGGTCTATATAACCTTTGTTAATTAATTTTAATGGCTCAGAAACCACCTATCTGTAGCAGAGCTAACCCATCATATTCCCATCATTGACTTTGTGGATTTTGCAGTCGTTCTGTAAGTTTAAACCAGGAAATAACTGTGTACAGTATTAAGCTGAGGCGACAAGCTGACATGGAGCTCCAATGGTGAAAGCCACTGATTTGGTCAGTGACAATGATTCAGTACACTCAGTTCAGCTTGAGGATTCAGCTTTGAAGATTAGTTTGTTTACATACTGAACACCTCTACTTGGTTTAGTTTCTCTAAAACCAGAGTGAACATCAGCACAGCATTTGAAAGGTGAAGAGAGCTTCAGATTCTGAGTAAACTTCATTTCAGTTGAATTGGATATACAGGGATATATAATTTTTCACATGGGACCCTTTGGCTTGTTACAGCAGGAAAAGCACAGATGTAAATAATAAAGGCTCTGTTCAGTTTACTGTAGGTGTGCCAGGTAAGACATATCAATGAGCCAGCGCCATGTGCAGTTCCACAGCTGTGGCACTGGTACACCTGAATGAAACGTTGCCATTGCTAATGTTTTTAGTTATTATTAGTCAATAAATGTCTGCTGTGAGAGTGGTTAATTACATAAGGTCACCTCCATGTACAAATAAGAATGATACCGAGACTGATGATGGAGGAGAGTGAGGGAAATATAAATGGGTGTGCTCCAAAAAAACAAAAATGTTGTATTTTTAGAGGAAACCAAAGAAGTATACGTTTCTCTATGTGGGTAAGTGACCTCAGTTGGCAAGCATCTGGCCACAGAGTCAGAAATCCAGTCTCAGATATGAACTACAACCATCCAAATAGAGTAGCCCTCACCCGAATGGCTGTTTTTTTTTGCCAATCTCTGAAAATGAATAGTATATAGCTCCATTGTCTGGGCCATAAGTGCTGCAGGGAAGAGGATTCAGATGCCAAGCAGTAGGAAAAAAATGTTTTTTCATCACTTTGGTCTGCCTATATTTGTAAATTAATTTTCATCTCATCTTTTCTGTCAACAATAAAGAGGATACATTTTTTTATTTTCAAATTCCACTTTCGTCTCTTCTATTCGTCAGTGTTTTTCAACATCTCATGTTTTATCAAGTAAAAAAAGGTAACACTGGATTTTACGAGTCCCCAATTTGCGAGTAACTTCCTAATTTATCCTTTAATAATTTCTGATTAAAAAAATTGTAATTATTACAGGGAAATTAGAGACAGGGTTCAATTGGTGCATTTTCAGTGAACTGATTTCAGTTAATTGCTCGCACAACCTGGAGATTATTTTAGTCAGTGTAAAATGTGTCCACAGGCGAGCACACAAATTTGTATATTTAAAAAATGTATAATAATAAATTAATAATATTTATGGAGCAGTCTTTCAAGTAATTTCTTTGGAAATCAATAGCTTCTTATAAACTTCCTGATAATTAGTACCAAATATATTGTTCTTTCCAGGAAAACTAGGAAATTATATGTAAATCAAAGACCCATAAATTAAATAGTTACAGGAAAAAAGTTAAGGATATTTTGTTTCACGTCCTTGCCACCTGTTTTCAGTTCATGTGTGGGAAACGGCATACTGTATATATAAAGAAAGGGAGTCAGTGGACTCCATGTCTGTGATGTCAACCCCATCACTACAGTGGACTGGGCTTATAATTCAAAATAATAACAATCATTTCAAGCAAATATAATAACTGATCTGCAGTTTTATATGATAACTAAGAAAGGAACAATCACAGCACTTGTTCAGCAGGGTAGCTGCTGTCCTGTGTCATAAAAGCAGTTTTATCAGTTCACATCCTGTACTGAGCCCTAAAGGCCATCGGCCTTTGAAGATTGTTACCCTGCAGGGCTATTTAAAGAGATCTGAGAGAAGACGGAAAAGGACAGCACCCTGTAGTATTAAACACAGCCAGCCTAGATGAGGGCAACAATTGGGGTGATGTGGATGTTACATCCTCCCATATATCAGTTGAGATGATGTTACCATTTTGACATTTGACCCTTTGAAAATTACCTGAAAATTCAAATTCAAAATGAAGCACACTCTGATTCCTGTTTACTCATATTCCTTTCTGCCTTCTGAGAGTAAAACTCCCTGAGCCTCATAGTCTTGTTACTGTATAGAACACTTCTATCAATGGACATGTTGGATGTGAAAGGAGCAATACTGCAATGCAAAAAACACACCATTACAAGTAAAACTGCAATGAAAATGTCAGTTAAGTAAAAGTCCAGAAGTATTGTTGGCAAAATGTAGTTAAAGTATCAAATGTAAAAATACTAATAATACAGAAAAATGGCCCCTGTAAGTGTTTTACTGTTATATATTATATTATTGGATCATTATTGTTAATATGTAAGCAATTCATTTGATTTATTGATATAGTGCCAATTCATAACAGAAGATATCCCATGGCCCTTTTCCTATGGAGCAGGTCCAGACCGAACTCTCAAGTAGCATTTTACTGGAGGTGGAGCTGATTCTAAGTGTTTTATATACTGTTGGGTAGTTTCATCTACAACAATGCGTCACATTTTATAAGCTCATCATTTGTTTTTTATGTAAAATCTAAACATGTAAAGTAGTTACAGTTGTCAGATATATATAAAGTAAATAAATAGATAAATAAAAGAATACAAAGGGTTATTTCAGATTGTATCTAGTTAGTAAAGCAGCAAGTTTTGGAGCTTGGTAATTGTGCATCCTTTTTCCATCAGTCACATCAGTCTGCAGGTCTTTTTCTTTATAATCGTTATTTAATTATTTCTACACATTGTGGGACTGTTAAGACACTGCTGGTCATCAGTAATTGCTGTCTTCTCAAAATGACTGGAGTGTCGAGAATGTTTGTCACTTGTGAAGCAGGCATGTTAGCCAAATGGAAAGCACCCATGGGAGCAAGCATAATTATTCTCCTTACAAAGGCCTGGAGGGTGGAGTGGAGGGTCATCAGGCAGAATTTGGCTCACCTGGTCTGACTGCCTGCTAAACTGTTGGCTGTTGGCTGTTGGCCTCCAATATGTTTGGGACTGGTTTGTTTGGTTTGGTAACATTTGGATTCCTTTTCTGCACCATAAAACATTCCACTCAGTCATGCATTACAGACACTGTAATGTCACATGAGCCATCACTACTGCGTCCTTCCATGAGCTGGGCTGTGACGTACTAAATTAACTTATTGTAGATTGCATTTCAAATATCCTTTTGCAGCAGGCTTCGAAATGGTTTACTTCTACTTTCTTGCTACACATGCAGTACATCTCTCTGTATGTCTGTTGTGTCTGTACATACTTTATGTACATTGTGTATGTATATGTTTGTGTGTGTGCTGCAGTGTGGAATTTTTGATTTTATAGTAATAAAAAAGCTCCAAAGAGATATTTTACCAAGTCCTCATTTCTCAAAAAGCTAAATTAATTTCTTATTTTAATTTACAAGTTTGAATTCAGTTTAGGACTAGTTTAAGCTACAGTCTGTAATCCAAAAGAAAACAATCACCCCGCCATTGTATTTTTAAATGCTTGTTTTAAATGCATGGTTGGAACCATGATGCACAAAATGATTGGCAGTCCTTTTAATACGATGAGAAGCACCAGACAAATATGTTTTCTGATGCTGTGAAAGGATTTATTTTTTTTACATCAACAGGCTTACACTATATTTTAATTGACTAAATGAGAAATACACAAATTCCAAATTCATTAAGTCCATTATTTATTTTAGAACCAGAGTCAATGGCGGGCGGCCATCCGGCGCTGCCTGTTGGGTTTTGAGAGAGAGAGAAGGTTAGAACAGAACATGAGATTGATGGGCTAAAAAAGGAGTGACACGATAGCTACATTTGGATAGGGCACTTCAAAGCTTCTTTGATTCACACACTTTTGAAAAGTTCATAATTCACTGCGGCCATTTCCTCACTGAGAGTCCACTGTCGTGACTGTTCCAGTGATTACAGAGCATGATCATGTGAGAGTATGCTGCTGAGGTAACAATGCTAATGAGGGCAGAAAAAGAGCAATCGTTCAGTTTCAGGAACTCCCTGATCACATTCACACCTGGGAGCTGTCCAGTACAATCGCAGTCTGATCTGAGGCCTCTGAGCGGCTCCGCTGGAGCGGTTGGGGCTGAGGGCCCTGCTCAGCGAGGGAGAGAGCGACATCCGGGCGATTAAACCGACGACCTTTCGGTCACAAGCTCGCTGCTCCAACCTTTAGGCCACCACTGCCCCTATTACCGGGCATGATGAGAAGCTGTACAGATATTACCACAGAGACTGTCACACCTCTCTCTCACTCTCTCTCTCTCTCTCTTTCACACACACACACACACACACACACACACACACACACACACACACACACACATAATGCAATGGGTGAGGTCTGGGTGTGACTGCCTCCACCAGGAATGCAGTAGTGTGTGTTCTGAACTCTCCACATACTGTACAGTCACCCAGGCTGATCTGTCAGTTTCTCTGTACATTCTGCCTGACAGACAGAGACAGACAGAGAGACAGACAGAGACACTGAGTAACTCTCATGGACACATCAGAATGGAAAAAGGAAAAAGGAGAGTACAGAGGCAGAAATACAGGAACAGGCAAGGTGTGGACAGATGAAGCAAATAAATGAGGATTGGTATTTTCTTGGACACCTGCAAGTTTCTGCCAAACTTTAAGGAAAGTCCCTGAGTCAGCTCTTGGTAACGCTTCTTTCTCTCGTGGACTTTGTATTTACCCAGTTTCTAACTTCTTGTGGATTATGACTGCAGACTCTATTCAACTAGAGCTCTACTGAAAGTGCCACAGGCTGATGTAAGTTTCAGATTTTTGTTGCCGTACTTTCAGTTTAATAAGTTCAATCTGTGTCTTTGGAGTTGAAGCTTCATTTCAGCATCACGTTCTGACTCCCCCGTTTCGTATCCTCGCTATCTTTTTCTTTAGAGTTTTTAAAAAATGTAAAATTACAGTCTCTGAAGAAATTCCTTAGTCTTCAGTGATAACCAGCTGTTTGAATGTTGACATCGGAGTTTGAGCCACAGTGACAGCAGAGTGAATGATCTCTTCTGCAGATGTTCATCTGACACCTGACTGCTGGAACTGAACATGGCATCCCACTGCATCACACAGAAGTGGATTACAAAGGTAAGAAACCCACGATGAGCCACGCACTTTCGGCAGAGCATGATGACATCACACGTCAACAGGCTTTATCAGGCCTGTAGCCAGGATTTTAGAAATACAGTCCAAATTCCCCCAGCACAACGCAAAAACTAATAGAGCCTTAAATCTTTAACATTTGTGTCAACAACACTGATATTCTGCTGATCCTATAAAGTAATTATAGTACATATTTCACAGATACTATATGCTATAAAAACTACAACAATGTGTATTTCATGTTCTTTATTGTATATTGTAGATATATTGTCACCAGACATAAAAGCTGGTCAGGGTTCTCCTCTGTAACAATTATATCTCTATAGCCGTTTTTGTCAGATGAACACCAGATGTTCACCAGATTACTGTAGTATTTACAAAAATACATGGAATATAATTTATTTATCTTTTCCTCTAAAATGCCCAATGTAACTGTCGTTCCCCGCCGTCGTGTTTTCTTCCCATTCTGTCATTTGTGTCTCGCTACACAAAGCCCTCTCCACACTGCTAAACTTTAAAGATATGGAGTGTAAAGCCTCATCATGCGTAATTGTGTGAGTGTAGACTGTAACTTCCTCCTTGGGTCATTAAAACCTTGAACATTCCCAGAAACAACCCAGGATGTGACCTCTGTGTCTTCAGTGATAGCCACGGCCCTGAGTTTCATCCATCATTATTTTGAAATCTGTATTATGTTTTACTTGATAAAGGAAAATTATTTTCAAACTTAAAAAAATATATGATAACATGATAATAAATGAATGCTCCCTTGCGAATAGTTAGTGGTTAGTGCAGTGAGTTGCGTGACCTTGTTACTGTTTTGTTGGCACCTGACAGATTTTCTATCTGGGAGACTATCTGGAGTTCAAATCAAATGTGCACAGGCTTGCTGTGGCAGATTCACTTTGGCAGGTTACTGTTTGGTCACTGCTAAGCTGGTTGGTCCCACATTTATTATTCAGTTATCTGATCCAGTATAAATGACTGAATTTATATAATGAAAGATGATTCTTTCAGATTGGGAGTTCCGATCATTAGAGTTGCCAGCCGAGTTTCTAATGGCCTGCTATAATCTGCAGTGGTCATTAGGTCACACAATACAAAAGTCAACAAAAAACAAAGACTGAATCCAAATGTCCAGGATTCCCCACACTCACAGACCTAGGACTGTCCAAGTCCACATATCAGTAAGCCACCAAGGGGCCTCAAGCATATATGCTCATATACCCCCCACCCCCCAAAAAACAAATGCATGATAACGAACAAATGACACTTGTGAACAGAGCATTTTTCATACATCATACAAATTTTATTGAAATACACTGTAAGTGTCTGTATACAGTTGTGCAATTATTTGTTAACCCATACTATTTCATTAGTAGTGTTATTTTTGTTATACAACTAAGATAGTTATTCTTGACATATCCAACTTTTTAACCATCAATATGACAGAATATTTAACTGTATTGCAAATGAAGAATCTTACATGTTTGTTTCTTGCAACAAATAAGAAAGTAACTTAGGCAGCGACCAGCAGAAGTGGTACTAAATGAAGAGCTCCCTTCAAAGAGCCATAATTCCCATCACTAATATATATATATATATATATATATATGCAGAACAGCCAGTCTACTCATGTCAGCTACACATAGTTTGTAAAAGTGACATTTATTCATGATATTCTGTGGCAGCATGTCGAAAAACACATGTAGTGAAATTCACTGGAGGTGCCAAAATGTAGTGTAACAAGCATCACCTTTTACATGATGATGACACTTTCAAATCAGCAATTTGCAGCTGTTTCATAGAGTCAGTTGGAGCTCTTCTATGGCTTGGATCGGCATGAAACTCATCAGTATCAAAAGATGAACAACTGTGTTATATTTGTTTACATTTTGGAAAATGAAGTTTGCCAAATATTAACAGTTAATTTTTTGCTGTGTACTATTGGATGTGCTAACATACAGACAGGAAGTGAACAAATATTGAGACGGACTAGCACATTGTTGGTTTTGTTGACAAGAGAAAAATGTGGAATAACACCAGCCTTATCCATTAAGAATGAGGACCACAGACCTGGTTTGGGTTGATCCTCAGGTTTTCACTGGGGTCAGGTCTGCTGGAAGACCTCTAATATCATATTGTCTTACACACAACAAGTATGAACGATACACTTCAGTCAATCAGAATGTTAGTGTTCTTTAATATGCTTACATAAATTCCATGAAAACATTAAAAATGGCTCATCAGGAGACAGAAGTGACATATACAGGAAGAGTTCTGTTTAACTGCTTGATGAGGACATGTTGTTAGCAGCCTCATCATCAACACACGTTCATGTTGGGAAAGAACAAGCAAACATTTTGACTGAATTGTCGTTGAGTGAGCTAGTGAATCCACTCCACTGAGAGAGGGGCTAGAGAAAGCGTTCCCCTCAGGGATCGATAAAGTATTGATTAAACCCTGCGAACTCTGAGCTGACTGGTTCATCTGAGCATCAGGATGAATTATAACCCTGTCATCACTCTACAGTATACACAACATGCACACACACACACACACACACATAGTGCTGATCATTATTAGTCCTGCAGCAACCATTGACATGTTGTTATGTAAAACACATTTATGTGACACTGACAGTGTACTCTGTCATACATCAACAAAACACGCATGGGCATCAGCTGTAAGAGTTCCAGTACTTGTATTTATTCGTGTGTTTATTGTTTGCAGGGATTTAGTATGGTGATGTCTGTCCGACACTTTGGTCTGGAAAAATACAGTATTTTCCAGTGAAATTAGTTTTGGATGTTGTGGTCCCCAGGGGATCAGCCTCACTCACTGCCTCTGACCTTTTCTCAGCCGAGGGGAAGATTGTAAAGTGGTAATATCCAGTGGTGTCTCATGTATCTCATGCACTGTACTTAAATACATTTTCAAGGTACTTAACTTGAGTGTTTCCGTGTGATGCTGCTTTATTCTTCCACTTCAATACGTTTCAGAGGAAAATATTGCATTTTTTACACATGTATCTGACAGTGAGTTATTTTACATATAAAACATACTGTATGATCAAAAATATAATATAGTGCAATAGGTTAAACTGCACAACAGCATATGAAGTTTGATAAAATAATCTTAACGCAGGTCGCCTGTTATCATGAGGTCCCTATTTAAGGTCACGTGACGACAACTGAACCAACTTCATGGCAACTTAGCCAACTCCATCTGCCGATGAAGACTAAGAGATGCAGTTGAAAGCCTCAGAAAAAGCTAGTAAGTGGACAGTGAGTTAAGATTGTTTTGTAAACTACTTCCCAAATTCAAGAATGACATACTCAAAAAGTTAAATAAAGTTTAGAATTAGCTGTAACTCGACCAGCTACAACATTGAACTGTATCAGCAATAATAAGGTAATATTATAAAAGAGTTTTGCCCCCAAGTGGTCAAAAAATAAGTGAATGCCGGGTAAAGTAACATTTTGAATGTACAACCTCTACTTGTTATGGAGATTTTTTTTTTTAAATGTTCTTGTATTGTTACTAGGATCTGAATATTGCTTCTACCACTGGGATGCCAAAACCTATAGGGCAGTTTGCCATGAAAATGATACACATTCATGCTGCAAAAGATCTCTGTCCATTTTGCTTCTAATGTATTCTGACCACAGGCCAAATGATCAACTCTGTGCACAAGATAATGAAAATGAAAAGTGCAAATTAGCCCCTGTCAGGTTCTTCTGCTTATCCCATTGGACAACTTTTTTAGTGCTACGTGGAACCCTTTCTGGAAGTTACAATGAGAACCCTATATGAAGGATACACCAGGAACCCGAAATAATTCAATTCAGTTCAATTTTATTTATATAGCACCAATTCATAACAGAAGTTATCTCTTTGCACTTTTCCTGTAGAGCAGGTCCTGACCGTCACATTTAATTATAATAATAATAATAACTAGTTATTTAATTTAAAGCCAACATTTTGTGGTGGCGTCTGGAACTGTCTCAGAAGGTTCAGTTAAAGGAAAATTCCACCATTTCTCTCACCACCTCTTGTAGAGATTCGGAAAATGCGGCGTCCAGCAAAAGAACTTTCCAAATAAACTTAACTTTTGCAGAAATCATTTCAAACACTCCTCTCTGAGTCAGCCACAAATTAATTCTCCGGTTTCTTCAGCTTTAAATTAGATCTCAGATCAGTCTCACAGAGATGATCTCATAGTTGTTTGAAGTGTGCTGCTAAATGTGATTGTTACAACTCGGCCTCACAGGTGCTGTAACTGTGTCCAGCCGCATCAGTCTAGCCTCCAAGACTTTCATTTTCATTTAAAAACTCCAGACCTGAATCTTGTCACTAGGCTTAGTTGTCCATGATGAGTACAACTTCTTCCTGCTAAGGGTGTGTCTCCACCTGCCTGTCTGTCGAGTGAGCATGCTTCACATAGCTGTCCCGCTGCTCCTGACTCGCCTGTCAGCCCAGTCTGGATTTAACGCTAACCAGTTCTCTACTGCTGGCACTGGAGCCAACTTTACTTACTGACTTATTAACCCAAACCCAGTCGTTAATCAGCATTCCCTTCATCAACCAGACTGTCAGTTCGGAGTTTAAAAAGAGGCTTCACAGTGCCTAGTAACCTGACCGGCTCATTTATTTGAGACCATTTCAACATCTGACGTAGAAATCTGAACAAACCTTAACAATGTCAACATGACGAGTTAGCATTAGCTAACTATTGTGAATCTTTAGCTAGATGAACTTTTGGTGTGTCCTAATTCCCTACTACCTTTTAATCTTTATAGTTTAATGTACTGTAGGTATGCTTTAAATCCTGGTTTGACACATATTGTATCACAGAATTATGATTCGCTACTGCATAAAGTATTGTTCTGTTTTGGGGATTTCAAAATGTCACTGTTTATATGAAAAATCTCTTTTCATCAGCCCTTGTTGTTGTTGACAAACTGACATTTTGTCACTGTAAAGCGGCTGTAAAGTGGTTGATAAATTATTAGGCATCCTGTAATTTTGGAATTAATAAGGTGACATAAAGGTGTGTTTGAGGATAGACTTTTAGACTTTTGTTTATACATCATCTTAGTTTTGTGCGCTTAAACAGCTTACCTGTAATGTACCTGTAAACTTTTTTTAGAACTGTGTATATCAGGTCTGTGCTTGCAGGTTTCATTGGGGTTCAAACTGCGAAGCGGTAGAAACTTATTGAGTTTGTGCCGGTTTATAATCATAATAATAATAATAATAATAATAATTATTATTATTATTATTATTATTATTATAAGGGTTCAAACCGCGAAGTGGACCCCAATAACTGGAAATGATGTGCATGTGATGTCGACCACATGGTGGCGCTGTAATTAAGGCCCCAAAAATGTAATTTTGAACAGTCCACGGCCCTCACACCGTAAGTCCAAATAACTTGAAATTTCTCTCACAAGTCCAGCTCAATGTGCTCTGCAAAAAAGCCTCTGGGACCATTAAAGTCCGCCATGATGGATCTTTTGCTAATTTGCATAATGTGAAATACAGGAAAGTGACATCTACTTTTTGGATTTTGACTCTACCAACACCAAATTTGGGATACAGCATTACGGGACTGAGATACACATTTCTATTATAAATGAGCAAGATCGGTCAAACAACATGGCCACCATCAGCCAAAATATCTTCGCTTTGCAGGAAAATGGCCATAACTTATAAACGATCTGTCGAATCATCGTACATTCTGGTGGATATGTTCAGTCCGTCTTTGGGAATAGGCGTGCCAGAGTATTTTGAGCCCGACCTATAGGGGGCACCACAAATGCCAAAAAACTGTACCTCAACACCTGGTGCACACAATTTCAACAAATTTGGCAAGCATGCTCTGGAGGAAAAGATTAACCAAAATATGAAGTTTCTTGTTGATTGGTGCATGTGGGCGTGGTCTATTCATCGTTATCTGTTTTTTTATGCCTTCCCTAAATTTGCAGTGAGCTGGAACGAGCTAGAGACATGAAACTTGGCATCATAACTGGCGATGGCATGGAAGTGCTTCCCCAGAAATATGATTCCAATCAGCCTGATGGTGGTGCTAGAATTAACAGCCAAAAAGTTAACATGGCGAGTGTTTTCCCTTAATAATAACAACCTTCATTTAAAAACTGCATTTTGTGTTTACTTGGGTTATCTTCAACTAATATTTAAATTTGTTTGATGATCTGAAACATTTAAGTGTGACAAACATGCAAAAAAATAAGAAATCAGGAAGGGGGCAAACACTGTTGCACACCACTGTATATACTTCATACTGCTCTCAACCAATTTAAATTTAAAACACTGAGGGTCAGTTTCACAGTCTTCTTTTGCCAATTTACCCTTCAACCTGTCAACGGAAAATGTATTCATTAAATGAAGTAGTTTGATAGTGAGTTATCAAGCATCAGCTATCAGTATACGTTAATCATCTAAAAAGCTAAAAGGTTTTTGTTTCTGGCCTCCCAATGCAACTCCCTTAGAGCTTTCTGTAGTCTAATGGCTTCTAACAATGGTTGGAGGGCAATGATGAACAATAAGATTGATGGAGGGCAGCCTTGTTTTGTGCCTCTGTCCACCTGAAATCGGGACAATCTCAAGTTCTTAGTTAAACTTTTGAAACCAAGACACAAATTAATTAAAAGCATGGAACAGATAACGCCACATTCTTGGTCAGATCAGCTGAGTGAACAAGAATTGTTCCAGTTTTGGCTAACTAATCACATCTAAATCAATGTGTGTGTGTATAGTTGTGTTAGTTTGTGCGTGTGTATGTGTTTGACCATGTTGGTGTTAATGGATAGGAGACAAGTGTTTGTGCAGCCTGCATGTTGGAGACATGTTTGTGTGTGTACAAGCCACTAAATATTTTTGCTCATTTTATGTAGTGATGTTTAAGAGATAGGAAGTATTTAACAGGTGTGTGTGTGTGTGTGTGTGTGTGTGTGTGTGTGTGTGTGTGTGTGTGTGTGTGTGTGTGTGTGTGTGTGATTGTGTATGCATGCATCCACATGCATGATGACACTGTGATAATAATGCATGGATATTAGGTGAAGCGCTGTGTTCTGTTGTTGGAGATCTGATTGCTGCATCTTTTTTAAAAACATGATTAAAAGTCAGAAGCCTCAGCTGCACCAAGTGTGCAGAGTTCATTTAACCCTGCAACAGTAAAGTTAGTGACAACATACTTACAGTTTAACTAACCAGTAGTTCGGCAAAAAATGTACAATCTGTCCTGATGGTGGTGCCAGACACAAGCCCAAGAGGTCATTAATTCAATTCAATTCAATTCAATTTTATGTATATAGCGGCAATTCATAACAGAAGTTATCTCATTGCACTTTTCCTATAGAGCAGGTCTAGACCGTACTCTTTATGATATTATTTACAGAGACCCAACAAATCCCACCATGAGCATGGGGGGAGCATGAATGTGCTCAGCATCAATGTATTGTTAATCTGATTATAGATCTAAATGCTGTGCAGCAGTAATCACACTAACGTTCTTATACTTAACCCAAAAAATATATCAATATGTTTGTAATTTTACGTAGTTTCCTGCATTTCATGACTTTGTTCAAAGGATTGGCTCACATTTTTTCAAGTCTGTCTTAAAACAATACTCACATGTCCACATGTACATTAAAAGAGGTTTTACTTGCTGTAATCATTCCTCCTGTTCATACTGGCCATTAAAAGATCCCTTCCTAACATGCCCCCAGTGGAAGTGATGTGGGGCAAAATCCGCAGACCTCGTTACATGCAAAAATATATTCCAAATTGTATCAGAAGTTAATGTGAGGCTTCATGTAAAAATGGTTTCCTTGTTCATAGGGGCACCTGGCTATTGTATCATGACAAACTTGAAAAAAATGTGAATCTATCCTTTAATGCAATATCCCTGAAAAACATGATTTAAAAAAAAAATCATTCACATCTCCTCCTAGTTTTAATGCGACTAAATGGACTCATATGTCAAACTGTGTGTAATACTGTGTAGAAGGGTGCTGCTTTGATTACACCATTGCATGTATATCTCAAACATTATGAGTTATTAGGAGTCTATGTCATGGAGTGAGTCGATGTCTATTGAGGCCCATTCAGTCCCACTGTATTTATAACACAACACCTGTATAAAGCACAAACTCAAACATTCACATTCCAAAATGCAAATACCACCTAGAATTTTTAAAATAGTAATAATGTAATTGTAGTGGTAACATTAATATTAATGAATTAATAATAATAGGAATGACAGCTATAGGAATAATAATACTCACAGTACTAGCAACAGAGCCACTAACAACAACTGCAGCAGCAGTTGTCGAGCAGGAACACGGGGGCAGCAGGTGGCCCACAACCACAGATCCAGTCTCTGCAGCTCAGGAGGTAGAAATACCTGCTGAAAGCAACAGGAGAGAGGAGAGAAACGAGGAAGCACAAAACTACGGGAGAGAGAAGATGTCGAGTTAGTAACATACAGTAATAGGATAAAAATGCATACAGATGGAGAGGGAGAGGAGGAGAGGAGCTCAGTGCATCATGGGAAGTCTCCCGGCAGCCTAGACCTATAGCAGCATAACTAAGGGATGGTTCAGGACTCACCCAAGCCAGCCCTAACTATAAGCTTTATCAAAGAGGAAAGTCTTAAGCCTACTCTTAAATGTGGAGATGGTGTCTGCCTCCCGAACCCAAACTGGGACCTGATTCCACAGGAGAGGAGCTTGACAACTGAAGGCTCTGGCTCCCATTCTACTTTTGGAGACTCTAGGAACCACAAGTAACCCTGCATTCTGGGAGCTCTAGTGTTCTAGTCGGGTAATAAGGTATTATGAGCTCTTTAAGATATGATGGTGCCTGACCATTAAGAGCTTTGTAGGTGAGGAGAAGGATTTTAAATTCTATTCTGGATTTTACAGGATGCCAGTGCAGATAAGCTAATATTGGAGAAATATGATCTCTTTTCCTAGTTCTTGTCAGTACACGTGCCGCAGAATTCTGGATCAACTGGAGAGTCGTAAGGGACTTATTCGGGCAGTCTGATAATAAGGAATTGCAATAGTCCAGCCTAGAAGTAACAAATGCATGAACTAGTTTTTCTGCATCATTTTGAGACAGGATGTGTCTGATTTTTGCAATGTTGCGTAGGTGAAAGAAAGCAGTCCTTGAAGTTTGTTCATGTGGGAATTAAAGGATAAATCCTGATCAAAGATAACTCTGAGGTTCCTTACGGTGGTGCTGGAGGTCAGGGCAAAGCCATCTAGAGCAACTATATCTTTAGATAATGTGTCTCGGCAGTGTTTGGGGCCAAGCACAATAACTTTAGTTTTGTCAGAGTTTAACATCAGAAAATTGCAGGTCATCCAGGTTTTTATGTCCTTCATGAGTTATACAGTATACAGTAATGTATAAAAGCTTAATGCAGAAGTGTTTTAAAGCTCATTTCACTCCCATTACATCTGTAACTCAGACAATACATGAAGGTCAATGAGTTTTATGTATTTATAAAGTCATCCAAAGATCATCCCAATCCCATCAGCTCTCACAGCAATCACATACATTTTCTTCAGGATATGCTTTTCTACTTAACTAACTAACTAACAGTATCTTGCATGCAAAGCTGACATTTCGTCCATTGTGTAATGCTACAGGAAAGCACATGGAGTGTCCAAAATGAAAAGGGCTCACAGTCTGGGGAGCATGAGGATGCTTAGTAAATTTCACTGCAATCTATCCAGTACATTTTAACATTTGTAAAAGAGGAAAATGTGGCCTGATGTTGGCACCTTACAAATTCACAGTATTCTGTTTTGGCAGACAGTATATAAGAATGAGATGTACAAACAGGAAATCATATAAATTCTGTGTCAAAGAATGTCTATAAAAGTGACTTTAGAAACTTTGGAAATGTATCAAATATAAAGGAAACAGTTATTTCCTTTTAATTTGATAAATTGATTTAATACTTTCTTTTCTTTTATTGTACTCATTGCATTTTTCACAGATATCTCTTTAGCTGTTTCACCATTGTTCTCAATCTGGTTTAATGTTTTACATTTTTGAGCAGATTCTCAACACTTCATTCAAATATTTGCTCAGTTTGTCAGATCTCTGACCATAAAATAGCTGCAAAATGCATTAAGATCAATACCAGGGAGTACACATGATTGACACTTTTTGTCCTCCGCTTTAGTAAATACTTCTGGTGAGGTCAGTGCTGTAACCATGGCGTCCCAGGAGAAGCAGCCCCAGGGGCGTGGCCTATCCTCTCTATTTTCTTGCTGCTTCAAAGGAAGTGACCAACCAGAGATCACCTACTGCCATGACAACATCAACACCGTGGCTATACTGGAGCCCAGTCTGCCTATGCCCCCCCTTCAAGAGCTGGACTCGATGTTCACTGAGCTGGTGGTGAGTACAAGACCAGAGTCAATGTTCCTCTTCTGAACACTGGGTATTTCTATGTGCCTTCAAGCATCTGTAATTATTCAACAGCTTTCTTCCTCATTCTCCCTTTCTATCCTTTTTTTCTTCTATCCCAGGATGAACTGGACCTAACAGAGGAGCACAGAGCAGCCATGTTTGCTTTGCCAGCAGAGAAAAAATGGCAGATCTACTGTAGTAAGAAAATGGTAAGAAATTATAACTACAACAGCCAACTTATTTGTATTGGCAGTTTATGTGTAGTGAGCTCCTGGGCAGCTGCTTTTCTTGGGCAAGACTTGCTACCACACAAGAGTTCAATATGCCTCAAACGAACTGCTACTGCTGTGGTTCATTACAGGGTTGGTGGTCCGATCCCCACCTCCTGCTGTCCACATGTCAATGTGTCCAAATTGCTCCTGATGGCTGTCCAGCACACTGCGGCAACAACCTTGTAAAACACTTTGGATAAAAGTGCTATATAAATGTAGTCATTTACTGATTCACACGCACAAACCATCACGGTTACATTCAAGAGAGGGAGTTTTAAAAGTATTGATCAATTAATGAAATGTTAAGGCTTTTGTTATGGGAGCGTTTTTGCATGATTTACAGGTGTTTCAGCCAATATTAACTGTGTTTACTGTTTGCTAGTCCCTCTTCAGCTCCACTAAGGCTCCATACCTTTTGACCAAAATTAGATTTTCTGGCTCCAGTAACTGACAAAGATGGCAACAATCAAAAAAAAACCCAATTGAAAAAATAAGTCCCTTCAGAAACCTGTGGGTGATGTCACAAATCCCCATGATGTCCATATTTTCAATAGTCTATGACTATGAATACATGGCTATATCTATATGATGTTACATACAAGTAGTTGTTTGACACAATGGCTGGGATCATGCACCCATCCATGTAAATTTTACAAAATTTTTAAATTTGCAAATCCCCACATGTAAATGCCATACCTAGCCACAAATCATGTATACTACTTTTTGGAGCCGCTGCATGTTCCTCGATTTCTCTATTTTGATTAAAAAAAAAAGGCTAATAGGCAAAATATGACAGATGGATTTGTTGTCTAGTATATGTAAGTATATCCATGACCTGTGTGTCTGTATATATGTGGATTTCAGGAGGCAGAGGAGAATAAAGGAGCAACCAGCTTGCCGGAGTATTATATTGACCATCTCGTGTCCATCGCTGCTGTGAGTAACTCTCTAAAGTCTGTTTTCATCCCGCTGTTCCCAGTTCATTCAGACACAGATAGACAAATTTTGCTTTAAAAATTTTCTTTGTAAAAATATTAATGATTTTTAAAGCCACTTTGAGTAATTAAAAAAAAACAAAAATTTTGTCACCCCTTGTAGTAGCATTATAAAGTACACAGATGACAATGCACACCAAACTTATTTAAACAGAATCATTTTGCACATGAGGGTTTGAAAGTTTGATTCTTTTTTTCATGATGGACATTGTCATATCTATAGTAGTTATATATTTGCTTTTGAATAATAATGTTAATTTATATGACATTGCCATTTTTTTTAACTTAATTTCAGCTGATATCACAGAGTGTGCCTATCCTACACTATAAACCACCAACATTTAGTTCTAGTGAGGAGCCAAAGGGACAGTTTGTCCAAACTCTCTCCATTGTTGCCTCTGAGTGTGTATATAACCTATTTGGAATTGTGAAAAATTGTGAGGAATTATTTTGTTTAACCTCTCTCTTCCCAGAGGAAAACTCTGCTGGCACTGGAGAATGAGGAAGAGCAGGGAGTACACAAGATTTTGGATGGTCTAAAGACAGCACTGAGGACACAGTCAATGAGGTACAATTCCAGTTCTTACACACATGTTATTCTGAAAATGTTATTTCATTTTCCCCTGTACTGTAGTGACCCAAAGACTCCCTTAACCTGCCATTGTGATTGATCTCCCTCAGCTTTGTGACACGATTCATTGAGTTGGATGGCCTGTCTTGTATCCTGAATTTCCTCAAGTCAATGGACCACGAGACCACCGAGTCTCAGGTCCACACCTCACTGATTGGCTGCATCAAAGCTCTGATGAACAACTCTCAGGGCAGAGCTCATGTCCTGGGTCACTGTGAGAGCATTAATATCATCGCACAAAGTCTCGCCACTGAAAACATCAAAACCAAGGTATATAGGTGGAACACAATCAGCACATAGAATACTTTGTAACTTTCTTTTATTCTAAAATCATGAAGCAGATTTGTTAGAAGGTGGGGGGTTGGTGGATGCATGGTTGTTTTTTGTATGCTGGTTTGAAATTAGGTACCGTTCTGCATGGATGGATCACTGAACAGGCTGGGTCAGGGGGGACCCAGAGCCAGAGCCTCTGTTTGAAGTGACTATTAACATTTCTTGCAAGAAAGTCAATCAAACGATTACAAAGCGACTCAGAACCACCACAAAGAGATGCAAAATGGCCGCACAGAGATGCAAAACCACCACAAAGAGACGCAAAATATCCACAAAGAGACACAAAATGAACACAAAGAGACACAAAATGAACACAAAGAGACACAAAACGACCACAAAGAGACATAAAAAGACCACAGAGAGACACAAAATAACCACAAAGAGACACAAAAGACCACAAAACGATATAAAATGACCACAAACAAACTTTAAGGTCTTCATCAGGCAAACATCCATGTGAAGAAAAAAAAAACAGGCTTTATACTGTATACATACAAAAAACAGCTCAACCTACACTTGATGATACAAAAAAAACTTATGGCTGTCATCACGGTCTGAGAAGAGATGGCAATACTATAAAGCAAAGACAACAACAAAACTACGTGACATTGTTGAGGAATTGCAAGAGCAGGTGAAGATCACTACAAACAAAGATGGCAACACAAGAACAACTGTAACTGACGTGTTCTGCAAGGTTGCAGAGACACTGTGACCACTATTAAAGGTGGCAAAGGAGCAAGCCACTACCTTCTAGTTTTGTTGACCATAATTGGATTTTTGCAAAGATTTGAGGAGAGGATTACAGTATATTAGAGAGGGAAAACTGGTGATGAGATGATGTACTCAAGTCTCAAGTCAGACAGTTACATAAAAATTTGGATTTCATGATTTTTCTGATTACAGTTTTTTATAAATGACTTCTTTAAGATCAAACTTTTACCATGTCCCTGTAAACAATCATGAAATCATTTCTCCTTCTCATTTGTAATTAACCATTCTTTTGTCTCTCCTTAGGTTGCAGTGTTAGAGATCCTCGGGGCAGTATGTTTGGTGCCAGGAGGCCATAAGAAAGTACTAGCAGCCATGTTGCACTACCAGAAATTTGCCTCAGAGAGAACACGCTTTCAGGTCTGCTTTTGCTTTGTTAATTTGTGTGCGCTTCATTCAATTTTCTGCAAAGGACGATGCAAGTGTGGATGAAACAGATTCATCTGATTTCTTGACACGATGACCGAAAGCATAACACACAAAGCAAAAAGTTTGGCATTATAGTATAAGAGTAATAGTATGGTATTAAAATGCCATCACGTTTAGGTGTTTTAGGTGGTCAATAATTAATAATAATAAAGCAACCACTATACAAACTAGGCAAACAAGACCGGACACAATACAAATGCTCACAGTGATATAGAATGCTGCAGAGGCTGCATCTCATTGGAGTTAAATTGGAGCCACCAGGCGTCCAGGTCATGGTTAATTTATTTGAACATAGCTCTCTTCATTGCTTCACCTTCTCTCACTCCTGGCCATCCCATCATGCTTCTCCAAAGCGATTTGTTGCTTCCTGTAGAAAATGAATTGGAGTGTTTGTCTCCGCCTAGCTCACCATATTCGGTATGTTTTAAAAGAATAAGCCATAATAGTAACTCCAAGAGGCTACAATAACATTACAAAATAAATGTGTTGGACAGGATTAACAACATACTAATGCCGTGGAGCTAAATATGTAGGATATGGTTTGAGGTGGGTCATCAAAATCAGTAGGAATCATCCTCGAGGGACCATTAATATTTAAATCAGATTGTGACAGAAAGTGATTGGCATCATTATATTTGAGTCCACAGCCAGCAGGGAAAGCATTTGTTTAAACATGAAAACCAGCTGACCACCTATTTTCTCTGTTAAGATGACTGACATGTCAACTTGTCATATCAAATGTGTATCCATCTTGCATTACAGTTTACAGAGATTGCTAACTTTGAGAGACCAAAAGCTTTATTTATCCATACAAAAATGTTTTATAATGGTATAACTTGAATATTTTCTGTTTTGTGTGCAGACCCTGCTGACAGATTTGGATAGATCCACAGGCCGTTACAGAGATGAAGTTAATCTGAAGACTGCCATCATGTCCTTCATCAATGCTGTGCTCAGCCAGGGAGCAGGAGAGGTGAAGGGCTGTTTATCTGTGTCTCCCTTAAAGGAAAATCCTCTGATTTGAATATCTGTTTATGATGTCAAATGTCTTTTAGGAATTGGTTTGTGATGCAGCATGACACACTATAATATTTTTTTGGTACCCTCTTTTCTTCAACATGCATCCTCTTAAAGGCTAAGTCTGGCATACTTTTTCTTATTGTCAACAAATCCCATGAAAAGACCGAAAACAACAGTCTCTGTCTTCCCTACTTTGTCTGTGGCTCTCAGCTCCAAGCACATTGGTTCCTACTGAAGACGTAAATCTTTAAAAACACCTCACAAACAACCCACTTCAGCGGTGTGGCTCATTGATGTGTTTGTAATTGTTTTTTGGAGCTCTATGGCAGAGAAGAATAAGATATATCAAGCTTTAGAAACACACACAATAATTGTTAGTAGGATGGTTTGTGTCTTTTCATTGGATTCACTCAAAAAAAGAATACTGCCAGTGTATAATGGCTTAGGCACATGTACTGTATGCAGTACATTTTTTCCAGTGTTTTACATATCGATCGCATCTTAGTCTTAGGGAAAAGGTCAACTTCTCCATACCATTTAATTTGCAGTTGCAGTCCGGTTGTCCCTTGTTGGAGGGTTTGCCTGCAGCCACTTGCACGTGATGGTTTTCTTGAAGTCTAATGAGTTGTTGTTGCTAGAGAAATAGATCTAGAAAGACATCTTTACATTATGATTCCGAGGCAATGATGCCACTACCTGATGGTTTCTGCTGTTCGTAAGGGAAGCTGAAATAATAACTGCTATCAGGCACCAGTGTGGCTGCGCTATAAGTACTGTCTCTTTAAGTGACATCATATTCTAAACTACTCTCCTGAACTCTCTTCATATTTTTTACCTGTCCTATCTTTACATATTGTCTACCAAAAAGATGAATAGGATGATTCTGTTATATTATTACACAATATGATATGATATGTGTGTGTGTGTGTGTGTGTGTGTGTGTGTGTGTGTTTTCAGACCAGTCTGGAGTTCCGTATCCATTTGCGCTATGAGTTTCTGATGTTGGGCATTCAGCCGGTCATTGACAAACTGCACTCCCATGAGAACGCCAACCTGGACAGGTACATCAGGTGCACCAAAAGGTGCTAGCATCAATACTGTGTCATGGAACTAATGAATAAGTAAAAGGTCAGGGGATCATATTTGTACGTAGACATACTTGATTTTAAATTGCTTTCTGAGTTCAGTTGTTACGTGTATTGTTGATTTCAGACATCTCGACTTCTTCGAGATGTTGAGGAATGAAGATGAGCTTCTGATGTCCAAACGCTTTGATGTTGTAAGTCATTTAGACAAACCTTCATGCTGTCCAAATGATTGTTTTCTATATTTTACATCCTTTACATCCAGTAACCAGCTGAAATACAAGCTCTTAAAGATGAACTGACTGAACACAGCATCAATCATTAGTTCTGGTACACACCACGACTTTAAGGGGAATTTTATGGATTCTTGGAAATCAAAACAACATGTTAACATGCTGCATATTTTTATTGAAAGTTTGACAATTATACACTACTAAGGAGTGGTGTATTCCAGTGTTCCTTTATAATAAAACACACTTGGACCAGCTCGTCTTCTGCATTGCATTTCTTTTTGATGTCAAATGAAATGTGAAAATGCAAATCAGATGTGTAATGTGTTATGAACCTGATGATGTCTTTTGGTACACTGTCTCAGGTCCATATAGACACTAAAAGCGCCAGCCAGATGTTTGAGC
Source organism: Siniperca chuatsi (assembly GCF_020085105.1). NCBI lineage: Eukaryota > Metazoa > Chordata > Actinopteri > Centrarchiformes > Sinipercidae > Siniperca > Siniperca chuatsi. Next base: position 3,155,965 of record NC_058056.1, on the reverse strand, counting down.
TGATCAAGAGGAATCTGAACCACACTGAAGCTTACCCTCACCTCCTGTCTGCACTGCAGCACTGTCTCATGATGCCATGTAAGACTGCCCGTCTGTCTGCTTGCCTACAATTTACTTATTTACTTTTTTTTTTTTTAAATGCCATAAAATGATCCAGGACAGTAGCAGCTGTTCCCTCTGTTGACTCCTCGCTGTCTGTCTGCAGATAAGCAGAACAGTTCCACACTTCAGTACTGGGTGTTGTTGGACCGGATAGTTCAGCAGCTGGTTCTGCAGACAGACAAAGGTGAAAACCCTGATGTCGCTCCGCTGGAGGACTTCAACGTTAAGAATATTGTACGCATGTAAGTTTCCAGGGTTCCTAACTCATGGCATGAGCATCAGTGCTGCAGACTCTACAGTTTTTAGTAATGATGACAGATGAGATTCAAATAGCACCAATGGAACAGTGCTCTCTAAAATAAAGTTTATAGTAACATTTCACATTCAGGCAACTTTTCAAGGTTGCTCAGTAGTCTGAAGGGTAATCGTTATAGTTCTATTAGTAATCCCACACATTCTTAATGAAGCAGAGAAATATTGTGTCATATTGTAGCAAATCAACATTGATTTGAATAATTACTTACCATAAACTTCATCCTATCTAACACCATTTACCTCTTGCTGTTGATATAGTAAAGTCAAACAACTACATGAAGTAAAAACTTTATTAACAAAAAATGTTTTGTAATTTTGATCAAATTTCATAAAAGAAGTACATGTGACATATTTATAAGTGAAGCATAAAGACATGTTTCAGAAACTGTACTGTAGCACAAGACGTGTTATTGTCCTTAAGATAAAGCCTGTGGACTGATGCAGGGTCCAGCACTTGATTGGAAAACCCCAATCTCCAAAAAAAAAAAAATGCTTATGGTGTGTGTGTGTGTGTGTGTGTGTGTGTGTGTGTGTGTGTGTGTGTGTGTGTGTGTGTGTGTGTGTGTGTGTGTGTGTGTTTGTGTCTATAGGCTTGTCAAGGAGAACGAGGTCACACGATGGAAAGAACAAGCAGATAAAATGAGAAAAGGTAAACACACACATGTGTGTGCAGAGGGGATTTGAACTTTGCTCCTGTTATACCAAAGGGGGAAATGGAGACCTGAATATATATTTTACTCCCATAATCACCACAGGTTAACATGTGCAAAAGAATAATCAAAAACAGTTACAATAATACATTTCTTTTTTCATTATTAATTCACCCAAAACAGTATGACTTTTACAGTTTTACATTTTGCTGAACTGATCAGCTGGGAATTAGCTTTGCTAATTTCACTATGCAATTAACAAAACAAACTAGACCTGCAAGTGGGTACATCAGGATCCGAGCATGCGATGTGACGATGCTTGTTTGTTGTCTTTGGTTCTGCTCCTTCACTCACCATCTGTCCTGGAAGTCACTCGTTTCTAGCCGTCTCACCTTGTCTTCTCTGCAGAGCATCAGAACCTACAGCAGCGGTTTGAAAAGAAAGAGAGGGAGTGTGAGGCCAAGAATAAAGAGAAAGAAGACATGATGGAGATGCTGAACAAGATGAAAGACAAACTTGAGCGAGAGAGCAACGACCACAAGCAAGCTAAAGTGCAAGTGGCAGAGCTGTCTGCTCAGCTGCAGCAGCTCAGTTCTGTATGTTCACTAACGCAGTATACGTTTATCTAAAATGTCATTGATAAGTTTCACACAGTGAACTTTTTTCTATATTTGTGTAATATTGTGATAAAAAAGATTTTTTTCATTTTCATTGATCATTCATGTCGTGGTCGTCTGTCTGTTCATAATGAATCTCTTTTTGTTTGATGACGTTGTTTTCGCTTCTGTTCTCTTGTCAGACCTCCAGTGTTCCTGGAGGACCTCCTGTGACTTCTGATGGTTTAGTTTCTTCTGGTCCTGTTCCATCTATCCCTTCTTCTTCTTCTTCTTCTTCTCCTCCTCCTCCTCCTCCTCCGCCACCTCCTCCTCCAGGAGGCCCACCAGCTTTTGGTATGGCTCCATTTGCCCCACCTCCTCCTCCAGGAGCTGCCCAGGAGAAGAATATTCCTTGGCCGTCTAAGCCACTGAAGTCATTCAACTGGAGCAAACTGCCTGAGGTACACCTACCACTGCCAGGCTGCTACAGCCCCTATTATGACTGTCACTACCGCTGTAACTATACTGTTACATTACATTACTACATCTACTACTGCAGTGCTGCTACTATTATTACTACAGTATTCCTCACGTATCAAAAAAAGGCTAAGGCCTCTAGTTTCACAGCAGTGTGGTACAGCGCTATGTGCTGGCTGTAGACCAGCTGCTATGTGTTTGTGAACACTGATCTATGTCTTCAGTAGGAACCAGTGGGCGTGGGGTTGAGAGCAATGGAGGGAAGTCAGAAAGTCTTGAGAGACAGACTTACACATTGTTGGTTTTGGTCTTTTCGTGGGATTTGCTGACAGTAAGAAAAATATAGAATAACCTCAGACTGATCAGCAAATGCCAGACAGTAGCTGGCAGTCCTCTTTGGGAGTAAACAGCTGTGAGATGCAGTTGAACCTTGAGGGGAGCTTATGTTGACAAACTGCATTATTGTTTGTTTCAGAGCAAGATAGAAGGAACCATATGGAAAGAGATCAATGATCTCAGGGTGTTTAAAGTACTGGATCTAGACGAGTTCCAGAGGACCTTCTCAGCTTACCAGAAGCCACAAGTAACACATTACACACTGACACTAAACATATAACATCCCTGCCGTCCCCTCTGCAGCACTGTAATGCTCTCTTTTGCCTTTTTATTTTATGTTCATTCATTCTTTGTGTCATTGGCATATTTATCCATCCATTCATAGATTTCTTTGACATTACTTATGTTCAGTCAAATTTACTAGTGAAGTTGTCAAGTCTTTTTTTTTTTTTTTTTGGTATGCCTAGTCTCCATTTCAAACACAAGTCCAAGCAATGCACTCAGACACAAGAAAAGACTCACTCAAAAGCCAAGAGCAGCTGTGGTTGCCAATGATTTTTTTTTTCTCATTTCTTCATGAACACATTATCTTATTTTTTCCATGCATTGTTGTACTAATGTTTGTTTTTTAAAATAGTTATCTCGAGATAATGATATTGTCATGATTTAAATGCCCAGTTCCCAATCTTGGCAGTGCAGAGTTCTGCTATATTGCACTGTATTTTGTTGCATTCTAACACCTTTCTGTGTATTAACAGAAGGATGCTGAGGATGACCATTCCTTTGCTAAGAAAGTCAAGGAGCTGTCAGTAATCGATGGTCGGCGAGCACAGAACTGTAACATTCTGCTCTCACGGTCAGTATGTGTGAGGGTTATGAATGAATAAAAAAGCCACTGCAGGATGTCAACAATGGAAGTCATGCATTAACTCTGTCTGTTGCTATTAGCAGCTTGGATTAATTGTTCATCTCTACATGTGGGCTGTTTCCACACATTATGATTCACCAATAACCTGGTACATTGTTGTCCATTATATGTTGAAGTGAAACATCATTATCATTGTAAACTTGGGTATTATGAATTTCCTTTCCCACTGATATTTACCTCATTGTTGGCTGTTTGAGAGGAAGTTCCTCCTTCTTTATGTTACATTTGGTGTGTGTGGTGCCAGGTGGCCCTGACCATGACCCAACAATAACTCCTCTGTACACCTTCTCATTTGAGGAGGAGGTGCAGATTCAGCCCACTAGCATGAAGAACTCCGAAGGATAATGAGATATCTGAAAAAGTCTGGATTTAAAGCCCCCATGTGTATTGGGTTCATCCATGGGCCAGTTTGTTTCAGCACTGTTCATTGGGGGGGGGGCTAACATTTTACAGGTGCAGTATAGGCCTGTATGTTTTCCATACGCTTTGCTTGTTATTTCTTTTAATTCATTTAAGAATAACATTGATTTTTAAAAAACGTTTTAGGATTGTATATGACGGCAGATGTCATTATTCTCATTAGTAAGTCAGACTAACAGAGTTACAGCAGTTTATGTTTACACTTATTTGGTAAAAAAAAAAAAAAACTTTCTGCACCCATAGTGGCCTGCTTGATTTATGATTTATGAATGAAGGTACTGTTGTTGACACAAATCTGCTACGGTCAAATAGGCCAAATAAATTACTTACCTGTGTAATTCATCCTGTAAATGTCTTAGACTGCATTTCAGCTCCATGCACTGTTCAAACAGCGTGCCTCTCTTCATGTGGGAGCAGAATTTGATGTGACAAGGTCATATTCATTGAGATTTATATGAGCCTTGTATTTACATTGTTATCTACAGTAGATTCATGAAGAATCATGTAAAGGTTTTGATGCAAACTGCAAAATGGAAAGCTTTTTTTAAGGGGCCAAACATTTTCGTTGGAGGGCCAGATTTGGCCCACAGGCCGTTATTTGCTTACCACTGGCAAATGTTTTTTTTAGGTATGATATGAAAAAAATGCCATCAAAATTTCTGTCTTACAGGCTGAAGCTGACCAACGAGGAGATCCGCCATGCCATCCTGACCATGGATGAAGAGGAAGACTTGCCTAAAGACATGCTGGAGCAGGTGCCAAGACATACACATACAAAGAAACACACAACACAATCTGAAGACACAATGGACATGCTCCATGTCTTCCCCATAGACAATGTTAGGTGACTGGCTTTTGTACTGATGTACTACATCACAATGTATATTGATATTGTAATATAAAATTACATTTACCAGTGATAGAAGATTTTAGCAGCTTAATTCACTTTTGGATTTAGGGATAATATTGGATCAGTTCAGCAACTATGATGCATGTTTCTAACTGACAGTCTTATCTATTTTGGGCTCATTCATGTCTTATAAATAGTCACATAAAGACCTTTTCAAATCAAATGCACTCATGATATTGTGTGGGTATGTGTCTGTGTGTGAAGCTTCTGAAGTTTGTTCCTGAGAAAAGTGACATTGAGCTGTTAGAAGAACACAAGCATGAGTTGGAACGTATGGCCAAAGCAGACCGCTTCCTGTATGACATGAGCAGGTACACACAAAAACAAAAAAACACACACACACACACACACACAGCAACACTTCTGAACACACAGCCCGGATATGTCTTTCAACGTGGCAGTTTATCAAAGCAAGACCACACGAGAGAGAGGCTGTACACTTTTAGCTCCTCGGTAGATCCTGTATGGAGGAAAAGCATGAATTATCACACTAACCTTTGCGGGGTGAAACACCCAACATCACAGCTGGGTATGGTCGGCTGTGGTGACCATACCCACAAGCAGGATTATTAAACTGCCATGCTTCATCAGACGTGCTTGTCGTATTGTCGAATAGCTTCGGAAACCCCCACCCTCCACACCTTTCCGATGTCGGATTATGCTATTATGCTGCTATGTATGCTTTAGTCTGGTCAGAGAGTGTATCAAAATCTTGGAATCTACATTTAATTTTTGTAAAGAGCTTTGTTCTAATGTTTTCAGATGTGCTACATTGTAGCAGGAAATGTTGCTCTGTCTCCACCTCTCTCTGTGGACAGAGCGGACACTGTCTGTCTTCTCTAGGCAGCCAGGTCTGCCTGTGTCAGCCCGTCAGACAGATACATCCACGTTACTTACGCTCATCTCTATGAAACATCTGGATCCTCGCTGTGCTGCATTATTACAAACTATGATGAACCAGTCGTGGGTCACATCTCTCGTGTCCAGGCGCTGTTTCTCCCTCTTCATCTCCTTGCAGTTCTCATGCATTAGTTCCTGTTGTTGACTGTGTCGTTGCTGTGGCTGCTATGTTGGTGTTCAAGTTTGCTGTCGGCCGTAGTGTAAAACGTTCTAAAATTGTTGTTAATAACTATTAGATATAAGTTATCCTTGCCATTCAAATTAATACAAAAAACATGAATATCGCGCACCATTTAGTATGGTGTCATTATGTAGACTGACCTTCTCTCAGCAACCCAAACTGTGACTGACTTCCAGCTCGAATCCTCACTCACTCTGAGTGAGGATTTCTCCCTTGCAGCACTGTAATCACAAATCACAGTCACTTACTGACAGTCCTCGCAACATGGCTGTGCACACTGCACGCACCGCTCCACTTGTGTGGATGGACAGATGTGGCATCTCCAGTGTTTTTGTGCGAGTTCCTCAGCTGAAGCGGCTCTGTTTCTGGAAAAACCAAAGACTTTTAGAGCATCCATCAGCTTTTGGAAGTAATGGCCCCTCTCTCCTTTTCTCCAGCTGAAGACAGAGATTTTCCAGGAAAATGCAACACTTGTAAGATCTTGTGACTTCCCAAGTTGGAAATTTGGCAGGAAAGCTACTTTTTAGCAGCAAGGTTGAGGCAGTTGAGATAATTATATGAGGTTCTCTCATCAATCCTAACTCCTCTTGGGAACGCTACTTGAACAATATCTTGTCCTATTCAGAACTCATGTCGTCTGTGCTAGCTTCGTCATTCTCATCCTCCAGTTCTGCTTTTAAATGACCTGATTCACATATGGCACAAAAACAAATTCCTCATCATCAGTAGCCTCAGGTACATCTTCATTTCCAGAGTGAAACCAATATGAAAGAGAGTGCTGCTCTGCACTATACCTGACACCCAGGTGCTGCACCATCATGTTACTGTGACAGTAAGTTAATGTAAACACACTTTTTCATCATCGTGTCTGTATTTATTCACAGTAACAGTGAAGCAGTGCCATCATGAGGCCAAACAGGAAAACACAACATTACCCACCATCACCTGCATCCAAGATTCCATGAATAAAAAAAACACTTACATACCTCGGGTCTCTAGTGACACTAAACTTTTGAGAGAAAAACATTAGACAAACAAAGCTTTTTTTTATTATCATTTTTTACATTTTACACCAGAACATTGTTAAAAACAAATAGTTTGAGGAATACCAGGGAGCTGAGTGCTTAATTGAATCAAATGAGTGGATTAGACAGGCTGTAATATAGTCACAGGTTGCTAAAGACCAGAGGTATGCGTTTAAGGGTGAACCTAAACAAAAGGTTTGTGTGTGATCTGCAAAGAAGTTTGATGTATAATTACTTTGAACTGATTTTGCCAGTGACTCTGTAGAGACAAGTTGGATCTGAGTCCTCTGACAATTTTCTGTCCTCACCCAGCATCAACCACTATCAACAGAGACTCCAGTCCCTCTACTTCAAGAAGAAGTTTGCTGAGAGAGTGGCAGAGGTCAAACCTAAAATCAAAGGTACTCTTTTCTATCTCGAAGGGTCATTAGTTCACATTGAATAAATGGATGAAAATAAATATTTGAGAGGGGGGCTACATTTGAACCTAAGGTACATGTCATTGCTATGGATGAATGCATTTCTCTCTTAAAGTTTCTTTAAGCTTTGTTTTGTATCCCCTTGCTGAAGATATTCTAAGATATTATATATTACAATTTTGATTTGAATGCTGTCTGTGAACATATATGACATTCCCTCCTTGTCTCTGTTGTTTCAGCTCTGAGTCTCGCATCCAGGGAGGTGGTACAGAGCGGGACACTGCGTCAGCTCCTAGAGGTGGTTCTGGCCTTTGGGAACTACATGAACAAAGGACAACGAGGAAATGCCTATGGATTTAAAGTGGCCAGTCTCAACAAGATAGCTGACACCAAGTCAAGCACTGACAAGTACAGTTCACAACATAATAGGACTTTTTCCACATAAGAGATTTTGCCATGTGACTGTAGGAAAAGCACAGCTTTAAATAATACAGTGAATAATGGCTGAATTCAGTTGCAGGGTCCTGGTATTGTTCACTGTCATGGCTTACTGGGACACTTGAATAGAACAGAGCCATTGTTAATGTTATTAGTAACACCTGTGCTTTCCAACTACTGTATGACCAGTCAAAAAACAACTGAGAAATGATAAATGATAAATTATTAAATGTATGTGGTGTGTGTGTGTGTGTGTGTGTGTGTGTGTGTAGAAACATCACTCTGCTTCACTACATGATCACCGTACTGGAAAAGAAATTCCCTAACGTGGCAGCTTTCAGTGAAGAGCTACAAAATGTGCCAGAAGCTGCAAAAGTCAAGTAAGAACGAACAGACACACACTTTTTGGCAGTGGCTGTTGAAGTAATACAATAATGTTGTTTTAAATATATTGTGAGCCTGGTATAGTCATATTTATAGTACTGTACAGCAACACTGGGATGGTACCAAACCTGGCAACCTTACCAAGCAGAGTGAAAAGTTTATTATGTTTAATGCAGCTGGCAATGACTGACTGTCATGTTACTCATTACCTCTACCCTCCCATGTGTTTCTCTGCCTCTTTCACTGTCTCTCCAGTATGACAGAGTTGGAGAAGGACATTGGCAATCTGAGATCTGGCCTAAAGAGTGTTGAGGTGGTGAGTGAGCTCAGTAGAGTGCTTGAAAATTGGTTCAATGTTGTCTAAGTATGATTAATCGCCCTACAACCTGTAAATCCATTGTAAAGAAAAGTAGAAAATAGATCGGTCTAACTGTGCGTCTCTCGGTCTGATGTGTGTTTGTCCATCTCCAGGAGCTGCAGTACCAGCAGGCTCAGTCCTCTCAGGGTCCTGCAGATAAGTTTGTCCCTGTGATCAGTCAGTTCATCACTGTGGCCTCCTTCAGCTTCTCTGATGTAGAAGAGTCACTCAGTGAGGCCAAAGAAGTGGTGAGTGGGCAATAGATAACTGTTCACATTACTTTTGTCCCATTTTCTTCTTCTGCCTTCAAAAACTTGTAACATCATCATAACACTAAGCAATCTCAAGGTGTAAATACACTGAGTAACCAGAAACCCAATTGACCATCTATGGGAGATTTTGGAGCGATGTGTTAGACATTGCTCTCAACCCCCATCATTAGGCTAGCTAGTCTATTTCTCAAATTGTTGATGTTAAGATGTGCCAATGGGTTGCCTATTAATATTCATGTTTGTCTTCACATTACATTATTAATAACTATAACCAAAATTACCATTAATAGCTAGTAGGTTGAAGGATTTGGAGTTCAACATAGAAGAGGTTGTCAAATTACTCACTCTTGTTCAACATTAAAGAAACCAAGGTCCAAAATGGCTGCCTGGATCCAAAATGGCATCAAACATAAGAAATCTAATTCAAAATGGCAGCTGGGCTGAGCAGCGGCCGCATGTTTAGACAACGAAAGGAAATTCAAAATGGCAGCAAGGCCATGTATGTTAAAGAGTGTGGCTCTGTTAAAGGACCAAAATGAAGTGTATGTGTGAACTGTGTAGGATAAATGGTGCCAGGTCAGAAAGAAGATAGTTAGTTGCATGCAAGACCCTGTATCTATGTGAACATAGAAACATACATAGTAGCCGTTGGCGCTAACTATTGTTGCAGAAACCTTACACAGGCCCTCGTATCGCTGCTGTAAGAGAGAGTTTGGTTCTGCTGTGTGTCTGCTCCAAGCAGATCACACTGAGAGGGAGACAGCAGCAGCTGTCTGCTGCTTTAGAGGAGTTCCTGGAGAAGAGAGAAAGAGAGAACAATGGCCGCTGACCCTTTTATTGACCTGGTGACATCACAGGTCACAGGTCAGACTGACCAATGGTAGCTGGAAGCTGGGTTCATGGGGAGGATTGTGGGAGGCTGAGTTCAATGGCTCTCCTTTATTTACAGAACAAAAGAGCATGTGGTCTCATAATAAAAAGTTCAGTTAAAGTCCCACAAATAAATGAATTCAAATTGTGGAGTTCCAATGGTCCCAACAAAGTTAATTTGTAGCCTCAACCAAAGAGAGTGAAGCACATGACCAAATGACCACCTTCTCCCATCCTGTCTCTTGTTGAAGTTTGGAAAGGCACTGAGACACTTTGGAGAAGACCTGTCCACCCTGCAGCCTGATGGGTTCTTTGGGATCTTTGACACTTTCCTTACAGCTTTCTCAGAGGCCAAACAGGACAATCAGAACATGGCCAGACGCAAGGAGGAAGAGGAGAGACGGGTACTCATGGAGGCACAGGTTAGAAGACATTATCAGCTCAGATAAAAGAGAGATGTACTGTAGGCCATACCTGCCAACCTTGAGACCTCAAAAATAGGAAGGATTTCAAAATGGGGGGGGATACGTCTGGCGTTACATTGCGTAAATCTCTGGCATAAACTAATATTCATTCAGTCAATCATTCTATTACTCTCTCCGTCTTTCACTCACTGAGAAGGACTGTACAGTGCCAGAAACAAGTTTGTGATAACAAAAACAAAAAAAAGGGTTGAAATTTTGTCACAAATCGGGAGAAATACGGGAGAATTGTGACCCCAGGAGGAAACAGGGAGAGGACAATGAAAATCAGCAGGGTCTCCTGGGAAAATCAGCAGGGTTGGCAAGTATGGTGTAGGCAGATGTGTGAAAATCATTGATTTGAAAGGATGCATAATGTATTTGAATTGTTATTTACCAGTTGTCTGTTACACATTGGTTAGATAAATGAAAAGCATTCTACGCTTTGCATTTGAATTTGCATTCATTAGAATATTTTGAAAACTGCACACATTTTGCCTATCCAGCCTCTCCTGTCATGATCTCGCTCTTTTATTCTCTAGCTGAAGAGAGACAGAGAGCAGAAGGTGAGGAAAGCCAAAGCAAATGAAGAAGAGGAGGGTGGTGAGTTTGATGACTTGGTGTCTGCTCTGCGCTCTGGAGAGTTGTTTGATAAGGATCTGTCCAAAATGAACCCTAGAAAACAGCGGAGACATAACTTGTTCGACAGCAGTCGAGAGAGACAAGTAACAAAACTAAACCAGTAGCAGGACACTTCATGGACAGCAGCACCTCACCAAGGGAACAGTTCAACATTCTGGGAGTCATACTTATTTTAACTTAGCGTAAAGACTGGACGCAGGGGGAAGCATCTAGACTGTCTCTGTCCAATGTAAAAAACAAAACAAAAAAAAACTAAAGGAATAGCTCAACATTCTTCAACAAGAACAAGATGTCCCGTATTACACACACTGCTTCCAAAATCATTGCTCTCCCAATCCCCAACCTCTCAGGTCTCAATAACGGAGCATGGCACTCACTATAGAACATGGCCGTGGACACCTCCTCAACCCATTTTTCACTCTACTCCCATCTGGTTGCAGATACAGGACATTTAGATAGAAAAAGGCGCGTTTCAGTAGAAGTTTTGTTTGCTTTTCTGAATTCCATAGCTCGCTAAATGTGCATGTATAGTGATGGAACTGGATTTTATATGTACAATGTACATATCTGTGTTATGAAGGCAAGAATAATGCACACGCATAATGGAATACTCCCCTTGGGGACAATAAATCATCATTTACTTATTTACTTTCCTGCCAAGAGTTAGATGAGAAGATGGATACTTTCATGCTTGTATGGCCTGTATGTATAGGAAGCTACTGCCAGCAGTCAGTTAGCTTAGCTGGAAACAGCTTGTCTGGGTCTGTACAAAGGTAACAAAATCCCCCTTCCAGCACCTCTAAAACTCACTGATTAACACGCTATATCTCGTTTGTTTAATCTGTACAAAAACTGAAGTGTAAAAATGACAAATTGTAGTTTATGGGGAAATATGTGCAAGACTATCTCTTGGTCGGGCCCAGTGGCTTCCTGGAGTCTCTGGTTGGTTGCCTGGCAATGTCACTGTGATGACAAGACTCTCAGAAGCTGCACACAGTTACAGCACTCGATTATTTCTTGGAGACTGTTGTTTGCTAAGAAATAATTCCACCACAAAACCATTCCTGAGATCACAAATTGTCATTCTTACATATCTGTGAGAATCGAACCACGTCCTGACTCCACGTCCATAGTCACCACACAGACATGAGATTGATATTAATATTCTAATCTCACTCTCACACAGAAAGCAAATAAGTGTATTTCACAAACAAAATGCAGTTGAAGAGACAAAGAGACCACAAAGTTTTCCTGTATGAATTCAACTTGCACTACTCTAGTTTTTATGTAAAAAAAAACAACCCCTGCTTACTTACTTTTAAGCTGTGTGTGTGTGTGTGTGTGTGTGTGTGTGAGTGCGTGTGTGTGTGTGTTATAAGGGTGGGTGCAATAAAGTACCATGTTTTGGAGTCCAGGTCCAGAGAATGAATGGTTGACTTACAGTATGTTTCGCTTTTTCTTGTGCTCAAAATTTACATTTTGGTAAGGACATTTTGCAAAATCTAACATAATATATAATTGACCAAGAGTGATACTGATTTATAACTTGACATGAATTAAATGTGTTTTTGTTTGTTTGTTTGTTTGTATGTGTAGAATGTCTCAAAGTTTCTTCAGATGTGTTATGTCACTGGCACAGACAAAAGCAGACACTGGAGCTGTCTGAAACTAAAGATACATTCTCTAACAATGTCATTTTTGTAACTTAATGTATCTAAATGGATTGACCTGAAGTAATGTAATTGTAGTGTTATAATATCCTTTGTATATTTGCCCAAGTTTGTACACCGCTGGTTTAATCATTCCTGAGTTCCATTAGAATTGTGAAAGAACTGTAATCTGTTCATCCTCTAAAACATTGATTTCAACTGTCAATATAAGTTCTGACAGTTTCAAATGTTCAGTTTGTTGCTGGCTGGCACACACTACTCTGTCCATTCTACACTTTGACATTTAATCCATTTTTTAATTCATTCAACAACAGTTTGAAAATGTCTGCACAATGACTGTATATTCTACAATAGTTGCATTTATAAAGTAGATTTTTAATATTTACAATCATTTTGAACAAAATACTGGATAGCATTCCTTATAAATCAATAACTATAAGTGTACTTCTCTAACCAAGGATCAGTATTATCAGTTGATAGGGGTATATACAGTGTAATATGGGTGGAATGATGAAATCACAGGTGTATTATTTATGAGAATTACAGCCTAACAGGGCTTCTTCATCAGCTGCTGCTGTAGCTTGTCCGTGTATACACTGATGGGTTTGAGTGGGTTTGGTGAAAAAGTCAGTAAAAGTGGAAATAACGATATAGCTACTGATGTGTGGTTTTTTTTTTTTGTAATTGTCTTAGATTTTTTTTAAAGAACTGAAGAGTTGAATTGAAGTAGTAGAACGGGAACTAAAAGAAAGAAAAATAATAATACTGTTCAACTGTTATTGTTACACTGTATTAAGAGATACTGTATGTTTATGTTCTGTCACTTCCAAGTCAACTTCCACACAACTTCCACATATGCACTGTATGTATATACAGTATGTGAGTATGTATGTAGGCTATAAACTGTATATATATATATATATATTATATATTTATATATGTATGTTTGTATATATACAGACAGGGGACAAATCAAAGGAAAAAACTGAATAAAAGAGAGGAGAAACATCAAATGCAGATGCTTCCATGCACCAGGGCTCACTGAATGATTTGGTGAGGATGAAAATGTGAATAAAATTCTACGGCCTTTACTGTCACCAGACCTCAACCCAGTTTCACACCTGTAGAAGATTTTGGACCAATGTGTAAGACAATTCTATCCACTACCATCTTCATAAGACCAAATTATATAACATAAACTTTCAATACCAAGCTATATTGTTGTATGTGCATTTTATTGTATATCCATATCTGTAGTGTATTGTGGTTTCATCATACTGAAAGCTGTATAGGCCTAGTTTAATTACACTGTACATGTAAAAGCCCAACTAGTGACAAGAGCTGAAAATGAACTAGCTATATATTAAATATATATTAAATAGCTATAAATTCGCTGGGAAGCACATCAGTTTCATGCTCTGTAAAGGAACTATGTTAACTTGCATCGTCCCTATTAAATAAAAAATCTAATAAATCAGAATTCATATCATTGTATTCCTAATATGTAGTGCCTTTGTATCTCAAACTGTAAATAAACCATGTATGAAATGAAGTGTAGCTGCTCTAGAACCACCCTAACAGCGTCGGCAGGATTGAGAATAGTTCTGAAATATAAAACAGTTGTACCAGTATAAAATAGCGATCAGACAGAATAGGATTTTACGGGATTTCAAATGAGGCTTTTGCACAACATTGGATCCCTTTATTGTAATCGTGCTGTCATCTGTCATTGCGGCTTTTGTCGTCTGTCAATCAGCTGTTATCTGCGCTTTCTCTGTGACTCACTCGATGTGACGTATCTTCCGCTTGCATACTGCAAAATGTGACCAGATGCAGTATAGACATCCTGGTATTTTTGCGCATACTGCGTTTGACATACTATGTATTGGAACATACTAAATATTTTTCTGGCATACTAAATAGTATGGTAGTATGGGTATTGGAACGCACAGTATGTTTAGAATGGTTTAACTAAACCAGAACTTTCAGCTGTTTAAAATGCAGCTGCAGGTTTGGATCTGATGAGCCAAAACTGCACAGATTCAGCTGCACCTACACTGTGTGTATGAGAGAGTGAGAGTAGACATGCCGAAGCGCCAGTGTACGCAGGATCCTGCCTAGGTTTTTGCTGGGGGACGACGACGATGAGGGCCCGCTGAGTGGACTTGGATGGCCGCAGCGGACTCGCAGCTGATGACCTGCCATCAAAACGGGTGGCAGCAGAGGGCTCAGAGTCTCACTTCATGAACAAGGAAGAAGAAGAAAAAGACGAGAGCAGCGAAGAGGAGGAAGAGGAGCTGACTCCTGAAGAACAAGCCAAAAAGAAGCATTTTCAGATGATGAGGAAGATGCATTACAACGAGGACATGAACATCAAGCTCATTGCCAGCAGGCTAGAAGATGACGAAGATGTAGACGAAGAGATGAGGGACGACACAGGAGAGGAGAGGGAGGACACTGTTGTTCTTGTAGTTTGGTACTTGGTGGTGTTTTCTCTCTGTTAAAGGTTAAAACAACTTCCCTTTGACCATTTCCACCAACCAACAAGCTTGCATCCGAGCAGTTAATTATCACATATCCAAAAGTATGTGTCCACAGGGGCGTTATTGGACACGAGGGGGTGCGCCGCTTCCCAGCATTGGACGCTTGATAGGCATGCCACTAGATGTCACGATAGATGAGAAAGGTGCTCTCCTTCCTTGAAACACAACAGGAAATACTTCCTGGTTGCACCTGATTGGACAAACACTTTCACTGTCTGCTCCCGGATTTCAAACCGGACCAACATGGCGGCTCGTTTGAAAAAAAAAGAGAAATAAGCCATGCAATTGCTGAATCTGTCTTCATTTTAGATCGAAAATGGTTAGTTTAAACGTTTTTTGGGAGTTTTCCAGAGGCTGCGAGTCATGCTGGACGCCCCTGATTTGCATAAAGTAGCCTAGATTCAACTTTATGTAAATGCAGAGCAACCAACGTGACGGCTCATCTCTCGAAACGCAACGCTACACTACCAGAATGCATTGCAGGGCTTTTTTACATAGATGAGAGCAGTGCATCTGGGTACTTGCGTCAATTCCCCACCCCCTTTAGGGTGAAAGCAGCCCTTCTAATTTGACTGGCGGTAAATGCAAATTCCGAGGTCTTTGCCAATTTAATAGCATAAAATAAGAATACTGTATTACTTTTTAGCTATTAGGAGCCCAAATCCTATGGCCAGTCAGGCAAACAATTATGTTATGTTGTCGCTGATTAATGATCTGCATCGTTATATAGAAAAAAATTAAGAAATAGGGGTTGATGAGTGTCCTTTCAGTGAAACGAACCAAGTGGACTAACTTGTCATACCATAATGAATCTCCAGGTAATGTATTTCTGACATCTGTCATTTTTTATGTTGTTAAGACACTTTATTTTTTGCTATTTTGGCAGTCTGTCCAATGTGAAGTTACTGTAAACTAACTACATCGCTGTGGCGATGGTAGAGCCATATTTTTTCACAGTAAAAACTTTAGTCACACCATCACTAAGACTCTTTTCTGATACGCTTCGATGTACAGGTACAATAAGCACACATGCCATTTACTCAGTAACATCATTAACTAACCTGTGATGAAGTACTTGCCACAGCGGTACACGTATTTAATGGCAGGGTCCCACAGTTTACCATTTTCATCTTCTCTGTGGATGGCCTGAAGCCACAGATCTCTTCTTTTACTGTCCTTCGCTCTTTGTGGGAAAAAAATAAATTGTAAACTGGGGCAGTAGCTTTTAGGCAAGGTGCCACTAGTTTTTTTCAATTTGGCACTGGCACTTTTACAGCGCTTGTTTTCACCCAAAAGGGGGTGTGGTCGTTCTGAAGACAGAAAAGTGACGTATGCCTGCTCTCATCTATAGACAATGAATGTAAAGCATGGAAATGATGTGGACACCTACCAGAAGTGCTTCATGGCCAAAGCTTTTCATCTTATGTTCTCAGCTGCTGGCTTACCTGATTGTAAATCACCCAGAATTTAAAGGAATTAATTTTTTTGACCATGAAATTCGCATAAGTCAATTCGCGGATGACACTGTTTTTTTCTTAAAAGACAAATCAACAATTGGAAAATCTTTTAACATCATTTCTATTTTCTCCAACGTATTTGGTTTAAGTTTACATCTGAACAAATGCAAATTACTACCACTGTATCATTGTACAGATGTCCATATAACGTCTATCCCAATTAAATCCGAAGTAAAATATTTAGGCATAAACTTAACATAAACGATGTAACAATATTCATGAAAAAAATAGAGAATATGAAAAAATCCCTAAAACATTGGCTTTTGAGGGACTGCTCCATTTTTGGTTGGAATTGGACTGTGGTTTAGTGGTAGAGTGGGTTGTCCACCACTCGGAAAGTCGGTGGTTTGATCCCGGCTTCCCCCAGCCCCCATGTCAAAGTGTCTTTGGGCAATACACTGAACCCCAAACTGCTCCCTAGGGCTGTGCTTTCAGTGTGTGAATGATTTACTTTCTTTGAACTAATGGCACCTGCCATCAGTGTGTGAATGTGATATGTAGTTGAAGTGCTTTGAGTAGTTGGAAAAGACAAGAAAGGCGCTATATAAGTATAGTCCATTTATCATTTAACTTATTGACTAAAGCTTAGGGTATGTCAAAATTGGTGTATCCATGTCACTCTTTATATCTTGCTTGGCAAAGCATCAAAAAGGTAAACTCGGTAATATACAATTTCATATGGAGGAGTAAAACACATTATATCAAGAAATCACAACTGGTCAAAGAATATAATAAGGGAGGTCTAGAAACACTGAACTTTGAATCAATGGTAGGAGGGTTCAAAATAAACTGGAGAAAAGCCTTTATGACACAGACTCAGTAACTATGATTTCATATCCCCAGAAATATATTTAAGACACCATCTCCACATTTAAGAGTAGGCTTAAGACTTTCCTCTTTGATAAAGCTTATAGTTAGGGCTGGCTTGGGTGAGTCCTGAACCATCCCTTAGTTATGCTGCTATAGGCCTAGGCTGCCGGGAGACTTCCCATGATGCACCTCTTTCTTCTCTCCTCTCCTCCTGTATGCATTTTTATCCCATTACTGCATGTTACTAACTCAACATCTTCTCTCTCCCGTAGTTTTGTGCTTTTTCATTTCTCTGCTCTCGCCTTCTGGTATTTCTACCTCCTGAGCTGCAGAGACTGGATCTGTGGTTGTGGGCCACCTGCTGCCCCCGTGTTCCTGCTCGACAACTGCTACTACAGTTGTTGTTATTGGCTCTGTTACTAATACTGTCATTATTTTTCCTATGGCCGTCATTCCTATTATTATTATTAATTTATTAATATTACCACTACAATTACGTTACTACTATTTTTAAAAATTCTAGGTGGTATTTGCATTGTGTGAATTGGCGCTATATAAATAAAATTGAATTTAATTGAATCAAAATCGGTATGACAAGAAAATTATCTTTGTTACAGACCTATTGGATGATCATGGTTTCTTCCTACAATTTAATACCTTTAAGGAAAGATTTGATTTGCAATGTTCCTACAGGGAGTTTAACAAAATGTGCAAATCAATACCACTCCTCTGTTACACTTAATACAAATCACGCTCTCCAACTCAAATGTACAGATAATCCTGCCAGATTTACGAATTTGCCAAATGCCAATCACCGATAAGAAGTGTAACGACAAATACATAGGGAAAGCACTCAAATGCATTTTTTTCATGATTATACAAGACACACAAACATTAGAATAGATGACAATAATTTAACAATCACAAAGATCACAATCACAAGAACAATTTAAAATTCAGAATAAATTTTATCCAGCAGCAGAAATGTTAAGGAAAAGATTTGGATTTGGGGTTGACCCCTGTTGTTTCTGTCTTGTAGAACCTGAAACCATAGAACATCTCTTCTATTCATGATCATTCACAGCACAATATTGGCAAAACTTAAAGAATTGGCTAGGTATTAAAATGGAGAACATCTCATCATTTGACATACACCAAATTCTAATTTAGATAGAAGATAACCTCTCTAAAGAAATATCAGATATGGTCAACATCATCACAATTAGGGGTAAATATCGCATCCATTTATGTAAATAGAAAAATCAGAAACCCTCAAGTTGTTTTAGAAACAAATTAAAAAGTAATTTTTCTTCTGTACTAAATTTATCTGATACACACCAGTCAACACAAAAAATGTGTCAGAAAATGGCACAGTTTCTGGTGTTTTGACCATGATGAAAGGTTGTTGTCCATTTAATTGGCTCTGCTGCAAATGTGATATATGTATGGGTTTAAAATATGGAGCTGATGTAACTCTGAAGATGCCTTGCCTTGTACTTTTATTATACATATAATGTATGTACTTGTTCTTTATATTTTATTTTTTATATTTTAATGTATCAGTGTATTTATTATTTATTGTCGACATTGCCTTTCTAGTTCTAATTTGTAGAATACAAATCAAGATTCCTACTGGAAATTGTAATATACAGAATTGTTGTAAATAAAGTTTATTTAAAAAAAGAAGAAGTGTTTCCTGTTGCGTTTCAGGGAAGGAGAGCACCTGTCAATCATCTATCGTGACATCTATTGGCACGCCTATCAAGCGTCCAATGCCGGGAAGTGGCGCGACCCCTCGCGTCCAAAAACTCCCGTGGCCATTAGCGATGGAAATATTATTTGTCGCCCCTTGTGGAGGATCTCGTGCACGCATAAACAAAACAAAGCTACATTCAAGACCGCGCCTAGGCAGAGCGCTTGTATGATAAAGCCATCTACCTCATTTACAAAACTAAGATTTTATACCGTAGATCACAGGCTGAAGATGAAATCTGCTCGGTAGTCTTAAAACACTTAAATAACGGTTTAACGTGTCGGAAATGCTCCGTTGCGTCCCCCTCTGTGCGGTGGGGTGTTCACGAGCGCCCAGCCCAGAAGATGTTTCATTGGGCAACAGCGCTGCGCGAGCTGCTGGTGCCTACTTCCTGAATTCACAGCAACAGATGAAAACGGCTGTTTGGTAGGAGCGAACGAGCCTCGCAGCGTTTCATTTTGTCCCGATAACCACAAGATAAGCTTTGGGTTTTAACTCCAACATCGTCGGCTTGCGTTGAGGAGTGTCGCCGCTCGGCCGCGATGGTGGAGACTCCAGCTGGCTGTCTGTTTGAAGACATCCAGTATGAAGACATCCAAGTTGAAGCGGTAAACTTACTGACCAACAACAGCTCAAGATAGGGAATTAACGTGAACTCTGCATTGGGGGGTCGTCGTCCACCGGTAGTAGGAGTTTAAATGCAGCTACGCATTCTTTCTGTTCACGAGCAAGGCTGAGGTAAAAGACAGACAGTGCTGGTGTAATTGTACCGTTTACTGTCCTTCAATGTGAAACGCAGTGAGAGTGTAATACACTGAGGTCTGAACAAACCATGAAACATGACAGCATTTGCTATTGAAAAACCTGAATGCATTTTAACAAGCAGAGTAAGGCCCCAGATTTTAAAAGGGCAGACTAGTCGTAAAATGTGCACTGGTAAAACTCAATTGTAGCTACTTCGAAAAGTGTAGAGGTTGTAAAAATACAGTTTATGCTTTTAAGGCAGTAAAAGTGAGAGCATTTAAGGTATGTCCTGTTGACCATGGCCAGATTCATCTGCTTGGGGGGGTCCAGGGCGACCCCTGTTACCCCCCCCCCCCCGCATTGTGTTTTAAGATGGAGTATTCTCAGGGATGGAAAGAGTGCTAGAATATTTTACTCAAGTAAAAGTAAAATTACCTGTGTAAAAACCTACTCCGATAAAAGTAAAAAGTAGGTCAGTTAAAATGTACTGGGGGGGGGGTATAAGATGATGGTGATAATGTTATATGATAGAACTATTAAATTAAAGACCATCTTTAGGCTACAAAATAAAGTGCATTAACATGTCAACGTATACACTAGTGGAACACCGTCCCACCGTCCCTGGCTGTGATTCGCAACTTTTCTCTAGATGGACATTTGCAGCCTGTGTATACAACTGCTTATCAATTCTAAATATAAGACCACCTTCCTCAGTATAACCTTACAAGAATTAACCAGAAAAGAGGACAAAACTCTGTTACATGAAAATGACCAACAGGAAATAAAAAAGAGCTATGGACACCGCAGCTGTTGCAACAAGCATTATTAAGCTACAGAAATGAAATAACTTGCTGCTTTAACAGCAGAATAAAACATCACCAAGGCAAGCATCACAGAGATGGATAGACAGTATAAACTCCACAGCACCTGCTGCCCACAAGCACCCGCATTACAGCTAAAAGAGAGCTGCACAGTTTTTGCACACCGCGTAGTGCAACACACACGATGCTACATTTCCAGGCAGCACAGGTAGTTGTTGATGTCCTCTTTACAGTGAGTTCCGACTTTACAGTGAGTTTGTTGTACTCACCTGTCTGAATGTCATTCTGTGAATCTGGTGCACCGCAAAGTCCTCCTCAGTCTGCTCTAGGCTCTAGTTCTCTGCTCATTCATTCTCAATGCATAATATAACCAGTCCACTTCTAAAGCTCCTCAAATTCATGAGCGCTCTGCAGGCACAGCTATGACAGGGATTATTGTCAAAAACAGCAGAAAGACCTCACACACCTCACTGAAGGTAGAAGTTCCTAAGCAAATGCAGAAGTCACCGCTGGAGGATCCACCATGAATATATTAGCATTTAGTGTTTTAGCCAGACCCAGCATGCACCTGTTGTAGCACCAACATCGTGGGTGTGTTTGATTTGGGCCACTTAGCATGCTTTTATTGCATTTTTTTGTACTGTTCACACACCGCTAGACGTGGCCCCTTGCACCACCTTACACTCTGCCAGTGAACATACACAATCAACATGTGTTTTCCAGAGTGTCAGCTGAGTGCAGTGTGCCAGCTCTCTGGACATGGAGCTCTCTGGAGCTCTGCCCTCAGACTCACCAGCAGCTTCTTCTCTCCTGCAGCTGCTGATTTGGCTCCTTTCTTCTGTTCTCACACAGTTTATCAGGACTTTTTCATGTGGCTTTTGTTTTTACTCTGTAATGTAGCAAAGTACAGTAGGCTACTTGTGATTAAAAAGTACATAAGTAAAAGTAAAATGACTGATTTTTAAAAATACTGAAAGTACAATTACACCAAAATACGACTTTATTACTGGAAAGTAACTGTAATTCATTACTTCCACCCATGAGTGTTATATTGTCGTGTTGTCTTTCTTCAGGCTGTTGGCAGAGGAACATTTGGAGTTGTCTTCAAGGCCATATGGAAAGGAAAGGATGTAGCAATCAAGACCATTGAGAGTGAGAATGAAAGGAACGCTTTCCTTGTTGAGGTACTGTAAACACCTTTTGTTGTTCTGCTCTGTGCAGCATGAAACGTGCAGCCAGGTTCGTACTTCAGACGTGTGGCATTTTTATTATTCATTATTTGTGTTGTTGTGAAATTTGACTTGGTCATTAGCAATAACAAAACAATATTTTCAATACCTTAGTTTGAGGAATATAAAAACATGTTTTTCTACGAAACCTCTTTTCCCATTTAAAAAAAATAAGTTCTCAAAAGTTAAATGTCTCTAACCACAAGCAGCTGTACGAGAACTTTGTCTTTTTGTTTGACAAAAAGTGGTGGTGGTTCATTGTGGTGCTGTGGTGCTTTCGTGTGCTGTGGGAACCTCTGAAGATGTGAGAGTCAGCTGATGAACAGTGGCTTTTAGAATGGAAGCAGCCCCCACATTCTCATTATCTCTTTGATCACAACCATGTTTGCGAAGTGTTTGTTTTCATACACCATAGAGTGGGCAATATGATATATGTATACCGTGCGATTCTATAAATATCAGGGATTTTGCTAAGCCTTTTAAACTGGGGTAACTTTCCTTTTAATATCTCTTGGTGTATTAGGACATTGTGAGCAATTTTAGAAATCAATGAGCAGGACTGATTGATGGCAATAATGGATTTTTACATTATTTTTGCATCAATATGAAGTACCTTGATTTGTTAAGTATTTGCTGGATTAACCAAAACTTGACATCCCTGTCTGGTTATTTCATGCTATCAGTTCATCATTTCTCAGTACATTTTCCAGGAACTTTACTATATTGCGATATATATTTGTGGAAAAGGCTCCTTGATTCCTGATGTGGAAATGCACTGGGCCTCTTACCTGTCACTCTTCACGACCGCCTCTCAGTCAAAGCAAATTCGATTGGATCATTTCCGGGACTTTTAGTTTACTGGGGCAGCTCTGTGATAGTTAACGAGCAGGTGCTCAATGAGGGACGGAGACTGTTAGTTGCTGGGTTTCTGCAATTGAAGAGACAGTTTGGTTGGAGTTCTAAGAAGCTGCTTGTTGCTGTTGTGTGTGCGTGCAGCTATTCATAAGTGCCAAACTTTTGGACTAATTAATGTATTTACTTATCTGTTTATGTTTAGAATGCTCCTCCTTACAGTTCATTTAGTATTTACAAAATTTAATAAACATACTGCAAGAAAACAAGTTTAATGCCTGGCTTCCTGACCATACGTCTGTGGCTGTTCAACCCAAAGACTTTCTTTTAATATTGATAATATGATTAGGGCTGGCTGATTAATCAGATTTTATTTTCAATTACGATTTTGGCATCCAGCGATTATGAAAACAAGATCATTGAGATAAAACGATTATTGTGCCGCATTCCGTTTCGCGATGATGCTCTCATTTTGTCTTGTGTTAAATCCAGCGCACCCCTTTCCTTTACAGCGGTGCGCTCTCGCCCCTCACTAAAAGCCCAAACTCACGCTCAGTCAATGCTCTCAGCCAGGCTGTGGCATTACGTTCGAGCCAAGATGACGGGGGTTATAACTACTATAACTTGCTAATCACCATTATTAGGTTAAGTCTATGGCAATTTACGCTGCACATATTAGCCTAGCGGCTAGCGGACTCCCTCTACTCATAGCTTAACAAATTACACCATATTTATACTTATTTATACTTTCCTTATTCACCGTTGGGTTAAGTCACTGCATCTTCCGACAGATCACCACAGTTGAATTACAGCGTTTTGTAATGTAACAAGTTGTTGTTCACCTGTCTCCTCTGCTCCACACGTAGGCCCCTCTGCGGCCCATCTGCCCCCCCCCCCCAAAGCAGTCAACCTAAGGGAAACACTGCGTTGCTGTCATCCTCTTGTGCTCTAAGATGCTGTTTAAAGTTATTAATGTGTGAGTCAGTGCGCATGCAACAACGTGCATGCTGCCTGTTGCCATAGCTCCGTCTCGTCGTCTTACTTTTTCCAACTTTTAGCTTTCCTTTTTCTTCCAAACTTGAGTAACTTGTGTGTAAGTATAATTTAAACTACGCTCTTTACGAAAATGAGAGTAGAAAGTGTTTTAGCACTTTTTTTCGCCGTGGAACTTCTTCTCCTGCTACTCGGTCGGGGCACCGCTGCAGAAGTGCTGAAGCCGAGCGGCATGGCGCCCAGGACTACCAATGTCCCCACTGAGATCTGGAGGACGACACACCGAGGATGCAGAGGTGGAACGAAGCGGCGAGGGAAGAGAGAGGGGTGCAGACAAAAGAGACTTGAGAACAAGAGATTTAAACGAGGTCACTGGTGAATAAAATGGACAAGCTAACGGCGTTAGCCCGGAGTCAGATGGAGTTCCGTGAGTGTAGTTTGATGTGCTTCTCAGAGACATGGCTACACCAGGATATCCCGGACCATAACGTTTCCATCGAGGGCTTTCAGACTGTTCGGGCTGACAGAGATCACACCGGGAGCGGTAAGCGGAAAGGCGGCGGGCTTGCTGTTCTGATCAACAACAGATGGTGTAACCCTGGTCACGTTACTATCAAGCAGAGTATCTGTAGCCCGGACACTGAACAGTTAGCTGTGGGACTCCGGCCATATTATCTGCCACGTGAATTTCCCCATGCCATTGTTGTGGCTGTTTACATCCCCCCCTCTGCTAACCCGGCATCGGCGTGCAACGCCATTCACACCGCCATAGCACATCTACAGACTCAACACCCGAGTGTACTCATATTAATCTCGGGTGACTTCAGCCATATCAGTGTTTCAACAACACTGACTAATTTCACCCAGTATGTGAGCTGTCCTACTAGAGAGGAGAGGACACTGGGCCTGCTGTATGCTAATGTTAAGGACGTTTTCTGATGACTCTGCTGTGGTGAGAAGTATCAGTGGTGGTGATGAGACTGAGTACAGGGCTGTGGTGGGGAACTTTGTCTCATGGTGTGAGCAGAACCATCTGCAGCTCAATGCGACAAAGTCTAAGGAGCTGGTTGTAGACCCACGAAGGGCCAAGGCACCAGTGAAGATGTTTTATGAGTCTGTGGTGGCCAGTGCTGTCCTGTATGCTGTTGCATGCTGGGGCAGCAGGCTGAGGGTAGCGGACGCTAACAGACTCAACAAACTGATTCGTAAGGCCAGCGACATTGTGGGGGTGGAGCTGGACTCTCTGGCGGTGGTGTCAGAGAGGAGGATGCTGGCCAAACTACACGTCATCTCTTCTCCCACCCGCTCCATGACGCGCTGGTCAAGCAAAGGAGCACTTTCAGCGGAAGACTCATCCCCCCAAAAAGCACCACAGAGCGCCACAGGAAGTCATTCCTGCCTGTGGCCATCAGACTCTTTAACTCCTCCCTCTAAGTGTCAGTCTGTATGACCCGAAGTCACTAAACTGGACATTGATCGTTAACTCTCTGCAATACTTGACATAATTGTGCAATATTCTGCATTAATACTGCCGTGCAATATCCTCCGTCTCATTATAATCTTAATAAGCTACACTTAACTTGACAGTACTATTACTTTATACCATATTATTATTATTATTATTATTATTATTATTATTATTATTATTATCATCAACCGGTAAACCCACTTTGTACTTCACACTTGTTTTTAATTTTATACTTATACCCACTTGGCAGTTAATTTATCTTACCGGTATTATAGTGTATTATATTTTTTGCTTAGTACTTCTATTGTGTGCACTGACGTGATGGTGAAAAGAGTTTCCCCTCGGGGATCAATAAAGTGATTCTGATTTTGATTAGGCCTCTATTTCTTATTTCATGGGCTTTTTGGGGTAATAATTAAAACAAATTGAGCATTCGATACGTTTTTTTTTAAAAAGTTCAATAAATGCGGGATGTTTCCTAAGTCAGTGAGTAATCCTGTTAAATAATCGTGATGTCAATATTGACCAAAATAATCGTGATTATGATTTTTGCCATAATCGAGCAGCCCTAATTATGATGTAAAATTACATATTCCATGGTAGAGGATTTTATCCATATTTCCCACCCCTAGGTTATGAATGTTGTGCTGTTCAACAGCTGACACTTACTTGTATGTCTAGAGCTTTATACCAACACATAAACGCACCACAAACACAGCCACACACACTGAGCCGGAAGTGTCGCTTCTTTCTTCTTGTATTCTGTTTATTATAACAATACTGGTGCTTGGTCTTTGGATACAGATCAGAATATAGTTATTACAGACATAAGTTTCAAATATTAAATTATGAATTCAATATTGACAATTGTATGATTGTGAAAACCCATAATACACTTTCAGTATATGCAGACATAACATATATACATAATATGCTCCAATCTAATACAGACAGACAGAGTGATTTAATATACGGATTAAAGTATTCATGGTAATATGTATTTTTTGTTTGTGAACAGCTCCGCCAGCTCTCCCGGGTGAATCACCCCAACATTGTTAAGCTGTATGGCTCCTGTGACAATCCAGTAAGTATACAGTACTCAACACTGTGACGCTAATAGCTTGTGTATTGTATTGCCTTCTCTTATGATGTGTGTGTGGTACAGCACAAAGCACCTTCTGAATGAATTTCTGAGCTCATCACCAGGGTTTTAGATAAGATTTGTTTCAGAGCCATCCCTAACACGAAATGTTTTTATTTATTTATTGTAACAGAAATGTATTTCTCCATTGAAATGTTTGTCCCTCTACAATGCCGTCAGGCATCAATTCACTTGACAGCAAGGTTAGACGTCAGAGAGAGAAGTGAGGACTGATGCCTCGTACGCACTTGCTGGAACTTCTAACCTATGAACCACATTTGGTGGCTGTTGAAATAAGAAGTGGTATCTGTCAGTGGAGTGCAAGTCACATACCGCTACGAGCATAGCATATGACACTGAAACAAGAGTGGCATATCATTGGCCACTCTTTGATCTCAACATCACACCAGAGATATATATATATATATATATATATATATATATATTCAGGGAATTTAGAAACAGGAGCTCCATTGCATATGGGCAGGCTGCAATTTAGATACTTATTTATTCACAATGTTAGCATGGTGGTGGTGGGTTACCTTCCAGGAAAAAAAAGAATGAAAAGAGAAAGTAGCTCACTAGCTTAGTAGTTAGTAAGTGCAACACATACCGTTCGTAAAATGAAACATTCACTATGTTTCCTGTTAAACACAGAACATTCCCTTTTTAAGAGTTGTTCAAACTCTACATGAAAATATAATTTACTCACATAAAAATTACCAACACTTGTAACACCAGAATAGTACATCGGATTTTACAAGGATGTATAATGGCCTGTTCATTGGTTAGCACAGCAACATACACACTACTACATGGAAAGAGTTTTTTTTTTGATATAGTGGTCCCACTCACTGAGATAAAGTTAAGTTGGCACAATATAAGGACACAGTTGGTGTGTAAGAGCAGAATATTGGTGTATATGTATAAAATACAATAACAATAATTAACATTTTGTGGGTTAAAAGCCTCATTATATTAGCCCATCTTATTTTTAACATGCACATCTTGTCAGGTAGCTGCAGGTGGCTGAACAGTAAACGTAGCTAGGTTACAGATGACCCATGCCTCACTGCTAAGGTGACATGATTTGTGTTCTCAGGTCTGTCTGGTCATGGAGTATGCAGAATGTGGCTCTTTATATAACCGTAAGTCATATTATGTTTGTAAAAGATTATAGTTGATTCACATTGACTGAGTATCATGATCAAAAACATAAGCAACTAATTATTCTTAAAGGAATTAGTTTCGGAATCACAGTATAATTTTATATATATATATATGTCTGTCTGTCTCAGCAACAATATAAATACATTTGTGAAAAAAAACACACCAATGAGTGTCTCTTATCTCATTCTTTGCTTCTATTTTTGCTTGTCACTTAATTAAAGTCCTGCATAGCACAGACCCGCAGCCCCACTACACAGCATCCCATGCCATGAGCTGGTGTCTGCAGTGTGCCCAGGGAGTTGCCTATCTGCATGCTATGAAGCCAAAGGCCTTAATTCACCGGGACCTCAAACCACCAAAGTAAGACTCTTTATGGTCGAACATATAGAAGTCATGCAGTTTAGAGTTTTTGTAAGAACGCTGAAAACATTTTGTTTGTAGAGCTATAGAGAAGAGAGTTTTGAAAGTGTTTTTGTCTTGTGATGTATTTGTTCGTTGATCACTGACGATCACGAGAAGCTTTAAAAGATGCATTAAATGAAAATATTTGTAATCATGTATGACCACACTTATAACTTAAGATGGTTTAGATATTCTTGGTATGCGCTGGGATGTCTACTTATATCGATACTTTTCCCTTCTCTGACACCCTGGAAGATGAATGAGCTTCTAGCTGCGCACAGGGCCATCATCTGGTGATTCTATAGAGAAGGAATTCTGGGTAATTGTGGCTTAGTTAAAAGTAAACTTGCACTTCTCCAAAATTAGGTTTCTGATTGGTGAAGAATAGAAGCCTGTGCATGTTGTCGGGCTTGCGCAGCTACAGTATGTGTAAGGGGAAGGCATGTATGGGAATGCCTAGTAAGAGTTATACACACAAGATTTATGGCCTCTAAAACTGGAAATGGAAAAAATAATGACACACTTTTTGTTGTAAAAGGAAAAAATCCCCTGTAGATTTATCCTCCATTGTTAGATGTAAGTAAAAAGTAATAAACTCTCCAATTCGTTCAAAGGCATAATAGAGGAAGTAAAAAATAAAGCCCTTTCCTTAATGTGAACTACCTCAAAAACATTCAGAATAAATAAAACAAAATCATTGTATTTCAATTCAGTTTTATTTATATAACGCCAATTCATAACAGAAGTTATCTCATTGGACTTTTCCTATAAAGCAGGTCTAGACCGTAGTCTTTATAATATTAATTACAGAGACCCAACAATTCTATTTCATGTTTTAGCCATGCTAGTGGCATGGCTCTGGGGATGGCAGTGTCGGTCTGTTGGTCCGTCTGTCCAGGATGGATTGCCATGTAATTTAGTACACACATTCATGGTCCCCAGAGGATGAATCCTATTAACTTTGATTCCCTGACTTTTCCTGTGCCATCATGAGGTTGACATTTGTGGTTTTTATTGAAATATCTTGACTATTGGATGGATTGTCATGCAATTTAGTACACACATTCATGGTCCCCAGAGGATTAATTGTAATAACTTTGGTGATCCTTTAACTTTTCATCTAGTACCATCATCGGGTTAAATTTTCTTTTCCAGTACTTTGGTTTATGACCAAATATCTGCAAAGGTATTCAGTCTGAACTAAAATTGTCATATCTTTCATTCACAAATATATTTTTCTGAGGCATGACAGGATATTTATCGTGTATGACATATTTTCTTAAATCTCTAATCCCTGTCTACTGTTGTGTTTCAGTCTGCTCCTCGTGGCTCGTGGCACTGTGCTGAAGATATGTGACTTTGGAACAGCTTGTGATATTCAGACCTACATGACCAACAATAAAGGGAGTGCAGCCTGGATGGCACCAGAGGTGTTTGAAGGTGAGCCACAAACACTACTTTCACTTCTCATTCTGGAGCTCCAACCAAGAGCTGGTTAAATCTGTGTTGATTATTACGTAAATATTTGTTTGCCACAATCAGTGTCTAGATTTGTAATTTTGTCAAGTTTATTTTTTAATTATTACAATTTTCACATCACAGCTAGCTGCTAGCTGGCATTTTCAGCCAGTCAGGGTGCAATGTTGTGAAATAACCTTGACCATTTGGAAGTGCTGCAATGCATTACAGTTATGGTTTGATATCAGCTAGCTCGTGAATATTTCAAACTTACCAGTCAAAAGGTTTTCTAAACCAGATTATTAGTATTAGTAAAAGTCAAACACATATTGGACAATCCTTTACTAGTATCCAATTAATGCAATGCAAACTGTTATCAATAAATCTACAAACTAAATCTATGAACAGTCAAAAACAGATATAAATGTAAACAAAACCAAATTAAATTTAATACAACGTTAATCATGCAAGTAAAACAAACCAAAGGCAACCTGCAACAAAAATTTAATATCTGACAATATAAAACTTGTAATATACATATTTTCATGTGCTGCAGAGTCAGTAACTGCACATATGTTTGTGTGGATCATCATGGTCATTATCCTATGTGTGTGGGACAACTGTTTCAAAAATATGGGACCAGTGTTCTGACTAGCTTACAAGTCACTGATTAATTACTACACCTCCATTTTCATTTTCCACATCACCAATTTCTTTTACAAGTAGCAGGTGCAGTTGGGTACACCCTTTATGGTTCTTGCATACATTGTGATTGCGGTATTTAAATAAGACCTATAGAATTTGATTTAGCACCCACCAGTTTTGGTTCATAACTTGTCAGCATTACCAGCCGAGCTTCATTTTTACCTGCATTTTGCTGGTTGTGAATTTCAAGTCCTGAATAAAATAAATATGACTTTGGTGTGTATTCCTTAGGCAGTAACTACAGTGAAAAGTGTGACGTGTTCAGTTGGGGCATTATCCTGTGGGAGGTCATCACACGCAAGAAACCCTTTGATGAGATTGGTGGCTCTGCGTTTTGTATAATGTGGGCTGTCCACAGAGGTGAGCAAAATCCTGCACCAACTAGAGCTATAATACTAACTGCTTTGGTGATTTTTTTTTTGTTTGTTTGTTTTGTTTGCTTGTTTTTGTCCTTTTTTGATGATAACACTGATTCAAATGACTGGAATGTGATATGGTTGCCAATCCTGCTAATCCCACTGAAGATCAAAGGGCAACTCCACCGATTTTACACATCAGAGTGTGTTTACAGGTGTTGGGGAGTGCTACTGTAGATGTGAAAAAAGTAAAAACTGTGTGAAGTCTGATAAATGTCTTCAAGTGATGTCACTTGAGTCAGCGTGAAGACTACAAGTTTGAAAATGACAAAAATCTGAGGGTGTGGAGTTAGAAAGAAGTAAGCTTACCAGACCTCTGTAGCCCGCTCCTCATTTCAACGTGAGTCTAGAGGCTCCAGGTTACTATTAGCAGCTACTAGCATATCACACCCGAATCTGTTGTGTCGAAAGTCAAACATATAGTTCTTCAGGAGTTGGTTGACCAAACCAGGGCTGAAACACCTGTGAATACTAGACATTCAGCAGGTATCCAAGAAAGAATTTCAAGGGGATGCCATGTTGATGTGTGTAAGCTAGATGTGTGAGTAATGTTAGGCAAGCTTTTGGTTGGACATATTAGTCATAGGAATTTACAAGTTGACCTAGGATATCAAGGTTTTTTTTCTTTGTTTGTTTTTATTTTTTTATAAGACAACTAGTTTAGTCAGAATGCTTTTCCTCAGTCTAGTTCTGTGATAATGAGTCAGTTGGATATCATTTGGGTTATTTCTACATGAAACAGTAGACTGTTTAAAAAAAAAAAAAAAAAAAATAATAATTCTACGTGGTCTTTGCCTCCCTAACCCTATCCCCTTCCCCCAAACCAACCCCCCCACCCCCTCTCTCAAAACCTAACACAGCAGTGGCGGATGGCCGCCCACCATTGAGTCTGGTTCTGTCCAAGGTTTCTGCCTGTTTTTAAAAGGAAGTTTTCCTTGCCACTGTTGCCAAATGCTTGCTCATGGTGGGATTTGTTGGGTCTCTGTAATTAATATTATAAAGAGTATGGTCTAGACCTGCTCTATAGGAAAAGCGCAATGAGATAACTTCTGTTATGAATTGCCGCTATATAAATAAAATTGAATTGAATTTCACCAACATTCAATCAAGAAGCCTAAATGAATACAATTCCTGGTGGGATGTTGAAAAAGGCCTTGATACTGGTGCTGCATCCCATTTTTTCACCACATTAGTGTACTTTGTCTCTCTGTGCCGTTTGACGCTGGGCAGGTAGCATCCAATCAGCTTGTGTGAGCTTCTAAGCTGACAGAGGGGTTCAGTGAGAGCGGTTTGGATTAAGCCAAAAAGAGCTGAAAGCTGCTGAAGCCTCACAGAGCTACAGACTGACTTTTGATTCTTAGTAGGATCGGATATAACAGCAAGGTCCAAGGTGCCCACACATACTTTATTATGATGTTATGTTGTTCCCACCCCTGCAGCGATGATAGGAACCAGTGTATCACATTTAGACATTCCAGGCCCCTGACTGACTGTGTTCACTGTGACGCAGGTACACGGCCTCCTCTGATCAAAGACCTTCCAGGGCCCATAGAGACTCTGATGACCCGCTGCTGGGACAAAGAACCCAGCCACAGACCGTCCATGGAGGAAGTCAAGAACACCATGAGCCATCTCATGAAGGTATAGTGCCAACATGTACTGTAACCCCCCCTTAAAACCACAAAATGAAAAATAACATTGAGCTTTAGAGGTGTTGGTAGGTGTATTTTTGAACTTTGGACAGAAAGCAGGACACATTGTGACAAGCCGATCTTGAATGAGCCTTACAAACTGAACCAGGATTAAACTGTTTCATAAAGCCAACTCAAGAGTTATAGAGATCTGACTAATTCATGTCTGGTTCAAAAACTGACTTTGAAACACAGACATGACACATCAAGCACTGATAACATCAATTCACAGTGGAGAAAACAGACGTGAAGACAAAACTATGATGTTCGTGGCCACAGAGCTGCAGATATTAAACATATAACACTGAGAATAAAATATTACAGCAAAAACGAACAAAACCACTGCTATAAGCAAAAGAGAACTTTTGGAAGCATGTTATAAACCAAACCAAACCAAACTCAAAGCTTGGAACTCCTGTGTTAGCTCAGTCTGTTGCAGTGCTCTGCTTGTGATCATATTGTTGTGGGTTCAAGTCCCATGTGAGAATTGAGAATTTTATTTGTATCGTATGTGCTGAAAATTAACATACAATATGTGTAAGATGCAACACACATTTAAATAACTTTGAAATACCCAATAGGACACGAGCCAGGTAATGTATTTTATAGCAAGAAAATGAAATGATTAGTATTTAGCAAAGACTTTAAATACCCTCAGATTAGCTGACTGTCCCCTTTGTATTTTAATACATGGATTTCTGGATGTCTGTCACTTTAATTGTATTTAAGTAACATTTAAAGAGAGAACACATTGTGAAAATCTTGTTTACTTTGAGGCTATAGCAACTGGTCAAAATTTATTATTAGTTTTATTTCTATTGCAGTGAATTTAAAAACACATGTTGACTGGAATACTGTGCAGATATGTAGACTAAAAAAGATATGAAAAGTACACAATAAAACTAGGACCAGGCTAGTCTGGAGGGATCAGTTTATGTGGTAACTTAGGTCAGATTTATTTAAACCTCTTTATGAAATAGAATTTCCTGAAAATAAGCAGGACTTACTGCCTGAAAATGAAAATGCCTGGTTTAACTAGTGATCTGGCTTAATGAAACAGCCCTCAGCCCTGTACTTAACACACAGCCATCTCTCACTAACCGTATTTCCCAAAATGTTGAACTGTTCCTTTAATGTGGTGATGGTTTGTTAAAGGTGGGGTATGCGATTCTAATCCAATACACGTCTTTTGGTCAAATTCAGCGAATACCGGTGTTTGAACACAGCCCTGGCTCTGTAAATGGGAAATAAACACAGTGGCTCGGACCGGGCCACACAACACTATTCCAGCCATGATTTGTGTGTCAGGTAACGTTAAATGACTTGCCCACGGACTTTCAGCTGACTTTCTAGTTTGCCAAGATATGCTGTTGTTGTGATGTTAGCTACAGCAGCAGGAGAGTTGTGAGCGTCGCTGTCTGGAGCTGCTGTGCAGCTCTGGGAAACCATCTCGTCCTCTCTGGCTGTTAGCTTCGCAGCAGCAGCTGTAGGGACAGTTTGCTAACCCACAACCTAGCTAACGTTAGTTACCTTACTTGCTGTGTCGTTGTTCGCTGTATATCATGGTATTTGTCATGGTATTGGAGTCCTCCAGAATCGCACACCCCACCTTTTATTTCCAGCAAATTTTGATACATTTTCCCTTAGAATGAGGTATTATGAATCAGGTCAATCAGAATGAGCTCTTTTTAAAAGTGCTGGGTGGTGTGTTTGGATCTTCCAGTACTTCCCAGGCTCTGATGAACCCCTCAAGCTCCCTCACCAGTCTTCACCCAACAGAAGCGGCTCTTCATCAGCCACAAGCACAGGTAACGATCAGCTCTGCAGCTTCTACTAATGCTCGATAGAAAATGTCTATAGTCAACATAGTAGTCTGTGTGTGTTGAATTCATTGTATGTTGCAGGCAGAGAAAGTGTTTTCATGAATCAGTCTTGGCTGTCTGCAGGCTCGTATGCTGACTATACCATCAACAGCAACAGGAGTGACGACAACACAGAACACAGAAACTCAGTTGGCAGAGAAGAAACCCTGAAAAGCTTTGAGGCCAAATTTCCACTACAGTTCAAACCCTCAAAGGTAAAATAATCATAAAAACTGATAGTACAGGATCATACTCTAAGGACTGTGTTTTGTTCAACCCAATTTTATGATTTCAACCTTTTTTCTTCCTCCTCAGACAGCCACATTGCGAACTGGTCTGTCCAGGGTGTCCAGTGTCGACAGTCAACCAGGATGCTCCCAAAGCCCCACCCACTGCACCAGCCCTCTGACCACCACCGGCCAATCAGAGCTGAGGATGACATTTAGTCCCACAGGTAGGGAGCCTCATGAGAAGGATAACAGCTGATACTGAAGCTGCAGTCAGATCGAAATCCACTTACTCACATGGTGTGGCCAAAAGTGGGGGGATAGTGGGAGCTACCATGGCTAGCAGGCTAACAGCAGCAGTCACAAAGCATTATATCAAACATTTTACCGTCATTAACCTCTGTCACTGTCCTTACACTCACTGCACCCAAGCAGCGTCCTGTCTTCTCTGCTGCTTGTATTATTTTGCCATGCAGTTATCAAACAAGAATATAAACGAACAGTATTTCCTAAATGAGAGGTTAGTCCCAGCCGCTCTCTCAAACTGGCCAGACATTGGACAGCCTCGCGTTTTTGACACAGTTTTTGCTCCTGTTCATACTGGTCATTAAACAATCCTTAACTAAAGCACTTCCAATGGAAGACATGGGGGACAAAATCCACAGTTCTCGTTCTGTACAACAATACATTCCAAAGTTTATCAGAAGTTAATATGAACAACTTCAACAGTCTGACAAAAGAAGTTATCTTCCAAAGTTAGCACAAAATTCCCTCTGTGTTACTATCCCTCCACTGCATCTCAGCACAGAAACACAAAGTACATTTATTATCGGTCATCAAAATGATTTGGCCACAGCAGTTAACGTTTATGATTATCAGCCAATTCCATATTGGTGCATGTCTACTTTTGTATATCAGTAGAATCCAGATATGTATGACTTTTGAACCCTCTTAGTTTTCCAGTTATAGCGCTGAGGGCCGGGGCATACTCGATCAGACCTAGTTTGAACGATGTATTGTCCGACCACGTCAGAAATCACAAGTGTTGATAGTTGTTCCAAACGGCTACACTTGAAGGTGGCGTGAAAAGCTGGCCGCCATAGAGAGGGGGAGATGCGATATCGTATGAATATGCACATTTTCAGAAGACAGGAAGACATTCCTAGTGTTGCACTCGATTGTACACCCGAAAAGTAAAAATAGTTGTCAGGATTGAAAAAAAGAGAGCGAGAGAGAAGTTCAAAATCTGGCTCCTTTCTCAGCTCTGCACAGCTGGCCAATCACGGCGTGACGTGGGTGCGAGTGTTGAATTGTTCTTATCAGAGAATTAAATTAAATGCCAAAGCACCTCGGCACTATTAACGGTGCTCCCATTCAAAGCACCTCACTAAAATTCATTGTAACGTTATACAGGACCTCGCATCTGTAAGCATTGATCATAGAGCTTATCAAACTGTTGTACACCTAAACATTAACACTCAGTGAGGCTGAGCTCTTTAACCCTTTCTTGCCTTCTTCTGCATCCATCACTATTAAGATCCAAGCCTGATTGACATACCTAGAATGTTTAGCGAAATCTGTTTTTTTTTTTTTTTTTTCTCGTTGAGTTCTACTTCAACAGGCTCAGGAGTTCATCAGGAGTGTGACCACACCAGGATGACTACACACACAGTCAAAGCTTTGATTTATGTTGCACTGTCCACACTGCACCACTAAGGGGCATTACAGTGCAACCTACCACTACTGTATCTGTGCAGGTGTGTGAGCTTATTGTTACAGGAGCTCTTTTACAGCGACAATAACAGGTGTGTGTGTGTGTGTGTGTGTGTGTTTTTAGCTACCAATGGTTTCGACAACTCCATTCCCATGGCCTACCTGAAACTGGATCACCAGTTACAGGTAAGTTGAAAATACATTTTTGTCTTCATTAAATAAAAACCTTTTCTTAACATTATACAACTACTACTACTCCTGTTCATACTACTACTAGTAATAATAATGTCTCGTAGTTTTTTGACTGTTGTCTCATGTCTTTTATTGACAGTTGTTTTACGTGATCAGTTATTTATTTTTTCTAACTTAAAATATAATGGAACATGGGTCACTTTATTTTGGTCTGCTGTCGTACATGGTCACAGCTGTAGTGTGTCCTCCCCAATAGACACTAGATCGGGCTTAGAGCTTTGATCGGGCCCAAAAAGTCAGTCCCAACCCCACCCGGGGCCCGAAACATTGCTGTCCGAACCGAGTCCGAACCATGGCAGTAGTTTTGGGCCTGAGCCCGACCTGAACCCGAATTTAAGCTTAAAACTTTTTTTAAAATAATAATAATTTAAATAGTTTATTACAAGCTAAACTAAACTACATTAAAAACGAAAAAATAAAATGTAAGATCAAACTAAAATGAAGATAACAAAATAGCTATTAAAATATTTAGGGCCTGCACCGCGGTACACATTTTCTCATCGGAAGTCAGGAGTCGACTCGGGCCAAGGTTGTATCTCTGAGAGGGCTTGGGAGGGTGTGATAACTGTCAATCATTTTTTAATTTGGCCAATCAGTGGCTTACAATCCACTCAGTCAAAAATGAATTTCACCAATACGCCGCCTGAACTTGTTGTTAATGACTTTTTAATTCAGCGAATCACACAGTATTATAAGGGGGAAGGTACACAAACAACTCACGCTCCATTGTCCCAGACAACTTTTCACCTAGCTAGTGCGCTAGCTACCTAACGCTTTCTGTTTATCCACTTCCGGTTTCCACTGCTTTTCTAGCCTGTTAGCATACTACTGTAATTTCCTATAGAGGTTAGGGAGCCTGTGGTAGTTCATTAGCCGCCAGCGTCTAGCTTTGCAACAAAACTTGTGACGTGTGATTTCTAAAATGAGCAGTGGTTAAAGTTACTATATTCTGTTATGATCAAAGTTCTCTACTTCCAGGATTGTAAGCCTCTGATTGGCCAAATAAAAATATGATTGACAGTTACCCCACTCATTAAAAGTCTGCAGTCTGCAGAGATGCCCTACTCACTTGGGTGGGGCTGTGTTTTTAAGTCACCACTCTTGTGAGTCACACCTCAGTGGAACGAACAGGCTGTATTTTGTACATATAATATAGTGCCAAATATGATCAAATCAAATAAACAAAAAAAATGTAAGATCAAATTAAAATGAAGATAACAAAATAGGTAATAAAATATACTGAAAAGCCGAGCCCCAATTAGCCCCCGATCCCTTTTACTGGCTGGGTGTGGCTACACGTTTTGACAAATAAACGCATCTTAAAGCCCACCGGTTGCCCGCTTGAGCTGGTTCTAAGCGGCTTAGATTGCACATACAAATATAAATATTTAAACCTTTGTCAATATGGACATGCTACACATGATTAGATCGGTTAGATGGTAAACAAGAGAGACGGGAAAAAAGCGTCTGTAACGTTACCTTTAGAGCGGTCATAAAGTCTGTGTCCATTCCTCGATTATTTCTATTCCTTTAGTCCGTAAGGGTCCACCGATCAAAATAATCAAAACGTTTTTTCATAAAAATGAATCCAAGTTGTGAATATTGTCATGTGGAGTCCATTGCTCACTGTCTGCTAACTACGTTCGTCAAACGAAGACCGCACTTTAACTGACAAACAATATTTTCTCTTCTCAAGCCTGGGCTATTAATTGAAATTTTAGAGGCTGTAATTACAGTCTGAAGTTGGGACTGTTAGTAAACACACACTATTTTTAAAGAGCAGCTGACTTTATATGAATTGTGCATATGTAGTGCAAATTATTATCAAAACGAATAAATTAAAATACACACAATAGTCATCAAAACAGATGGGGCTTATAGCCTAAATAGAACATAAAATAAAATGTCTCTTCCTCACCTAATTAACACAAATTAAATAACACTAACCTAAATTATTAAATTCTTAATAAAAATGTAGGTAGGTAGGTCCAGAGATCTCAACATTCATCATTATGGCAACAGCCCATGCATTATTAATAAAATATTACATATATTTAAAATAAAAAAAAATCTCATTCTGTCCGAGCCCGACCTACGGCAGCAGTTTTGGGCCCAATTAATCAAAGCTCTAGCGCTATTATATAGGGACACTATGACCCCATTATATAAGGACACTGTGTCCCTATATAATAGCTTTATTGATAGATAGATTTATTGATTCATTTATTTTCTCTTGTCGTTACTTATATTCCGTGGTTGTTGAATTAGTTGTAGTTTGAACTAAACAGTAGTGGGTCGTGTACTAGTGAGAGGTTTGTATTCAAATTCAGTCTGAACAGTGGTTTTGCTTTGATGCTACCATTAGTTTTTCACAGTATTACTCTCATCCAATTCTCGATGTTGATCTTGACGTTGTCTTAAATTAGGCTTTCTGAAACCGCGCGCATACCCTGTTATGGAACAGCGTATTAATCACTGAGCTGTCCGTGTGCTTTCAGCCTCTCGCTCCGTGTCCAAACTCCAAAGAGTCCATGGCCGTGTTTGAGCAGCACATCAGGATGGCTCAGGAGTACCTCAAAGTCCAGTCAGAGATAGCTCACCTTGTTCGGAGGAAGTAAGTCAAGTCACATCATGTATGTTATTATTTCTACTAGAACTCTATACATCTTTAGGGATTTTTGTAATAGTGTACTGTGTATATGATTTGAGCACGAATTCAAGAGCTTAACAGCTATTATATCCATCTGCTGATGATGGATGCATTCTCAAGTGATCTGTGGAAACAATATACAGTATATCTTCATACAAGAGTATCTGGTAACCATGGTAACATGTATATGTGTTGGTACGGGGATTTTCCCTTATTAGTTAGACAGTAAAGAGTTCAAACAGAGGTGTGTTGTGTTATATCAGTTCCTAATGGAGAAGTGAGTGAAACGTCGTGACCACACAGTAACTATCCTCACTATAATATTACAGTACAAGACTCTTTTTCATCCTGTTTCTACCTGTTATTATTTCTAACAGATGAGGTCCAGTTATAGGCTAACTCCCTGAGATGAAGAAAGCAAAATGAAGCAAATAAGCGTATTTCAAACATTTTTGAACTATTCCTTTGGAGACATAAGCCCTTTTCAGACGAGAGAGAGAGAGAGAGAGAGAGAGAGACCTTAATGACCATCGTGAGCGCGAGAGACTCTCCGTCGCTTCTAACAGTGAAAGTACAGCTACATTTACACCACAGTTTCCCTAAACTCACTTTTTATTGTTATTTGATAGTGAATTCTGCTGCCTGTTTCACAATATTCGACAGTGCACAAGCATTGACTGACAGGACATTAAGCTGTGACTCTCGTTTGATTCCTATTTGCTCACATGTATTTAATGTGTTGCTGGAAATTCATTTATTGATTCAAGCAGCTGGCATGAAGGAACATTGTAATACTTAGAGAGACTGTAACCTCTTTCGGCCCTGTCGCACCGTGAAGGGAAAATAGTTTTATAGACTGATCTGATACAAGAAGATCGATCTCCTCGATGCTTTAGAATTGGCTCTTTCACAGTGTGTCCCAGTTTATTAAACTGATTTTGTGCATAAAAGACGATGATTGAGATAACACATTCATGACAGTGATCTAAGGCGGTACAAGACGTAAATTAAATATCTCTCTCTCTCTCTTTCCATGTTAACCTTGAGCTCCAGCACCCTTTACGTTAATCTGACTGCATTCAATTCAGACTTGTGCCGTGTTGGAAATGTTACAGGTATGACAGTAAGATTGCCGTCGTGACTCACTTAAAAGTGAGCAGGGTGCTTATTAGACATGAGGCCGACATGTTAAATTGCCTTCAGATTAACAGAAAGGGGTGCGTGTCTGAGAGGGCCCAGAGGCGATGTACTGACAGTAACACAGGCTCTGTGCTGCTCCCTCTGTTTAGACAGGAGCTGATGTCCGAGCTGGAGCAGGACCAGAGGGAGCAGCAGACTTCATCTCGACTCATGCAGGAGCACAGCAAGCTGCTGGAGGACAACAGCAGCCTGTCGGCCCACTGCCAGGGCCTGAAGAGCAAACTGAGCCTGCTCAAGAGTCAGAACCAGCACCACAGCTAGGACAGGAGGCTCCTCGGTTGTTTCTACTCCGTTCTCTTCTGGACTGCCTCTTTCTCTGAAGGATGAGAGGAATCACTCCATGAACTGACCACAAAGTAGGGAAGCCCATTATCCGGAGAAAATAAGATATTTAACTCGCCACGAAACAATGTGTCAAGATAACAGTAAAATGAAATCATTATTTTAATTATCATTAAATCATTATAGGCTTTAAAGTCCAACTGAAATTTAAGTTCTCACTTTTTGTGTAATGAAATATAAACTATAATGGGCAGCTATCAAAACCGTTTCTGGACATATTTGTGGAAGAAACGTCTAAGCCTTGAGCCTCTGAGCTGTTAAAGGAAAGAAAAGTCTTATTCTCATAATTGTGGCCATTCTGACTGTGTGTGAGGTTTGCACTCACACTCCGTTGTAGAGATTTGGAAATCCCAACTTGCAAGCCTCCTAAAGATTTCCAAATAAGCTTCAATTTTACATAAATCATTTCAAAGGCTTGTCTCTGAGTTTGACCTAAAAAAGCACAAAGTAATTCCCTGGATTAGCTACTGTAGCTAACTGCATATGGATCTACTTCAACTTTCCAGCTAACCACACTAGCTTGCTCAGCTTGCCCTGATTGACAATGCATTGTTCTGCTGGAGTTGCGTTTCCAGAAGATGATGAATACAAAATTAGCATGACCCATAGTCAGAAAGGCTACAAGTATGAGAATAAGAGCCAGGATGAAAAATAGCGGAATTTGGTACTCCGCTCCGAAAGTGGAAGCTAGTTAGCCTTGCTCGCCAACGTTACCACTGATTACGTCTAGCTAGTGTCTCTTTCATGGGTCTAGATGTGGTGATGATCGTTGGACCTCAATACTCAGAAGATTACTCTGTGATTTGAATGACGGAGTGACGTACAGAGTGTTGAGGTCACAGATGGGGTTACCTTGTAACAACGTTAGCCCACAACCTGGTTGCAGTGTGCTCCAAATTTCCAATTGAGGCTGTTAGAATTCAAGTGATAGAACAAACTATTTCTAGTGCCCGCACCAGTTACTACATTACACTACAGGAACATAAGTAAAATATAAATTCTTATTTTTGGGAATTGCAATTTTGCCCATATATGTACAAAACAAACACTTGACTTAAAATAAATATGAGCACCATTTGTTATCTTGAGGTAATGAGAGAATTCAGTTGGGAGATAATGAGCCTAAAAAATAGTAGCTACCACATCCTCTCTGGGCCTCTGTACATTTGATGAATTCAATCTTTCACAATGGTATTGAAATGGTGGGACCAAAGAGATTCTCACGGACTCTTACTCTGAAATGGACTTTCATTCAGTGGCTTCCCGTGTCATTTCCTTGTGGGGTTAGAAGCTGACTTGCCTTTTAGCCAGTGAGTTCTATTTTATTGTATTTTCTTTTTTGAATTGTTGAAAAGGAACTACACTTGTGATTTGTAAATTCTTACTTTTATATATTCAGTTTATCGCACCCATTTTATTGTGTTTTATGAAAAGAGGAGTGGCACTGACAGTTTGGGCAGTATCATTTTAAACCAATTTTACTGTGAATATAAGACTTACCAAAGGAATTCTGCCTCAGAGACATGCTGCCTGGGAGCAAAAGAAAAGCTTTGTTGAAAGGCTGTTTGAAATGGAAATAACTGTAGAATAATGAGCATGGCAGAATATTTTTTATCTGTTTAATTTCTATTTTCTTTATTTACTTTTTACACACGTTATATTTCACAGAATTATATTAACATTATTCTGCACTGCACTTATTTGGGTCAAAGAAATCTTCCGCATGTGTTGTAGTCTCACTTTAGTTTGGTGATTTCTGTGTGACAGTGGCTTACATTGGGATGGATTGTTGTTTAAATGCATTTGTTCAGACGTTGCCTTAGGATTGTTTTTGTACAGTTCATTTTTTCATCTCAGTTTATTGTATGAATACTTTTGATTGAAGCCTAAGAACTCCTAAAACATTTCTCCTGTGATTTTAAAATGTACAGACTTGCAATATGCTTTTAGAAAGTAAAAAAAAAGTTTGTAGTATTTTGACAGTTGTCTTAATTTACAATATTACTTTTATTGCAAGTTTACTGTTTTGTCTGAAGGAACGTGTGTCCTGCCAGTCACAGCAGGATACATGTGAATGGTGGTGAAACTATGAATAACTGGGCCATTTGTTCTGCTGCTAATTTGAAGGACTGCAGTGAAACAATAGTAGCACAGATTATTTGAGAACTTGCGCACAGCAGAGGGCTCTCTTTCACCAAGGTAAACTGTAAAGCTACTGGTCAAAAATACAATGTACATGAATACAGTTTACTCAGTAACACTTACTGTATCATACTGTATCAGAAGTGGTGTGAATAGCTGCATCATCACCAACAGGTTAGACAAGTGTCAGCCTCAGCAGACTGATCATAAAAACTGAAGACTTTAGTGTTGAATGTGGTGATAAAAGAGGCTGTTAGCTGCTCAGGTTTCAGTGCTTGTTTGTGCAAGTATGAAAGCTTGTGGAGCTGACAGGCCAACAGTCAATACTAGACACATGTGATATGCGAGTCATGAGTGAACCGTTCGAAGCGAACGACTCTTTTTACTGACTCGGGAGTCACAAGTCCTCATCTCCATTAACTCGTTCACTGACTCGCCCCTCCTACCTGCTACTAGCTAGTGCGAACTGCAAAGACCAGGCGAGACTATGTGTCACTCACACTATTGCGCAACTCTTATATTAACTATTTGTGGAAATGTATCAAGGTGTTGCTCTGGATGCTGTTCTGATCAAAGATCTATAGTAATGACTTCCACACACAGTCATGGGAAAAGGAGCGGCTGTAAAACGGATCTTTTTTTTGCGTCACAAAACGCAAAATGGCTTGTTTCACTATCAGAATTTGATCCATTTGGTCCGATAACATTTGGGAAGTATGGAAGTATGATTAAATTATTTTATCCCATTCAAGTTAGCGGAGGGCTAAACCAGAAGCTAGCCGGCGGAAGTCTCTGGTGC
Organism: Siniperca chuatsi; assembly: GCF_020085105.1. Taxonomy (NCBI): domain Eukaryota; kingdom Metazoa; phylum Chordata; class Actinopteri; order Centrarchiformes; family Sinipercidae; genus Siniperca; species Siniperca chuatsi. The sequence continues at coordinate 3,112,711 of NC_058056.1, read as the reverse complement.
GCATGCTCTATGGGCGCTGGGGCCGGTGGGGGATTCTTGGTGACTTGAAAACCTCTCCGCTCATACAAACTCGAGTCAGTAAGAAGAGTCGAACCTCCCATCTGCTCCCTTAAAGGTGCAATGTGTAATTCCTGGCCACGTTCTCCAAACAAATAGGGGGCAGCCTTTCACCTTGTGCAAGAATTGCATGATTTACTAAAGTACAGTTAGAGCGTAATAAACCTTGCAATGTCCACAAAAATGTATAGTGAACTTTCCAAACTTCCAATCTTGCCTCATCTCATAACAGTAATGCCAAGTGGTTACGAGATGGTGAACCATTTTTATTGGTCGGTCTACTCCTTGGTCCATACAATCTCAATTTACAGTCGACAATTATAAAAACGTTTTTTAAAAACTACTAACTAACAGCAGGGCAAGAATACGCAAAATTCGACCAAACTGCTGAAACTCAGTTGGTCAAAATAACATTGCTATCTTATAATTCACGTGTGGTGTCGGCCTATATTATTAATTTATTAATATTAACACTACAATTACATTTCTGCTATTTTAAAAATTCTAGGTGGTATTTGCATTGTGCCTCCCTCTTGGGGCAGCTCTACTTTTTCGTCCTCTCGTGTTGGACTGAGGGCAGACTGGACGCTACGGTGACTCACAATTGCCTCTCGAGGCACAAGTGGAATCACAACACAGGATGGGCCGCGGCTAGCTGGTTAGCGTGCTCATTTCAGTAGAAATCTCTGCAACATAATACATAGACGTCTTCGACATAACGTCAGAACCGTTACTTCTTCACATTTTGTTGATTGTTAGTTAATTTTTAAAAAAAACTAAAATTCTGGCCATATCTTGCACATTGAACCTTTTATATCTGTGTATCATTTAAAACTTTTAAAGTCCCTGAAAACTTATTTTGTCAGCTAGCTTCTAACTATGAGTGATGGGATCCTTCATCAACACTATTTTCTGCCAAAGACAGAACAGTTTTGGTTCTTTCACAGTACAGATTCTGTATTTGGGGTTTTCTCTGCGCTCCTCTCACTGGATTGAAGTGGGCGGGACTTAGTTGCCAAAAGTTGATGTGTGTGCACCTATCAGGTTTTAGCAACATTTGAATCAGAATTTGATATCAGGTGGTGGGTTGTTTGGTCACTGTCAATCAAAGCTGATCAAATCACACCCACACAGTCCTGATGAAGCACATTAGCTGAGTGTTAAACTCTTAATAATACCTAGGGATGTTTTTAACTTCCATCGTTGCCCATCTAGTCATTAATACTGATTGTTATAGAGAAATACTTTTTGAAGCATATTTTTCAGGGCTTTAAATACTATTACGATACAATACCATAGTTTCAATACCCATACCAAAAGGATCTTTCTGATAACTTATTTTAACAAATATAAACACGTTTACTGGTCAGGGAGAGCCTGTGAAAAGAGTTGAAAACAATTGAACATCTCACTGAGCATCATTGGTCATGAAACGTGTTCATGAAGTTTACTATCCATATTCTTCTTTAAACTATATCCGTAAACTACATGAGTATCTACAGACGGTGCAATTAGAAGATGAAATCTTTGTGGTTTTAACAAAGGGATTCTTGACAACAGGTGCATGTAAGTGTGATTAGCACACAACTACTTTATGCAACTGACAAGCGCAAACAGAATATAGCCAACACAATACACTTCCCAATATCCATTGCTATTGACATGCCAAAAAAAAAGCTACACAAAGTTCACATTATGTAGGGAGTAGGGAGAAAACAAAACCAATTTGACTGAGCATCATCACGTCATCAAAATCTCAGTGCACTGCTGTACTGTCATATTATTGTCATTTTCTTTAAATTCAACAGTATTTTGTTCAGGTATTTGTTTAGGTATTGTGCATATGAAAATATATTTGTTTTTTACAATCTGTGGAGGGGGTGTGGCAAACTTGTCCAGTGGAAGGAAATTATGAAAAATCATGTGTCCTCTTGGACATCATGCATCAGTCGTTATACTGAGCAGCACATGATAGAAAGGTCTTCATGACAGTGAAGTTAACTGAAAGTGAAAACACTGACAACAGTGATGATGAATGTCAGCCAGAAAAACAAGGAACAGCAAGCTCTGAACCGTCTTATTTCAGTAGTGACAACTGAGCGGAGGATGTAGAGGATGGTGAGGATGGTGAGGATGAGCCACCTGATATGGCCTCACCCTGTTCTGGTCAGTCCTCACCAGAGTCGGACCAGTTTTATTATTTTTGGCAAACAACAAAACTGCCAGTTTTGCTTCATGCAGTAGATGATCAGCTTCATTAAAGCTGTACAATGACATTGGACGAATAGATCTCATGGATCATTGTGTCGCAATGTATCCCCATAAATATAAAAATGAACAGTGACACATGAGAGTATTCTTTCACTTTCTGGATGTGAATGCCTCTTAACAGCATTTATTTCTCTTCTTTTGTAAATGTATTTTGATGTAGTGAAAAGAAAAAGCAAAGTAAAGAATCCAAAAGAAACAGTGTCCTCACAGTTCAACATACTATGGGCCATGGTTGTGTGGTTGTTTTTTCTATGGCCCAGAGCAGTATGTGTTAAAAATATGTTAAGCATTAATAATAAACATATTTCATGTAGCCTTATTATTACATTACTTAAAATTGAACACACAAATGCATGCTGTTCACCAGAGTGGACACATCAGTAACACGTATGTAAATAAAGAGTAAAATATTATTTTTCATGCCTAAAGAACAGTGAACACACATAGAAAATAAATTCCTGACTCGGATAATAATTCATGCATGAAAGGATTAAAGACACCCAAGTCTTAAATGAGTCTTTCTGAAACCAGCAGACACTACGATTTCCTAAAGCTTTAACATTGGGTTCACAGCTGACAGAACTTCTACTGGTACGTACACAATGTCTGGTGACCAGAGTGAGTGTTTCTCTCGTTGATGTTGCATTTGCGGGTAGTCTTGTCGAGCAGGGAGCACATCAGTGACGACAGGGCAGCAGAGCTCACAGTGTGCCACAGAGAAACAGCTTGCACTCCTCGAGATACCGGCTGACCTGGACTCCCTTATCTCTCTCGTGATTAAGATTGATAAACAACGTTTGGAAAGAGAAAAGGAGAGGTCCAGACGTGGCGTGTCCCCTCTGTTCCACAAGATGCTTCTGGTCTTCAGCCAGTATCCCCTCTTCCCCTTCCTTCCCCCTTAATGGACTTTGATCTTGCCAAAAGACCTGGAGCCTGGATTTCCTTCCCCTGTCCAAACCTTTGGAGGCAAGCGGTTTGGACGGACAACTTCTCTGCAGGGTAACTCACCACACTCAACCTGTTCAGACTGTTTTTTCGGACAGTCACAGCTTCCATCTGTTTCAATCCCCTCAACACCCACTCATCCTAGGATTTCCCTGGTTAACCCATCATAACCCCCCACATAGACTGGTCTGCTGAGAGGGTAACTGCTTGGAGGGAGGAGTGTTTGTTTTCCACCTAACTCTAAACTGGTCTCGCCTCCTCCAACTGCAGTTTTTCCCTCTCCTCCAGCAGCCTCTGAGTCGTCGGACTCAGATTTTCCTGATCTCTCTCTAATGTGCCTTCCTGCTACCTTGATCTGAAAAAGGTTTTTAACAAGACCAAGACTACCTCGCTGAGGAATGCCTATTACCTGGTTAGAATAAGGGAGGGGATGAATGGAAAACTGCCTTTAACACACCCAGGGGGCATTACGAATACCTTGTAATGCTTTTTGGACTCACAAATGCTCCAGATGTCTTTCAGGCTCTCGCGAAGAGACCCACACTCAGCACGTCAGCCTTGTTCTCCAGCGCCTCCTCGACCACCAGCTCTTTGTTAAAGCTGAAAATTGTGAGTTTCACGTCTCCAGTGTTTCATTCCTAGGCTTCACGGTGTTTTCATTTAGATTTTTCCCTGTCCTACCACCCTGGGTCTAAGAATGTAAAGCCTGATGCTCTCTCCCACTTTTTTGACTCTTCCTCTAATTCTCCCTCCTTTTTGTATTGTGGGGGCTGTCACCTGGGACACTGAGGAGACATACAGACAGTCTGTGCCAAGCGTGTCTGTGCAGGATGACTGTCTCCCAAACTGGCTTGTTGGTTTGTTACCTCTTCTCTCCGCTCTCAGGTGATCCATTGTGCTCACACTTCTCTCCTTTCCTGTCATTCCGGCGTTGCTCGTCATCAAGCAGCGTTTCTGGTGGCAGTCCATGGAAAAAGAGGTGGGGGAGTACATCGCTGCCTGCCCGGTCTGTGCCCAGAACAAGGTTTCTCGCCCCCCCTTATTCCGGTCTCCTTCGGCCTCTTCCTGTTCCATCTCCACCCTGGTACGACATATCCATGAACTTTGTTACTGGCCTGCCTCCTTCCGAAGGTAATACCACCATACTAACTGTTGTTCTCTAAGTTGGTGCACCTCTACCCAAGTGTCAACTTGGGTAGAGGTGCACACTTCCATACTCTTCTACTGGTCTCTCCCCCTTTCAGTGCGCTTATGGTTATCAGCCACCACTGTTTCCTGCTCTCGAGGAGAGGTTAGTGTCCCTTTGGCTTGGGCCCTGGTTCACCGCTGCTGTCGCACCTGGACTCTGGCCTGGCAGATGCTCCTCAGAAGTTCAGCTCGCTACAAGAAGGTGGTGGATTGTTGACAGACTCCCACTCCCTCCTACCAGGTTGGCCAGAGAGTGTGGTTGCCCACCCAGGATCTCCCTTTCCAGGTGGAGTCTCATAAGTTGGCTCCCCGCTTTGTGGGTCCCTTTCCTGTGTCTAAGGTCAGTCCTGTGGCTGTAAGACTCAAATTCCCCAGATCCATGAGGACACATCCTACCTTTCATGTGGCTCGGGTTAAGCCCGTCGAGGAAAGCCTTCTGGTCCCTGCCTCCAAACCCCCTCCAACCCCCGGTTCATTGATGGAGGTCCGGTTTATACTCTCAGACGACTCAAGCCGCAGACGCCAGTACCTAGTGGATTGGGAGGGGTACGGTCCTGAGGAGAGATCTTGAGGTGTCTGCTAATAACATCATGATATCGATCTCATCCAAGACTTCCACCAGCATCATCCTGACAAACCAGTCAGGTTTGAGAGGGGTACTGTGACATCCCAGGCCTCTGTCTAAGTTATGTTTTTTTCAGTTATTATTTCTTATTTTTTTGGTATACTCACCTCTGTCTCTGATTTCAGATGCTTCCTGCCCTTGTGTGTCTCCCACCTGTCCCTCATTACTCTTCCTCCCTTGTGTATTTAGTCTGTGTACTCCCTTTGTCTGTTGCCAGTTCATCTTTACATTTCCTAATGAGCGTTCTAGCATTATTTCTACCAGTGTTTCTAGTGAGTTTTTGACCCTTTCTTCTGTGTACTTTGATTTTTGCCTCAGCCTAGCATTTTTGAATACCTCTGCCTTATTGGACTGCCTACTTGTGTACCAAACCCTGCTTGTTAAGTAAAATACTTTTTTTTATACCACCTGTTCTGAGTTTTGAGTCTTGCGTTTGAGTCCTTTGTCTGGTTGCCTCAGCGTAATCATATGTCCTTTTGTTATGTCTGGATATGTTTGTTTTTCTTTCTATCTGCTGTACTCAGGTCTCTCTTGCAAAAGAGATCTTGATCTCAATGATATTACTTGATTAAATAAAAGGTGGTATATAAATGTGGGAATATCTTGTGGAGGAATGGTGTTCATCCTTCCAATAGAGTTCCACAGACATGGCAAGGAGCATTTAAGCTGTTCTGCTGGCTCGTGGTGGCCTGACTTCATACTAAGACACTAAATGTTGTTTTTTCCTTTAATTTGTCACCCATCTGTATCTTAACAACTATCAAAATAACTATGACATTTGGTATGGCTATAGAATGAATCCTATTTATTTTTGGGATTCCCTTTTCTCTTTTCCAGCACAGTTATCAGGTCAAATTTCCTTCTTACAAACAATGTCTTCTAACTTCTGGAGGATGTGCATGAATTCTGCTGTAGATATTCAATATGCCAAAATCCTAATATTTGTTGGTGAGTTCCTGACCTTTTATCTAGTACCACTGTTAGTCCAAAATGTCAAATTGTACAAAAGAAATATAACAATACACAGATAACCATAAAATGTACTGACCAGAAGGACATCATTTCCACTGGGTACAGGGAGCACATGTCTCCGTCACTTTTTAAAAACCCATTATTGTGATTTTTGGTGGTTAAAACTATAATTCAGTCTTAAATTCTTTTGTGTGTGTGTGTGTGTGTGTGTGTATGTGTGTGAACCCAAAAAATTAAGGAGTGTTATTTAGAGGTAAAAATCCTTTAACCAAAATACATCATGGCCTCATAATTTGCATGACAAATTCCTGAGGCATTAAACATTTTGAAAGAAACATGACAACTGAATACCCTTCCATCTCTTATCTATACCTCCTAATCTTTTGCGGGTTTGTGTTAGCCTAACGTTCTTTGGACTGTGAGAGGAAACCACAGAACTCAGAGGGAACACACAGGGGAAGAACCTGTGTTTAGAGAACATGCAAACTCTATGCAGAAGGGCCCCCAGATGGCTGGATTCAAACCTACTATCACCATGCCCCATACTGTATAACTGAATTTATTTTCACTACAGGACAAGGATTGCTACACTAGTCTGCCGACTTCTGAATGTTTGGGATAAGTAACTGGTCTCATTGATCATTTTTGAAAAATTCACAAAAAAGCTTGGGAAATTTTGGCATATATTGATTGATTAACTTTATTATGCCAAAAGGGAAACTAATTTGATGTGGGCACAAAAAAACAACCATACACACAAACACCAAAAAACATAATCCTCACATGACACCCAATACCGGCGACAGCCCACATGATACCACAGCACACAGGCAGAAGAACACAACACAGCAACAAACAGCTGTAATACTGCAGCCCTTACCAGTAGATAGCACATTAGACCTAATGTTTGCATAAGTGCAAACAATCCAGCAATAAATAGTACGCAATACTACACAGCACCAGTTGTAGTGCTAATACATTTGAATTGTTGAAGTGAAACAATGCATGTACAGTACATTTTTATGTAGATATGGTATATGTGAAATATTGTGAAAATAAGTCTCTGTTTGAATCTTTGTAAAAAAACAAGCTGAAACTTCAAATCAAAAGAATATCTGGAAAAAATGCAGCAATTAGACAGTTGGCAACAGATGGCTTTGGCTATTCATTCCAATTACTTGCAACCCTAGCATCTGTATATTCACAAAAAAATATATTATTATCTTTTCTAATTTCATGCTCAGTTTAATAAACATCTTTAAACAGACCATTTAAGAAGACACAATTGGTTGAGGATACGTTGAGAGTATTGCTTTGATTTGTGGGTAAATTGAGAAACAAATGAGGTGAAACAATTTTCTCCCAAAAGCACTTATCATTATCAGCAGCTACAGTACATCAGGTTATTGATATTAACATCATTCACGTCATTTCCACTGGAGGTTTGGCGAAGGGCTGGATTCACTTGAATGCGAGTCTGCAGTTTCCATAGCGATGCAGTGGTTTTTATAGATCCCAGTACTCCAGCAACAGTTTGACGTTCTGTGGTAACACACACACACACACCCACACACACACACACACACACACACAGAAAGCTCCTGGATGATAGGTTGGACTGAATTTGAACCCACCACCCTGTTATGATGGTACAACACAGACATCAGCAGCTTCATCTGGAGGAAGAGAAACTGGATTTGTCACCACCTTTTGATTGACTTAGGCAGCACTCCTGTACTATTCTAATGTAAGTTATAAATAAAACAGATCTCAGAGCTAAGAGCTGTTTCTATAGGAACAACTGTTGACCTGAGAAGCTTTGCCTTTTCACTCACTGTTTATCCTCCAAAACAGACATAACTGCCCACCAGATATATTTAGTTCCATTTCTGTTGTGTCTATCTGCAGTCCTGCTCCTGTTTTGTGATTTTTTTTAAAATGTATCTTCTCTGGTCTTTATTTGCATCCTGTAACATTCAAGTATGTCTGTAGAGCAGAACTCCATCGATTTTACACATCAAAGTGTGTTTACAGGTGTTGGGGAGTACTACTGCATATGGGAAAAAAAGTTGTATACAGCCTTTTGTGGGTACAGAGGGAGCTGTGTGAAGTCTGATAAATGTCCTCAAGTGATGTCACTTGAGTCAGCATCAGTTTGGGCTGAAAACTACAAGTTTTAAAATGAAAAAAACGGAGTTAGAAAAAAAGTGATCTTACCAGACCTGCATACTGAATCAGAACTAGTTCGTACAATGTGTTGTCTGACCACGTCGGAAATCAAAAGTGCTTATTGTTGTTCCAAACTGCTACACTCAAATGCGGGGTGGAAAGCTGGCCGATAGAGAGGGTGGAGACGTGGTACTGTTTCAATATGGGCATAACGTTGCACATTTTCAGACAGTCTGTTCTTGCACTCAGTTCTTCACATGAAAAGTGACATAAATAGGTGTATCAAAAATGAAAAAAGAGAGCTTGAGAGAGAATTTTAAACCTTGGCTCCTTTCCCACCTCCTCACAGCTGGCCAATCACCGTGTGAAGTGGGTGTGAATGTCAGATCATCGGTTTCAGATTTCAGGTTTCCCTAATCCGACCATAATCCGACAAGCACTTCTGACGGAGTATACTGGCACCTTTAGGCTACGTAGATGGAGAATGTTTTTCCATACAGCCAATTAAATCACTTAATTTAAACCATATTTGCATAAAGCAGTAATGTCAGCGTTCTGTCGAAGGTAGTCAGTCACACAGCCAGACAGCAAGAGCCACAGACTTTGAACGACAGCCCATGTGAGCGTCACTTTGCACGGCTAGATAGCTAAGTATCTGCTCAGCTGCAGCAAATGAAACCTTACCTGCAAATGTCATTTCTGTCCAGTCTGTCCATGGCTTGTAAACTACAGCACAGGTTTGTTTACTTTGAGCTGAAAGGGAAAAAGTTATTTCAGTTGTATCTCAGTTTAAATGGAGGATATTTTGGTGAATGAAATAACTCATTTGTTCAACGCACTTACTCAGTGACTGTCAAATGGTAGTATGTTATTCAAATCTGTATGTCGTCAGCATAAGTACGGTTACATATTTAGTTGTTTTCCATAATCTGAGCCATTGGCAGCATGTCTAATAAACTCAATGCTGACAGTGTGTGGGAATGAAGCCTTTTCTTTCATGGTATTCTAGCATAGAAAATTTCCACACATTGCACAGAGAGGGGGAGGAACTGGGAGTTAGTAGAGGCCAGTACACGATTTTTGCCCCTGGGCAATATATATATATATTGGTGCGTGAGTTTGAGTTCCTGTTTCTTAAAACACCATTATGACATTTTTACATCACATTTGTTTGTGCTTTTGTCCAAAGTGATTTTAGATCCATCAGAACAAGAGCTAGCTAGAACAACTAAATGTGTGTTTAGTGCTAAGTGCAAATGCTTAATAATGTTTAAGACATGAGTGCTGAGGTGTAGTCTGAAAAAGTGTTTTTCAGCTTGTGGTGGAAAATAAGCAGTCACTCTGCTGCCCTGACTTCAGTAGAAAGTCCACTCCACCACTGAACAGATAAGAGACTTAACCAAGATCAGTGGCCACAAGGTCCTCAGACTGACGGGGCAGACTATGTATTGATCCTACTAACAAGTATTGTGTGTGTATCCAAAACCTGATATACGTTATTCCTCTGTGCCATAGAGCTCCATTGTTGTCCAACAACTATTAAAAACACACAAATGAGCCACACTGTTGCACTGGGTGACATGTTCCTTCATTACCATGAATACACACACTGTAGTTTATTCTGACTCAGTCCCACACACACAGTCCTGCTGCCAGAACTACTCACCAGAGCACCAAATGTGGATTAATGAAAATAGTCCCCAACAAATGCACTGTTTCCTCCTGTTTCAGTAACGTTTGTTAAAAACTGCAGTGGCCAGCTGTTTTAGGAAATTACTGAGCTTCGTTTTTAAAGATTTATGTCGTCAGTAGGAACCAATGGTCTTGGAGCTGAGAGCCACAAACAGGGTAAATATAGAATAACTCCAGACTCATCCTACTGATTTTTTACTACATTGCATTCATATGGCAGACACTTTTGTCTTGAGTGTCTTTTGGGGCAATTTGGGGTTCAGTGTCTTGCTCAAGGACACTTAAGATGGAAAAAGAAGAAGATGATCAAGGAATGGGACCACCAACCCCACAATTAATGGCTAACCTGCTCCACAACCTGAGCTTCCAACAATGTTTGAGGCATTAAAAACATTGCATATGAGAGAAGTGGTACAAACCTTTGGAGGTGAAAGGTTCGTACCACTCTGAGTGCTCTCAGAAATAAAATTTATGGAAGTCAGAAAATCAAACCTTTATGACACACAACTAGCAAACTTGGACATGATGAAAAGGAGAATGTGAATTTAACAATTTTAGCACCTTGTAGTAAAAATCAGGCTACCCATGGATCCATCCCTGAGAACATCATGTCCCCCCTCTGAGCTGATCTTAGCTGCCAGAGGAGCTGTACAAATCAGTTCTGGCTATTTATAACATCTTGACATTGAGAATGTGGGCTGATCTGAATCCAGCTGCTCAGAATGAGGCCCAAGAGGTGCCTGTCTGTGGCAAACAGATAAAACGTAACAGCTCTGCCATCCCGCAGGATTACACTATTAGAAACCATATCATACCTACTGTCCTGTTCAGAATGGCCTCAGCACACTGTAAACCTGGTTTCAAATACAAGTCATCTGATTTGCATTCAAGCAGGAATTACTCTTCACTTGATCCCAATTATTTTTCTTTGCTTTACAGTCTAATTTTAATATAATGTAAGTGCCTTGTGAGTTCAGTAGCTACCAGATTATGGAGGCCAATACTTTTATTTTTAGTGCTACCAATAAAATGAAAATAAACATTTGCTGGCTGGAGTTGAAAAAAATGCTGAGATTTCAATCTGATTTCATATCAATCTAACTAGAACATTGTGAGTTGTTTTTTTTCTGTTGTCAGACAAAATAAGCAATTTGAAGACATAAGTTTGGGCTCTGGGAATGTATGATTAGTCATGATTTATGTGCTTTTCTTTAGACCTGTTGTTCCCAAACTTTTTCAGTTATGCCCCTTGTTCAAAAATAAGTTTGAAAGTTATTGAAATAACATTATAAAAAACATGAACTTCATGTTTCTCAATTGAACGTGACTACAGCCATGCTAGTGATGAATACTGTAGCAAATGTCACATTAATCCATCCAATAGTTGATGAGATATTTCAGTCTGGACCAAAGTGGTGGACCTACCAACAGAACGACCGATAGACATGACAAGCACTTGGCGACAGTGGCAAGGAAAAACTTCCTTTTAACAGGCAGAAACCTCGAGCAGAACCAGACTCTGCCGCTGCCGGTTGGGTTGAGAGAGAGAGCGAGAGAGCGAGCAGGAGGAAAGAGAGCACAGTGCAAAGTCTACATAGAATTTTAAAATAATAATAATGTAATGGTAGTGGTAATATTAATAAAATAATAATAGTAATAATAATGATAGGAATAATAATGAGAAAGACTAATAATAATAATTGTAGTAGCGGGTGTCGAGCAGGAACACGGGGGTAATTCCGGGGGCAGCTCCTGCTGAAAGCAACAGAAGGAGAGAGAACAGAGACGAGAAAGCACAGAACTACGGGAGAGGGAAGATGTCGAGTTAGTGACATGCATTAATGGGATAAGAATGCATACAGGAGGAGAGGGAGAGGAGGAGAGAGGAAAGAGGTGCATCATGGGAAGTCTCCCGGCAGCCTAGACCTATAGCAGCATAACTAAGGGATGGTTCAGGACTCACCCGAGCCAGCCCTAACTATAAGCTTTATCAAAGAGGAAAGTCTTAAGCCTACTCTTAAATCTGGAGATGGTGTCTGCCTCCCGAACATGACATTTTGCATTCTGAATAAATCTTTCTAACCTGAATCTTGATAACCTTGCTATCATCAGAGTACTCTTACTTTTTTTTTTATCATTCCCACATCAATCAGATTGTTGGACCTTTTTCACAGCAGACACTTTGACTTGTCATAGCAGAGAAGCACAGGTGGAACCAACAACATTAATGATGGCTCCGTTCTATTCAAGTGCCCAGTGAACCATGACAGTGTGACAGTGAGACAGCATGAACAACACCAGGACTCTGAAACTGGAGCAGCTAAATGGAATTCAGACATCATTCATTGTATTATTTACATCTGCACTTTTCCTACATGTCATATGTCAAAATGTCTGACATGAAAAAAAGCACATCGTCTGCATTTCTACAAAGCTTTTCTACCTTAGCGGACAAAGAGCTTTCCTGAGCTATGGCCACCCAGGTTTTAAGCTATATCCAGTTCATGAAATAATGTTAATAGCTTTCTAGCTGAATGGCCATTCATCATTTTGGTGAATGAATGCCTTTTAAAGGGTTTGAATAGACTTGGTTATTCGTGTTTGTCCTCGCCATCGATCGCTTTCTTTTTCTGACTGTAATCCTTCCTCTTAATGCCGAGTTTCTTTTTTTATCTGGAGCATTAGAAACTTTTCTTGGATGCTTCTTAGGTTTTCCTGCCATAGGCTCCACTGTACTCCTAGTTGCTGTAGCCTACTCCGTTGCAACGGTTGCTCCAGAGCCATGTAGAGAGAGCTGCGTCATCTCGGTTCAGTTTCAATTCAAGTGGTGTTATTTGCATGACTGTATACAATACAACGTTGCCAAAGCATATTAACACAAACTATACAATCATAATTAACAAATAAACAAAATAAACAACAACCCATTTTCAATAATAAACATTCTCTCCAATGGACCTTTTTTTTATAGCAATGGCGGATCGTGGAGCTCTCTACATCACACTTTCTCAACCACTGAGCCAGGGCCCGTGGTCCGTGTGCACCCTCTAGTGGCCGTAAAATGTTTTCAAGTTGAAGCTAGTGGGCAGCTCACATCATCGATTTGAGACGCTCAATTTGTTGACAGGTAAGCTAACCAGTAGGCTATGGTGTGGCGAATGTCCGATCCGTACTGGCTGCCCAATCCGTTCTGCCCATGCGCCAAATAGGTCCTGGCAGTCATAGAAGGTTTCCGCAAATGTGCCTGTTCAAAATGACTCGTCCTACTCACACTCAAGATAACAAAATGGTTTTTATTCATTGGAAATGTAATAGTTCGGTCCGTGTATCATCGGATACTCCATACTTCATTTGTTATTAAAACCAAAAAAAACGTAATTCTGTTTTGTTTTAATTGTGTTCATTCAATACAATTCATTCAATATATGAAAAATACATGTTCCAGATAGTATGTCATTATGAACGTTGTTGTAAAACGTTTAGTTTTAGTATTTTGAACAGGCACATTTGCAGCAACCTTCTTTGACTACCAGGGCCGATATATTATATATTAGATTATTAGAATACATTAGCCAAAATCCTTTGTATTATTATTATTATAATTTATGTTTTAATGGGCCCTGGCCCGTTACAAGTATGAATAGGTGGGCCTTGAAGTAGAAAAGGTTGAGAACCCCTGCTCTACATGGCTCTGGGTTGCTCCCCGCTTCCACTCTGGCAAACCAATCATTGCTAGTTGGCGTAAAATGCATCACTACCGGTGCGCCAGCGTGGGAATGTCGCCACAGACACCAGATTTAAAACTCCGGTGTACTGCGAAATACAGAGAGATTTCCCTGCCGGTGATAGGCTTAAACAGCATTGCTTGAATGTAACGGACGTTCATTTATATGTAAAAGTCCCACAATCCAGCTTTAAGGTGCTTCTGATGACTTATAAAATTGTAAATGGGCTCGCCCCTTCTTATCTCTCTGATCTCATTAAACTTTATTTCCCATCCCCTGCTCTCCGCTCTCAGAAAACTGGGCTCCTGTCTGTCCGCAGAGTTAAAAAAGTCAGCTGACTGCAGGGCCTTTTCCTATCGTGCCCCTTTTCTCTGGAATAATCTTTCTGCTGGCATCAGACAGTCTGACTCTGTTGAGGCCTTTAATCTAAGCTGAGACTCGTCTTTTTGCTTTAACTTTCAATTAGTACTTATCTTTCGATACTTCAGGCCTTATACCTGTTACCACTTTACTTCCAGCGGGTCGGTCTCAGTCTCAATGAATCTATTCACATTAGTAGTTAGAGTCCGTGTTTATCCTGCCTACTAACTAACAGACTGCAAACTTTTTGATATCGACTGCATTTCTCTAACGCTCTGCTGTTTTTGTTTCTGTGCCCTAAAAGCCGCCAAGCTTTTAGTGCGCCCCCCCCCATCCCCTTCTCTCTCATTAGCCTTCTCCTCTCTTGCACTCAGGCTTATTTGTGCTGGACCATCGGTCTTCCTGGGACCTCTCTCTCTCCTGGTAGTTGGTACCTCATCCAGTCGTTGATCTGGATCTTCGTCCCCCAGGAGTTTCAGCCTCTCCCATTCTCTCCCTCACTCCCTAGTTTGCATGTTATCATGGCTCTCTCTCCCTCTGTGTGAATGCTGTTGTCCCCTTCTGTGTTTGTGTTGCCTGCCCTCTTTCCAGGTCTCTATGGTGGAGAGGAGGTGGTGTGGACACCTGAAGCTTCTCACTTGTCCTCCTGGATCCATCCTCTTCACTTATGTTATGTGCCCCCCCCCCAAAACCTAACACTGCAGCAGTGGATGGCTGCCCACCATTGAGTCTGGTTCTGTCCAAGGTTTCTGCCTCTTAAAGGAAGTTTTTCCTTGCCACTGTTGCCAAGTGCTTTCTCATGGTGGGATTTGTTGGGTCTCTGTGAATAATATTATAAAGAGTACGGTCTAGACCTGCTCTATAGGAAAAGCGCAATGGGATAACTTCTGTTATGAATTGACGCTCTATGAATAAAATTGAATTGAATTATGTTTTACAATCTACTTTTTGTCATCATAATTGTATATACTATGATTTTCTGTTGTGAATCCATTCTGTACACACAGCATCTACTGCATGTCTGTCCGTCCTGGGATCCCTCGTGTTTTTCTTCCATTTTGTCCCCTGTTAAAAGTATATTTTGGGGGGAGTTTATTTGAATCAAGGGTCAAAGGACAGAGGGTATGCTGTACAGATTGTAAAACCCCTTGAGGCAAATTGTGATTTGTGATATTGGGCTATATAAATAAAGTTGACTTGACCTGACTTAATAGGCATTATAAACTATTTTCTGACATTTTATAGACTAAACCAATATTCGATTCATTGAAAAATAATCTTCTTTAGACTATTCTACAGTTCTGTTATAAAACATTAGTAGGTAAAATTGTGGCGTCTTTTCAAATGCATATCTGAGGGATAAAATGTGTAGTGTTAAAGCACTTAAGTCTGTATGGTCGCAGTGAGAGCATACTTCACCAAACATCTCCGCTGCATCTCAAGGCATGGCGGGGGGCTCCATCGTCGCAGGAGCAGGGGGGGCTTGGCGGTTGTTGTGAATGAGGGCCAGCATGACGTCAGGAAGCCAATGTCAACAATGCAGCTACTAGAGGAGAAAAGGCGCACACACACTCACACAGGATACCCGTCTACCACACACCAAGCGATGCCTACGGTCCATTAAAAGCAGCGGTTCTGGCTGTCGGAGGGCTGAGGAGATAAAACACAATGTAGACACATTCTTATTGCTGAGGAACTGAACGCAGACGAGCAGAAAAAACAGGTATGTCGGTCCTGCTTTACAAGGATAATAAGCAACCGTTGGGCTTTACTACGCTTGAATAAACCAGGCTATGGGAGCCCCTTGTCAGCCTTGGATTTGCTTCTACTAATCCGTCTGCTCGCACTGGCTTCCCTCGCTTGTTTGTGCTGTAGTCATACTGCTGTTGCTGTGTGTACTTGCTTTAACCACGTTGTCTGTTACTTATTATTCCTGAGCTATGTGCTTAACTGTTACCTGATGTGGTTTTAACACCGTGGTGGTGTTCACGCAGGTTAGCTGCAATGCTGTGGTCGGCGGCATTTTTTAGCTAACAGTAGATGTTGTGCCTAAATGTGTTTAGTTCAAAAACGTGTTTGTCTTAGCCTCGATATTACGCCGTAACGTTACAGCCCTAACAAAGTGGTTGTGGACTGTTTCGCTAAGCTGTTTGTTTTGCCTACGCTAACTTTACACACATAACACTATAGCCTACTACACAACACTAACACCAGACCACATCATTTCAAAGAATTAATATTGGTAGTAGCCGATTGAAAGTAAACTCTGCTTATGGTGCCTTGTGTCAGTAAACGACCAGCCCTGTTTGTGGTGTTATTATGACAGTCCACACGCGTCCGGTAATTTTACAAGGAAGTTGTCGGTCTTTATATTAGTTGCTTGTCATTTATTAGCTAACCACATCCAACTTCTATAATAAATTACCCAACACATATCTATTGAAGACTAAACGGGGGCACATGTTTTGCACGAGACGAATGCTGCCACAACCGGCGCTCGCGCTCCTGTCATGTTGGGGGAGGAAGGGGCTGCAGAGGGACAAAGGACCCAGCCCCCACCCCTTATTCCCGCCCTCAGCCGTTGAACAGTCGGCTCAGTAAACACCCACATCGGAATAAAGCAACCTTTATCTTGGTGTATTTTAATAGTTCAAAGCTGCATTCCGCTATGACTGTGACAATTTATGTGTCAAAATTAGCTATGCCACTGCCCTTCAACTACATGACAATTCGCGACCTTAAAGGACTAAAATAAATGACTGATTACCCTTATAAATGTGTTACCTAGAAATATTTTGATATTCAGCTAACACTCAAACCCCCAATGTACCCTCAATTAAGATAATATATTATGAGTGGAGTTAGTGGCCTTTTGTATGACTTTAAGCCATTGTGAACATGCCTTGTTGTGAACAGATTAGCTCTTTGTTATCCTTCCCACAAAGCCAGTCTCTCCCCTCTGCCACCTTCTATCTCTCCCCTAATGGGAAACCAGCAACGTCAGACTATTTGCAGCACTTGGTTGCAATAGTCTGTCCTCCACTCTCTTTCTCATGGTTTACATACAGTGGAGCTGAATGGAGCAGATGAGAGGTGACCGAGGCCAATGAAATATTTAACACCAGCACTTCTGCTGCAGACAGTTGTCTTGAGCAATGACTACTGAGATATTTCTCCTGCTTTGCTGTAAATATTGCCTACTTATTTGTCATAGTTATATTTTCTTAACATAAAGGGATCATTCACTGAAAATACAGAAAGATTAAAGGGACACTCCACTGGTTTTACACATCAAGGTCAGTGTACTTCCCACGGACCATCTTGTGAAAGCAGTTATATAATGTCTTCTGTGGAGCTTCGTCAAGTCTGAGAAAATAGCCCCAACGATGTCATCAGGGTTATCTCAGATTGGGCTTGGAGACTATACATCACAGAGAATCTGTGTTACAAACTAGGCGCATGGACTTTAAAAACATTCACCTGGCTGGGAGGGTCAGACAAAATATGTTACTGAGTTGCATTATGGAAAGTGTATGATACAGCATTTTGGATCCATACTATGGACTTAAAGTCCAAAAGGCTTGGTCCCTGCTGCACAGATTTTGACCATATTTTTTCAAGTCTGTCTCTTGTAAATCCACTAACTATATAGAAGTGCAATACTAAACTGCTGGAATGCCCCTTCTGTAAGGCAAACCAGTGTAAACATGGGTACAAAATAAACACCTTCACAGTACCTCCCTGTCATTCTTGATAATGCCACTGGATTGCACCAAAGTAAGAACAGCATATAGTGGCTTTAAATTGATAATTATAATTCAATATTAATAATTATGAGATATTGTTTGTACTTAGTTGACTGTTTGGCTTGAAGGTGGCTTTAGAGGCAAGCTTGCAGAGTTCAACCTCCGTAGAGCATGATTGTGCATGGCAATCGGCCCGTTTCATTTTTTTGTCCATTTTTTGTTTCTGTTCCTGTTCGTGTCAGGAACAGTCAGAGAGTCACCAGAATCATTAGGAATCATGCTGAAGACTATGAGTATATCTGTGCATATACATTTTCATATCCCTATTGTTCAAGTGGAATTTGTGGCCAGATGGTTCAAGGTAAAAGACCATGGGGCCATTAGAAATCCTCCTCTGGGGACTACGAGTATCTGTACCAAGTTTCATGGTAACTGGTCAGTAGTTGTTGAAATATCTTGCTCTGGAGCTAAGTGTTGGATGGACGGGCAGACTGGGGTGCAGAAAGGAAGATGTTTACGTATAGAACCCAGAAAAGAAATGTTTCTCCAAGAATCTACTCAAGTTCAGAAATAAGAAGTAAATACTTTACAATAATTTGGGGTGTGATGTTATTGATTACATTTGGTTTTAGGTTGATTTAATTAAGGTGACTATAGTATGTTTTTAGACAGGAAAAACAGTGAGAGTAGAAGATGCATGTATTGATGTGTTTGGTGTGGGCAGAGCATGTAGTGCCATTTATGTCATTATGTGTGTGTGTGTCTGTATACAATCTGTCTATGGACTAGTATTGCTGAATGGAAGGACTGTCGGTGGTTTGCATCCTGTGAGGAGTGTGAAATGTGTTTGCTGTGGTCTGTGCAGAGGCATTCAGTCCCGAAAATAACTTCTTCTCAATCTACTGTTCTCATGTAACACATTAAGAGGTAACCGGCTTTAACTCATTTATGAAATTAATCAAGTCTGGTCTGTTGGTGAACTTAGACATTAAAGGAGTAGTACATAAACATCAAAGTCCTGAGTCTGTTAAAGGAGCAGTGTGTAGGAATTAGTGGCAACTAGCAGTGCAATTGCAGTTTGCAAGCAACTAAATCCCGCTCGCCTCGCCCTCCCGTTCCAAGCGTGTAGGAGAAACTGCGGTGGCCGCGAAACTCGCAAAAAACATGAAAGACCCTATCTAGAGACAGTGTTTGGTGTGTCCTTTCTGGGCTACTGTAGCAACCTGGCGGCCTCTGTGGAAGGGGACCAGCTCCTTCTGTAGATATAAAGGGCTTATTCTAAGGTAATGAAAACACAACAATTCATTATACACTAATGAAAACATACATATGAATATTATTGCCATATTCTGCAAATAGAGCCCCCTGAATCTTAAACACTGAACCTGTAAGTAATAACAGACCATTGGTATTGCTTAAATTAGAGCTGCAGATAATTATTTTATTGATTAATCAATGATTGTCTAGTATATAGCATAAGATGTCAGAAAGCAGTGAAAAATGTCCATCGGTTTCCCCTAGGTCAAGGTTACATATTCAAATGTCTGACAGTCCAAAACCCAAAGATATTCAGTTTACTGTGATATAAAACAAGTCCTCACATTTGAGAAACAGCAAATATTTGGTATTTTGATAAAAAAAAATCATCGATATTCAGAATTGTTGTTTACTTTTCTCATTGACTAATCGATGATTTGACTGATAATTTTAGTTATAGCTTCAATTAAGATGTAATATTTTATGTACTTTTAGTAATAAACAAAAATAAAATATCAGTAATTTGTGGACCTATACTATGAAGAACCATGTTTCATCAGCTGTGTGGTGATTTCCACATCACTGGGAATTAAGTCGTATTTTGCACACAAAGCAGTATTTTGCCAAGTCATTTTAGCTAAGCATGTTCATTTTAATTTTACTAGTCCATCTTTGTGTATTTTGTATGAATTTTACCAATCACAAACCTGCCACACATTCTATGAAATTAGCTTTAGTTTGCCACATTTCCTCTACAGATGGGATTTTAGAGATATGAAGGATTCAGGAGATGTGCACTATGACACTATATAGACATTTTGAGTCGTGACAGTAAATGCACAAGTATAACAAATAATAATGGTGGCTCCCTCCCATGTCAGAGTGCTGAAAGTCCTGTGATTTTCTTGTTGTGATGAGTCATACTGTCTGTAAGGAATATGGTCCCCTGAAAAAAGAATAATAATAAAATATAATTATTATTATTTGTATCTCTAATTCAGAATATGACATATCTTTAATAATAATAATCTTTAAGTAAATTTAATGATTATTCCCACACTGATATATTTTATTTGTCAACCTAAACTACAACTACAATTGAAACAAAAATTACAATGTCACAATACAATTTCAGATACAGGCTGGACGATTTTTTATCTGCCATGTTGAAGTCAAGTCAAGTTGAAGTGAAGTTGTATACTCTTTTAGAGTGATTACTTGTGAATTCAGGGCGAGATGATGTTTTTCATAGAGGGGCAGGGATTATAAAGCAAAAGTAGTGATCCAAACAGACTTAGAAGATGTAGAAAATATTATATTTAGAGGTCACTCACTCCTGGTGTGGGTTTACAGTTTTTTACAATTGCTAACTCACATTTCTCTATGCAGTTCTCTTTACCGACATGCAGCTCAGCACAACAGTTCATCTCACATCCAAAATGCACTAATGCAATCAAAACACTTCATAGACATCTCACTGACAACATTTGTCTGCCGATAGTAACACTTTGTCACATTATATATTGACCATAAAAATCACTAACAACGGGTAGCATTACAATTAGTGTCACTATTGTCTTTGTAAAAGTATCTTTATGAAGTTTTATAACTAGATTAGGGAACAGAGACCACGCCTTGAACACATCCCATTTCTGCGCACAATTATTTAACAGGGTAAAAGTTGATAAATCAATTTAGCTACAATTAAAGCCCTTAAAAAGTATTAAAAAGTCTTAAATGGCATTTTTAGAGGTATTACATTTTGTGGCTTGTTTTCAGTATCAGGGATGTGATTTTTCTGGATACAGAATTCCAGATTTTAATTGTTGTTACAACTACAGTGCTCTTATTAAGCTAATAGCTAATTGTTATGAACAATTGAACAAGTTATAATGAAAGCTATGTGTTTGTAGCCTAACTATGTTTGCCAAATCTTAAAATTTGCCAAATTCTTGTAAACTTAGCTCCTGGCAGAGACAAACCAGCCCCTCCTCTCTCTATAAGCGATACCTGCAGCAGAGGGAGGAGGCCAGAGGCCAGGAGGTCCTCCAGTATCCTCCTCCTAACAGATGTCTGAGTTCTTCATTCTAAACTTCACTCATTATTTTTGGCAGGAATATTAGGCTATTTATTTTACTGACATTTTAGATTAGTCTCCAGTGAGATATTATTGAGTGTATAGAGTGACTTTGCTGTTGTGAACTTTACTGTTGCTGCTCTAGAAACAATATTTAGTTATATTTAAAATATTAATCAATTCTTATCTTGTTCTGAATTTTTTCTTTTTTAAAAATGATAATTACAAAAAACCCAATTCTTTAGTAATGACAAAAAGAACCAGTAAGAGCACTGATAAATAACGGGGCAGATAAGAGTATGAATAAGATAAAGATACAATCCTAATGATACCTACTCCTACAGCTGGTTATGGATTCACCCTGACTTTGGGCGGATGAGCAAATCACAGTTCAGATCCCTTCACTATATGCTTTGTTTAACCAAAGTTATTTTGTGATTTTTATGTGTTATGGCACACAGTGCGATCACTCACAAAAATGTGAGGGATTACTTCAGGACATCGTACTTACTTCATCAGTGCGCATATTTGGTGAGTGTAATGTGTTAGTGTTTTAAAAAAAAAAACATTTTGTAATGACAATAGTCTAAAAGTATGGGAAAATGCATGTGTTTTTAGTAAAATAGCATAAAATTTTATTGGGGGAGGACCCCCCACACACAACCACAGCAATGCGCCGTGCTCTGCGCTCTGTATATTTTTGTTTTTTTTTTGTCCTTTGCCAATCACATGCCTGATTACTGATTACTCTTTTTAATAAACCTTGCATTAGTCACTCAATTCATTCAACTCAAAGTGACGATGAGGTCTTAAAATGTTTGGAAAAAAGTTCTTAAAAAGTATTAAATTTAACTTCAGGATTCCTGCATATACCCTGATTTAAGCGCACCCTATCTGTTCACTTCCATTTCGACTCTTAGACATACACGTTACTTGAGTTAGTAAGTAGTTTTTTGCTTACCTCACCATGGACTGCCAGCTGGTTCTCAGCCCCTCAGAATGCGATCTGTTTGACTATCAATCCGTGGTCTGTAAATCTCCTCTGTCCAAATTCACATCCACTTCTAAGCGGCCAGCTACCCAGCCATCGCGCCCATGCTCCGTTATCCATGTCCCTTGGCTCTGCATCGCCAACTCGCAGCCCCCGGATTCAGCTCCTTCCTGTCCCACAACCATCTCCGACTCCGTTGCCCGCCCCCAGTGTGCCCTCAAGGAGAGGCAAATCCCATTCTACCGGGCCGCAGATGATGCTAGGCTATTCCAGCTCTACACAGCCACTTCCAGCCTGCCTCTTGCTTCCAGGTTCTCGACCCAGCACCACGTGCAGCACGCCAATGACATCACGATGCAGCCCACTACAGCGGCATGGCAAAGTGCTTCAGCCCTTCCGCAGCTCCTTCTTCTTTTTCTCTCGCAGCAACCACCACTAACGCTGCTGTCCATACCGCCACAGCCGTAACAAATCATACTGTTACGTCTTCTGGACCTACTCTATTTCCTCCTGTGCTATCCCCCCCCCCCATAAACAACGTGGTTGGGGCAACGTACTATCAACGTCCTCTGTTGGTCTCATAACGTCTGCTTTACATATCAAATTACGGAACATTTATGTAAGACCAGGGCCCTGCGACGTCCCAAAACAATGTTGTGGAGACGTTACAATTAAGTTTGAAAAAGGTTACATTTGACAAGGTATTATAATAACTTTACTTTTCCCAACATTGTGATTATGTCAGCAGACAATCATTACACATGGTTGTCAATCTGTCCATCCTAACGTTAGAGGTTTATGTTGCTGAGATGTTGTTTACATTTCCTTATTAGGTTATTTACCTTTCTACAACATTGCTGATTGGTCACTTATACTTAAACCCTGACCATACATTTAGATTTTGTGTATTAAAAGTGTATAAAATTCTACTCTGGTCATCAAAACACCTTAGTGGCCGCATCGCAGCCGCTTCAATCACTTCCAGACAGGGAATCCCAGACCACACCATAAAAAATTCTTGGCCGCTGGTCTTCCCAAGCTTACCACAGCTACATCCACAGCCACGTCAGCGACATCCAAAGAGCTCATTCTCACTTACACCCGCGAAGTTAACTTTGGGGCATTATGAAGCAGAAGCTCATCAAAGCGTGCCCCACCCTGAGTCTCGACCCCCAGGTTCCTAGACACTCCAGCCCATCACAACTCTAATCCACCTCTTTCATCCCTCCTCTTGACCCCCTTTCATCCACCCCCCCTTTCATCATCATCCTATCCTTCCCGAATCCTCTCACCAATCTATCTTATCACATTCGCCCATTCCATTCTCAAGATAAATCATCCACCATACAGGTCTGCATCAGCGGAATTACTGTAACTTCGCAAAACTATCCTCAGGGGCACCGTGTCCTGCCCTGTCCTACTCACACCAGCAAAGGTCAAAGGTCTCTGTAAGACTGAACCACCTCCTACGCCAAAACGTTCACTCCTCACTTCAGACTTCCTTGCCAGCTTCGTACAGGCTACCTGTCTCCGCACACAGACAAAGTCTTAGAATCCATGTTCGTACTGGCATTCTTCGGCTTTCACATCATCAAATTTATCGGCCGCTGGCCTTCTCCAGCACACCTTGTCTACATCTGAATGACATCAGAAACACCCACATACTTCTTTCCAGTCGAAGTTTCTTTTTTGGGGCTCTATCCGAATCAGACCACATTAAGAGACATCTTGTCTACCTCAACACATTTACCCCTTTCAACTCGTACTCAAGTCCACACGAACCTACACACAGCTACATAAACTCAAGACTAGCCAGTCAAGCTTCCCCCCAAGACCCTCTGTTTGCAACAGAGACAGGTAAAGTGTCCACACACTTCTGGTTTTGCACCCACTTTCGCCAAATCC
The DNA here is from genome assembly GCF_020085105.1 of Siniperca chuatsi. Lineage (NCBI taxonomy): Eukaryota > Metazoa > Chordata > Actinopteri > Centrarchiformes > Sinipercidae > Siniperca > Siniperca chuatsi. The sequence goes on along the minus strand of NC_058056.1, from coordinate 3,088,731 downwards.
TATCCAGATCTAGACGGTGTAGTCCCTCATTCGTCCAGGAGTGTTCTATCATAGAAAAGGTTTCAGTTGTAGTCATCTGTTTTCAGAATTAAGACGTTTCGGCTCCCATCCTGAAGTCATTTTCAATTGTGAAGAAATGGGACGGGAATTAGAAATTTAAGCTACTCTGTGTTACATAAGCCCTGCCCTCAGGAAGGAATCTGCCTGAGTATCTGTTAATAGCTAGTTTCACCTGAAACTGACCTAATAGTTTCCAAGATGGCCCAGTAATCAGTAATCAGGCCTATTGTTTTCTGGCTGCATCTACTTCATCACTGTTAAGTACCTGATTAGCATGTGATTGGCGTGACCAAGGTGATAATACAGTCTGATAGACTTTGGGCAGATTGAATCTCAGACCACCATTTCTGTTCAAAGAGGGGTTCTCTTTTTTAACAAAAATGGCTTCCTTGACGCCCCGTTCAAACCAACTCTTCTAGAAGAGTTGGTTTGGTTGGTTATTCTAGATCTCTAAGATCTAGAATAACCCCAGAGCTACAGTCAGGGCGTTCCTTCCGCATCGGAGCCGCCTCCGCCATTTCCAGGTAGGGAACTCCTGACCACATCATCAAAAATCTCGGCTGCTGGCCTTCTCCAGCAGACCTCAACTAGGTCCGCAATGAACGACATCAGAAATGCCCACGTACTTTTTTTCCAAGAAGAGACGGCTCCCCCACTCAGAGTCTCGACTCCCCTGGTTCCCTCCTGTCTTCCCACCACCAGCTGGTTCCAGTCCATCATCGTACTCCTCCATCCATCCGTCCACGACCCCGATCTCTCCCCTCATCTGTTCACCACTCACCCTTCCTCTCCTCATCCCTTCATCCCTCACTGTTCTTCCCCTCATCCCTCACCCTTCCTCCCATCCCTTCATTCCTCAATCCATCCCCCTGGACCCTCAATCCATCCCTCCTACATCATCTTTGCTCTCCTCCATCCGTAATACACAATAAACTATTCTAAATCCGCATCTTTATTGGCATGGTCTTTTGTTAGTGAAATGAAGTTTTATAACTAGATTCGGGAACAAAGACCATGCCTAAACACATCCCATTTCCGCTTGCAAATTTTAAGCACACCCTATCCGTTCACTTCCATTTTGACTCCACCCGGACCCTTCTTATTTCCTTCTCTCTTTTGTTTGAATACAGGAACCACTGGGGGCTCTATCCGAATCAGAGCACATGACGAGACAGCTCCCCCGCTCAGAGTCTCGACTCCCCTGGTTCTCTCCTGTCTTCCCACCACCAGCTGGCTCCAGTCCATCATCGTACTCCTCCATACACCCGTCCACAACCCAGATTTCTCCCCTCATCCGTTCACCACTCACCCTTCCTCTCCTCATCCCTTAATCCCTCTACCTTCACCCCGTCATCCCTCACCCTTCCTCCTCTTAGCCCTTCATCCCTTTACCCTCATCTCTTCATTCCTCGACCCTCACCCTCACCCCCATCCCTTCATCCCTCATCCCTCCCTCCGGACCCTCAATCCATCCCTCCTACATCATCTTGGCTCTCCTCCATCCGTAATACACAATAAACTATTCTAAATCCACATCTTTATTGGCTTTTGTTAGTGAATATGTATTTACAATAAAAATAAGACGGTGTAGTCCCTCATTCGTCCAGGAGAAAGTAGAAAAGGTTTCAATCGTAGTCATCTGGACACTGTTTTCAGAATCAAGACGTTTCGGCTCCCATCCGGAGGTCATTCTCAATTGTGAAAAATGGTCTGAGAACTCAGAAATTTAAGCTACTCTGTGTTACTTAAGCTCTGCAGTCAGGAAGGAGTCTTCCTGAGTTTCTGCTGTTTACCCTGCCTAGTTTCACCTGAAAATGACCTTCTTTTGTGTCCATGATGGCCCAGTAATCATTAATCAGGCCTAGAACGGTACATAGGTTAGACTAAACAGCCACTTCACAAAAGACTTTATCAGCACAGACGGCACGCTAACTCGGGATTGCAGAGCGCCGTGCATTTGCATCTAAAAGCTACAAACCACACATTTGAAGACAGTGAGGTGGAGATTCTAAGTAGAGAGAAGAGTTGGTTTGAAAGAGGAGTCAAAGAAGCCATTTTTGTGAAAAAAGAAAACCCCTCTTTGAACAGAAATGGAGTTCTGAGATTCAACCTGCCAACGATCTACCATATTGACATATCCTCCTAAACCATGGGTCCGATTGCTACCAAATTTGTGGTGGATTATCATTGGACAAAGCTTATCAAAAGTTGTATAAAGCTTGTTGATATCTTATTTAGTTTTCAATATATTGACCAATTAACTTAAAAAGGGGCGTGGCTCAGCACATAAATAGACCAAAGTCAAAAACCGTTGGGCCAATCATCACAACTTACAGGATATGTCCACAGAACTACCTGAAACATACCCTGAAAGTTTCATTCAAATCGACCGCTAGGGGGCGCTACAAATGCAAAAAAATGTGCGTGGCATAACACAAATCAGACTATGAATCAGAAATTGTTTTCTTAATTCTATTTGTTAAAATGCTTTTGTCACGTCTGGGCCACATTTGACCAGGTCCAGTTCAAAAGCTTTAAACTTCTAACGGTCTGTGTTGGCTTGAACCCCGGAATTGCCGCTTGCTGCTACATTACTGTGGTTAGTTTTTGTTTCCGTGAGTTTACAGTAACATATTGTATTGATTACTGTATTATAATTCTACTTTTCTTTGTGTTTTTTGTTGTTGTTGTAAAAACCTACAATGGCAAAAAAATAAGCTGTATATATTTTTTTGTGAAGCCTTTCTATTTTCGTGTTCATTGAAGTGTGAGTAGATGTACTGTACTGTATTGGATTGGATGTACATTTTGACATAGAAGTCAGATGTTTATCTTCAAGTGTTGTGTCCTTTTTGGCTTGTGTGTAGAATTTTGACACAATGAGCCAAATTCCGCAAAAAGTGTGTAAGCAATCACAAAAAACTGTAAAACTCCTGTATCAATCTTGTAAATATTGTCTGTGAATTTTGTCTTGTGAATTTTGTCTGTTGTGTTGTCATTGTGTCTAAAAGGGATGTTATTTGTTTGATGTTACTGACAATGTTGAATTGAACTTACCTACCATGCTGTACTGAAAGCAAATTCCACCGACCTTGCTTGTGTGGTCATTAATAAATGATTGATTGATTACATAGGAGAGCTACAGATACAGAAATACAACAGTGCTAGTCAACTTGCCTTCTGCATTTGGCAACAAGTTCTCATCACACCTTCTGTCCTCTCTTGCAATACACCTGGGAAAGGATCTTTTTGCATGCCTTATCCATCCCTGGCAATCTTCTGCAGATATGTCCAGACATCCAGCATTCATTGTGTCCAAGAGGGACATCTGATCATATGGCTGGTGATCATAAACTTTCCACCTCCATGAGGAAAATAATTCCTCTATGGGGTTGACGAATTGGGAATAAGGTGGAAGGAAAAGTGACACTATCCTGGGATGTGCTGTAAACCACTCTGTGACTGGAAGAGAACGGTGAAACGCCCCATCGTCCCATACAATTACAAAATGTTCTGGATTCTGCCTCACTTCCCCCATTTCCTCACCTGGCACAGGTCTTTCATAGAGGTCATCAAGGAATAAAAATAGGCACTTAGTGTCCCAATTAGGAGTTAGTGCATTTTTGTGTTTTTTATTTCTTTTTAGTAATGTTAGGTTTTGAATATAAATTTAACAATAGTATGTAAATGTGGAAAATGGAGTGTAAATACAGAGTTTTGGTGGTAGTTTAGTTTGAGTGAGAAAACAATACATGAAATTTGAAAGATGTGGTAATTGTATGCATTTTGTGTCAAAGCAATGAAAAGTGATCCACAGTTTAGTCCACATTGACTTCTGCTGGGCTGAAGAGTTTTGAAAAAGTGAACTTGTATAGAGAAATGTGACTTAGCAATTGTAAAAAACTGTAATTGACAAACAGAGTGGAGCTCAAATTATACTTTCCATATCTGCATTGGTACAAGGATGTGCAAGGGTGTGAGAGACAAAAATTTCGCCCTTTCTTATGTCTGCAAATGTCCATGTGCACCCATGTGTGAATGTCTGCTCAACATTTATGAATGCACAGACTGCACATGTGAACAAGTGCTTCAACTGCACATGTGGAACACATATATAGATCGGAAAGATCTGCTTGTGTATCTGCTGTCCACCTTGGGAGTGTGTTAAAGTCAACCCTTCAAAGTCAAACACACAGGTCATCCAGGTTCCTTTACATTGAAGGAAATGGGTTGAATTTCCACATTTCTTTATTCGGTGTAAACACTGCAATGTGTAAGATTATATAATTCAGAAAGATAATTAAAAAAGAAAGTGGTAAATACTGAAAAATATTGAAATGAGTACCATGATTTTATAATACCACCAATTTGAAAATAGAAAAATCTGATATGAAAAATGGAAAAGCTCAGTTTTGAAGGTGAAATGGAAAAGGTTAAATTGAAGGTGCCAATGGAAAATAAAGAGACAAATATAGCTAAAAAAGGAAAATGGCCTAAATGCTAAATGAAAATGCTTAAATGGAAAAACGTAAATAGAAAAATGTAAAAGGTTAATCTAACATGAATGAATGAAAGAAATAGAATTAGTGTTCTGGAAATGTACACTATACTGAATTTATCAAGAAAACAGATAAACATGAAGGAAATGTTGAGTCTGAATTAATCAGTATGGCACAGAGACATTGAGTTACTGACCCTGGTTCAGTGTGTTGTATGGAGACACTGTCATGCCTTACAACAACCACAAGGGAGCAGATGGACAAACCTTGACTGACTGAGTGAATGAAATGCTGCAGAAGTGAGCTCCTCTTTGGATCCATTGTGAGCTTTACATCAAACATCACAACAGAATGTGTACGAACACAGCATGAAAAATGATGGATTCAAGCTAATGTAGTACTTTAAGAACATTATCCTGCAAACACCAGTATTTATAAGACACAATTTCCATGGCAGCATGTAGTGTTTGATTTGCAAAACCACAACAATCATTGTTCAGTGTGTTATAGAGAGCTTGTCTTCCTGCGAGTCTTTCGTCTTTTCGTCTTTTCTGCTGCTCTATGTCTGACTGTAAAACTGATACATAATTCACAGCACTGGTGTGTGTGTGTGTGTGTGTGTGTGTGTGTACACAGGTGAGAAGAACTGATCAAGGGCAGGTTGACCATGTGTGTGTGTGTGTGTGTGTGTGTGTGTGAAGGTGATGAGTACAGACTGTCCCAGGAGGCGTAGCACAGCTCGAGGGCAGACAGAGGAAACTATACTCAGAATGGCTAATGGATCTATTTCTCTATCTCTCCATCTGTATCTTTTCCTTCCTTTCTTATTGCCAATACCTCTCTCTTTCTCTCTCTCTTTCATTTCTTTCTACTCTGTTCACTCATCTCAACACATCTATTTTTATCCCCTTTGCCCCAGCAGTCGGTCATTCTGAATGTGTGGTCGGTGTTAGAGCTGCAACTAACGATTATTTTCCATGTCGATTAATGTGTCGATTATCTTCTTGATTAATCAATTACAGTAGTTGTTTGGTCTGTAAAATACCAGAAAATGGTGAAAAATGTGGATCAGTGTTTCCTAAAGCCCAAGACATCCTCAAATATTTGTCCACAACCCAAAGATATTCATTGTACTGTCATCGAGTAGAGAAACTAGAAAATATTCACGTTTAAGCTGGAATCAGAGAATTTTTACTTTCTTTCTTAAAAAAATTACTCAAACCAATTCATTGATTATTGAAATAGTTGCCGATTAATTTAATAGTTGACAACTAATCGATTAATCATTGCAGCTCTAGTTGGTGTCCTCCCTCACTTGTCTTTTGTGCTATTTATCACCTGAGAAAGGCTGCGATCACTTTATTTGTTGATTATGCTGTGAAATAATAACATGGATTCTTTTATCATCAATAAATAAATGTTCTGCACACCAATCATAGTGTGGTTTTGAAACTACACTTTGTATAGCAGTATTGATAGTAGAGAATGTTGTTTTAATGAGATTAAGGAATATAAATATGTCCAATATTTCCAATTAACATAGTAATGAAAATATAAATATTTATAGGTCATTTTGTTTGGATATATTGGCCAAATATCTTTTGGTTCAAGCCCTGCATCTCAGAACGTTCAGTAATATGTCATTTTTAAGCACAGTGGTGAGCTACATGCTAACATCAGCAATGCTAACATGTTCACAATGACAATGCTAACATGCTAATTTTTTCACTCTCAACCAACCTGGTGTTCTGCTGTCCAGGTTGTTACAAAACAGCAGAACGAGTGGTCTCTGCGCGAGACGTTGCCATGGTTACCCATTAAAAAAAACAGCGTTCTGACCATAGACTGTGTACAACATGGACGTACTGTCCGTGACATCACCCATAGGTTTCTGAAGAGCCGTTATGGAGCTTAAAGTGAGCGGCGCGGGCCATTGCCATCTTGGCTGCATGTCACTCGGCCCAAGTCCCAGATAACCAAAAATGGGCAAAGAGGTGGGGACGTGTGTGTAGCTGAGGCGCCTGGTTGCTGAAACACGACCACCTAGCTCGAAGTTACGGCTAAGAAGCTAGGCTATATGCTACTCTGCGTTGCTAGCCGGCTAACCCTGTGGTATGCGGTTGGCTATGGATGGTACCCAGTCGTTGTCTCAGCTTACTCTTTAGGTAAGTTAACCTAAAACTATACAACAAAACTTGAAATAATGATTTATCTGTTATTGAGATTATACTACACAAGATTTAAAATGCCTCAACGTTTTTTAAATATATAATTATGGTAATTTGCAGCACTAGATTTTGTCCAGACTTGCAGAAGTTTGGCCAGTGTTACCGTGAATTAGTGTAATGTTTACTTAATACATGTCTAGTGAACAATTTGAAGCAAATCAATTAACCTGTATTTAGATTTTCACATAACTTTAGTTGCGAGTCATTTATTTGGATGTTACTTGATTATAACGTTACGATTTAATGTTAATAAGGTAATGTTAAGTTACCTACATGTGATTGCATAGTCATAATTATTATTGCGGCTTTTTTTTTTAGCCTATTAAGAATTTATACCAAACAAAAAATGTGAAAATCTGCAGTTCCATTGCATCGGTGCATAACGGTTTACAGATTATAATTCCCCACACTGCTAATTTGATTTTGATTTGTGTACTGCTACTGACACTGCTGTGCGATATATGACTGTTGAGATTGAGAAAGAAAGGCACTTTTATATTTGTTACAAGATGTTTATTTCTTTCAGTCCTTGTTGAGGCCATGGCCATCTGTAATGCCTCCACCACGCCTGCTACGCACAAGTAAATACCAGTCTTGGCTATTTGACTTTAGACAGCTGATTTTACATTGTCTGTCTTCAAAATAAGACGGTGTAGTCCCTCATTCGTCCAGGAGTGTTTTCTATCGTAGAAAAGGTTTCAGTCGTAGTCATCTGGACACTGTTTTCAGAATCAAGACGTTTCGGCTCCCATCCGGAAGTCTTGATTCTGAAAACAGTGTCCAGATGACTACGACTGAAACCTTTTCTACGATTGTCTGTCTTCAACAACAAAAACATTTAAAGACTGTCATCTATATTTGAAGGTCCCTTGTTCCATTTTCTCCTACAGATGTGACATAATAGTATTGTAAACGTGAAAAACTGAGCCATCCTTTATAGTTAACATTTTACCTGAAGCATTTATTAAACTAATTTATTTTCCTCCCATAATCACAGTGTGGATCATTTGTGAGAGAGCTGCAGAGACCTTGGGAAGCAACCTCAGCATGCTGGCCGTCCATGTCTGTTGGTTTGGCTGGGGTGGACTGTGGTGGAAAGGCCTTCTCCCCTTCTTTTCTCAGTTCCTGCGAGGAAGAGTAGCACCGGATGCCTTCATCATCCACTGTGGCGGCAACGACATGGGGAGGTCAGCAGCGTCAAGCTGGTCAACAGGATTGAGGACCTGCACCAGCTTCACTACATTTGTTCGTAGCTTAAACAGTGTTATGACTGGGCACCCGCACATTAGACATGACAGTCCTGGGCTGTTTTTGAAAGATGGAGTTCATTTCACACCTAGAGGAAATTATATGATTGTAAGTACAGTAGCTAACTGCCTTAAAGACCACCTCCAAACGCAGTGAACTGCTTACAGTTGGCAGTGTCAGTGCATTTGAATTTGGCCTTAAGGATTCATTTTGTTACACCTAAACATAGCCCTGACCATCATGACTAATGTTGAGTTTATTTTTTATGTTAATTATAGTCGTTAAAAAATAACATCTGTAGCCATAACACTGTTACCACCTCTGCTCTTCCTCATTCCTACAATCCCCTTTTCCCCCTACCACCCCATGGACTCTGCAGCTGTCTGGGAATAGCTGTTACTGCTTGCACAGGCCATCTGTTGATTTTATTTTAATAAATGTGTTTACTTTTACATTTATAGTTTTAAATAGTGTCCACCTTTTTGTGTTTTGTCATTTTATTTAAAAAACATGGTTCACATTTGAATAAATTCTATTCATATTTGCACTCCTTTGGTCTTTACTACTGACTGAAAATGTTAGATTTCACATTCTAATCTAACTTACCTGCACACTGAGTAGCTATGAATCCCCCTCGGAGGTATATTATGAGGCTTATATAGTGAGCCAAAAAGAAACAATCACCTGCTCGAATGCATCTGTGGCAAATAGGTGCATTTGATCAGCCATGTTTTTTTTCTTTTGCCTTACTGTACACTATTGGCCTCACAATACCTATGCAATACCCACAAGACATGACACCTCCTAGGGAGCTTCAAAACTATTCAGTGTGCAGATAATTGTTTTCACAAGAGTATAGTTTCTCAGTGAATGTTCCACATTTGTCTTAAAGAAAGTCCAAACAAAACCAGCACATAACATTATCTTTTTTTTTTACTTTCTGCTAAGATCTATGCAAAATGTTAACCTAGAAATACCATCATAATATTTTCATTTATAACTAATAACTATTATTTTGTTAAATGTTTAGATCACCACTATATTTCCAATTAACATAGGAAACTGATAAATGACACTTTTAAAGAATGTGCTTTTACTCTAAGGTATATTTAGTCTGATCCACGTTATATAACAAACATTTACCACTAGACAAGCAACAGTTTGACAAATTAAAATTATATCTTGCATTCATGATCAATATTAAAGGTTGCAAATAATAAATGAAAAGATGTGTAACTATAACAATAGAACCTTTGGCAAAATCTTGATGTGTTGTGAAACAAGTGATGCCTTCAACCTCTTTAGTGTAGAGTACACATCACATTGGCCTAGGCGTTGTAACTTTACTGAAGCGTCTGTCATAACCCGGGAAAAGACACAGAATGCCAATAAATACAAGTTATTTATTGTAATAAAGAAAATAAACTGAACTGTAACTTTGGATATGAGGTGTGTTAGTCAGTGAAATCAGTAGTGTTCATGTGGATGTGTGAAGAGAAGCGAGCCATGCTGGAAGCTGGGACTTTTATATCCTGTAGAGCACTGGGCCCGGGTGCTCCACATTTGCAATCAGCTCTCTGACACCACAAAAGACAACATGGGAAGACACAGTTACTGACAAAGCACACACACAAGTAGACTAAGCAGGAGGCCTACACACATCCTAATACTACCAATCTAACCTTACCTAACTCATGAACCTCCTCCACCCACCCCCCTCACAGTTGTCATGAAGGGGGAAATTAACTATAGAGACCAAAACCGTTTTTTGTACCAGGCTGTTAACATGTTTATTTCTGCTGTAAAGTTGGGCATTTTAACATGGAGGTCTATGGGGATTGACTCCCTTTTGGAGCCAGCCTCAAGTGGCCACTCGATGAACTGCAGTTTTTGGCACTTCCGGCTTCATTTTTCAGCCCCGGAGGTTGCCGCTTGGTGCCAGTAGCAGAGCCATTTCTATTGGATGGGTTTTAAAGCTTCAGTGTGTTTATTGCTTGCAGCATATAACAATATGAACACAGACCACTGCTGTCAACAATCAATCACTCACTTACTCACTTAAAAAAACAGCAGTCAAGAGGAGTGCAGGCAGATGAAAATACACACTTAAAAGTAACTAGTACTACTAGTAGTAAGTAACTAGAAATTAGCATTTAAAAGGTTATTTTGCAAAAAAAAAATTCCCAGGGGAATTCCCCCCGGACACCCCTACTTTTTCTAGATTTTCTCTTCCCACACAACAGTTTGTTACAGAAAGAGTAACATCAGATGAGATGTGTACTGCTAGATACATTAGGTATGTGAGGGGACTCCACAGGGATAGTTAATTCTTCTTTAATTTTGTACATTTGAAGTGGTTATTTTTTGTCACCCCAATAGAATCACTCCGTCTAACTTGGTCACCCCAGTAGGAAAGTTCTGGTTGTTCTGTCCCTGCTTATCTGGCCCGCAAATTCATTTTTTTTTTTTAAGATGGCCGCTTCAGTGATTGAGTTTGATACCCATGGTTTAGTGCATTAGCATTCTAACATTTGCTAATAAGCACTAAGTACAGGCTTAAAGGAATGTCATTAGTTTTGCAGGGTTTTGGACATTCCAAAGTATGGTAAAAATTTTAATTTTGACCTGAAGATGGTGTTTAGTAAAAAGTCAGTCAATAAAAAAGTAAATAATATGTATCCTTTAGTGTCCTTGAATATCTGTTGCAAATGTCACAGTAATCCATCCAATAGTTGTGATCTTTCAGTCTGGACCATAGACTGTATAAAAAAAGTGGATGTAGCAACTTTGACGTCACCCATTGGTTTGTGGACTACTGTTTTGAATCCTCGAGTTTGGCATTCGCCATCACGAGAAGGTAGAGCTAGCTAGCTTGGTTAGCAAGTTGCATCTGTAATTCACTGTTGGGATGCTAGCGTAAAACAGACTTAAAACAAAATGTACCTACTGGAAAAAATTAACAGCTGACTCCTTAGAGTGTCTTTTAGTACAACTGAATGCTACAACCGATTCATACAAAGTGGATTTTTCCAAAACAATAAATCTACTTCTCACAGTGGTCTAAGTTTGTCTATCATATCCTGGCATTGTATTCTATCCTTTGTTCTTTTTATGTCTGACTTGTAAAGTACTTTGTAATTGCTTGTTTTAATAACCTTTATCATAATTATCAACCGCACAAGATATGTTTGTTAACAGATTAAACCTTCATTGAACAACATGAGACTAATATCCTACAATCTAGCATTAAATATTACAATTACACACTAAATTAGGATTTTCTTGTCAAAACTAAAGCTGCATTTCCTCCGCAGGAACTTTCCCCAGGGACTAGGAACCTTTGGAGGACCAGGGTCTAAATTAAGTTCCAGGGTCATTATTTTACCCCCCACAAGGTCCCTGCTCAGGGGGTAGTACTTTCCAAAAGTACAGGAACGTTCGGGGTGGGGCTTGCTATGCGGAACATTTCTGATTGGTTATCTCTAAAAACCTCTTGTGAGGTTATCGTTGCCCACGTGTGCATGATGTCAGCGCAAGTCGGGATCAAGTTGGACACAAATCTAACCGGCATGCATTGTGCGGCAATCGCCGGTGATTGAGTCTGCGCAGGCCTGTCTCATCTCAAACGAGCCTATTCGTGACCACTTGTAACAGTTTGCACTTGAGTTATTTATTGTTTTACTTGAATATTATTATATAATTTCTAGAGGTGAAATTATCCATTAATTCTCAAGAAAAAAGCAACGATTAGAGGAAAGTCTGAAAACCTAAACATAATTTGGTGTAGCAGAAATGTTTTTCGGCTTTCCTAATCTGTTAATCGTCCCACAACCCATGGGATTCCAGCTGACCTGCTAGGGAACCAGGTTGGGAATCACTCACTTCCATATTAGTGTCAGGGTCAACTTGATCTGAATTCTACTGTAGTGCTTTGAACAAGGTCCATAATGAAATGCAGTCAGTGTGGACTCTCTTCTTGAATGAATCTGACTTGTCTTAGCCACCAAACGTATTTTAACTTTACCTCAGTCAGTGGCAGAATTCCTCTAACCGCTGGTACAGACATAAAAAATGGGTTCTACAGCTAACACTCCAATATTAAAATGTTCAATGCATCAAGCCATACATGAAGACCAATTTTGCTGCTTTCGCACAAATTATTGGTACATATGGCCTCAACTAGATCTTGTTTCACTCATTGTCTTGTCGGTCAGTCAGCCAATGTGCAGTAACAAATTCCAGCACATTTCTTTTGGTTTGAAAATGACTTGGCCTACATGTTGAAAAGAATACACAGCTGCCTTTTTTTTTTTACTATTGAACATTCAATATTTTATGGATCCATCTGTTCACACCTTGCAACAATGAAAAGTGTCACCAGCAGCAAATTTGTCACAGCAGAAAACCATCTTCTAATCCCAGTGTGAGAGATGGCGTTCCTGACATTAAAGCGTTTCATCGAGCGCCAAGCTGCTGCTGCATATTTGTGTCTTGGAACAGATTTGAACAGCTATTGTTTAGACCTCTGAGAGACACACTGAGAATTCCTGATGAGGAAACAATCTGTCCACACGAACATGTTTGTATCCTCACAGTGCGTAGGATGTTACTGTTGTGAGGTGATATGTTGAATTTTAACGGTATACCAGACCAGTATTTAACCAAGTGCAAAAATCCAAACTAAATTACCAACAACAAAACTCAGACATGTCTCTCCACCACTCTCAGTGCTCACTGCCCAGGGCATTCTTGGCATTTCTGGTTTATCTGGTACATAACCTTGCCACAGATCTGGCAACCCATCTGGCATGGCTGGCTGTGATTAGTGCAGACAGGGAGGCAGATGGTGAGATGATGGTCAGCTGTTTTGGGCACTGCTTAAATCCACATTCTCCGTGTAGGGGCTTGCTAAGCTAAAGCTAAATCTGTTGTTTGGCTTTCAGTGCATCTCACCAGTGTCTGAGGGATACAGCAGATACACAATGAGATACAATAAATGAAGAGGTGTGCTGAGGAAAGCAGGCATCCTGCTGAGATACATGCTTTGGCCATTGACTGTCTGGTATTTTCCTGCTTTATCAGACTACAATAATTAAAGGAAGTTGCTCTGGTACATTAGGGTGAAGGACTGGGAGCCTAAATCACGGCTTAACTGCAAACAAAAAAAAGACTATATTAGTGGGATTGTAGGGCTGAAAATTAATCAGCAACAATTCTGAAAAATGTCAAAATGACAATCATTATCTGGTTCCAGATTTAAAATGTGAGAATTTGTTGCTTTTCTCTGTTGAATATCTTTGGGTTTTGGATGTTGGTTGGACAAAACAAGACATTTGAAGACGTCACATTGGGCTCTGGTAAACTGTGATGGACATTTTTCCACTATCTTTTGAAAATTTTATAGGCTAAACAATTCATTGATAAAAAAAACAAACAAAAAAAACCTATAGATTACAGTTTTTCTCAACTGCTAAAACACAATTTCTGAAACCTTGCTCCATTTTCTGAAACCATTAAACACAAAACCGCATCATCAAGCACTTTTTACAAAACCTCTGACGCCTCTCGCAACATGAAACTTTCGAACAGTTTTACTTGTGTTCCCAATCAAGCACTGCTCTCAAATCATAAACAAAGTGATCAAAATGATATACACTATTAAGCAGTCAGTAAACAATACACCAAAAAACAGATTGTTCAAAACATAGTTCTCAGGGAGAACTACATTTTTAATCTCAAAACAAATGTCATATTTCTCCGTCATTGTCTTTTGATGAACGAAAACACGTTTTATCATAGTAGCCCAAAATTGATCAGAAATTACTACTCTGCTTTGCAATTTTTTGTTGTTCTTCCTCTTCCTCTTCGTCGCCCACCTCGCATACGCACTCGTCCTCGTCCTCTCACATTGTTTCTTCTCTCCATTCTCAGACTTTCTCCTTCCCACCTTCAACAACCTGTTTGCTCTCTGAACTGGCTGAATTGGTTGTGTCACATCATTTGAAACAGGTTACATCGATTTTGAGTGGTTGTGTCCAATCAATGTGTTCTCTATTTGTATTTGATTGTTGCCACTTGTGTTTACCAGTATGGACGACATGTGCATTAGAGTGCAGAATGGGTTTTGAGAATGAGAATGTGTTTAGAGTTTTGCTGAAAAGTCTAAGTGAGATCTGCAAATTGTGTTTTACCATGTGAGATGGTTTAGGGTATTGACAACAGACTGCACAGTTAGCTAAATGAGGTCAGGCAACTGAGAACTTCAGCCAATGGGTTTTAGTGTTTTAGCAATTGAGAAAAACTGTAATCAATAATGAAAATAAGTGTTAGTTGCAGCCCTATGAGATAGCACTGGGAATATTTTGAAATCAAAGATAACAGCAAAAAATACATTGGAAAAGCACTGGTCTGTGTTCATATTGTTATATGCTGCAAGCAATAAACACACTGAAGCTTTAAAACCCATCCAATAGAAATAGCTCTGCTACTGGCACCTTTATATTTAGTGGTTCAACCTATAGCCTGTTCATGACAGCGCTTCTATTTCCTGCACTAAACTCCTGTGCCCAGATGCATAAAACTCTGTGTAGGATCAAGACTACAACTGCGTGTACTCAGAAGGAAGACATATGCACACAGATTCTTTGCATTAGATGCATAACATAGTTCTGTTTTATTGAGCTGCAACGATGAATCGATTAGTTGTCAACTATTAAATTAATTGGCAACTATTTTGATAATCAATTTATCGGTTTGGAGTAAAAATTCTCCGATTCCAGCTTCTTAAATGTGAATATTTTCTGGTTTCTTTACTCCTCGATGACAGTAAGCTGAATATCTTTGGGTGGTGGACAAAACAAGACATTTGAGGATGTCATCTTGGGCTTTGGGAAACACTGATCGACATTTTATAGACCAAACAACTAATCGATTAATCGAGAAGATAATCGACGGATTAATCGTTAATGAAAATAATCGTTAGTTGCAGCCCTACTGTTTTATAAAACTCAATCGTGGAACTGGCCGCACCTGCAAGAGCCTGATTTTCACACCCACAATTAGACATACACTACTTCACAATAAAGGATAAAATGAAAGAAACATGAACACAGCTCCAATTTAAATAAAATGAATAATAAAATTAAGCACACAGAAGTAATTTAATCAAAATAAAGTTTATAAATACGTCTTTAGTTGGCATATTACTGATCACCGTTTAACTGCAAAATATACATACCCAATCAGTGAAACTGGCCAGAAGCCTAAACAAATGTTTTATTATTAGATTCCATCTCTCACCTTATTTTTCATCTCCACCTTTTCTTACAGTCTGTACATTCTGTTTGGATAGCTCTCTGATCTAAAAAAAAAAAAGTGTAAATGCATCCAAGAAGCATTCAAGATGGAGTGTTCAAACCACCTCCTGTTTTGAGATGCATTCTAGCCAGATGTTGAAAATGTGTAAATGCATCATAGTGTATTTTAACTACATCAGTCAGTAATCTGTGGAAATATCTGTCTCATCTGTCCCCTGTGATAACGGCAGCTAAAGCCACCCTGAAATTAGCCATTGTTCTCTGTCTCATTAAAGCAACAAGGAAAAGGCGGCTCCAGCGATTTCCACACATACGGTCATGCAGAAGGCGCACCGTGCTGCTGAAGCTTTCATCTGATCACTGATCAGTCCAACCACTGAATGATCTGTGTGGGTGAGGGAGCTGCATGAGTTAGAGCCTTTTACTGTCGTAGGTGCAGAAGTTATTCTTCTTCTGGTGTTTTTGACAGCCAACAGACAGCTTCAGATGCATTAATATCTCCTTCCGGGCTGGAGGAGGCCGACCCTGACTTGTGTAAATGAAAGTGTCTTAAATCTCTTCTGGATTTTATCCAGAAACAATAAAATGACAAGTGTAAATGGGACCAGAGTTAAACAACGAATAATGTTTGCACTACAGCTCCCATGAAAATTTACCATCGTGGCAGTGTGGGTGCTTGGTTTTGTTGACAACACTCTCTTCTAAAGTCAAGTTTCCAAATCTTTGGCTGTAATCTCTGCTGTCTCTCTGTCCTGCTGTTATGACAGACATGTCAGAACTAATTATGACCCCTCGGAACTAATTGAGCCCATGGATGTACCGCTTCTGTCGAGCCGTGACGTTTAACCCGTGATGGTCCAAGGCTTATGGGAAATGGTGTTCGTTGAACAAGAGAGATTGTATACGGAGTGACCCCCATAACATACTGTTGAGAAGGCTGGATTTTTAGTTTTTAGCACTGTTACAAATGTCACTTAGAAAAAGTAATTCAATATGCAGTAGGTATTTGAGTTGCAATTTAATGTATTCATTTTAAGTGTATTATTTGTATACGTTACTACCAAAAAGTGAACAAAAAGTGCATTAGTTTTAAGAACCCTTTAATCATACTACATGAGTTGTTATGTTAAACGAGTGAACCCAAATGCAGAACACAAACTCGTGGGCTAGATGACCAAATGAGGACTTTATTGCAAAAGGCTTTTGAATGTATGATGAGAGCGTGAGTGAGGGTTCCTGGGGAAGGTGGAGGGCAAAGGGATAAATGACGGACGGCAGAGCTGAGCGGTGAGCGTGGCAGGCAGAGACTAGCAGGCTGACAGGTCAGCAGGAGATGATCCAAAGATAATACAAACTGAGTATTCACTATACTAAGGTGGCCGAGAGCCCTTGATACCAAACAGGCTGAAGCAACAATCTGGCAAAGACTGGAAAAAGGGCCGGAGTTTAAGTGCTGCGGGACTGGAGCTGATGGATGGCAGGTGTGCAGGCAGGCAGGCACTCAGGCAGCCCGGGGAGAGAGAGGAGAGAGAGGAGAGAGAGGAGGGAGGAGAGGGAGGAGAGGGGAGAGGGGAGAGGGGAGAGGGGAGAGAGAGAGAGAGAGAGAGGAGAGAGAGGAGGGAGGAGAGGGAGGAGAGCAGGGAGGAGAGGGGAGAGAGGAGAGAGAGGAGAGAGAATAGGGAGGAGAGAGGAGAGAGAGAGAGAGAGAGAGAGAGAGAGAGAGAGAGAGAGAGAGAGAGAGAGAGAGAGAGAGAGAGAGAGAGAGAGAGAGAGAGAGAGAGAGAGAGAGAGAGAGAGAGAGAGGGAGAGGAGAGAGAGGAGAGAGAGAGAGAGAGAGAGGAGAGAGAGGAGAGAGAAGGGAGAGGAGAGAGAAGGGAGAGGAGAGATGAGAGGAGAGAGGAGAGAGAGGAGGGAGAGGAGAGAGAGAGGAGAGAGAGAGAGAGAGAGGAGAGAGAGAGAGAGAGAGAGAGAGGAGGAGAGGGGAGGAGGGGGAGGGGAGAGAGGAGAGAGAGAGAGAGAGAGAGAGAGAGGAGGAGAGGGAGAGAGGAGGGAGGAGAGGGGAGAGAGGAGAGAGAGGAGAGAGAATAGGGAGGGGAGGGAGAGAGAGAGAGAGAGGAGAGAGAGAGAGAGAGAGAGAGAGAGAGAGAGAGGAGAGAGAGAGAGAGAGAGAGAGAGAGGAGAGAGAGGAGAGAGAAGGAGAGAGAGAGAGAGGAGAGAGGAGAGGAGAGAGAGAGAGAGAGAGGAGAGAGAGAGAGAGGAGAGAGAGAGGAGAGAGGAGAGAGAGGAGAGAGAGAGAGAGAGAGAGAGAAGAGGAGAGAGAGGAGAGAGGAGAGAGGAGAGAGAGGAGGGAGAGGAGAGAGAAGGGAGAGGAGAGATGAGAGGAGAGAGGAGAGAGAGGAGGGAGAGGAGAGAGAGAGAGAGAGAGGAGAGGAGAGAGGAGAGAGAAGAGGAGAGAGAGAGAGAGAGGAGGGAGAGGAGAGATGAGAGGAGAGAGGAGAGAGAGGAGAGAGGAGGGAGAGGAGAGAGGAGAGGAGAGGAGAGGAGAGAGAGAGAGGCAGAGGAGAGGAGAGAGGAGAGAGAAGAGGAGAGAGAGGAGAGGAGAGGAGAGGAGAGGAGAGAGAGAGAGAGAGAGGAGGCAGAGGAGAGGAGAGAGAGAGAGAGAGAGGAGAGAGAGGAGAGAGGAGAGAGGAGAGGAGAGGAGAGGAGAGAGGAGAGGAGAGAGGAGAGAGAGGAGAGAGGAGAGGAGAGGAGAGGAGAGAGGAGAGAGGAGGCAGAGGAGAGAGGAGAGGAGAGAGGAGAGGAGAGAGGAGAGGAGAGGAGAGGAGAGAGGAGAGGAGAGAGGAGAGGAGAGGAGAGAGGAGACAGAGGAGAGAGGAGAGAGGAGAGGAGAGGAGAGAGGAGAGGAGAGGAGAGAGGAGAGGAGAGAGGAGAGGAGAGGAGAGAGGAGGCAGAGGAGAGAGGAGAGAGGAGAGGAGAGGAGAGAGGAGAGGAGAGAGGAGAGGAGAGGAGAGAGGAGAGAGAGGAGAGAGGAGAGGAGAGGAGAGGAGAGAGAGGAGAGAGGAGGGAGAAGAGAGAGGAGAGAGGAGAGGAGAGAGAGGAGAGGAGAGAGAGGAGAGGAGAGAGGAGGGAGAAGAGAGAGGAGAGAGAAGAGAGGAGAGAGGAGAGAGGAGAGGAGAGGAGAGGAGAGAGAGGAGACACAGCACAGACACACACAGAGGGGAAGACAGGAGACACACGGGAAGGGGAGAAAACATGAGGAAAAGACTGGAGTCAAGGCACTAGCCATGACAAAAGTATGTTATAAGTTAACTGAAATTCAGTATTCCTGAGTATATACATATATACAGTATATATATAGAATACATAACTACTACTGCAAACTACTATGCTTTTCATATACTCTTACAAAGTTAATTAAATTTTATTAAATCTAAAATAATGTGTATTCTACAACTTAGTAGTAATGATCATTTTGATTATACTTTGTTCATACAAGACTGTTTACTACGAGACACAATTCTCAAAAGTAGGCTCGTATTTAGTTAAATATTAATTTAAAACAAATGCATTGTGATAAACTATTTAAATGTAAACTATATACTTGTACAGACAAGTTTAGATGGAGATGAAAATCAGAGAAGAGTCCAGCGTCGTCCAGCAGCAGTAGAACGCGGTGTTGATGGTGGCTTGAGTCCAGTGATGCTAACAGGACAGGAGAGATGAGGCCAAGGTCACGCCATTCCCATAACCATGTAGTAGAAACACACCAGAGACATCATGGCTTACAAAGCATTTTCACTTTGAAATTACTGTCACTTTTTTTAACCATTTAAACTGAGATGACACATTATGTGCAATAAACATTTTAGTGGAGCTGCTCTAACAAACCGACAGCTTGTGTGCACAGAGTCACAGTGGAATAAAAACAGAAGGACATGCAGAGTTTTTGTCTGAGCTGACTTGATGCTGTGTAATATTTGAATGTGAGGGCAAAAACTGCTGTTCAAAGAAAGGACTGACAGCACATAAAAGTGGTAACTTCAGATAGTCTTGAGTAACAAACTAATATCCAACCAGGATTTAGATTCTGACAGGAAACCTCCGCTAACTAATGCGCTTCGATAGCGCTTTGATACGGACTGAGGAAATGAAACAGCGTGTCTGGCTCAGAGAAACTCAGGGCTTGTTGAGGAAAACCTGCCAGCGAGCAAGCAAGGTTCACAAAGTCAGTTACCATGGTAACTGATCCAGAGTTTAAGTTACCTCTCTTTCTAGAACTGAAAACTCAGAGTTTTCACTAAATCTGAACCAAATGATCTACGGTACGAATTGGACCAAATTCCACAAATAAACCGGAGGGAAGTCACAAATGTCACGTGGCCCGCAAGCTGAGAGGAAGCAATCTACAAATGTGCAAAACCTGTTTCACATGTAAAAATGGATCCTCAAATGCTTATATATCACTTTACATGTATTTTTGGGGTGAAACTATTTACATATGTGAAATTAAAATACGTGTTTACAGAGCAAGTTATGCATATTTGCAAATCGCTCTGTATTTCTGTGGATATGATTTTACAAAACAAATAAAAAAATACATGTTTGTGGATAGTGAGTTATTTGTGTATTATGGTGCACATTTGTGGATTGTCTTCTGTGGGTTACAAATAATAAAGTCCAGCAGAAACATCCATAGTTCCCCAACCTGCCTCTGCTTTCCTGTGCGCTCTCATTGGAGACTGCTCTTTTTTTGGTCTCAGACTCATTTCCAACGTGCCCCAACTACAAGCAGATCCAGTTTTTAGCTGAGAAAATCAAGCATGTTTGGAAACTGTGGTAGTGTCTAGTAAAGCTCGTGATGAGGTGAAGACATGTCTGAACTGCTTGAACTAGAGGACCCATCCTGACAGGCATAAGTGTGGATTCAGTGCCGACTTGAGAGTTTTAGTCTCAGATCAAAGAAATTTGTCTGGGACAGGCAAATGGTGGCAAAAGTCTGGTGCACTAGCTCTAGGGCTCCTTCCTGTCTTTTTCAGTGTTACAAGAGCCTGCTCCAGGCCTTTCGTTCTGATATTGTGAATTTCAAACACACCAATAATGAAAAGTATTTATTATAGAAAATATTTCATCATTTTCTTAGAAGTAGTTTGAAGGTTGAAAGAAATTTTTAGTTTGATGATTCATGCATACAAGCATTTGTTCCAGGCTTTGTTTTAATACAGTGGGGGCCATTCTTTTTGTCCTTTTGCATGTTATTCCTCTTGTTTTTTCAACTTTGTTAATTACCAGCAGCAGCATCATGTTATGTATGTCATTCCTGTTTGACACTTAGTGCTCGCTGTGGAGGGCCTCTGGGGCTTCTGCTAATTAGCTTCATCATGTCCAATTAACACTCACCAAACTGCACAGAGACTGATATACATGTGTCTCTCTGGATGTTTCGTCACAAAATGCTGGATAGTGACAATAATTAGCAGTATACTTTTGAAAGCTTTGTATAATTGATGCTCATTTGGTCTACATATGGGAGAAAATAGACAAGACGCCAGATACAGCCTGGCATCATTTACTTTTCACAGATTTGTTCTTCTTCATGGTGTAATGACTTCTGTCCATCCAGTTTCTTTACCAGGTTACTTCTTTTAAGGGGAGCTGACAAGAGCTACAAGAGCATGCATTTGGAAGGAAGGTGGTAGGCACTGAAATAAATATTGTCATTATAAATCATAGTGAAATAAATCATATTCATAATCATTTATCATTTAAATTCAAGGTGTGTTAATTTTTACTCTAAAATATTTTAGCAGCTTGCTGTGGTTGCAACCAGAACTGAGAAACCATAGGATGTGTTTTTTTTCTATGTGGCTTTAGTTGGCAGAGGTGTGTACACACGCCTCGCCAAAAGTATAAAACACCTTTCATGTGTGTTGAGTTTTGCTTCTTTCACTTTGCTATACTATGTAATACTTATGGAATACAGATTGAAATGTCCATCAAAATACAGCTTTGTTTAGATTATCTTTTGGCATTTATGCCTTTATTAGATAGGACAGTATAGTGGTTGACTGGAAACAAGGCAAGAGAGAGAGGGGCACGACATGCAACACCGGCCCCTGGCCGGAGCCAAACCGTGGACGCTGTGGCACGTGCCCCAACCGCTAGGCTGTCAGGATGCCCCAAAATACAACTTTTAATGCGATTAAAGCAGTCTATAATTAATGGGAACCATACAATTCATCTGCAGGCTCCATTTTGTGAGAGATGCAGTGTGCAATTTACCCACGGATTGCATGGCACCACTAACTCAATTTATTATTTATATCCTCTTTCTCAGCACCAGGACCTAACTGTCATTTAGCAGGACTGGTAAGACATTACACACTGAATGTGAGTGAGGCTGTCCTCCCAGGAACAACGACAGCATCAGTCATTTCAGCAAGCGCCTCAAAACAACATCTGTTTACATTCAAGTGACAAAGCCCTGACTGTAGGAATTAGGAGGGTAGCAAAGGAGGAAGTCAGGTGATGATATATAGTGACAAAGTAGACTGCTGTCGTTTTCTGTTTCCTACCGACAGTCATCAGTTAGGTTGAGCATTTAGCTTCAGCATTTAACACCTCAGTTCCCTCCAGGCTAGTCACAAAGCTCAAGGACCTGGGATTAAACACCTCGTTGTGCAGGTGGGTCCTTGACTTCTTGACAGGCAGACCCCAGGTGGTGACACCCTCATCCTTAAAGCCCATGACACATCAATCTGACATTCTCCAACAACAGGCAACATTCTAATGTTGGCAGTTGTCTTAGAATGTGTTTTTAAAACTAACTGCCCATGGCACACTCATCAAACAAATCCAAACAAAATGGTTGGCCAAACTTAACAGGTCAAACAGTTGACTTCAAAAATGACCTCAACCTTTGAAACTGAAGGCCTCTTCTTCACTTACCTTTTCAGGAAACTCACACCTTCATTGAACCACACATGCCTTGCTGTCAGTGAGTGTCTGATGTTTAAGTAATTAGTAATGAATGAGTCGTTACTAGTTTTGTGCTGTTCACCGGCTGGTTCAGAGTTAATCAGGAACGACTCATGAAGTATGATTGATTCACAGATATTCATGAACTAATCATTACTCAATGATTCATTAATGTAGGATCTCCCAGTCTGTTCTCTAGTAACTCATCATTATCTACCAGATAGTCCTCACTTAGGAATTAGGGAAGTACTTATTAACGCTTCATCAATAGTCAAGTCGTTCCTGATTCATTCTTAATTTTTTTCTACATTGAATAAACAATTAATAATGTAGTGTTTACTATTGCCTAGAGGCAGGGCTTTAAATTTGAGTGTAACATCTTTTTACTTATTTTCTAAATATGCCCCCTTCTGTATGCGTGTGCCTCAGTCTGGACCCCCCAAAATTTTGCTTTCATACAAAATTTTATAGATCCAGCCCTGCTTCTTTGCCTTTGCATTGGCAATTCTTCCAGTCTCCAAAATATTCACACTATGGGTCAGTTGAGTTTCCGTACAGGTGCACACAATTTGTGTTTATAAATCACAACCTCTCTGTGGGAAGTGGCTTATGTATCTTTCAAGCCCATTTTTTTACAAATATAAATTGGGTCCCTTGAAAGTGGAGCTTCATGATCTTTCTTATTGTTTTGGTTTTTCACAGAAAGTATCAGCAAAGTTACTACAGAGACAGCTGCCAAGTGTTTACGAAAAAAGCTTGTCTTTAGTTTTTTGTATTTGGATAAAAAAGCTTGTTCGTAATTGCTACTATAAGACTGTAGGATGTATCACATATAAACCCAGTAGTAAACACTGAGGGGTTATATCTGTAGCCAAAAGTGTTTTTCTTTTTTGTTTTGATCCTATCTCTTCATTTCTGTATGATTTGGCTGCCTTCCCAGAGTAGTGAATTAGAATTTCTGCAGCATTTCTATCCTGAGCATGACTCACACAGCAAAACTTAGCTTCACTTTCCCTGAAACCTGACAAGCCTGATCCAGTTTACGCTTCCCTAGCAGCCAAAAGCAAAGTGATGTCAGCCCAGCCTCCCAGCTGAAAGGAGGGAATGGAAATGTAAGGAAACACATTGACCATAGAGAAGCTCCCTGGGAGGGAAAGTCCTCCTCCGCTACATCCGTAACTGTCAAACAGGTGAAATTGAATCCATTGGAGCAGGACTGACTCCTCAATGTTTTTTGGGTTAATAAGGGCAGTGGTGTCACCACAATGTTCAGTGTGACAACAGGAGGAGATGTGTGGAGACTGATTATATGCCAACACAACATACTGCAGAGTAGGGGTGGACGATATGGCCACAATATTCTATCATGGTATATGTAATTTTATATCACGGTAACTGTATACAGTGGTGTGAAAAAGTGTTTGCCCCCTTCCTGATTTCTTATTTTCTTGCATGTTTGTCACACTTAAATGTTTCAGATCATCAAACAAATTTAAATATTAGTCAAAGATAACACAAATAAACACAAAATGCAGTTTTTAAATGAAGGTCGTTATTATTAAGGAAAAACAGAATCCAAACCTACATGGCCCTGTGTGAAAAAGTAATTGCCCCCTAAACCTAATAACTGGTTGGGCCACCCTTAGCAGCAACAACTGCAATCAAGCATTTGCGATAACTTGCAATAAGTCTTTTACAGCACTGTGGAGGAATATTGGCCCACTCATCTTTGCAGAATTGTTGTAATTCAGCCACATTGGAGGGTTTTCGAGCATGAACTACCTTTTTAAGGTCATGCCACAGCATCTCAATAGGATTCAGGTCAGGACTTTGACTAGGCCACTCCAAAGTCTTCATTTTGTTCTTCTTCAGCCATTCAGAGACCCCACAACAACATCCAAAGAACTGCAGGCCTCACTTGCCTCAGTTTAGGTCAGTGTTCATGCCTCCACCATAAGAAAAAGACCATCACACTACCACCACCATATTTTACTGTTGGTATGATGTTCTTTTTCTGAAATGCGGTGTTACTTTTACGCCGGATGTAATGAGACACACACCTTCCAAAAAGTTCAACTTTTGTCTCGTCAGTCCACAGAGTATTTTCCCAAAGTTCTTGGGGATCATCAAGATGTTTTCTGGCAAAAATGAGACGAGCCTTAATGTTCTTTTTGCTCAGCAGTGGTTTTCATCTTGGAACTCTGCCATACAGGCCATTTTTGCTTGTGCTATCTTTGACTAATATTCAGATTTGTTTGATGATCTGAAACATTTAAGTGTGACAAACATGCAAAAGAAAATAAAAATCAGGAAGGAGGCAAACACTTTTTCACACCACTGTATATCACGATACAGTAATCGTTAATTCAATTAAGAAATGGTTTAAAATAACCATACTGTACTTCATCACATTTGATTATTTTCTTGTTTTATTTGGAACTTTCACACAAACAAAAACCACTCCCCCTGCTCTGTATTTACATTTCCTCCATGTTTTCTTGTCACACTCTTCTTCTGCAGTGGTTGGCAAACCAGCGTAGAGGTGCATTCCCACCACCAACTGTCGCTCTCACGTCACGTGAGAACGTGGTAAGCAGTCCTGCTGCCCAAAGCACGTTCCTAGCGAGGCAGCTGGATTTGCGAGAATCGCAATATCACGAGAGAATCCATCCCTGATTTGCTACATAGCCTGCCCTGAATAAATAGCAGAGACACTAAGGGATAGCTCCCGCGGTGGAAACGGTATTGCCAAAGCTCTACCGATGGACACATTTCTACCATTGCACGGTATATACCATCATATCGCCCAACACTGCTGCAGAGGAACATAGGAAACTAGTATCCAGGACAGCCCTGAGTCTATGGATGAGATCAACATCTGTGTCACTGAAGCTTCTTTTGCTGTAGTGTGACTCCATGTTGCGCGTTAAACTGAGGTATAATTCCAATAGCATAATGCTGCTTTTGGTTTTGGTTTCTGCAATACAAAACATTTGAAACACATAAGGAATTCGCTGTATTTCATAAAGGTAATGTTAATCATGTCAGTTTTCCTCTGGAAACTTTGTGGGCGTCTAGCAGCCCACATGTGTAGCCTACTTTCATTTTCACGCCTACACTGTGTTGCCTTGTGAAGGAGGTGAAATAATCCTCTGCTCAACATGTCTGCTTTTGTAACTCATTGGCAACGGAGAGCTTTTGCACCCTCTCAAAAATTATTTATTGCACAGTTTTGATGTGACACATTTGGCCTTGCACCAGATATGGACATATAATTGATATCATATATTTACATTGGTCCTTATTTAAATGCTGAAGCATGGTTGATGCCTATTATTTTCATGTGAAAAGGTAGAAAGAGCAGTTTACAACATGCACTGCTGACTGGCTCTGAAGGGCACTAAATAGTGGAGTTCCCTTTTTCTGTAACAGTGCTCACCACTGTTCCTCTCCAGTGTAACTGCCCTGTGAAAATGTACATGTGGTCCAAGAAGAAGATATCAGTCTGATATTAACAATCATCTCAAATATAGCTCAACTTCAGAAGTGGGGCAAAATGTAATATGTTAAGTTTGTCCTAATGATGGTACCAGGGGAAAGGCCATGAGGTTAAACAAAATAATAAGGGTTCATTCTGTGGGGAACATGGATGTGCTCAGCACATTTTATGACCTGATTGTTACGATTGAAGCAATGGGTGATAAATTGCTGCTGTGATAACTTTCCAGAGATGTAAAATCCTGTGTTTTGGTGTCCAACAAACCTACAAACTCATCTGGCTAAACTATTGAAATGTTACTGCTGACTTGAACAGCCCAAATCAAATCTACACAAAGGTTTTTTTTTATCTGGTATGGATCCCATCAAGAAAAAAATTGTATAGTCAAGGACAATTTTGTGCCTAATGTGAAAATGTTTTTGTTTTTTCAAGCAAGAACTTGTTTTTTCCCCCAGTTACTTCAATACATTTGGCGTTGTCTTGGAGCCACCCTAATGACCACGAGACAAACTGCACCTTAAGTCACTTCCACAGGGACTAACATTCTGTCATGGTGGTTACTAAGTGGGCAGTTCCTCAACAACAAAGTCTATATTGCCTTTTCAAAAAGCAGTTGACCATTATATATACCCATAGCAATTTTGTATTTGTTAATTTACATTCCACACCAGTGTGGGTACATGAAGCTTAAAGAGGTAAATGTAATCTAGACAAACTAAAAGTAGCAATGCCAAAAAAAGCAACAAATGTGGCTGAGGAAGTCTGAGGATTTACAAGATGTTTGATCCTCAGAAATCCTCTAATAAGCTCAGCAAGCTGAGCCTCAAACTGTTCATTTAAGAGTTAAGAGCACAATTGTTCAGTGATGCCTGGCGTATGAAGAATTCAACTAGTTCAACCAGAAATTGTGTTCTCACCTGAGAGTCTGCAGACAGCAACACGACTTTCCTCACAAACTAACTAGAAGAGATTTTTTTCTGCAGTCAAGTACATGCTGGCCTTTAGCTCTTTGATTAGCTTTTTACTGTGTTGATAAAAGAAATAAAACTCACAAGACACTCTGCTGACTCAGATATGTACATATTTACAGATTTGTCTACACATTTACAAATCTCAAAACAATTGCAAATCTGAATACAGATTAGGAGATTTTTTTTTACACATTTACAAATCTGATTACGCACACATGGATTGAGATACAGTTACACAACTCTCCACTCACATTTGTAAATAGTTCTGCTACAATAATGGAGCCATAGTTATCCTTGTGGATGATATTATGTTTGATGAATTAACTTAATCACTATGTCCACAGTGATTGGTTGATAGGTGACCAGTCTGTGTCACTGAATGTGAAATAAAAGTTTCATCAAAATACAGGAGCACAAGAAATAAAGTGAATTAAATTAAATTACATTTGACATAGATAGATAGATAGATAGATAGATAGATAGATAGATAGATAGATAGATAGATAGATAGATAGATAGATAGATAGATAGATAGATAGATAGATAGATAGATAGATAGATAGATAAACTGTGTCACAGATTTCAAGAAGCAAAGTAAATAATTGATGTGTCAAGAAGGGTATCTGGCATCAAACACCATCTGCATGTTGATACTGTGACCAGCTTTATTTAGGTGACTTTTTCATGCACACTTAATTAATTGTCAAACAAACTGGCATCTTAAGAGCATTTTTGGTTTAATGAATAATTCTGTCAGAGAGTTGAGATGTCCTAAGTTTATCAGCACTGCAAACTGCATTTTTCAAGAGTCACAGTAGAGCAGAGTTGTGCAAAATGTCATCTCCTGTGTTATTGGATTGTTTTGATTTGTTGGTGAGCTGATTGCATCAACTACCATCTAATTATACTTTTAAAAGTTCATTATTGTTGTGTTTTTCTAAAACACTGAAAACAAGGTGCATTACCTGTAGCAACTGACTGACTGTGAGCAGGTCTTAGTGACTTAGGAGTCCTCTGGACTGCCTCTAACTTCTCTCAGACTGAGGACCTACTTTTAGAGCTATAAGGCTTTGTGAGTTACTCTTAGATCAAACACTTGGGAGTCTTAAATTTAGGACTTACACGCCCCTTATTTTTAGGAGTTTCTCCTAACTCAGTCAGGAGCTACTTTTAGCCTTAGGATGTTTTCTGAATATGGCCCCAGATGAATAAGCCATTAGGGCAAATCGTTCAATTGTCCTTGAATGTAATCCTGGATTTTGCAGAATCATACAGTATCAATGTTCTTATTTGGCAACAGAGTTGAAAGCAGTAAAATGTCTTAGTATGGTAGAAAAGGTTTCAGTCGTAGTCATCTGGACACTGTTTTCAGAATCAAGACGTTTCGGCTCCCATCCGGAAGTCATTCTCAATTGTGGAAATGGTCTGAGAACTCAGAAATTTAAGCTACTCTGTGTTGCTTAAGCCCTGCCCTCAGGAAGGAGTCTTCCTGAGTATCTGCTGTTTACCCTGCCTAGTTTCACCTGAAAATGACCTTCTTTTGTTTCCATGATGGCCCAGTAATCAGTAATCAGGCCTATTGTTTTCTGGCTGCACCTCCCTCATCACTGTTAAGTACCTGATTAGCGTATGATTGGCTTGACCATGGTGTAATACACTGTGGTAAACAGTTGGCAGGTTGAATCTCAGACCACCATTTCTGTTTAAAGAGGGATTTTCCTTTTTCACAAAAATGGCTTCTTTGACTCCTCTTTCAAACCAACTCTTCTCTCTACTTAGAATTTTCTAAGATTCTAAGTAGATTCTAATCTTCTAAGATCCTAAGTAGAGAGAAGTTCTCAGACCGTTTCCACAATTGAGAATGACTTTCGGATGGGAGCCGAAACGTCTTGATTCTCAAAACAGTGTCCAGATGACTACGACTGAAACCTTTTCTACGATGGAACACTCCTGGACGAATGAGGGACTACACCGTCTTGTCTTAGTATGCTTTTTCTGAACATCCAAGTAGTGAAATTGCTCTTCTCATGGTTACAAATGGTCTCCTGATGGATGCAGATTAGAGCGGCGAGTGTTCTGCATTAGTGCTGCTTGACCCATGTGCAGTCTGTGACACTGTGTGTGTGCACTTGTAAGATAAAAGGTGAAGTAATTAATGGGGAGTGAGAAGGCATGAGATCCAAAGTACCTAGGTCAGCTATTCAGCATCTCTAGATTGTAACTTAATCCCTGGTTAAACACACACACTCTCACACACATGCAGACATTACCCTCACCCCTCCCTACACTTATGTCTTTCCTCCATAAATGTTCCACGCACCATCTTCCAAGCCCTATTGTCCATTTACTACTCTTATTCCCTCACAGCAGACCACTTGCCCTTCACACACATCTACAGTAGTCGTCTGACATATGAGTATTCTGTCAGGAGAGTTGGCTACATGCCTGAGGGATGAAGGGGTTTCATTTTCACTAAATCCAATTCCACTTGACAATGACAGGATGAGTTATACAGGGTTGAAGGAGGCTGAGGGTTGAGCAAACACTGTTGACAATGACCTCAGAGGTCATTGATCAGGATCTCAATGACCACATTGCAAGTGAGAGCTTCCCCAGAGCTGCTTTCTCAACAAAGGCTCATTGTTGGATGAGAGATGCTGATGTCAAGGCGGTATATTTCTGGAGCTCAGGCACTCCCAAGGGAGGGCACTGGTAATGTAGCCAGGACTGAGCACCATCTTTAGCTGTGAATTGTTTTGAAGAAATTTCTTCCTGAGATAAAGTTTCACCTCTATTTGTTTGCATAAGTTTAATCAGTTTATGTGAGAAATAAGCATCGACAAGCAAGCAGGCATCTTTCTGTAGACCCAATATGATTGGCTTTTATTTTATATTTCTTGATTAAATAGTAGAGGTCATCTGTTTGCTTGGCGCTTTGGCTCCAGCTTCACCATTGCCTTAATTGGGGAATCATGATTTTCAATTTTTAAGCCATGCTAGCAGTGTAGCTCTAGGTATGGCAACGTAGGTCAGCTGATCCACCACTTTGGTCCAGACTGAAACATCTCAACAGCTACTCGAATACTAGTGCCACCATGAGTTTGAGGTGTTGGTTTTGAGTAAAATATCTCAACAACTATTGGATGAATTACCATAAAATTTGTTACGGACATTCTTCTTTCCCACAGGATGAACTGTGATAACTTTGATGATCCCCTGAATTCAACTGTATTTCACATTGTAAATGGTCACATCACATCTTATCATGTGCAAGTAAAAGTTAAAGTACTTGTGTAAAAATCTACTCAGATAAAAATAAAAAGTAGGCCAGTTAAAATGTGAATTTTTTTGCACTGTTCATAAACTGTGGGGCCCTTCCCAGTTATGACTGCACCCTTTGTACCCCCTGACACTGCCAGTGAAAGTACACATGTAGAAGAAGATCAGCTGAGATCAGAGTGTCACCTCAGTGGACATGGAGCGCTGCCCTCTTGTGGCCACAGACACACCTGCAGCTTCTTCTGCTGATTTGCTGCTGATTTAGCATGTTTTGTTTACTCCATTCTTACACGGTTTATAGTTTTTTCACGTGACTTTTGTTCTTACTCTGCAATGAATGTGATTTGAAATGTAGTGAAGTACAACACTTGAAATAAAAAATACTTAAATAAAAGTTAAATTACAGATTAAAAAACTACAAGTGCACAAAAAACCCCGACTTTGTTACAGTAATAAAAGTAAATGTAATTTGTTACTTTCACCCCAGAAAATGTGCACAGCACAACAGCGTTATGGTTCATAATGGATTTCAAGAATAACACTGAACTCCAGTTTTTTTTTAAGTTGGAAAGGAGGCTGTGACGCACAGGATTAATGAGCTGTAGTAATGTCTGCATAAACAGGCAGAATGCAGAGTTATAACGGACCCGCCTGATGTGTGTAGAGGTGGTGACTGTGTAGCAGCCTGGTGTCTTTGCACGTGATTTAATGAAGGTAACCCCATTGGATGGCTGTGCGTAATGGCACTGCGCTCTGACGTGGCACATCTCCAATCAGAGGCTGCAGATTCATCTGTATATCTGTCCTGCTGTCTTCGGATGCCTGCAGGGATTTAATGAATTGAAGGAAGAAACTGTGGACAACAGTTACTGTAAGAATCACCTATTTTAATTTATAGATTAATGTAGACCGATTTAAGTTTGATTGGCAATAGTTATAAAAAATTAAGCGAAGTGACTGAAAATAATTGCTTAGAAGATAAAGTGAATGCAGCCGAGTGGCGAGTATGACATGACTCTGTTGAACTGATGGAATTAGTGCTGTTGAGATGGACATTATACTGTATTTACCATATAAGCTATTAGAGTACAGGTAATTCCAGCCCCCTCACTGTTTTTTTACCTGGCCTTTATTAGTAGCCAGCCTTTATCTGTCAGGCTGACCATATTTAACACTCATCGATTATTTGAATAATGGTTTTTATTTGAGAATTTCTGTTAGTCTCATTTCAATGATGCATTACCTTAACTTATTTTTGCAGTGATCTGCTACCCCTGTTGCACTTCTTCTACTAATGTTCATTGCACATGTAAAGTAACACTTCCACATCTACAGTAGTCGTAGTGTATCTATGTAACTATGTGTGTAAGGTCCCAGTCCAGCAGGGAGGAATCAGAGTACTGAGAGATGCCAATGACCAAACTCGCTTCCAACTTGTTGTATTCAGCCCCAGGCAATTAAGTTTTATTTAACTGTGTTTCGTCCCCCCCCCTTTCTCTGAATGCCATAAAATGTGTTTTCATAAATGATTCAAGATGGGCAGTGCTTCTTATAGCAAATAAATGTCATCAGAGGTTTTGACAGAACTCACCATTCTTTATTTATCTCATAAATGTACACACACACACACACACACACACACACACACACACACACACACACACACACACACACACAAAGTGCAGCCCATCAGGCAGAAAAGAAACATCCAGAAGTGAATTATTCATCACAGGAGCAGCAGAGCCCAAGTCCAGGCAGGGATATCCCCCCAGAGATGCTGCTACACCCAAATATTAATTAACCAGCACTAATAATTCACCAATTCCACTCTATGTGTGTGTATGTGTGTGTGGGTAGTGAGTACAGTCCAGCATACTGCTATGCCCTACTTTCCTCCATCCTTTCCTGCCTTCTCCCTTGCCCTAATTATGTTTTATTTTCATCTGTGTCTGTGGGGTATACTGAGTAGTGCTTACAGTATATATACAGTATTTGTGTGTGTGTGTGTGTGTGTGTGTCTGTCGGTGGCCACCTTTGCTCGTCTCCGGCTGTCTCAGGGGTTTGAATGGCCTTAGATGTGTGTTTGATTGATGGTTCTGCCGGGTTGAATGTAGGCTAACGGAGCTGGCTGATGATGGGAAAGTGCTGAGCGGCCACCGAGAGCTGCATTATGGGAAATACTGGCAGTACAACTTGGACAGGAGGAAACTCCTGCTGCTCTGCTTCACTGAGGTTTTGCCTGTTGATTGTGATTTTGAGAGCTGTATTTAGACATTGCAAACAGTTTATAGTGTAAAATCCTGCTCTGTGTTGTGTAGTATGTAGGTACAGGTTTAGGTATAACGCTAACCATTTTCAACCATTAACCCAACTATTCTGACTGGATCAATGGGCATTCTAAAATGTACATTATACATAAGTAGTTCCGACCAAGCAAT
Source organism: Siniperca chuatsi (assembly GCF_020085105.1). Lineage (NCBI taxonomy): Eukaryota > Metazoa > Chordata > Actinopteri > Centrarchiformes > Sinipercidae > Siniperca > Siniperca chuatsi. Next base: position 3,056,218 of record NC_058056.1, on the reverse strand, counting down.
CTGATTGGTCAACTAGACATTTAGAACGTGCTCAAATCAGCAAGACAGCACACCGTTAAATCAAAAATTCAGCAAATATCTTAGTTACAACAAGATTGAGCTATCGTAGCAATTTTGTGTTTATAAGTGTGGTATTTATATTCAGTTTGGGAAATCCCACAATCTCTAGAAAGCATTAGCTCAAGGTGGCTAGCTGACTCAACAGGGACTAGAAATGGTCTCTGTTGCTAGGTTGTTATTAAGCTCCTTGTGTGAATAAACTAGCGCTCTATGCGTGGTAACCAGGGAAACAGCTTCTGTGCACTACTGTATCCCTGCCGGTACAACTGTTAAGTTAAAACTATACATAGCGTTGGCTGATACATACAGTCTTACGCCGATGCTCTGCCTGTTTACTCGCTGTTATTTCACTTTCAGTAACAAGATTTTAGTCGCCAATGGCAGGGGGGTGGGGGCAGCTTTTAAATAAAGATGTTACGATGGTAGAGGGCTCAGTGATCTCCAGGTAACACTTAGGGACTGAAGATTTTATAGGGTGGGGAGAGGGGTTGAATCTTGTGCTGTCCCATTTTGAAGGCTCCTTCAAATGCGGCCTTCTTTCCCTGAATTTGGAGGATGCAGTGGCTGAGGAGGATTACACTTTTAAATGTAAGTATTCACCTCTCTCCAATTCCTAACAATACAAATTTTAAAAAACGAAGGAACCTTAAAACCTCAAATTTTGTTAAAAATAATAGCCTAATGACGCCATGACGTTAGCATTGCTAACAGACGTTGCTAGCTAGCTAAGCCGCTGCACTTAACTGCAGCTCGGCTGCCCGCATCCGATCTAAGTTACAGCCTTTGAAGCCTTTAAAGCCTTCACTTTCAAACTTCAGAGGTTCATTGTTTGACTTTTATCTTACCGAGATTGTGGCAATTTAATAATTCATATTATGTACATTAATGGACCAAGGTGAACTAATTTAGACAAACCTGTCTAAATTAGTAAATTACTACCCGGCTTGGTTTTCACAGTTGAATATCACTTTCAAAGTTCAGTACAAATGTTGGGATTGATTACATGGCTAACCTGAACTTGGTTATTTTGCTACTTAAGCTGCTTTTGTTGGTATGATCTCTATTTGACAATCTTGTACTTGAGGTTATAGTTACATTAGCCCTCATCCTATACAAAGCCCATAATAATAAGACAACTACTAGGTAGATGGGGCAATACTCATTGCCTTTGTTGTGTTTTTTTGTAGTGCTGTCACAGGGATGCAAGCTGTCACCTTTTTCTTTTTAACCCAAAATAGGGCATCCAAGTAAATTATTTCTGGGGGGATTTTGTGTCTGTCCTGCTGTGTCACCTTTTCCAATCTTCCAAGTGTGCATCCCTGCGCTAACATGACTGATAAGTGTTTCCCTTTTCTCTTGTTTTCTCTCTGTGATTAGGACAATTCTGGAGAAAATGGGCCTGCTGGAGAAGGTGACTCCCTTGCAAGCCAAAAATAAATTTGGACAGTAAAAAAAACAAATACAAAGTATGGGATTTTGAAATTATATTTGTTTTAGTCATTCAAGTTAATAAACATACTTTTGAACTGCCATGACTGATTTCCTCTGCCTTAGGATTGCAAGTGTCCAGGGTCAGGAGAGGGCGTGAGTGGGAAACCCACTGCTGCAACTTGGCTGTGGTTTGTCCTCATGGATGAGGTATTGGGACAGAGGTGTTCCACCCCCGTCCTAATTGCCTCCATCCCTGAGGACACACCAGGGCCAAGTACAGCAGTGGATGACCAGGAGGAGGAGGAGGGAGAGAGAGAGAGAGATTCATCAGCTCTTAAAGGAAGACATGGGGTTGCAGAGGAGAGGAGAGCAGAAAGAGAATGGAGAAGCTCTTCTCTCTACTTGAGAGATTGTTTGAAAAATAAAAATTAATAAATATCGAATGAATGAATAAATAAATTGTTAAATACTGTGTTTATTTTATATACAGCTGTCTTTACAACAATTTACAACAAAGAACATATGTAAGAAGTGGAATATACAGGGTGTATTCTTAAAAAGTTAAATTTCATAGATATTAGGCCTTAGAAAATGTGTATATGTATATTTTTGTCCAGCTGAGCTGGGAGTCCCTGGTGGTGGTGCTGGACCTGGATGGGCTGCCACAATAAAGAGTCTGGTATCTTATCTGGGGTGAGAAGTAAATTCGGGGGACATTTTTGGGTGCTGATGACCATCACATACATGTGTATGACCTATGTTGTACGAGGCTCTTTGAGTGACATGCATGTCTGGGGTGCAGACATGTCCGGTCACACCTTCCTTTCACAACCCCCAGCCCTCCCAAGACCATCTGTTGATCCCCAATATGGGCACAGATGTTGTTAAATTGGTGTAAGTGTTTTTAGGAGTGGCTTTGACATGGTACAACTATATAGCGTCGTCGTGGGGGCAGACAATATACACACAGTCCAAAAAATCCTGTTTTGTTTTGTATCGCATAGTAATGATCCTCGTACAGATAAAGCCATAGTGTTTCTTTCTGGGGTTGCTCTCTTGTCTGGTATAGATTCAAATTTTTAGCACCGTGATTATGATGAAAAACATGAATCTTAACATGCATATGCTGTTCAAATTTTGACACATCTGCTATGTTTGATGAAAAATGAACAATTTCTGTTAATTGCCGTTTTAGTACATCCAAAGCTGTATTCATATTATTCATCTTGATACTATACAAATTTAAACTTCCTTCTCTCTGTGATGTTAAAATTGCAGATCCCACCCGTCTTATGCGTTCAGTTAGTTCAGCTAGTTAGTTCATACACCGATGGCAGAACTGCTTATCAAAGTAACTAATAATTCACACACATTCACACACCGAAGTCACAGCCCTCGGGAGCAATTTGGGGTTCAGTGTCTTGCCCATGCTCATTTTAATTACTTAATACATTGCTGGGTAGCTTAATCTTTAATAATATATTATAATTTATTAGTTGATTTATATTTTGGATTAATAATCTGAATCTGTGAAGTAACTAGTAACTAAAGTTATATCTAGTGGAGTAAAAAGCGATGGTGAAGCATCTTCATTTTCTCTAATAAATGGTAAAACAAACCAAAAAAAAAGATATTAATTAACATTACTGGCTCTATTTCTGCTGTGCGCCAATTGTCAATGGCAGCTGTCAATGTTGCTAGGCGACAGGAGCGTTGCTTCGTGACGCAAGTTTCAGGGCGGGTAGACCAGACCATCTCATTTAACATCGCTCGGTTTGGCCTTCGCGGTCTACGAAGGCTGCATCCTTCGTCTTGATTTGAGACACAGCTAATGTGGACTAAACTGTGGATCACTTTCATTGCTTTGACATAAAATGCATTCAACGACCACATCTTTCAAAATTCATGTTTTCTCACTCAAACTCAACCACCACCAAAACTCGATCTATTTGCTTTCCTTGAGGAAGCAAGTTAGGCATAATCCAGAATATTTTGTAATTGTATGGGACAATGTGGTGTTTCACCGTTCTCTTCCAGTCACAGTGGTTTACAGCACATCCCAGGATGGTGTCACTTTTCCTTCCACCTTCCTCTCCATTCTTAAACCCCACAGAGGAAATCTTGTCCTCATGGAGGTGGAAAGTTTATGATCACCAGCCACATGATCAAATGTATTGCAGCATTTCTGATTCATTTCTGTGCTGCGCATACTGTAAAGTAGTGCCCTTCTTTTTCTTATAACATATTCTTGGATTTATGATAAATAAATAAATAAAAGCTATTTCAAAGACAATAGTGATATATACAGTGCCTTGCGAAAGTATTCGGCCCCCTTGAACTTTGCCACATTTCAGGCTTCAAACATAAAGATATGAAACTGTAATTTTTTGTGAAGAATCAACAACATGTGGGACACAATCATGAAGTGGAACGAAATTTATTGGATATTTCAAACTTTTTTAACAAATCAAAAACTGAAAAATTGGGCGTGCAAAATCATTCAGCCCCTTTACTTTCAGTGCAGCAAACTCTCTCCAGAAGTTCAGTGAGGATCTCTGAATGATCCAATGTTGACCTAAATGACTAATGATGATAAATAGAATCCACCTGTGTGTAATCAAGTCTCCGTATAAATGCACCTGCACTGTGATAGTCTCAGAGGTCCGTTTAAAGCGCAGAGAGCATCATGAAGAACAAGGAACACACCAGGCAGTTCCGAGATACTGTTGTGGAGAAGTTTAAAGCCGGATTTGGATACAAAAAGATTTCCCAAGCTTTAAACATCCCAAGGAGCACTGTGCAAGCGATAATATTGAAATGGAATGAGTATCAGAGTATCACTGCAAATCTACCAAGACCTGGCCGTCCCTCTAAACTTTCAGCTCATACAAGAGATGCAGCCAAGAGGCCCCGGATCACTCTGGATGAACTGCAGAGATCTACAGCTGAGGTGGGAGACTCTGTCCATAGGACAACAATCAGTCATATACTGCACAAATCTGGCCTTTAGGGAAGAGTGGCAAGAAGAAAGCCATTTCTTAAAGATATCCATTAAAAGTGTTGTTTAAAGTTTGCCACAAGCCACCTGTAAGACACACCAAACATGTGGAAGAAGGTGCTCTGGTCAGATGAAACCAAAATTGAACTTTTTGGCAACAATGCAAAAAGTTATGTTTGGCGTAAAAGCAACACAGCTCATCACCCTGAACACACCATCCCCACTGTCAAACATGGTGGTGGCAGCATCATGGTTTGGGCCTACTTTTCTTCAGCAGGGACAGGGAAGATGGTTAAAATTGATGGGAAGATGGATGGAGCCAAATACAGGACCATTCTGGAAGAAAACCTGATGGAGTCTGCAAAAGACCTGAGACTGGGATGGAGATTTGTCTTCCAACAAGACAATGATCCAAAACATAAAGCAAAATCTACAATGGAATGGTTCAAAAATAAACATATCCAGGTGTTAGAATGGCCAAGTCAAAGTCCAGACCTGAATCCAATCGAATCTGTGGAAAGAACTGAAAACTGCTGTTCACAAATGCTCTCCATCTAACCTCACTGAGCTCGAGCTGTTTTGCAAGGAGGAATGGGCAAAAATGTCAGTCTCTTGATGTGCAAAACTGATAGAGACATACCCCAAGCGACTTACAGCTGTAATCGCAGCAAAAGGTGGCGCTACAAAGTATTAACTTAAGGGGGCTGAATAATTTTGCACGCCCAATTTTTCAGTTTTTGATTTGTTAAAGTTTGAAATATCCAATAAATTTCATTCCACTTCATGATTGTGTCCCACTTGTTGTTGATTCTTCACAAAAAATTACAGTTTTATATCTTTATGTTTGAAGCCTGAAATGTGGCAAAAGGTCACAAAGTTCAAGGGGGCCGAATACTTTCGCAAGGCGCTGTATTGTAATGGTACGGTTGTTAGTGTTAGTGTTTTGGTTGCATTAGTGCATTTAGTTAGATTAGTTGTGGTTACCTGCATGTCAGTGAAAAGAAATGTCTGAACAGTTCTGAAAAAGTCAAGTATAGAGAAATGTGTGTTACCAATTGTAAAAAGCTATAATAGAGTTGTAAAGTGGGAGAAGCCCCTGGTTCAGAAAGTGTTTTCCCCCATTCTGTATTGACATTTCAATATTTTTCTTTAAATGATCTCCTCAATGTTGCTTAACATAGAAACATGGGATTCTCATACAATCATACAGGTTTATGTTATTCAAGGTTCAATTATGTCATTTTACAGCACAAGGTTGCACAATGAAAAGAAAGTTGTAACCCCCTAGACAATATACACAGAACATACAGTGGTGTGCAAAAGTTTTTGCCCCCTTCCTGATTTGGAGTGGCCTAGTCAAAGTCCTGACCTGAATCCTATTGAGATGCTGTGGCATGACCTTAAAAAGGCAGTTCATGCTCGAAAACCCTCCAATGTGGCTGAATTACAACAATTCTGCAAAGATGAGTGGGCCAACATTTCTCCACAGCGCTGTAAAAGACAAGTTATGGCAAACGCTTGATTGCAGTTGTTGCTGCTAAGGGTGGCCCAACCAGTTATTAGGTTTATGGGGCAATCACTTTTTCACACAGGGCCATGTAGGTTTGGATTTTGTTTTCCCTTAATAACAACCTCAATTTAAAAACTGCATTTTGTGTTTATTTGTTATCTTTGACTAATATTTAAATTTGTTTGATCTGAAACATTTAAGTGTGGCAAACATGTATATAGAAATATTTGAGATTATAATAGAATAAAAACAAAAACAATATATACAGTTATGTATTGTAATTTGCAACAACCAGCATAACAGAAAGTTCCATGTCAGTTATTTATGATGGAGGTGGAGTTGAGGAGTCTCATAGTCTGAGGAAAGAAGCTGCTCTGTAGTCTGGTGACATGGCAGCGGATACTTGCGTATCGGTTGCCAGACGGCAGCAGGGTGAACAGGCTGTTTTAAATTTCCTTAGGAAATACAGCTATTTCTGAGTTTTCTTTACCAGGGTGGAGATGTGTGATGACTAGAGGTGTGACTATACACAATATTGGGTTCACGAGAACGAAACAAGACGATATTTTAACATTACTTTTAAGAAAAACTTCAATGATGAAATATATGACTTGAAAAATAGCCTTTTATTTGACTGAGTCTCAAAATAATGCAGGTGCATTTTGAAATGTTTTATAACTGTGCATACATGAACTACGGAAAATGGCCTCATATCAGCTGCAATGAATATGCTGATGTCTCGTTATTGCCATGGCTCTAGGACTTGACTGTGGAACTTTAGGTGCAAAGGCATTAGTCAGCGTTGCCTGGCCTTTCAGTGTTTTCTTCACTGGCGCTGCTGATTTTAGTATAGAGCTGTGGTGGTAGGTGTCTGTAGGTGTCTTTGCATAGTGCTCGTGTTTGCCGCAGTGTATGGCAATGTTTTCTTACACTGCTCACATATTGTTTGTGTCTTTTTTGTTGCTGTTTATTATTTCCACTGGGTACCCACAATGCTGCCACACAATTCCCAGGAACCTAAAACTGTTCACCTGTTCCACCTCAGCTCCACTGATGTAGACAGGGGTGTGTGTCTTCACCTCCTTTTTCCCAGTCTCTTCTGATGTCTTTGTCTTTTTGATTACCACATCATCATCAACACATTTGCTGATGTATGATGTCACTGATGATGTATATTCCTCAAGATTGATGTGGTTCTCCTGGGTTCCTGCATCTCGGATAATGTACCAGTATGTGCACTCAAAACAGTCCTGTAGAGCTGCTGTAGTTTCATCTGTCCACACTTGAACTGTTTTTTTCTGATGGTTTTACCCTTTTAATCAGCTGGGAGTAAGTGGGCAGGAGAAGCAGGGAAAAAATTCCATCCAGTTGTTCTGTCATGTGACTGCTGATGGTAAATGGACTGCATTTATATATATATATATATTTATATATAACGCTTTTCTAACTTACAAAGACAAAGTGCTATACAATTTTGCCTCTCATTCACACACACTCACACACCAATGGTGGCGGGCAAAGAGCTGGTCTGCCCATCGGGAGTAACTTGGGCTTCAGTGTCTTGTGGACAGGAGGAGCCGGGGATTGAGCCGCTAAACTTGTGATCAATGGACAGCCACAGCCACCCAACTGTATGATGACCTCATACAGTTCCTGTAGTGCATTCTTTTAATTTTTGTGTCTGGCGGAATGTAAACAGCAGCAACAAAAACAATTCTCAAATTGAGAATTCTCTGGGTAGATAATATGGTCGTCATCTTAACATAAAAAATTCAACATCTGGGGCGGTCTATCAACTTTGACTATGTTTGAGCACCAAGCATCATTGATGTAAACACAGAGTTCGCCTCCCCTTGTCTTACTGGAGTCTTGCGTTACTTATTGTCGGTGCGGAACACGGTCCCATCGAGTGCAATCGAGCTTGATTCTGATGTTTTGGTGGAGCCAGGTCTCTGTTAAGATGTGGGCACCACAGTCTCTGATTTCCAGTTGCTGAGTCTTATTTCGTCCATTTTATTTTCCTGCAACCGGACATTAGCCAGGACTGGGTAGTGGAGATTCAGCGAACCAGAGAGAGAAGAGCGGAAAAAAGCAACAGAACAGTGGCTGCTGACCCCTTTTATTGACCTGGTGACATCACGGGTTACAGGTCAGACTGACCAATGGCACCTGGAAGGCTGCGTTCAATGGCTCTTGGGATTTGGAATGCTGAGTTAAAATGCTCTCCTAACAAAAGTTCAGTTAAAATCACACAAATTGATGAATTCATCTGTGTAGTCCCAACATAAGCCAGACAAAATAGATGGGTTTTTAGTTTACGTTTACAAATATCAATGTTTTCAGCTCCTCTCAGATCCTCTGGAAGGCTGTTCCAGTGGCTTGGAGTGCAGTGGCTGAAAGCAGCATCTCCAAATGTTTTTGTTCTGCTGTGTGGAACAGCTAAAAGAGAAGAACCAGAGGATCTAAAGGGCTTTCCTGGTTCATAAATTAAAAGCATTTTTGAGAGGAACTCTGGTGCAAGGCCATGCAGTGCCTTATAAACTAATAAACTAATTTAAAAATCAATACAATAACCATCAGGTAACCAGTCAAGACTTTAAATTAGGTGTAATGTGTGCTCTCCTTTTGGTCTTAGTCACCACAGAATTTTGAATTAATTGTAGCTGATTTATTGTATATATATATATATATATATATATATATTCTTTGGTAGACCAGAAAGGAGAGCATTACAATAGTCTAGCCTGCTAGTTATAAAAGCGTGGATTAGTTTCTCTGTGTTGTGTTGAGAGAGAAATGGTCTCACTTTGGAGATGTTCTTCAAATGAAAAAAATGCCGTTTTTGTGACACCCCGCACATGAGTCAAAAATCACTCCTAGGTTTCTTGCTTCATGGCTTTGGTTGAGTCTTAGTCTATTTAGTTTGGAGGCCAGTCAGTGACCAGTGCTTCTGTTTTATCCTGGTTGAGCTGTAAAAAATGCTGTGACATCCAGGCCTTTATATCTAAAAAAAACTGTTAAAAAGTGAGTCTATCTAATCTAATAGGCTAGGCTATGAAAACATAGCTAAGCAAGAATATGGAGTACCAGAAGGCTCGGAAGACAGCACCACTACAACAATATTTTTGGACAACCTTCTGAAGTCGCATTTGGATTTGGATGCCTCTACCGACCTGCAATTCGAGAGCTCTCACCGAGCGCTTACCAAAATATCTATGGATGTGGCTAAGCCCAGATCTATTGTAGCTCAGTTTGCCAGCTTCAGAGTCAAAGAGGAAATTGTGAGGCTATCCTGTGCTAAGAAGGGCTTTACCTGGCAAGGTAACAGAAGAAACATTGATCACAGCTTCTGAAACCCAAGGCATACTCATTTGTGGTGGTGATCTGAATATCTGCCTGAATTTCGATTAGATTAAAATAGATTCTTTTAAATTATGTTTTCACCAGATACCATCAATTGTTAGAAGAATAAATTACCTGATGCAGGATACAGGGATTATAGATGTATGGAGGGACTTCTACCCCACAAATCGAGGCTATACATATTACTCTCACCCCCATGCAGTTTACTCCTAGAATTTACTAGAATTGATTATTTCTTATATAGGAACAATAGACAGATCCCGTTACTCTCTGTTTAGGTAACCAACATAAATCTGCTCTTTAGAGACTCAACTCAATATTAAACAGTCCACAAATTAAAGAACAAATTAAGACAGACATTAAACTGTATTTGGGACAAAATGATAACGGGAAGGTGAATCCGTCCGTGCTATGGCATGCGGGGGAGGCAGTGTTGAGAGGGAAGATTATTGCAATCTCTTATTTTCTGAAGAAACAAAGACAACAGAAATTGTGCAATCTGCAGTCTCGATTAAAATGTTAAGAAAAAGAACATCAACAGAAAATGAACCAGGATCTTCTTCAAGATATCAAGAGTTAGAAATGAGATTGACAATTTACGTACCCAAGAAAGAAGATCATACTTTTGAAACATAGACACTATGAAGTTGGTGGTTATTCTATGAAGCTCAGTCTCTGGGCGGGGTGAGAGGAGTCCTTAAGAATTCTGCGGGCTTGACGCAGACAGCGTTTCCTCTGGATGTCCTGAATGGCTGGAAGTGGAGTCCCTGTGATGCGCTGGGCAGTTTTCACCACCCGCTCCAGTGCCTTGCGCTCTGCAGCAGAGCAGTTCCCATAGCAGACTGTGACACAGTTGGTTAGGATGCTCTCTATTGTGCAGCGGTAGAAGTTCACCAGGATAGCTGAGGACAGTTGGATCTTCTTCAGTGTCCTCAGGAAGAAGAGGTGCTGGTGAGCCTTCTTGACCAGGCAGGAGGTGTTGGTGGTCCGGGACAGGTACCTCCTCCCTGTAGGCAATCTCATCGTTGTTGCTGATGAGACCAATCACCGTAGTATCGTCTGCAAACTTGACGATGGTGTTAGATCCATGCACAGGCCTGCAGTCGAGTGTGAAGAGGGAGTAGAGGAAGAGGCTCAGCACACAGCCCTGTGGTATGCCAGTGTTGAGTGTGATGGTGGTGGAGCAGTTGTGGCCTGACCTAACAAGCTGAGGTCTGTTTGTCAGGAAGTCCATAATCCAATTGCAAATGGAGGTGTTAATGCACAGGTTTTCAAGTTTGGTGATTAACTTGGAAGGGATGACAGATGTAGAGCTGAAGTCCACAAACAGCATTCGTGCATAAGTGTTTTTATTGTCCAAGTGTGTGAGTACAGAGTGCAGTGCCATGGAGACTGCATCCTCTGTGCTCCAATTGCTGCAGTAGGCTGGTATGGGTCCATTGTGGATGGAAGGAAGTCCTTTAGGTGTGCCAGGACCAGCCGCTCAAAGCACTTCAGAACAATGGGTGTGAGTGCTACAGGGCTGTACACATACATGTTTACATACAGTAAATTATATGGTTTCACATAGTGTATTTCAGCAGCTACAGTTTTTCACTCTTCACCAGGTTATTTTAGCCCAGTTACACTCTGAAAAAGTTAGCTGTGTTTCTCCTCTCCTCCCTCCTCCTCTTCAGTTGTAATTTTACAGTTAGGGGATCATGGATATCAGTTAGTTGCCTGTCAGTCTACTGCTGAAACATCCTTTCCTCACACGTATTAAAGCACAGCCTAGACAAGATGATGAAACCACTGGCAATGTCTTGTTTACCAAAGCCCCTCAACTGTCTCTGAACAATTTACCCAGCGTGGTTGGGATGGGAAAAAGCATAACATGGAGAAGCATAGCTTTAAACGTCAAAGACTGGGCTAATTAAAAGTGAGAAATGTGGAAAGTGGGAAATGTTTATGCAATTTCTCAAAATAATTTCTGTATTTTGTTGGAATGGTGTTTTCAATACTGACTGCAGAGCTACCTCTGGCTCTCACATATCACGTAATCATGCTCACAGTGCTGTTTAAGTTCAACTGTAAATGGAACAAACTGCATTTTATTTCCTGTCACCCTCAGTGATTTTAAATACTTTAATGTCTCTCATTTTTATAATCTTTAAAAATCAACGTATGTTCTTCCAGTGACTAAATCAGCGCTCGAAATTAAGGACGCAGTAGTGCAGAGTAGTGCAGTGGGTAAATAGTGGCAGTGAACAAAATGTAAGCATCATAAGAAGCAATAGAGAATGGTTGGAGCCTGAAGTGTTCTGAGGGGAGGCAGGAGATGATCTACAATGCTGAGATTATTGGCCTGTGGGACACAGGGAGAAAATCCAGAACACTACTTCAGCAAGCCCCCAGTGCTGTGCTCTGCCTATTCAAAAGCCATGAATCAGCAGAAAGCAGCCCCCTCTATGCCTGCTGACACACACACACACACACACGCACACACAGCCGAGGGCTGATGAGACAGACAGACTGCATGCTCAGCTGTCTGTGTCAGGGCTTTATGTACTACAGCAGTGAAATGAAACACAATGGAGAGAGCTGCCTGCAATCATGTGGAAGACTGCTTTATATCTATTTCTACTTCTTTATTATCTATCTCTAGATATATATGTATATACAACTAGATATATACACTTGTATACACATATTTTACAGTATATTACAATTCAGTACAATAACCCTGCAGTGAATAACTAAAAACGATTAAGGCTAACCTTAGCTGTTTTCAGATGATTAGAAATCTCTTGACATTTGACTGTGCCTTACTGTTTCTAAATTCAATGATATTCTCACATCTGTCCTATGGTGTAACTATCTGCTTCCAGACCACAAAGTCTGTAATTAAATCCACAGAGTATCTTTACAATCAGGCCTTGGAAATCTTGGACAAAAAGCAAAGAAGGTACCATTATTGTCACATTTTAATACGATTTTAAGTTTTGCAAACTTTATTGATTTTCATGTGGCAATTGTAAAGTTTCATTATGTAAAACATATTTTGCTCAGACAGCTTTTTCTGTGAAAGGAACAAAGTCCTGGAACTCACTATCTGATCGCTTGAAATTTGCTGCAAACTTCACCACTTTTAGGAGAGCCACCAAATCCTGGTTAATTCAACAACAAACCTGTACCCATGTCTAGTTTTTAAATGTAATGTTTTTAAATCTGTGCTTTATTTTATCTTGCTGTATTCAGTTTACCTTCTTTTTACCTCACTATTTTAATCTCTTATTTTCACGAAAGCCCTTCTAGGGATGGGTGTTGCAAATTGGCATGCGCAATAAACAATATTTGTCTATGTATACTGTATCTGTCCCTATCAAATAAACCATAAATAAATAAATAAATAAATACCCTAAAATCTTAAATGATTAAATTAAAAGTTAATTTCATGACAGTCTGACGATTATGAGATATAATATAGTTATTTTTTGTTTTCTTTTTTACATCCAAAGATATTAAGCTTACTATCACATAAGACAAAGAAAAACAGCAAATCCTCACATTGACACACTGGAACCAGAGAATGTTCGGCATTTGTGCTTGTTCAATTTACTTAATAATCTATCACAATCATTGCCAATTAATTTTCCGTTGCTCAACTAATTGATTAATTGATTAATTGTCTCAACTCTATAGTATAGTACTCGTGTGCATGTGTTGTGTGGGTCCACCAGAGCCTTCATCTTAAACCATCATAAATTTACATTTTATCTACTTTTTAAGCCACGTTTCTACACTACACTTTTATCCTGGCTAATTTTTACCCATATATTTTAACATGGTAAAAGTTTTTAGTCATCAGACATGTGGATCTTAAGTGATTTTAAGCTAGATGTCAACTTGACGTGGTTTCCTGGACTGCCTCCAATGCTGCTAGCTCAGCTAGGTTTGTTTTTAGCCTGGTGGCCGCTTTTATTAAGGATTTTAAGCTTTCAGCATTTTTACAGATTACTGTACAGAACTGCAAGTGTGATGGCTGAGTGTGGATCTTGCCACCTTATTGTCTCAAAGCTGAAGAAAAGTATCGCTTGTCTGGAAGCCAAGCTCAGACTACCTCGGTCCAGGCAAAACACCTTGCAGTCCTCAGTTCCTCTGGCTGCGGCAACTGGAATGCGACCATCCCTTCTCACTCCCCTGTCCGGTACTGAACAATGATCCCACTCTTCCGTGGCTCGGCTCCATCATCACTGGCACCCTGAAGCATGAAGCCGTTTCAGCTAAGCCTGAAGATCCGTGGCTCCTCATGGGTGCAAAACCCAAAGCAATGGCCATTTCTACTCCTTGCCGAGCCCCAGTGGATGCATGGTCACTTGTCGGCTGGGGTGGTGAAAAGGCTGGTGAGAAGGGGTGGTGAGTTTGACTCCACGTCAACCGGAGCACTGGACTGTGGTCTGCAAGGATAGACATGGTGCTAAGCGCCCACCTCCCCCTCCTTCACATCAGGACCTCCCGCTGGCCAACAGGTTTAACATCCTGGGTACGCAAGACTTTCCTCCACTGGATGAATGCTTCCATTTTCCAGTGGTCATTTCCTCCTCCTCCTCTCGAATTCTATGGTCTCCACAATCATCGGCTCTGCCTCCTCTCATCCCCCCAACTATGCTGATGGTTGGAGATTCCATAGTACAGAATATCCGCTTTGTTAACGCGGTCACCCATTGCTTTCCCGGCACTACAACCATCGTCATCCTCAAAAAGCTCCCTGGACTTTTGGCTTCACTCCCGGCGACTATCAAGAAAATCATAGTCCGTGTCGGCACCAATGACACATCAATCTGAGCTGACGAAAGCACCTGTGGTTATTTCGGATAGGTCCTCAATACGAAAAAGACACAGTCGACACAGAAGTAATAATAATAAAGATCCGGGCTAGAACCCTACCTCCAGTCTCAACTTCAGTTGTAACCCAGCACAGACTTTTTGAGATGGCTCTTCTCAATGTAAGATCCCTCTCTAACAAAACATTTATTTTAAATGATTTTATCTCTTTTACTGATTTAGATTTCATGTTTTTAACAGAATGCTGGTTACATCCTGGTGATCATGAGCACTTCCTTTGAAGTGGCCCCCTCCCGGTCATTTGCTATTATTTATCACCCCCCTAAACCAGCTGGCTCCTTCTTGTTGGCACTGCACTAGACTGGTTCTCATCTTATTTCTCCAACAGGATATTCTGTATCGCCATTAATAACTTCATCTTGTCATTTTCCCAAATCAGTTATGGTGTGCCTCAAGGTTCAATTCTGGGACCAATACTGTTCTCCTTATATATGCTCCCCTTGGGTGAAGTCATCTGTAGACATGGGATTTCTTTTCATTGTCATGCGGATGACACATAGTTGTACCTCCTTGTCAAGCCCACTGACCTCAGTATGCCGAGTTCTCTGCAGGACTGCCTGTCTGACATAAAAAAGTGGATGTTGATAAATTTTCTTCAGCTCATCTCAAATAAAACAGAAATCCTTGTTATTGGGCCCCAACACATCACTAAACACATACTGCCATCTACTGGCTACCTGTCATAACATATCAAACCTGTTACAAGAAATCTTGGTGTCCTTTTTGATAGCAATTTATGTTTTGAGCACTAAGCATATCCAATCCTGTTTTTATCACCTCAGAAATATTTTAAATTTTAGTGATGCAGAAACTGTTGTACATGCTTTTATCTCCTCACGCCTTGATTATTATAACAGCCTGTTTACTTGTCTTAATCAAAAAATTTTGAAACGACTGCAGACTGTACAGAACTCAGCTGCTAGGCTTTTAACCAGGACCAAGAGGTATGATCTTATCACACCTGTTTTAGCCTCTTTACATTGGCTCCCTGTTTGTTTTAGGATTGATTTTAAGATTTTATTGATTACTTTTAAGGCTCTTCATGGCCTGGTCCCAGATTATATTTTCAATTAAATTTTATTTATATAACGCCAATTCATAACAGAAGTTATCTCTTTGCGCTTTTCCTATAGAGCATGTCTAGACTGTACTCTTTACTCTATTTAAGACCTTCACGTAGTTTGAGATCTTCAGGCAAGGGTCTTGTGTCTCTTGAGTCCAGAATGAAAACAAAAGGGGGACAGAGCTTTCACCATCAGGGCCCCGAGGCTCGGAAACAACTTGCCCGAAGAAATTAGGTTGTCTGAGTCAGTGTCTTCTTTTAAGTCTCTTCTCAAAACACATTTTTATTGGAAAGCATATCCTGATCTTACCTGAGCTGTCTGTTTATTTTATTGGTTTTTATGTATTTTATCATTCACTGTGGTATTTTATTTCTTTCTCTGTGAAGCACTTTGTACTTTATTTTGATTAGTGCTCTATAAATAAAGTCTATTATTATTATTATTTGCTGATGCTTCATAAACTTAAAACTCAAATGACTCAACAACTAGATGTATATTTTCTAAACATCAAACTGAAATAACAAACATTACAAATTTGTTACCTTACCCCTTTACCTGTCTCCATCAGGTCTTCCCCCAAAGGGTCTTTTTGTATTTCACTGTTTTCCCAAATACACTTATTACTTGTGGTTGTGTGTATCATTGTTGGCTGGTAAGGGCTTGTTAGTAGTCTTGCTTGGGTAGCATCTGCAAATAATGCCAAGGGGAGCCTAAATTTCATGTAGACATACTGCAAATCTTACTCACTAATGGATGTTTGCAGGCTCTTCATTTTCATTTGCTACAAATTCACAATGCTTCTGAATTGCAGCAATTGCATTGTTTTTAGCAGCCAACTCATTTCAAGTCATATTTTTTCCCTTCTCAAAGGAGGAGGAGTGGTCATTTTTAAATACTACTGTGCTTTGCTACAATGTTGCCCCCCCCCAGTTCTACTCAGATATCATGCCTGTAAAGGAAAAACACTGAAAGAATTTCAACCTGTTGGTGGCACTAGACCATATTTTGTCCTATGTTAAAATATCTGCTCTTTAGACATGACAATCCAACAAGGGCCTAATAGAATTCATATAGTGTCATAGCCTCTTCAGATTGTACCCATGTAGCTAGCTGACATGGTGTCCTTTCTTTCTTCTGTGCAGGGTGCTACAGGGAGTGATGTCGGCAGGTGAGGAGCGGGATGGTGAGGCGGCAGCGCCTGTGTACGTGTATGAATCCAAGGTCCACTGTGCCAACGTGCTATTGAGCCTGGAGGAGCAGCGCCGGCAGGGCATCCTGTGCGACGTGACCGTACTGGTGGAGGGTAGGGAGGTGCGCGCACACAGGGCCATTCTTGCTGCAAGTAGCCGCTACTTCCTGCAGGCCCTGCTGGGGCACAACGGGTCACCAGGTGAAGTGGAGCCCATCATTAACCTGCCAGACAAGGTAAAAGGACATAATGAGAACACAAAAAAAACGTACAAGAACACTCAGGTGGTCTTAGTTCATTTTTAAAAATATGGATCTAGTGTTTTTGGAGCTTGACCCAAATGAGGGACTAAGTCAGAATATCTCAGCCTCAGCTGATTTGATTCTGACCATACTTTTTAAAATATGTCTCTTGGAAGGCCCCCAACTTTATGAAAGAAAAATACTTAAGTAGCAGTAAATTGTATACTGGCAAACAATTTACTAAACATAAAGATTCTCACACAGACTTGCTTTCCAACTGTACGTCATCCGACCACATCGAAACGCAAACAGTGTTTATTCAGTATCTGTTCCGAATAGCCACAGGGCCTTAAAAAGCCTGCTGTCATAGGGAGGTGTGATGAAACATACAAGGGCGACAAGGGTGTACATTTTCGGTATGTCTCTCCTCATTCATGGTGTTGAACTCAGTTGTACTCAAGTGATGGAAGTGTGAAGTGTAAAGAATGGGGGGGAAAGATAGAGCTTCACTGCATGAAATGGGTGGGATTGTTCGATTGTCTGTTTCGGGGAGTTCCAAAAATTGTTGCAGAAAGGGGGGTACTATTTTCAAGCTAATAATTCAGTGCACAAAACCATTCACTTGTGTCCTTAGTCCACTGAAATGCAATATAAAACATAACTGGCAGTTAAGCTAAATGGTCTTGATGAAGGTCACTTTCTGACAAACAGAAGGGAAAAGCAGAGAAAAGTGTGTGAAATTATGCACCTTTTTGATTCAAAAACGTTAACTGCATCAATTAGAAAGCATGTTACAGTCTTCTGTCTGTATGAGAATAATGAAATGAATGTGTAATTTACTGACCAACATCACTGGCTAAATGTTTTTATGAAAACAGAAGTTGGTGTCCATGTACTGG
Organism: Siniperca chuatsi; assembly: GCF_020085105.1. Taxonomy (NCBI): domain Eukaryota; kingdom Metazoa; phylum Chordata; class Actinopteri; order Centrarchiformes; family Sinipercidae; genus Siniperca; species Siniperca chuatsi. The sequence continues at coordinate 3,038,578 of NC_058056.1, read as the reverse complement.
AGGAGGGGAGAAATAAAATAAAAGTAGAGCCCTCCTGTGCTTTTATTAACTTTGTCTCCAGTAGTGGATAATACACTCTACAGGCGCAGGGCTTTTGAAATGAAGCAGACTATGGAAGTTATTTTCTTCACCTGTTCAGACTTGGTTGAAGTTTTGTTAAGTGCTGTAGTGTGAGTTGGTCAGCTGATCTCATGCTGGAATTCAACGCTTGTCTCTGGGTGATGGGATATGAAGTATTATCGTAGAAAAGGTTTCAGTCGTAGTCATCTGGACACTGTTTTCAGAATCAAGACATTTCCGGAAGTGGGAAGGGAACTTTTTTTTTTCACAATTGAGAATGACTTCCGGATGGGAGCCGAAACGTCTTGATTCTGAAAGCAGTGTCCAGATGAGTACGACTGAAACCTTTTCTACGATGGAACACTCCTGGACGAATGAGGGACTACACCGTCTGATATGAAGTATTCACAAAATGTTTCACCTTCATCTTGTTGCGTTGTGGCCAAACGCTTGCCTTTTTTGAAGATGGACCACAAGATAACTGTCCACTGCTGCACTGTGCTCTCGTGGTTGAGTTCCACCTTTTTCGTTCCATCAACATAATGTTGTTATCAAGGAATCAAGGTCATATATTTGTCATTTTATAACACAGGGTTGCACAATGAAATGTAAGTTGTAGCCTTTCATGCTACACACACATAGCACATATATACAAATATTTAAATTTAGAATAGATCGGAATAAAATAAATAAAACAATATATTCACTTATTTACATATTTACCTCTATACGTGTACACCCAGAAAGTAATAATTCTGTAGTGCATTTTTTAAATTTGCATCTGGGGGAATATAAACAGCAGCAACAAGATAGTGTATTAACATGAAAAAAAAAAATAAAATTGAGATCCGATTGATTACGTTTGAGCACCAAGCATCATTGATCCCGTATGTTGTGGTGGAGCCAGGTCTATAAGATGTGGACAGAACAGTTTCTGATTTCCCTGTTGCTGGGTTAGAGTCCCATTTTATCCATTCCATTTTCCTGCAACTGGATATTAGCCTGGAGTAAGCTGGGTAGTGGAGCAACTTTAGGTCCAAGCTGGGTTAGCTTAGCTCTTATCCCGGCTCTCTTCCCTCTCTTCCTGGCGTGGTCGCACCGCTTGCGGCGGGGCTTGGTCTGGCTGGACTGGCTGGGTGGTGGAATAAGATGCCATAGGTAGTGATCGTCGCATGGTCCGCTGCCCTTAATCCATTATTTCTGTCATATATAATACATGCTTCAGCAATAAAGGCAAAAAAAACAACCTAATTTTAAAAAAACGTAGCAAAGTTTGTAAGAGCTGCTGGCCACTGCATCTGCATGCGCCACCATCACAATGGAGATGTGAACTATCGTTATTACAAAAAAAATGTTTTTGGCATTTGCGAATCGATTTAGAATCGTATGATTTAGAATCAGATGAGAATCATGGTTCATATGTGTATACATTTTTTTCACCCACCCCTAGACTCAGCCCTCTTGCTCAGTCACTGAATAATATAATCAGTTATTTCTATTTTATTCAGATGACGTTTCGGCCCTCAGGCCTTCTTCAAGATCAACAATCAGTTTAGTAACTTACAATGAGCTGAAAATACACTACTTAAAGTACCACATTCTAGTACGTCATTTCTAATATCACTTTAAAGTATTCATATAGTAACTTATAATTTTGCTGTTGTATTTACACCTTCTATACCTCGTGGTGTACCAACATTATCACAATATTAATTTGTCATACCATATAATGATAACGTAGGCTCTTTTGTATGGAGGACCACAAGTGTCATGAAAATAGTAATAAAGCATTTAATTAATTAATAACTAATTGTACAATAAAAATAGGCATTAATAAATGTATTTACAAATTAGTTGTTAATCTACAAATAAATATACTGAATTACAAAGTATTCCTTATTTGATATTTTAATGGGCAATAAAAAGAGGAATTATAAAAAGAATTTACAAATGAAATATTTATTCATCAATAAATAGTTCAATTTAAAAAGGGGTTTACAAAAACAACATTAAAACAGTCAATCTGTACATCATTTTAAAATACATTAATGAATTCATAAATAAATAATGGAATTTCAAAATATATTTGAAAATGCAGTTTAAAAAGAGAAATAATGACTGGATTCACAAATTGAATTAAGAATACAGATTTTAATCAGGTATTTAAAAGGGCAATTTCCTTTCCCATTTGCATTTTCATTTCCCCGCTGCTCTTTCTTATCCTATTAGCTATTTGATTTCCTTAGTCATTTAGCCTCTCCATTTAGCCTTTCCGTGACACTTTGGGCATTGTGCTGGTAAAACGAGGTAAAACAATGCAAATTACCTGGGATGTAACAAGCTCTCTGATTGGTTAGAGAGCCATGTCATACTGTAGTTAGAGGCTCTGGAGCCTGGGTCTGAGCAGCTGTAATCTAGCGAGTCGGTCTGTTCTCTGTGTAGTTTAGTTTTACATTGGATTTCACCATTTTACATCATGGCAAATTATTGTGTTTGTGCAGATTGCACAAACTCATCCACAGTTTCCTAACAGAAAATGGTTGCTAACTAGCTAGTTTTGGTGCATGTTGCAGGTGAAGAGAAGGGACTTCACTGCTGCATCGTAAAACTGCGGTCGTGTTTGGCATTCATTTTAGACAGGAGTTTTATGTTCCCAGTGACATTATGGAGTTCAGGACGGGATAACGAAGCCAGGACCATGTGAGACTGACAGAGCTGCTGTGGTTACTTCAGTACTTCAGTTGGTCCTTCCTTGATTGTTTGCACCTGTGTCTTGCTGTCTCACCTCCCCTAGGGTATTTAGTCTGGGTCTCTTTCTTTGTTCAGTGTTGGGTCATCGTTGTTACACATGGTGTGTCAGCATCTCAGCCTGCAAGCCAGGGGGCACCTCAGTCTGTTGCTTTCTCGGTGCCTTCCGGGAAACGCTCCAGGAGGAAGCGTGGCTCCCACAGTTGCTTGCCTGCCCAGCTGCTCGCCTGCACCGCGGCCCAGCTGCTCGCCTGCTCCACTGCCGCCTTCAGTCCCAGAGCCGCGGCGTCCTCCAGTCCCAGCTCCGCGGCTTCCAGTCACAGCTGGATCACAGCAGCCATCACTCCCTGGACTCTTTGCTGGATCGTAGCAGCTCCAAGTCCCTGGACTCTTTGCTGGATCACAGCAGCCCCCAGACCCTGGACCCTTTGCTGGATCGCAGCGGCCTCCTGGACTCCCTGCTGGATCGCAGTCGCCTCCATTCCCGGCTGGATTGCAGCAGGACCAACCCCTTGCTGCCACTGGATCGCAGCCGCCCCCTTTCCCGGCTGGATCGCAGCGGCACCAACCCCTTGCTGCCGCTGTATCGCAGTCGCCTCCTTTCCCCGCTGGATCGCAGCAGCACCAATCCCTAATCGCCGCTGGATCACAGCCACCTCCTGCCCCGGTTGGATTGCAGCAGCAGCCATCCCTAGTCGCCACTGGATTGCAGCTGCCTCCTGCCCCAGTTGGACCGCAGAACACCGCTGAACCATCTGCTGGGTCGCAGCACGCCACTGAATTCTCTGCTGGATTGCAGCTGTATCCTCCTTCTCTGCCGGAGTGGCAGGCTCCGGGTTCCCAGATATCACTGGTTCTGCCAGCTCCTCTACCAGTCTCTCCATTGCCGGTTTCCTGTCCTGCTGTCCCTCCGCCAGCTTCCTGTCCTGCTGTCCTGTTGCCGGGCCCTGATCTGGTTCACTGGCCTCCCGAGAGGTTTTGTCTTTGCCGCCGGCCTCTGGAAGGTCTCGGTCAGCCGTCCGCCTGAGGTCCTGAGCTCCGCACATGTCCAGTCCCCGGGCTGTCCACCCGAGGTCTGCCACATAGTAGACTACTACCCCTGGTGTATCTTGTGTTTTTTTCCCCTGTCTTTGTTTTCCCTCCAGTTTTGATTGTTGGTCCTTCCTTGATTGTTTGCACCTGTGTCTCGTTGCTCACCTCCCCTAGGGTATTTAGTCTGGGTCTCTTTCTTTGTTCAGTGTTGGGTCATCGTTGTTACACATGGTGTTGATCCTGCCTTGAGTGATTCCGGTCTTGAGTTTTGTTCCTGTCTAGTGAGTGTTCCTGACCTCTGTGTGTGTCGCCGTTTGGTGCACCTTTTTGTTGTACCTGGTTCCAGTGCCCAGTTCCCCGGCAGTTTTACCGTGAGTTCTGTTTTTGGATTCTTTGTCTCCCTTGGACCTTGGCTGGATCCTGGACTTTGCCACCTTGGACTCACTTCCCTGCTTCCACCACTACCAGCTGGTAACCTATCTGTCTTTTGCCTGTTGCACTGTCTTCCTATACCTGCCTGTAAACCATCAACCCCAATAAACACTATAGCCATCTGGCTACTTCACCTTATACCGCTTCCTGGTCATCTGCATTTGGGTCCACATGCCACTACACAGCACATACGACAATTGCAGGGCTGTTGTATTGGACTGCATTAGTTTTAGCTTAGTGTACCTAATAAACTGGAACTAAGTATTTATTTTATTTGAATATTCTGTCCCGTCAATGGCTAATGGCACTTTTTAGCCACAGGGTGGCAGCGTTGCCTCAACACTCTACACAATGCCAAAAAAATTAGGTTTTAGAAATGTCCTTTATGTTATCTCTACTTCATTTCGTTTATTCATACGTACAACTTGTGAACGGCATAATCTGACTTTTTTACAGGCTCCTCTTTGCAGCCCTGCATTTCAACCACAATTAGTTACATTACAACTAGTTTTTTTGTTGTTGTTTTGGTTTTTGTTTCAAAAGTTTTCTCAACATTGCAAGAGAGCAAGAGAGACAGTTTACTTTGCTTATTGTACTTAGTTAAAAAATGGTGTTTATGTATTTTTATGTAGAGCCAGATGCTAATTAAAACATTTTCTATTAATAAAATATTGCAGATTGTACAGCTTTAGTTGGAAGTATGCTCTCTGAATATTTTCTAGTTTTAAATGGGTCAGTTGGTATTTTTTTCTTTTGACCGTATACATTTGGTATATCCACATACATATTAAAGTAAAAAGTCCAATCTTGTGTTTTGGTGTTAGTTTAACTCTTAGTTTGTTTGTATTTAATGTGCCTTATTGCCTTAACTGCAATTCATAAACATAAGCATATATTAATGGTTTATTATTATATTATAGGACATTTTTATTAATCTTGCTGCTGCAGCATGCAGGCTTTACCAGTATCTGTTCAATATATATGATCTTTACTGCGTAAAATATTATACAGTATGTCACTGTTATTGTGATTAATTTTATTGTCACCCAAATGAGGCCATATAAAGCTTTGTAAATACCCCCTTCTTCTGGACACAACACATGAGGGTAAGGGCTTCCTAATGTGCCTACCCAGAATGCCTTAGACCCAGCGGACAACCTGCCTCTAAGCTGTATATCGGTACTGCCTGGGGATAGGGACATAATCAACAGTTAAACCTGATAATCTTATCGTCACCAAACATTGTGATAAAAATAGTAATGATATAAATAAGGACATCTTAGAATAGGGACAGAGAAAAGTGTCCAGATTAAGTGTTAATGTCTCTAATTTACTATTTATCTACATAGTAAAGTACTTCATGGCTGTTCTATTCACAAGTTCAAATAGGTAAAATCAACTTTCCATATACTGTATATCAAGTATATATTTTAAAAGCAATGATTTCTGGGTTTAGATACCTGTTGGACACTCAGCATTAGTATGTACTCTTATTACTTTTATTCTAATTGTAGAGAAAATTGGACAATTCAACAGAGTAAGATAGTAGATTATCTCTCTCTCTGTGTGTGTCTCCCCCGCGGTAACATTTGAGTACCGTAAAATGGTGAAATCAAAGAAATGAACACTGAACACGACTGTGGTTTTCCATTACAGATGCAGCAGTGAAGTCCCTTCTCTTCACCTGCAACATGCACCAAAGCTAGCTAATTAGCAACCTTTTTCTGTTAGGAAACAGTGGGTGAGTTTGTGTAATTTGCACATACACAATAATTCACCATGATGTAAAATGGTGAAATCCAATGTAAAACTAAACTACACAGAGAACAGACCGACTCGCTGGATTACAGCTGCTCAGACCGTTATAACACTTAGCAGAGGCACAGTCAACATGGCTCCAGAGCCTCTTACTATAGTATGACACGGCTCTCTAACCAATCAGAGAGCTTGTTACATCCCAGGTAATTTGCATTGTTTTACCTCGTTTTACCAGCACAAGGCCCAAAGTGTCACGGAAAGGCTAAATGGAGAGGCTAAATGACTAAGGAAATCAAATAGCTAATAGGATAAGAAAAAGCAGCGGGGAAATGAAAATGCAAATGGGAAAGGAAATTGCCCTTTTAAATACCTGATTAAAATCTGTATTCTTAATTCAATTTGTGAATCCAGTCATTATTTCTCTTTTAAACTGCATTTTCAAATATATTTTGAAATTCCATTATTTTTGATGAATTCATTAATGTATTTTAATTAATTATTTTGTTTACTTATTGACTGTTTTAATATTGTTTTTGTAAATCCCTTTGTAAATTGAACTATTTATTGTTGGATTAATATTTCATTTGTAAATTCTTTTTATAATTCCTCTTTTTATTGCCAGTTAAAATATCAAATAAGGAATTACTTTGTAATTTTATACTTTTTTATAGTTTAATAAACAAATTTGTTACTACATTTATTTAGTTATTAATTAATGAAATGCTTTATTACTATTTTCGTGACACTTAAGATATTTTTCTCATATGATAAAAGTATAATATTATATGATAGTGACTGTCAGTCTGTGCATCCTGTCCAGAGTCTCTGCAGATAACAGGGAAGAGATTTGTCTGCCAATCACAGGTGCTGCTGCAGTAGCCAAAGCTCCATGTAGTAGGCAGAATATTCATAAAACACCCACATCAGGATCACCACCGTGAAACAAGAGGTCATGCAAGGCAATAATCTGCCAAACGGCAACAACATCAACATTACTTCAGCACTTAGGAGAACACGTCACAGGTCTGAATTTATCAATAAACAGACTTGTACTCTGCAGCCATAAACCCAGCACACTAAACTATTTCTCTGTTACTGTCACTCTCACAAACACAGTGAGCTTGCTTACCTAGCTGTGTTTGTTTCTCAGTGATGCCTGGTTCAACTCCAAGATAATGAATTATTCAGTTAACTCCAAACAACACACCAAATACAAGTTAATGTCCAGTTGTTGCCCATCCCTCAAGCAGCTGTGGTGAGAAAGGGCAGCAATACATTTTTCCTGCACAAAGCATCTGTGATGATGATAATGCACAAAGCGATCAGAGCTGCTAGAGAGTCCGCCCAGATCCACTCGTGTATTAGACATACATTACATTTACATTTAATCATTTTGCAGACACTTTTGTCCATAGTGACATACAAATAAGGTACAATTCAAGCCACAGTAGAACAGGGAGAAGCCTTCGAGAATAAGTGTCTCAACAATCAATTCCACCTGCAGTGCCACAAAGCTGCAGGTTCATAAAGTAACATAAGTGCCTTTTTTGAGAGTGAGAGAGAGAGAGAGAATATTTGCTGCAGTCAGGTCCAGTAATACCAAGATGGAAAGTTTATTTGCAGCACTGCTGATCTTTAGGTCATTGAGTACTTTTATGAGAGCTGACTACTTATATGATTTTTTAACTTTAAAGCTACTTAAGGGGAAATAAAAGGTGAAAGCTAGATGTTAAGTAGTTGATGATCAATCGTACTCATTGATTATTCCCATCTCTCTCTCTGCTGCTTCTCATTAGTAAGATTGATACAAGTGTGGAGTGGAGCTTCCCCTGGCTCATCTCTGTGCCTATAAATGTGTGTTTCTGCACAAGACGCAGCAGCTGCTGATGCTGGCTGAAAATAGGTGTACATGCACACCAGTATACATTCATATTTTCATGTACACACACGTACACACAGCAATATAGAGTAAACACATACATACAGCAACACACACTCTAAACACCCCCTCTGTCACATACACACATATAAACACACATAGTAGCCAGTGTTGGAATTTTTTTTGTCCACCTGTGGCTGGTGGATTACAAAATCTACCAGCCACTCAATATTTTTACCAGCCACTTTCTTGTTTTAATCAGTGTTCTGTCGATATGTGCTACCTACTGAGATGTGCTGCCCCAGTGGTTCTGCGCATGACCCATAACTCCCTGAAATCTTAGATATGTTATAATATAGTATTTCAATATGCTCCCCATATTCTTACAGTATACATGGAGTGAGTAGTTTTGGCTCGTTTTGAAGGTTATGTAGCCACTGTTCCTACGGTGGCAAGTTTACATACATTAGTCAACTATAACTGACCACACGACTGACTTTGTGAATAGTTTCATCATGTTGAGAATATTATGCGGCAGTTAGGTGGTTTTAAATAGGCTGCTGAAAATGTCTGGCCCATCTACATTTCCTGGTTTTAAAATCTGGCCCAATTGAATTTGTAATTGAATAGCCCTGGGCTAGGCTATGAAAACAGATCTAACGATAAGCAGGCTTTCATTTCCTGCAGTGTGCATTGTGGATGCAGCACAAGCTGACCAAGTTGATTCTTCACAAATGCATTATAAATAAACCTTCAGAAGAGTGAATCATGAATGAAAGGATGTTTTGCTCCCTTTTCATCTCTATTAGTTAACAGTAGCTAGCTACAGAGTGCATCTACTGACAACTTTTAAGGTGGATTGTTTTCTTGCATGTTACTCAATGAATGAGTTGACGCCGTTAATCAATCAACACACCTTAAATGTGAAACCCTGTGATAAAACGCCACATTGTTTTTCTGTGTCTCCTCGTTAAAGTGTTCAAGTGGAACAAGTAGACTCGCGATTCAATCTGAGTTGTGGAATGTCACAAATCTCTCTCTTATGCTACTTTCATTCACCTGCCACCGTGCCTGGAAGGGTGAGCAAATTCCAAAGTGGAAATGTGGCAAAATAACTGACTGAAAAAAGTAGATTGGTTGCTTGTGGGGTAAAATTCAGTTCCATCCATTTCTAGCTCAGCACCTCTTTGTTAAAGTCCCAATCTGTATTCTATTTATACTGCTGTAACACACAATATTGTTCTTGTTTTACTAATTACAGTATAATGAATCTTTTAGAGTTCCTAAATACTCTTTGACCGTTATAATAGAAACCCCTGTATAAAGTTTAAAGGTGCTTGTAATATTTTGTCCACCTTCCTATACATATATAACATTGTTGTGTTCTCGATTTTACCGGACAAAAGCACTCTACTGTAGGTTACTGTAAGTTCTCAAATAGTGGCCTTAGTGGCAGAGAAGTCTTTATTTGGGACAGGCCTATATCAGACAGGCCTTTATTTCTAATTCCCCCTTTTCTCCAGTTAATGCAAACTCCAAACTTCCTCCATGTTTACCTCTTGATAAATTCATTCAATTGTAATGTCCATTTCCTCAGCACTAATTCCATCAGTACAGCAAGAGTCATGTCAGGCGTTCCACTTAGCCTTTTTCCATGACATGACTCTGTTGTTGTACTGATGAAATTAGTGTTGTGGAAATGTATGAATGTATGAATGTATATTCTTGTAGTATAGGCTAGAGGCAATTTTCATTTGGAGCTGCTGCTCCACTAGTGGAGGCTTAAGGCGCTGACAGTAAAACCACCATTGTTTCATCTCAGACTTATTGAAATTTCTTTTCTACTCTCCTCTACAGGTGACAGCTAAGGGTTTTGCTCCACTGCTCCAGTTTGCCTACACAGCCAAGCTGGTTTTAAGTCGGGAAAACATCCATGAGGTCATCCTGTGCGCTGACTTCCTGGGTGTTCACAATCTGGAAGACTCTTGCTTCAGATTCCTTCAAGCTCAGCTACAGAATGACAGCCAACATGCCAGTAATGGCAAGGTGGAATATGATGATGACATCACGGCCGAGGATACAGTCTTTTCTGAGGCAATATCCTTGGATGATTCTGCAGAGACAAGGCAGCAAAGCACTGCGTCACTTCACGCTGACCTTTCTCAATGTCCTAAATACAGGAAATATCAGTACCAGATCTGTGAGAACAAGCACAATGGAAAAAACTGTCATGGCAGTGATGATGCCATTTTGGCCAACCATACAGTCAGCTCCGTGAGCTCACAGCTTGCAGACAGCAGTCCTGCTCCACAAACTCTTCTTATACCCTCCAGGATCAAACAGGAACCATTTATTTTTGAGGAAGAAGGGGGTGAAAGGAATGGTTGCAACCCAGAATTGTGTACTGAGGAGGTACTGGAGATGGAGCTAGAGGTAGAAGGGGTTCCAGTAACAGCTGAACACTCTCTGAGCCGAGGTTCACCCTCTTCCTGCCTGCGCTCCTACCTCCAGAGAGGTGGCCTAGATCTCAGCAATGTGCCCAGCACCACCATCCAGCAACTGCTCACCAACAGACTGTCCCTTAACCACTACAGGGAACTGGTCAAAGACAGGCAGAGGGATAAGAGGGAATCTCTGGGTCAAGTGGACCTCAAGACCAGCAATGCAGATGTAATACCAGCAGCCCTAACTGGCATTGGCAAGAACATGGAAAGGCCTGTGTCCAAAGCCTCCTCCTCTAAACATGAGGTGGAGCTAGACAGACGCAGTGTCATTTTCTCTTCAGCAGCTGGCGAGCAACAAATGTTGGCCCATTCTTACATGGATGAGAAGTTCAGAGAAAAAGTCTCAACCCTGGTGCACGTAGAAGCTCCTTCTTCTGGACGGTCATGCCTCACCACCAGCTGCCCTGTTCCCATCAAGGCATCAGCCCACTCCCCTCCTCCTTCTCAACCCCCAACCCAGACTTCCAGCTCCCGTTCCTCATTCTCTTACCCAGAGGACACAGGCAGTGGTAGCTCACCTTCCAACTTTCCCCAGTTTGACTTCTCCTCATCCCTGCACTCAGGTTCCACCTCTGGACTGTCTCACTGCCTGGCTGGGGTAGTGGAGCAGAGGAACCCCCACAGCAGAGAGGTGGTCTACTCTCAGGGTTGCACCAAGATCAAAAGTGAACAAGGATTCGGTGCCAGTGGTGGCAACTCCAGTGACGAATCAGGCTCTTTCTCAGAGGGAGACAGTGAAAGTGGCATCTCCAGAGTCTCTGGCCCTGAGGTTAGTATGGTCGTTCATTATAATTTGCCCAGGATTCTTCTTTGTGTTAGCATCAAGGTAAATTAAGGTACTTCTAAGAATGACCTAGTCTGGACCCTGATACTGGTATGAGAGCTGTGTTAAAGCGAGATTATATAATTTTTGTAACAGCCTCCTCTGACCACAAGTTGCAGTGGGACCACTGAATTTCCTATGTTTTCCCAAGATTCCTGCAAAGCAGGAAACAACAATGTCTTCTGGGCACTGTTTGTTTACTGTTTTTCATTTTACTTTGGTGATAAAACCATTTAAATGTTTATCTGTGACCTGCTAAAATGTAGTGTAACAGTAGCAGAAGTAGAATAGAGTCAGGACAGGTCAGTTATTCAGCAGTTATCTAAAGTAAGCTAATATTACCTAAAAACAGAAACTACTAGTAGGTATTCAGTTTGAATTTTTATGATGCAGATTTGTCAAAATGTAAACAAATATGGGCTAAAAAAACAGGGGTCAGTGTAACCCACAGTTAACTCACTGACTCCATGGCAACATTATATACTGTATACCCAAAGCCATGATGGGAACCCTGCTAGAAAAACACATTCTAAAGTGCTAAACTAAGATGCTGAACATGGTAAACACTATACCTGCTAAACATCAGCATGTTAGCATTGTCATTATGAGCAAGTTAGCAAGCTGATGTTAGCATTTAGCTCAAAGCACTGCTGTGCCCAAGTATAGCCTCACAGAGCCGGTAGGATGGCTATAGATTCTTCATCTTGTTTGACAGTACTAAGAATCAGAATGTCTCATCAACATGGTTCTTATATCCATGAGACACTGACACTCTCCTCTGTCCATTCATATATACAAATTTGTGGTGTGTTAAAAAACTGTGGACATACAGGATAATTTGAATTAAATACAATTCTGTACTGTAAAAAAAGAAAAAAAAACTTGTAGAATGTGTAAAGTACCACTCATATGTCATTTGATGACATTTCTGAGTAGCCCAACTTTTCTGAGAATAACAATATATGGCATGCCTAGCAAAAACATGTACTGAGGTTTCCATAAGTCTGTTAATAAACAGTTAAAACTGAGCAAAACAGCTTAAGGTTAAAAAAAATCTTCAGGATTTTAAGATATCTAATATCTGATTAGTGTTCTTGTAATTAATTACACATGTACTATGCATGTTGTTTGTGCTTTTTTAGAATGTATTTTCCCATTCTCACATTAACTTTTCTTTCTCCGTACTGCTTATAAATGGCAAGGTTTTCAATTCACCAGAATGTTACGTTACAAAATTATTGACCACCTCTAAGCAATAACTGGCCTCTTATTAACCTAAACTTTAAAGTACATATACGTGTGTTAGTAGCATGTATTAATGATTTTTTCACATTCACATTCTTGGTGTGATTTACAGCTGGGACTATTCTTAGACAGTTTTTCTCTCAGGAGAAATGACGCAAAACACATACTCCATGGAGTTAAAAGAGCTGTATGGTTGCCATGGTGATGCCGAAGCACATGCAATATTTGATGAGATTTGAAATGAGTTTCATACTGGAGCTCTCTCTCTCTCTCTCTCTCTCTCTCTCTCTCTCTCTCTCTCTCTCACACACACACACAGGATATTAGCTTTATTAGTTTGGAGTGGTTGTGTCCTCTGTCCTGTGTATGAATCAGTGAAGATGTGTTGCAGAGGTTAATGTATTATAAGGTACTCAGCTATTCTGAATAGACATACTGGAACAATTAGTGTAGTGGTGTATGTCAACATAAAAAAAGAAAAGAAAGGTAAAAACTGAGATTAAAAAGATGATTTTAAACCCCACAAACAAATATTTTAATTTTGGGTTATCATGGATTTTTAGACTAATACTAGAAATACAGAAATTGGACTTTTGCCATAGAAGCGGCAGTCATCTTATTAAATTAAATTTGGAAACATATTTGTTACTAATTTCAGAATACATCGGGCAACTAAACAGAAAATTAATTTAGTGTCAATTGGGAATCACAGCAGCGTGGCTCTCTGTCAATTGGTCCACCCCTTTGGTACAGACTGAAATATCTAAATAATTAATAGATTTATTATCATGAAATTTTGTACAGACATTCATGGCCCCCAGAGGATCAATTCAGATGACTTCCCCTGACTTTTCTCCTTGTAATTTCAATTTGTCGAATGTTTTGGTTTATATCTGCAAAATTCATGACATTCCCATCGACCTCAGCTGAACTTTGTGTTTAGTGGTAATTAGCAAATGTTAGTGTGCTAACACACAAACCTAAGATGGTGAACATGGTAAAAGTTATACCTGCTAAACATCTGTAGTGTTAATACCACTCAATAAAGGCAGCACCAAATATATATAGCAAAGGCAATACAAAATAGTACAAAATGAAGTAGAAGGATGACACTCAACTATCAGAAATAATTAATATTTATACTAAAAAACAGAATTTAACTCACATTGAATTCACTCAGGGCACCACCCTTAGAAAAGGGAAAATGATAGCCAATTAATTAATTCAGTCTCAGTTCTGGAAGCTTCCACTAAGTTCTTGACTTGTGTACTGTGAACTATAATACTTCATACACAAACACATGATCAGATTCTTTATAAATGAAAGGTTTATTGAACTACTAACTACACATACAACTAATAACTACTAAGCACACCCCCACTTGGCTGGGTGTAATGGAGCCATGGTGGCTTTCAGAGTTTGTTGAGTTTGTTCCACTTCTAACTTTTGGTCATGTTAGAAGTGCAGGCATTGAGCAGCCAGACTCGAGCAGATTTCTTGTAGAAGGTTTTTCTTTCAGAGTTGGTTGGATGCCACCGGCCTTCAGCACGTTCGGTGCGGCTCGGGATTCAGCTGATCTCCGGGTGGGCCCAGTTGAGTTCCGGGCCCGCCCGCATGGGCATATTCGGGTCAAAAACTGAAGAGAAGAGCAGACTTAATAGATGCAGAGAACAAGAGTGGACAAGAGGGTTCGTCTTGTTTTGTCTTCTGGAAAGAGGAGCAGAGGTGTCCAATGTCAATGGCACAAAGCTTTTCTCCACCCACCCTAGATCTATTCTGTCTTAATTATTTTCCTTGTTCCAATTTCTTTTCTAAAGAATTAATATAGTTGGCACATGTCTAATGCTTTCGTGCTTTTGGCCTACTCAGTTGCTGAAAGACCTTTTATAAATAAACAGAATAGTATCCACTTCGTAATAAGTAAGTAACAATCTTTGTTAACCCAGGTTTAAATGGCAATCATGTACAACATCTGATACACAAACATACGTACATATATATATATTTATATGTCTATATATGCATGTGTGCATATGTGCACAGCAAATTAATGAGTAAAATCCAGCTCAATACATGTCAGTGTCAATACATTTCAGTGTACAACAGAATATCTTCTATCGCCTTATATCAAAGAAATGTGTCTTTAACATTAACGTTAACTGCGATAAACAGCATGGCTATGGCTATGTACTCCCCCACAGAAAACACAACAGAGAGCCTCTCGTAGTAGAGCCACTAGCTAATCTGAGTACCTGTGTTGTAGCTGAGCTAGTGGCTCTACTACACAAATCTACACAGTAACTCTCTCAAAGGGTCATAAATATGCTTCTCGTGATTGTCAAAGCTCCAGCAGACTTCCTGTCTTTCCAGCGGACAAAAGTAGAGTCTTGACAGTAGCTTCTCATGACTGACTACCACCTCTACGTTGCTGTACATGCTACACTGAGCTCTCCTCCATGCCCCCTGACCCTCCACATAATACGTTACGTAGCCACAAGGCCATGACTTCTACAGTCTCTCACTCCTCTGTTGCATGTTTTAAAATATGCTGGGAGGAAGGGTTCTAGCCAAATTTGAGGGTGTAGTTACCCTTTAATGTTCCATTAGTGTCCTCCTGAGTTCTGGCGGGATCTGTTTTATGACCCAGAGGTCATGTGAAGACAGGGTGTTTGGGTGAAGTCCATCCTTTAGTCTTAATAAAGCCTGTTTCATAACCCAAGGCCATGTAGACAGCATGTTCAGGGAATGTTAATTCTTTTATCAATACAAGCAGTGGTGGGTTGCCAATAGAGGGCGTCACCCTCCTTGAGCCCTTGAGCCACAAAAAAACCATTAGTAATAATAATAATAAACAAATTGTCAATATTTGTGTGTTTGAATTCTGGAGTGCACCTAGTAATATGTGTAAAATCATTTAGAAAATCATCTGTGCAACATACATGCTTTTTTTACACGTCCCCTCTGCCTGTCTGCATGTTTCAGCAGCGATGGGGGGGATGGAGAAATCGCCCACAGGAGGCGGGTCTGTTTAGCAGTTTAGCCAAAGATCTGAACGTATGACATAAAATTTAGCCAATCAGTGTCCTCAAATCTAATCCGAAAAGGGCGATTATTTTATCACCCCAAGCAAGACAGTGCTAGTAGGTCAGGACCTTCTTTTATACAGTCTATGGTCAGGACCTCTACTGTTTTAACTACATGGCAATGGGGAGCGCGATCACTAACTTACTCCTCCAAGACCCAACCCTAACTCGGTAAAATCTCTCCTCCAATATCTGTTTGAGAGGAGAACATTGACGGAGAAACTACAGGTGAAAGAGCTGGGGCCAGATCAACCTGACCTCACAATCAGACAGCAGGTTAGCGAAAAAAGGAAGCAGCGTATGCTAGGCTTCTCTCGTAGATGGTAAACCAGAAAGGCCTGGCTAGCTGGATACAGTCATGCTTATTTTGCTTTCCATGCTTGCTTTTTAAAACAATGGGGACAGATCCAGCATGGACAGTTACAGGAGTGAGGGATATGAAGTACCTGTCTGAGAAAGTAAGGAAACATGAGAACACCAGGGCACACATGGATAATTCTGTCAAGCTAACGTTAGCCACATTAGGCAGACTGAACATCGCTACGCAGCTGGACGACAGCCACCGTGAGGAAACACAATGAGGAGGTGGATAAAAACAGGCACATTTTAACCAAAATAATCAAATGTGTGAAGTTTTGTGGGGCTTTTGAGTTGGCCTTGCGAAGGCATGACGACACTGACTCCTTGGACAACCCTGGCATTTTCAGGGGATTGGTGGATTTTGATTGCCTTCCTAGAAAGTGTACTAGAGGAGCACCCAAGATACTGTAGATAACTTATCGTTTTTACATTACCGATTACATTCTGGAGGAAGTAAAGAGCGCCAATTTTATCACCATTCAAACAGACGAGACGAATGACATTTCCCCCCACTTCCAGCTGATGCTTGTGCTAAGCTACATCAACACCCAATACTACCAATACCCAATACTAACAACCTACAGTGATTTTTTGAGTTCATTACCAACTGCCGACACCATCGCTACAGCGCTTCAAATGGACAATGAATAACCAGGTATCAAGCAGATGTACTCAAACTTTGACTGGTAGTGTACATTTGTTCATGTTCAGCCTCAGTGTGGTGTTTTTGTGCTATGTGCATAGTTTTTAAACATTTTAAAACAAATCTCAAATCATTCCATGTGTGAAATGTCAATTGATATTTACAAGGTTGTTCATGTTATTATTTTGGGTATTTCCTTCTGTTAACTGTTTTATATATCGGTTATCAGGGACCCCACAATATTTTTTTGAGTATAATTCAATTCAAATTTGAAGCAGACGTTTACTATCGCTACTCCTCAGAGCACTTGACTCCCATGCTTATGTCCATTCAAGTGTCTGAATAGCAAAGACCTAACACCATTATTCCTAATTGCACTTCATGTTGCTCATCCTTGTCTTTACCTCCCTGTTGGTTTCTCCAACAAAACAAGGTCCACAGGGGCATCTCAATAAATAAATATTTTCTATTACGTTTTATATTATACTGAATTCGCCTGTGTGGGAGACCAAAATAAGATGTACTGATGTGTTTGGCAAGGCATTACTTACTGCTTCATTTTATGTTGGAATAAAATAATTATTAAATATTTAACTGCAAAGTAGTAATTCCTTTTTGATACATTCACGTTTTTGCATTGAATCATACTGGGATGTTTGTTGAAATTGATTAGATGTAGCACAGCCCTACCTAGAAAACTGTCCACCAGCCACCACTGAATACAAGATACAAAATGTATGTGCCGCTAACATGGCTGCAGATTCTTGTTAAATTACACACTCCAACACCTTCTATTTCAATGTCTATTGCAGTCACAAAGTATTTGGACAAATGTTTTCTTTTGTTTATACTTTGCAGTTCTAGTTGTTTTGCCAATTCTTGCTTTCAGTAAAGGACCATCTAAATATCTTAAACATCACCATTTAAACAAATGAAAAGTAGGGCTATTTGAATGCTGGTGGCATCTTTTAAGCAGTTTAAATACACTCAGTTAGCAGTTTATTAGGTACATCAGCTAAAAGTAATGCAGTCTAATACAACAGTCCTGCAATAAATCCTACCTTCACTGAACATTATAACTTTCATGAATGTAGGTATACTTTTGAATTAGATTGCATTACTTTTAGCTAGGTGTACCTAACTTGATTGTATTTACAAAGGCAACTGACAATTGTGGCACTATCAATCTGAACACTTGCAGATAAAACAGTCACCACATTTTACCTTTGGTAAAGGGGACCTGAAAATATAACAGTGAAATATTAAAACAAAATCCCTGCTAAAACACAGTCATGCTAGTGTTACATTGTAACTCACCTAAGCACACTGGGGAAAATGTGTACCTTTGTAGAATTTCGTTTTAATACTGTTGTATTTAGTTTTGTTTAAATTTAATTAAATGTTTTATTACATCGTATATCACTCCTGTCTATGTGTGTGTGTGTCTGTGTGTGTGTATGTGGTCTGTCCCACTTCTTTGTCCTGACCCAGTTGTCTCACCCATAGAGCGGACACACACTCACCCTAGGGTGCCCTGTAGGCAGGTGGAAGGTATCCTGTCCATATTCCCTCCACCATCTGCTACCCCTGACCCCAGATCTGCCCTCTCCAATTAGGCCAGCTCACCCAGACCCCCCTCTCCACCACACTTTGCATTCTGCCATTTTGCTTTTTTCCTCATTATTTTAAGTATTATTTAAGTAGTAGTATTTACAAGATTAGTATTTTAAGGTTGCAATTCTTGAATATTTTCTTAATCAGGTACTATACTGATTATTTAACAATTAATTGAGGAAGCAGATAAAATTACTATTTAAATATACTGTACAGAGACCAGGACCCTGTGTCACTTAGGCAGGCTTTCTTTAAGTTATCTGGCTTCACTAAATTCAACACTGGCAGGCTAACTGATCTTACAAATCTTGTTACCAACCACCTCTATTAACCCTGGCTTTTCCAATCCATGCACATGAAAGAGGTGGGGTTTGTAACAACAGATCCAGAGCAGCGTATTAAATATGCGATTAGATGAAACTGTTGTTACCTGCTGGCAAAATTTGGTCATTGCAGGTGCGGTAACAACTGATTTGTATTTTGGTTTGTTTAGATTTTGTATCTTTTCCTTAACTCAAACATCAATCAAATATTATGGAAGTGTATACGGGACTATATTCAAATGATAATGTAAACTTGAAAATGAAACCGTAATTCCACAAAAGCAATATAATTTTCCACATATGTATTATTTGAGTAAAAAATTAAAATGCAATAATCCAAATTTCATTTTCTCATACGTATATGGGCGTTCTATGACTATATAAATATGAAAATGGAAAAGCAGTTTGTCAAACACCTTTTCCATTTTCATTTTAATATAGTCTATAGTATATAGAACACCCATATAAGTATGTGAAAATGAAAATTTTATTATTGCATTTTTATTTTTACTCAAATAACATACATATGTTGAAAATGAAAATGCTATTGTGGAATTACATTTTCATTTTCAAGTTTACATATTTATTTATTAATAAATATAATAAATAATAAAAACATTATAAAAACAGAAACTACAAGTTTTGGCTCAAGCCTTCTTAAATTGCTGCAAAATATAAAAGTGTTGTTGGCATAGGTCACTTTTACTGGCATTATGCTATGCAACGGTTTCAATACTCATGGCCACGCTGCACTACAATCTGCACTACCCTGTCTGGGTAAACATTTGTGCCAGCTAAGTTGGTAGAGACAGCTGTGATGGAAGTAGTTCAACATTTTGGGAAATACGCTTGTTGCTCTCTTTCTGAGAGTTAGATGTTCAGATCGATATTAATCATTGATCAGTTAAGCTGGAGTCAGCATGTGGTTAGTCTAGCTTAGCATAAAGACTGGAAGCAGCTAAGCAGAAATGAGATATAACATGTTAAATAGTGAGCTTTAGAGGTGTTGGTAGGTGTAGTTTTGAACTTTGGACGGAGCCAGGCTAGCTGTTTCCCTCTGTGTCCAGTCTTTATGCTAAGCTAGGCTACATGGAATGTTTAAATGGAAAATGAGACGGTGTAGTCCCTCATTCGTCCAGGAGTGTTCCATCGTAGAAAAGGTTTCAGTCGTAGTCATCTGGAAACTGTTTCCAGATGACTACGACTGAAACCTTTTCTACATGGAACATGAAAAACTATCCAGGATAGTAGTGTGCATGTAAACGCACTCAGTGATTATTGTCCGTGTACGCATAGATTGATCTCAGAACTCAAATGCAGTTACATCGTGTGGCCCTAATCCTTTTCTGTAGGTTTAGATGTACTGTAGGATCAGACGGAACGAAAATCTGTTTGGTGGGTATTTAACAACAGTTAACAGTTATTTTACATTTCTTATTATTCTTTTGAGTTTATGAAGTTACAAATGTTGATGTGAACAAGTTTTTTTTTTTTTTAAACACCAGCAAGTAATGGAATGAGCGTCTCAAAGGAAACACACATTGTTAAAAATGGAAACCAGAACACCAGAGAGAGATTGTTGAGGGGATTTATGACCATCCAAGGCTCACTTTGTCATTTCAACCTTATTATGTGACTGCTGAGAGTCATGGAGCTATATATAGATGTCTATAGAGTAAAGGACAGGCGGCACCTAAAAACCACCATACACACATAGAAGCGCACACACACACACACACACACACACACACACACTTGCCTCTCTTTTCCTTTTCCTCTGTTGTCAGAGCAGTGAATAATGTCATCATTGTATACTGGCAGTATTGTACTGAACATTGCTGGTATGAAGGAAACAGCATGGGCTGCTGTAGCAGACTGTTCTGATGTATGCTACGGCAATGTAACATGGAGTGGACACAGAGTAGAAATGGTTAACACATATTCACTCATAAACACTTTAATGGATTAAATGAGCAATATTTCAAAAGTAAGAATTCAGCTTTAGATGGCCACAGCTTAGGATTCAAACAAACCAGTGAATGAATGAAAGAATACCAACATAATTACACATAAATAGACAGATCAATACAGGGATAAATTAATGCATTGATAAGACAAAACTGAAAGAAAAGAAAGGTTGAAACAAATTAGTTAACTGAGCGGATGACAGCATGAATGGATACATACAAAATTATTTAAAATACAAATAAATGCAAAAAATGATGCAAATAATTCATAATCCATTAAACAAAAACACAATAAATTAAATCAATTGGATTCATATCATTAAAGAATAAAATAATATGTGAGCAAGAAAGTGTTAAAATTTTGCACAATTAGGACCAAAATGAGCTACTGATGGTGAAACAAAGAGCTTATCCTGTGTTTTCTTTGTGTCAGAGCTGCTGGGATCAATAAGCAGCTTAATACTGACACCTAGTGGATTTTACACCACAATGCCAACTTGGAACTAATGTTGGAACTACTTATTTTACTGAATGCCAGTTGTGTAAGATGTATTTAGATCCTTTACTTAGGAAAAAGTAGCATTTAAAAATAACTCCATTACAAGTAACAGTCCTTAATTCAAAATCCTACGTACGTAAAAATACAAAAGTACTATCAGCAAAATGTACTCATTATGCAGCAGAATGACTCCTGTTCTGCTATATATTATATGATTGGATTGTTATTACTGATGCATTAATGTGTGAGCAACATTTTAAAGTTTTAGCTGGTCCAAGGGCGTAGCTTTGGTTTCAGAAGTGAAGGGGACACAATGAAGTGATAATGAAAAAAAAACTATGAATATTTATATACATACATTAGATAATGTATAATGCTACTTGTATTCATCATCTGCATTTATAGTGTATACATGTAGACATTTATAGAACTTTTTGACATTATGATCATTATGATGGAACTAGTTGTTGTGCTTTAAATATGGTTGACTAATAAAAGGAGTGCTTCTTAGAAGTGCTTTGTAGACTGCTGTATTATTGATCTAACAACCTACTTCAAATTACATAAAATTAGATAATGTTGTATTTTGTATCTTTATTACAAAGAGCACTCTCCTCTTACCTTTGATTGTAAATGTTTGTCTCAGCCTACATATGGTCCCAACAAGCTCCACCAATCATAGGGTCAGCCCCAATACCTACTTGATTTAATTTCCACATAAATAATTATGTAGGATCAATCACACATCATTACAGTTACAGTCAGATGACACTGAAAAACAAAAACACATTAAGGAGTAATTCAATTAATAAAGCAATTCAATCAAATTATCTACAAACACGTAGGTGTGCTGTAAATAAAAGAGAAATAGAGTCATATAGTTTTAAAAGTCTTCTGCACGAAAGCGCACATTTTTCAAAAATGATTAAAAAAAATATATTTAATATTTATGTTGAAAGTGTCAGATATGCAATATCAGTCTTATCACTGTCATCAAGAAGAATAGATTGTTGATATCAAGTTAGAACCATCTATGGAAGTTCTGCAACAGTTGAGTAATATTTGGACATAAATAATAGTACAGTATTCAAGCTGAATCAAACATTTCATAAACATCAACTTCTTCATGTCTGTTGATTACTGTCGCCCTTTTCCGATGAGGACAATGATGTATTTCTGTCACAGGTAATACATGTTTCAGCTATAAAGCCAAAAAAATAAAAAGTCAAAAACTCCTGTTCCAGTCGATTTGAACAATTTTGGCTTAGCTCACTAAAGCTCACACAAATCCAATCAGACATCATTCAATGATGTTTCAGCATTAAAGCCGGAAAAAATAACAGATTAAAACAAAAATGTACCGAAGTTAAACTATAAAGTTGATATACTAATTTTGATATACTAATTTTTATTTTTTTTTTTTTTCCTGTTAAAGTTCATTCTTGACCTTGGAAGCAGTAGTTTGACAAAATAATCCTAACTCAAGGTCCACTTACTAGCGTTTTCTGGAGCTTCCCACCACATGTCATTGTCTTCATCAGCAAATGGAGTTTGCTCAGTTGTCATCACATGACCTAAGAATGAAATGATAGAAGTGATTCATTTTGATTAACAAGTAATACAATCCTATAAAATGCAATAAAACCCTGTGGTCCTTTTAGGTAAAGCTGCCCTTCCCCGTGCACCAGATCACCAACCTGCCACGCAATGACTTCCAGATCCTCATCAAGATGCACAAGCTGACCTCAGAGCAGCTGGAGTTTATCCACGACATCCGCCGCCGCAGCAAAAACCGCATCGCCGCCCAGCGCTGTCGCAAGAGGAAGCTGGACTGCATCCAGAACCTGGAGAGCGAGATTCACAAACTGGTACAATCATGTAACATATACATACTATAGATAAGCGCGCACACACACACACACACACACTTCATTCTAATCAAACACAACAGGAACCTAATGGGTCTCAAAGGTGCATGACAGAAACAGATAAAATATCAAAGTAGTGTAACAGGTCTTAAGCTTTCAGTGTGTTGTAGAGTACTTTGGTTGTTGTATGCTTAATAGAGCGCTGTTAGGTGATGTAACACACCCTCTGGCGGCCATATTGGAGAACTGTATCTCCTAAATCCCATTGTTTAGCAACAACTGAATACTGTTAACCAGTTCCCCATCATTGTGTTGAAGTAAAATGTCACAAATCAGGTATTATGGGGTTTCCCACTGATATTTACATATTTGTCAGCTGTTGACAACCACCAGGACGTGCAACTTGATTGTCTGGTGTGCATAAGTAAGGGTTAAAGGATCATTGCAGTTTATTATATCTTGGGTCTTATTTTTGTTTTGGTGATCACTTCTATCAGTTATGATAAGATGATGAGAAAACAAAGGCAAACAGTAAAATTATTACCCAAACTGTCTATTCTAAACAGCCATCACAGTTTACAGACCCACTTCCAATTTCAACTACTACTTACCGTAGTCATGTGCACCCAGTTTTCCTGTGAAATGAGGAATTATTACCAACATTTCAGGTGTGGTCAGTTTTAACTCTAAATAATAAAGTGGTTTTGATAATGTGGCTAAACTGTTGTAATCTTATCTCATGTTTCTTAACTCATTGGACTTTGTTGTGACGTTGTCATGTTACCTGACCACAGCAGTTTAGTTAGAGAGTACAATGTTATCATACCCAGTAGATATGAAAACTTTGAAAATAAGACTAAGAATAATTTTTATAAACTGGATATATAAACTGTTTCATTGCAGCCATTTGCTAAAAATAAAAAAAAATCATTTTATTTCTCATTAATGTACACTCAGCACCCCATCTTGAAAACAGAAATGTTTGCAAATGTATTAAAACCGAAATATCACATGGTCATAAGTATTCAGACCCTTTGCTCAGTATTGAGTAGAAGCACCCTTTTGAGCTAGTACAGCCATGAGTCTTCTTGGGAATGATGCAACAAGTTTTTCCACACCTGGATTTGGGGATCCTCTGCCATTCTTCCTTGCAGATCCTTTCCAGTTCCGTCAGGTTGGATGGTGAACATTGGTGGACAGCCATTTTCAGGTCTCTCCAGAGATGCTCAATTGGGTTTAGGTCAGGGCTCTGGCTGGGCCAGTCAAGAATGGTCACAGAGTTGTTCCGAAGCCACTCCTTTGTTATTTTAGCTGTGTGCTTAGGGTCATTGTCTTGTTGGAAGGTGAACCTTCAGCCCAATCTGAAGTCCTGAGCACTCTGGAAGAGGTTTTCTTCCAGGATATCTCTGTACTTGGCCACATTCATCTTTCCTTCAATTGCAACGAGTCGTCCTGTCCCTGCAGCTGAAAAACACCCCCATAGCATGATGCTGCCACCACCATGTTTCACTGTTGGGATTGTATTGGGCAGTTGATGAGCAGTACCTGGTTTTCTCCACACATACCGCTTAGAATTAACGCCAAAAAGTTCAATCTCGGTCTCATCAGACCAGAGGATCTTATTTCTCATAGTCTGGGAGTGCTTCATTTGTTTTTTGGCAAACTCTATGCAGGCTTTCATATGTCTTGCACTGTGGAGAGGCTTCCGTCTGGCCACTCTGCCATAAAGCCCTGACTGGTGGAGGGCTACAGTGATAGTTGACTTTCTGGAACTTTCTCCCATCTCCCTACTGCATCTCTGGAGCTCAGCCACAGTGATCTTTGGGTTCTTCTTTACCTCTCTCACCAAGGCTCTTCTCCCACGATTGCTCAGTTTGGCTGGACGGCCAGGATTAGGAAGAGTTCTGGTTGTCCCAAACTTCTTCCATTTAAGGATTATGGAGGCCACTGTGCTCTTAGGAATCTATTGATGAATCTAAATGATTCTCATTTGCTCTGACATGCACTGTGAGCTGTACGGTCTTATATAGACAGGTGTGTGCCTTTCCTAATCAAGTGCAATCAGTTTAATTAAACACAGCTGGACTCCAATGAAGGCGTAGAACCATCTCAAGGAGGATCAGAAGAAATGAACAGCATGTGAGTTAAATATGAGCGTCACAGCAAAGGGTCTGAATACTTATGACCATGTGATATTTCAGTTTTTCTTTTTTAATAAATTTGCAAACATTTCTACATTTCTGTTTTTTTTTCTGTCAAGATGGGGTGCTTGATTTTAGCAAATGGCTGCAATGAAACAAAGATTGAAAAATTTAAAGGGGTCTGAATACTTTCCGTACCCACTGTATATCCAACAAGTCCTCCAAACAAACCAACAAAATATATTTTCTCATTGCCTTTAAATACAACCCATTTTATCCTTTTTGCATCTAATGGGACAATCAGGAGGGACCACAAAAAAACAAACAGTTGTATGACTGTTATCTACCATTGTTATGGTTATGGTTAAGGTTTGGTTAGGTTTAGGCAAAAAAAAAAAAAAACTTGGTTAGGGTCAGGTAAAGATCATGGTTTGGATTAAAATAACTACTTTGACAAATTACAACTAATTACAAAGGTTAGGGATCTTTTGTTGCTATGGTTAAAAGAAAAAAAGTTAAGATTAAGGACCATCGTAACCATGGTTAAAAGAAACCAGCATTGTCAGTTTTGTTCTGTGTCAAAGACCTATCCAATCACCCTAACCTCCTCCTTATGTAGTTTTGAGAGTTTACATCAACATCACAGTATTTCTGATTCTGATTCTGATTCTACCCTGTGACAGACAAGAGTCATATATCACACAGCCACTAGAGGTCACTTGTTAAATATTAATCAGTCAGTCAGACTGAGAACAACCCTGTGTTAAAAAACACAAGGGGATGTGTTGGTGTGGGGGCGTGTTGTTTACGGTACCAGTGAGAATTGAAATACGATCCAGGAAGTCCAGTTTGAGAAATAGTGACAATTATTTTATCTGTCATCGCAACGATCATGAGATAAACAGTAGAAATACTCTGTTCATATTAGAAAGTAATCAACCAGGAATGTGCGCTTGCATGTACTTGATTGACCAACACAGTTGAGCCTGCGTCAACGTGGCTTCATTCACCCAGTGCTAATGTTGATCCGTGTTCAACAACATCATGGTGAAGACAGTCTCGGTATACCTGATAAAGTGCTCACTGAGGAGTGTACAGTATTTGTTTGTCATGCTGACCTGATGATGTTGTGTCTTATGAACTCAGGTGTGTGAGAAGGAGAAGCTGCTGAGCGAGCGCAACCAGCTGAAGGTTTGCATGTCTGAGCTGTGGCAGAACCTCTCCTTCCTCTCCCAGCAAGTGTGTAGGGAGGTACAGGGCACCCAGCCTCCTTTCTCCGCCAGCATCGACCTTACATCCAACCCATCATCGCCTTCTTCGGATGAGGGCTCATCCCAGCCCAGGTCACCAGTGTTGCAACAAAGCGAGGCTGAATGTCTGCCTGATGTGGGTCCCAGTCAGGGGGGCCTGGAGGATAGGCAGCCTGGGGTCGAGCTGTCAGGTCTGGAGCAGGAGAACCCAGATTGTCCACTGGTGCTTGGATCCATTGAGGAAGTATGTAGCCCCACTGTAACAGTGGATTTCTGTCAGGAAATGACTGAGAAATGCACAACGGAGGAACAGAAGATACAGAACTTTACTTAGAGTCTGGTGGCAAACAGTTTGGTCTATGACACACACATACATGTCTATACCTTGATATTCGAAGTATTTATATTTCTTTTTTGTAATGGATGACACAAGCGTTGTCTTATCAGCAATACTGTTCAACAGGTATTTTTGAACTGGTGATAGAACAAAAGCACTGGCAGCTTTCTCTCTCTTTCTCTCTTCTTCTTTCTGCCTAATCCTGACTTTTTCTTCCTGTCAGCTTCCCTCCCTCTCTTGTGCATCATGGGAGGTTAAACTCAGGAATTCCTCAGAATGTTCAGTAATGTCCCTGTTAACATGTACATGCACTTTACTTTAAAGTCCTGTCAAATTTTGATAATTACTTCGCTACATACAACTGAGTTGTAGTAAATAATTAATATTAGACCTCTAAAGGCCCTTTCGGGCACAATGTGACAACAGCACCACGGCGCTCTGAAACCCATTATTTCCAATTGCTTGTTCCGCGTGACAACACCTTTTCTTTGCGTCCAGAGTGCGTAAATTAGCTACGTTGATTATATTAGTGGATTTATTGAATTTTATTTATAGTAGATGTAACTTCCAGCTATGGTGCATTTGCAGCCACTTTGCCTCATATATGAAGTTGACACTACTGTAGTTCTTTTCACCAAGAGTTAAATGTCGTAGCAGACAGAATTTTTCTGATATGTCTAACAGAAACAGAAATTACAACTATTTGGTCAACATCTTTTTTTTTCAAGTGTGCTTCTTATAATTACGGTCTGAACAATATGACATGAACATGGCACAAGTCTTCAGAAAGCTGTGCACAGTCACTGCACTGTTGTTTGCCAAGAAACTCTACTTTATGTAACTCTTACTAAAATCACAAATTTAAATTTTTACATTTCTGTTTGTGTGCAGCTTTAGAGGTGTTGGTAGGTATGATTTTTCACTTTTGGTGTGAGAGCCAGGCTAAGTGTTTCCCCCCCGAGTCCACTCTTTATGCCAAGATAGGCTAACCATGTCCTGACTCCAGCTCTCTGTTAAAAAACAGACAACAGACAGATGTCCATCTTCTCACCTCACTCTAAGAAGGAAAACAAATAAGTATATTTCCCCAAAATGTTGAACTAATCCTTTAAATTATTTAATATATGGTACAACATCAAACAACATCAAACAGCTTACTTTTTGACATACGACTTAACATTTTAGTGATCCAGTAATTGTTGAGTGACACAGGACTGTAAAGTAAAATGTTACCAAAGGTGTGTATTTGTAAAATGTTACATTAGGTGAAATGGTCAAATGAACTCTCCTTATGCAAAGTTGCTTTTGTCAAACTTCACTTTTACTTTTTATTGTACTCAGATGGACATTTCTACACATTTCTCTTCTCCCTTTTTTCATATCTGCACTTAGAGATAGAATTACATTACAAGTACTGCCCAGCACCTCAAGGATGTGACACCTGACACTGAATATGAGCAAACGCATTGTGACATTGGCACTTACAGTAAAACATGTCCCAAGCCAATCACTGGGTGTCCAAAGAGATTAAAGGACCATACCGATGTCAATTCATACTTCTGCTGACCATTTTCCAAAGCATGCTGTAGTATTTCTCAATTGATTTCATTAATTTCTGCTCAGTATGAAATTTACAGTCAAGCATACAATTCAACAAATATAAAGAATAATGTTTTCAACAAATTGATTTACATGATTACATTTAAACTGATCTCCAGTCATTTTCTAGACTTTAAGATTTTAGCAGGTTTATCAAGGAAATTCCTGTAGAAATTCACAAATTCAAAACCCAACTATGTTACTATCGTAGAAAAGGTTTCAGTCGTAGTCATCTGGACACTGTTTTCAGAATCAAGATGTTTCGGCTCCCATCCGGAAGTCATTCTCAATTGTGAAAAAATGGTCTGAGTTTCACCTGAAACTGACCTTCTTTTGTTTCCATGATGGCCCAGTAATCAGTAATCAGGCCTATTGTTTTTATTGCACCTCCCTCATCACTGTTAAGTACCTGATTAGCATATGATTGTTATGGCTTCTTTGACACCTCTTTCAAACCAACTCTTCTCTCTACTGAGAAGAGGTTTGAAACATGAAAAGAGCCGAAACGTCTTGATTCTGAAAACAGCGTCCAGATGACTACGACTGAAACCTTTTCTACGATGGAACATTCCTGGACGAATGAGGGACTACACCGTCCTATATTACTATTACATAATTTCCTGGTTCTTTCTAAAAAAAATCTAATAAATGGCTGGGTATTTACTATGTGCACTGTCTTAGAACTTTATCTCTATTTCCTTATACGGTAGGTAGTACCAAATTACATGGAAACTTCTTTGGAAATAATATTTTTATTTCATATTTATTATATAGGAATTACAGCAGCAATAAAGTGTTACCTGAAATTGTTATAAAGTCTACACATTAGGACAAAGAAAATAAAATGGCAAATTAATGAAACAAAACAAAATAACAACAGACATAATGTTCACTGTGATGGATTTCTAATCACAAGCAACTCTCCTAGTTAATTTATATATTATATATTACTATATTAGTGAAATGAATGGAAACCAATAGCTGCCAGAAAGGTAGAAAAAACATACTCAACAATCTAAAACACTATGTTATGTTTTGGAAAATGGATGGTAGTAATTAAAAGTATACATGTTAAATGAGTTAAAATTAAAACACACTGGTGTGGTCATTTAAACAACAGCTTAAACAAATCATAAGTGCTCTTTTTGACTCATTTATTTATTGTCTTATAAGTAGAAAGAATTTGGTGTTTGTACTTATAGTAATCATGTATTTAGCTGCACTGTTCTAGTATTGTACATACCTACTAAAATGATTCGGTACAGTATGTTTTCAAATTCACACATCATATGTGAATTTGTTCAAACACAAAGCAAAGTGATCAATTTCTACTTACAAATCAGTATCCCTGATAGTGTATGCTATGAAGTTCAAAGCTCCAAACAAACTGGCGCATTATTGATTTAGGGAGATGCCAAATCCATCTGCTGTTGAAAAGTCGATGGTGAGGCACGTGGCAGGGGTGAGTGCTGCTGTCGTCTGCTTTGTTGCTGCCCAACACTCTGCTGCTGCATTGTCAGCTTGATGGTGGAGCATGTCCATGACATCTGAATACTGGATGTGTTTGGGCTTTTTTTGTCCACTAGGGTTAGGTTGAAGTCACGTTTAGCCCAGGAAGGTCAAACTAGAATTTGAAATAGCAATTGGCATTGTGCTTGATTTTTCAGAAATTGGTTAATAACCCTTCAAATAAAGGGCTGCTATTTCACTCTGATTTGTGAATGTAAAACTACTTGCTTTGAAAAGACGTGGAATATTTGAATTATGAAATTAAAACCATGTGGATCAGTATAATAATGTCAGCTAGACCATGCTAGCTTTGACAGACTACAATGAGCTCAAATTAAAAAATAAAAACAAATCAGCTCATGTTATTGAAAGGACAGTAAACTGATCCCACCCATGATATCACCACAGGACACTGTTAGCCAATGATAAGTTTGTGTACTAAATGCTCAGAATACATTGAAGAACACTGCTCAGCTGGTTTTCATATACTTTAAATCCTTAATGTGAACTTGTTAATTTATTTATTTGAACTTGTTGGGGTTGGGTGTAGAGGAAATTGCATAGATGTGTATGAAATGTAGGTCGCTAACCTTTCTTAGAATTGATTTGTTAATGGTTGTATTTTTTATTATTGACAATTTCCTGAAAAATAAGTCTTCATTTTCAAGTCACACATGTACTTACTTAAGTTGTAAAATTTTAACTTAAAGGGGTGTGAGTATGTTTACAATGTTGTGTATTGCCTGTTCTTTTTGTTTTGTAAAGATATAAATAAGACCTGAGAATTCATATGAAAAGCTGAAAAAGCTCTTACAAGTGCAGCTACATTTTCTTGCCTTAGAGGTTACAGAGGCCAAACTATCCAGTAAGGGAACAAATGATTTTATTCAGTTGAAACTAGACTGCAGCTTTAAGAAACTGCGGTGCAACAGTGTCATAAATCGTGGATGTTGGCCCCTTCTGACCCCTGCCGTATGAAGCCTCAAAAGGGAAAGACAAACAGTATACCTTTTTGTTTCACTATTCATAAAGCTCCCTTTTGTGACAAATAGTGAAATCAGCAAAGGACATCTGGAAATATGGAGACTCAAAGTGTTCAGTATTAAATAAATTAAATAAATAATCATATCAATATATACAGACAAAAGATGTAATATAAACATGAAACTGTGAAATAATTACACAGATTTTTAAAACATTGAATGAAATTAAAAAAAAAACATTTCTAAATAAAAACTGCTGGAATGAAAAAAATGTAATAAATTGTGAAAAGAAATAACATTTCACAATAATCAGCAAAGTTTTTAAAATTGATTGGATTATTTTACAATTTCTTGGCTACAATACATTGTTTGTGTTTTTATTCATATGATTATTTCTTACATTTCTTATATTATTTATTTATTTAATATTGACCACTGGCGTCTCCATATGGACAATGCTCTTGTAAGTGTCACCAAGAAATATACCATACTAGAGGACTTTTAAAGATAAAAATGTACTTGATGTAATTAATCAGTTGCATTTCTGTAATTGAGCTCAAGAAAACTGCTACACTTAAGTAAACATCAAAATGAGGCATCAAATCATTTTGTAGTGTTTAATTATCCCTTTTTTGAGAAAAATCCAGTATTTCAAGATGGTTGGTTGGTTGGTTGCATTTTACAGAAGTCCAACTCTGAGGAGTCAGGGTACAACATGGACACTGCACAATATTCCTCATGTATGGAACATGATTAGAGCAAAATATGCAGAATTTTGAAGAATAGTCACTTGTCATCATTTTAAGGGAAAAAGTCAGGAGTTAGAGGAAGTTAAATTCAGGAACAAAAGTCTGACATTAATATTGAAATTATGAGTTATTTGTTAGATTTCTGACATTATTCTCAGAACTCAGTGGCTCTAATCCTCTTCCATATACATACAACAGCAACTGTATCAGTGTCTAGCAGTATTTGTTGACTGGTTCTGCAGCATCTGTAATACCAGTGCAATTTTGAATTTAAAATGGTGATAATAGAATAATATACCAATGGTATCTTTTTTGTATTAGCCCACTGACTTCAAATTCCATATACTTTTTATTTCTGCCAACCATTCTTTAAAGCACACTAGATCTCTGAATTATGTTCTGATGTGGTTTCAGTTCAACTCGTGGAGACTTGAAACTTAGAAGTACTGTAGGTAATCCATCACATTCTTTTAATGTTGCCAGAGTTACATTATTGTTGTATGGTAATGCAATGTGTCCTTTTCAGATCAATCTACACTAACAACTGCATCACCATGCCACAAAAAAAACTTGATGTTTGCTGTGACAGATTAGCTAACACAAGCAAGTTTCAAGGCTCTGCTAATTCATTATTAAACTGTACTGAAAGAAATGAAAAGCAATAGCTGGACGACATTCAAAAAACGACAATTTGGAAAATGTTCAGCAGCAGTAATGTAAGTACTGCAAACAGGTACGGCCCTTTAATTGCATTTTGAAAGTAATGTGTATGGTTAATTTCATGTTTTGTTTCTAACAGTTGTTCTTAGCCATGTGTGGGCATGGAGCGCCAAGAGTCTGCATGTTTTCAAATCAGCAGGTGATCCTCTGACCATGTTGAAGGCGTGTTCATCCATAGATTGGAGGAAAACCTGCAGACTCTTGGGCCACTGTAGTACGTGATTGAGAACCACTGGTGTACACAGTATGCTGTCATTTTAACATGACATCAGATTACTCATGCCAACAAACTTGGGACTACTTGCGACAACAAACTACTACTCTAAATAGTCAATTGAATAGCTATAACATTACATTTTTCTTCATAGGATGTTTGACCACCTCTGAATACAATGCTAACCTAGGCACAGCAGTTATTGTTTAATCCTTGAGCAGTGGTTATCAGGGAAGCATTTTCCCTTATGGAAGTTAGTATTTTGGAATCAGTTGCCTTCAAGTTGCAATTACAGTACATGGTGGCAGAGTAAAGGAAGTACTTATTTAATCCAATGTGTTTACAGAATGTGTTAATCGGGGCAACTTGAATCTCACATTGTGATTTTCGAGATTTTTTAAATCTTAGTTGAACAGATTCTAAGCACTTATCTACCTGGATGATTCAGCATACCTCTTCTTATGGGTAAGAACTGTACGATAGACATGTAGATAGTTTCTGTGGAGTTGTTTCTAAATTTTACAGTGGTTTCTTCATTGTATTTGTAGATTTTGGTGAGCCATTTTTTACGTGTCCTTTTTTTGAGTACCTGCAACATGACTGTTATATGCAGATTCAGCATTTTTGATTTCCTTTTTTTATCTTTGAATGTTCAAATGACCTGTGTTTTGTTTATTTTTTGTAAATATTGTACAACATGTTATGTTTTGTTTATTTGATATGAAAAAGAAAAAAAACACCATTTTGTCTAGGCAATTTTTGTTGAGAATTAAAGCAAAAAGCATGAGAATTCTATGGTGTGGTGTTGGTGTGTGGATGATTTTGATTAAATATATGTTGACAAAATGATTGCTGTTTTGTTAAGAAGCATTTAATTTGAATATAATATAAAGTATCATCATTTCTCATGAAATTACTGTATATAAATTACTATACACAGATACACACAGATTCTACTCAAGTCTTCAATTTAGAAAAAGTTGAAAATTTTAAACTTATAAAGTCCATTTTACAGACGCAAACAGGAGGAGTTTGCTCCATAATCCGTTGTGTTGTTTCTGCACAATCTTAAAAAATCAGCCAACACATGGAAAGATGTCTATATTTTTTAAAAAGAGTCAATCCTTTCCTGTTAGTATCCACATGTAGGTGTTCTAAGGTGCTTCAAATCCAAAACATACTGGGCTTTGGCACAGCGTCCGCTGCCTCATCATGGCCTGACTGTTCGACTGGTTTTGGCCCCATGTGACTTGAGCGGTGGATCAATGTTGATGGCTGGATCATTGATACAATTTCTCCCCTGTTTGTGACCCAGCTGGGCTGTGGAACACAGCTCCTATGGACATGATGTCAGCCTGGTCGCTTCACTTCTTCATTATAGAGGAGATATCCAGAAACATGCTCTGAGAAAGACAAAAAGACAGCTTTGACTTAGACTATAGCTGGTGCTGGACATAAAACACACATCGCATACTCAGAATTCAGTAAAGTAAGCACCTTTCAGTATGTGTCCAATGTCATTGCTTAAATGAGTGCACCTAACATTCTTCAAGTGCACAACAGTAACTACGAAAAGTGAATGAGAACAGCCTCTTAAATGATGTGTTGTCTTTGACTTCCCTTTAGCATATGTTAAATGTTAAACAGATATGTTTAATGCGATGTTCTGTTAATTACATTACACAATAATTTGAGAGCATGAATCACTAATTAGTGCACACATCTTATTAATTTGAGAGTATGATTTTGACTCTGTAGCTATCTGTGTTTATGAAAGATTAATTATAATCTATAAAATTCATACTGAATCTAATTTATAATTATTCATTCATTCATTTGTGTTTAAATATCATTTAAGAAACTTAAATAGAAAATATTTTTATTTTTAGATGTATTTAATTTAGATTGCTTCTTATAGTTGACATTTATATATGTTTATACTTTTTTTAATTTATCTGATCTCATACAAAAAAATATTACTTTGTAAAAGTCAGTGTTGTCACTTCTGTGCACTGTCTGTAATGCCAGCACATTGCCTCTCTTCTGTTGTTTTGCTTTTCAAATGGCCTCTCATTTGTTTGGCCTCCTATCAGAAGTGAAGGGCTGAATTATGTGAAATAACTTCAGAACAGTTTGATTTCTTCTCGTTACTTCCACTGAGAACATGGATAGAGGCTGCCAATTTGTCACTATTGGGCATTGTCCAGATCAACAAAAATGAGGGATCTCTCTCTCTTTCTATCTTCAAAACACCACTTCATCTCTTCTGCTGTCTCTTACGACTTTCTCTTTGACTCCTCTTCATCAGTAACTGTTTATCAAATCTTTTTGGCTATCATATTGGGTATTTTGGCCAAACTTAGTAGACTTAACTTCATAACTTTACCAGTGATCAAGCTTCAGAGTAACTTTTTTTTCCTTTTACTTATAATAATCCAGCAGAAGCTTTATGTTTTATAAATATAACTGATAAAGACTATTATGCTCTAGACAACAACGACAGATGAAACCCAGGTTGGGGATAAGCTGCTCCCAGATTGTCAGGTGTACTCATGTCCTTTGTAACTTTGCCTTTGATGTTCTGGACTGACATGAGACAATCTCTGCTCTTTACTTGCCATTGACATTCTACGGCCTCCGGCAGGCGGCATCATGGGCATGTCTCCCTGCAGGGAGCCCAGTTCATCCGACTCCTCTGACGTATGTAAGGAAGGGCTTGTGGAGCCACTGATGGAGGACAAGCTCTCAGATGGTAGCCTGATCATGAAGCTGGTCTTCCTGGGGTTAGGGATCAGGACCTCACTCGCCATTGACTCCCTTCGCTCGTCCTCATCCAGGTCTCTGTTAGTGCTGGGCCTTAAGGTGCTAGTGGACAGCAGAGCTTCCAAATGGCTGGGGTGAGGGTGTTCTCCGTCATGGGCATTCTCATGATGGCTTGTTGTACTTCCCTCCATATTGGACGCAGCAGAAGCCCAGGCTGGATGGTGGTCCACAATGGCTGTGTGGACCTCTGGACCTTCATGGGTTTGGGGAGCTTGGATTGCACAGTTCTGGCCAAACCTTGGTGGCATCCTAGGTTGGGGGCAGATATAGCTGGTCTGACTGTGTCCCAGATGAGCCAAGCTGTTGTGTCTCGTTGCGTCCTGGTTGGCTTTGAGCCCAGTGTTGTAATGAGGTGGCTTCATGTCCGCCTCTGGAATCACTTTGAAGGTCTGAGTCAAAGGCCCGTTGTGAGGTGATACATTGCTCATTACACAGAGGTGTGGTATGGATGCCTTCTTCTTGGACTTGTAAATCAAACTGTCATCTTCCGTGTACCTCTCACCATAAAGTGTCTGTTTGATTTTCCTGATGCCCAGGTGGGATATTTCCAAAATGTTGAGGAAAAGTGACACACCAGCAATGGCAATCATGAAGACCATGAAGATGGTCTTCTCTGTGGGCCTGGAGATGTAACAGTCTACACTGTTGGGGCAAGGCAGCCTCTCACACTTATAGAGTGGCTCCAGTTGGACACCATAGAGTATATACTGGCCCAGGATGAAGCAGACCTCCACCACAGACCGTGTAAGGATATGGATGATGTAGGTTCTCAACAAAGAGCCTCTGAGAGGAGCCTTTTTCACCTTCCTCTGCTCGTCCAGCCTCCTCAGCTCCCTCTCCATGCGCTTATGTTCGCCCAACGCCAACTCAGTCTCATCCAGCTCCTCCTTCAGCTGGGCTCGTCTGCGGTGGCGCTCCTTCTCCAGTGCTCTGATGCAGTAGAGGGCATGGCCCATGTAGACCAGTGAGGGAGCAGAGACAAAGATGACCTGCAGGACCCAGAAGCGAATGAGGGAGATTGGAAAGGCACGATCGTAACAAACCGTCTTGCAGCCGGGCTGGTCAGTGTTGCAGACAAACTCGGACTGCTCGTCGTCCCATACATCCTCAGTGGCTGCACCCAGGATCAGCATGCGGAAGATGAAGAGTATGGTAAGCCAGATCTTGCCCACAATGGTGGAATGAATGTGGACCTCTTCTAGGATGCTGCCCAGCAGGTTCCAGTCACCCATGGTCAGCTTCTCACCACTTCACTGCCACATGTCCTCAAACTGTGGAGACACAGCATGCACATACAACACATTACTCTCACAAAGCTGGACTACATATTAGTTATGTTTTCACTATGAAATTGTAAAGGAAAGCTACAGTTTATTACAACTTGGGTTATATTTTTTATAGCACGGGCCATCAGTTCGATGGGTTATGACTGTACTCACTAAAGTGATTACTGAGATCTCGGGACACAGCAACAATACTAAAAATAAATGTAATGAGGCAAGAAACACAAGCTCTCAGATGATCAGACAGGTTACAAACAAAGTGACAGTTTAGCCAGATTAACTATTATGTCCTTTGGAGGTAAAGCCGAAAATGGGTGCAGCAGTAATGTCACTCATAATTCCCCACTGCACGGGAAAATGCACCATTGCCAGAAAGTTGGGTTGTAAGCTGTTATGGATATTTACAATAGACAGTTTGCGATGTAATTTTACCATATGCATTTGTTTTCTCTTCCAAATAAATTTAGCTAATATGGGGGTTTGTTTACAACCTCTCTGAACGTCAGACTGCTTGTGTTTATTGCACCTCTTTTTAGAGATGCTGCAGCGCTCCAAGATCTCAGGAATTACTTTGGTGAGTACAGTGTTAACTGACCATTATCCTTTTAAGAATAAAGCTGGTGTTATTCTATATTTTTAAAATCCTGTGAAAAGACCAAAATCAACAATGTGTTTTAGTCCATTTTCTGTCCTTCCTACCCTGTCTGTGGCTCATCAGCCTCAAGCCCATTGGTTGCTACTGATTTTTTAAAAACAGCTCACAAATATATAGTTTCATTTGTTTTTATGGTAATTTCCTAAAACAGCTGTCCTCTGTAGTTTAACAAACATAACTGACACACGAGGAAATAGTGCATTTGCTGGGGACTATGGATTAATCCACATTTGGTGCTCTAGTGTATTTCCGGCAGCATGTTGGATTGAGTCAAAATAAAGTACAGTGTGTTCAGGGTAATGAAGGAACATGTCACCCAGTGCAACAGTGTGGGTCACAGATGTGTTTTTAATAGTTTTTGGACAACAAACAATGGAGCCCTATGGCACAAAGCAATAAAATATATCAGGCTTTAGATACACACACAATACTTGTTTATAGGATACATTCATTGTTAGTTTGAATGGGCACATGGGCTTTGATGACAAGAAGAAAAATGCAAAATATCACCAGAATCAAAAACATTTACACTGAAAATGTATTGAGATATATACTGGACCAATCACCAAAATGAGCGGGGTGTAAGGCTGCTGGAAACTTCCAAACATTGCAAACAGCTATTTCAGTGAGATGAACTAGATATGTTATTTAAACATGGCTAGAATTTGAAAGCTGCTTTGTTTTATCATTTTTGAAATTGCAGTGAACACTGACCTCCTAGCAAGTGGTGTCAGGTGTAGCAGGGTTCATGTTGGTGTCTTACTGAAGGAGATAACTGTTTTGTACAGCCTACGTAAAAAATTAGCCCTGTCCCAAGCAAATGTCTGGTCATACCAAAGAGAAGAAGAGAGAAGCCAAACTCTGGTTTGGCATTGTGATGCAATTTATTTACAACAAAGTGTAATTGCAATTGCATATGAAATGCCTATAATAGGGAAATACCACCCTAAAACAGAATTTAGATGTACATTGTTTTGGAATAAAATGCTATGAAAACAAATAATGCCCTAAGCTAGAAAATGAAAACTTGTCATCAAGTGTCATCAGATGACACTTTCTGAGAAAGTGAAATAGTGGTTAAGTTTTTGGGCTTTTGTTTTATATATTCAATCAAAAGAGTTTGATTTGAATATAGAGCTTCCACTATACCCCAGTATTTTACCGTGGCTGCTGTCATAGAGCTCTAGCATTTGTTTCATTAGTCTATGGTGCAGCTTCAAAAGTCATTTCAAATGTGTCATTGACCTTGACCAACACCTAATTTTAGGTTTACATTCACCCGACAACCCATGATACAGAGGCATTCACGCACAAAATAAATCTGAGCTGCGGGGTACCATAGAAATAACATGCAAATTCTATTTTATGGTGGATTTTCCCTTCTATAAGTATGCAAATAAAATACACCAAGTGTAGTCTAATTTTCTGTTGGAAGGTCAGAAATTTAGCTGGAACCATTACTTTCTTTTTACACTGAAAAAAATAAATAAAAGTATGACAATTTCTATTTAGACCTTCTGAGAAAACTATTTTACATTAGTCATTCAGGGACCAATGTGTTGCACACTTTTGGGAGCATGACATTACACCAAATGACTCAATGTTCAATGTATCAACAATTTCAGCAGCACTTACATATCACTGGTATGGGTTTCTTCTTTGCCTCTTGATGCACTTCATTGTGTTTATATAAGCATCCTAGGAATTGACTGCATCTGTATGGCTACCCCATGGAGGTGTTTGGTGGTCCTCTTGTGCCAGTCCCAAACTCCAGTCCACATCCCTCTGCTCTCCTCTGTCTTTGTCTTTCTGTGTATTTGTGTGTGCTGTGGCTGCCTGTGTGTTGAGAGTGTTCTTCCGTGTTACATGCAGGGTTCACAGGATGTGACCATCGATCGCCTCCCGACGGGACAATGCCCCCCCCTTTCTCCCACGCCAGCAGTGCCAACTCCAATCATTGCCATCAATATCACCTCTCTGACAGAGAGGTGATATTTGTTTATGGTTGGTCTTTCACACAGGGCGTGCTTCTGCTGCCCTCAACATAAAGATGTAACTGAGCCAACAGGGAGGCCTTAACATTTAAGTTCAACTCAGTTCACCTATCAAATGTGGATAATGTGGTTTAATTGATCATGTCCTACCTGCTATCTTACACACAGCTTTTAATTTGAGATGTGGGGGTTATGCATGTGAGTCAACATACATGCATGACTGCCTGGCATCCCTACTGTGTAAATTCAATCCAATCAGGTGCAGGGACATTGTAAAAGTCTTCATGTGAAAATTACTCAATAGTGTAAAAAAGAAACACTCCCACATGAAGATCATGGTAGGACCTGGAGATTACTTTTGGCATAATTTGGATTATAGTTAAAGCTGCTCCAGTTATTGTTAACTAGCTGGTGAATGTAGTAGAGCATTTAGCCAGAAGAGCCAAATATTTTAATCAGGAGTTGGTGGAGACCAAAAACAGACTAGAAGCTGAACTAATCAGTTGTGTATGGTGTAATGAGCAGGTAAAATCTTGAGGAAGCATGGCATCTCCTTCCTTTGCTCTGCGGACAATTCCCAGCTTTACCTCCCACTAAAATGACACAGCCCTCAGCCATTGCAGCTTCTATTTGACTGTTTCCAGGACATTAAAGACTGATGTCCCAACACTTCTTGATGCTAAATGAACTGAAAACTGAGGTGGTTCTCTTGTCCCTTGTGAATCCACCAGCATACTGTGTGCGAAGCTCGGCCCACTGTCATCCTTTGTGAAACCCTATGCAAAAAACCTTGGTATGATTTTTGACTCTGCACTTAAATTTGACAAACAGATGTTGGGATTCAGGTAGGGCAGGTTTGGTTATTGGCAAACTTTTAAAGATATTTATGAATAGTAATAGAATTATTAATATTATCAAAATTATTAATTTGGATTAATAATTACAGGGCACTACCCTGGGATCAGGGACCAATAACCAAACATGAAAAACAGTCTCAAAGGTGTCTGTCCACTTAAAAAATTCTTTGCTGAGAGATGACAAGACATGACACATACACAAGACCACAAGTCGATCTTCAATCAAGGTAGATTTAATATTATTAGTATTACAAGAAATACTCAAAGAACCAAGAAAAGCTTAACGTATATATACTATTCTAGAAATTGACCTTTGACCTTAGTTGGGGCAACGCTTCTTGGTTATCTTCAAAACATATTTATCTCACTTTCCTGGACCCCCCAAGACACATCTGGAAACTCTTTTTCATTGGGGCCCTGTCCTTTACGTTACCTCATAACATGTCATTCCTAACCCTGGAGCCCCATAATGTTCCAAACAGATGTGGACTCACACATGCAACTTCAACATGGATTGACCGATATTTAACCTAACATTTATTAAGTACTATCTTACATAATAATGGTGGACAGTAAAGGGTGAATCCCCAACCAAAACTCAGTAGTGACGCTGTCTGCCCCCCGACCACTTAAATTAATATAACCAAAAGTTAACAGAAGAGGAGTTATACATAAAAACCTAAACAAAAACACTGAAATAGCACAACAAAATAGGAGAATTAAATGTGGACTCTTAAACATCAGATCTCTGTCATCTAAAGCTGTACTAGTGAATGATTTAAAATCAGATTATTTAAAATCAGACTTATTTTGTCTTACTGAAACCTGGCTGGGTCATGAAGAATATAAATGTATCCACTCCTCCCAGGCATATTAATGCTCACATTCCCTGAGGCACCGGCTGAGGAGGTGGAGTTGCAGCCATCTTCAACTCAAGCCTATTAATCAAACCTAAACTAAATTATAACTCATTCGAAAGCCTTGTTCTTAGTCTTTCACACCCAATCTGGAAAACACGACAGCCAATTCCATTTGTCATAGTGTACCGTACTCCTGGTCCTTATTCTAAATTTTTTTCTGAATTCTCAGAGTTTTAATCAAGTTTAGTCCTTAAAACAGATAAAGTAATTATTGTAGGTTATTTCGATATTCATGTGGGTGTCGATAATGATAGCTTCAGTACTGCGTTTATCTCATTAGATTCAGTTGGCTTCTGTCAGAGTGTACATAAAGCCACTCACTGTTTTAACCACACCCTCGACCTTGTTCTGATATATGGCATTGAAATTGAACATTTAATAGTCTTTCCACAAAATCCTTCATTATCGGGCCATTATTTAATAACTTTTGAACTCCTGTTACTGGATTACATGCCATTAGGCAAAAACTCCTACTCTAGATGTCTATCTGATAGTGCTGTAGCTTAATTTAAGGAAGCGACTCCATCTGCATTTAATTCAATGCTATGTCTCAATATAACAGGGGACTCCTATGCTATTTTCACTCCCAAATTGACCATCTTGTTGATAGTGCTGCAGGCTCACTGCGAACGACACTCGATTCTGTCGCCCCTCTAAAAAAGAAGATAATAAGACAAAGAAGGTTAGCGCCATAGTACAACCTCCAAACCTACAAATGAAAGCAAACACTGCGAAAACTTGAAAGCAAATGGCGTTCCAACAACCTGGAAGAATCTCGTTTAGTCTGGCAAGATAGTCTTAAAACCCTCCGTATTGCCAGAGCAGCCTACTTACTACTCATTATTAATAGAGGAAAATAAGAACAACCTCAGGTGTCTTTTCAGCACTGTAGCCAGGCTGACAGATAATCACAGCTCTATTGAGCCATGTTCCTATAGCCCTCAGTAGTAACGACTTCATGAGATACTTTAATAATAAAATTTTAGCTATTAGAGAAAAAATTCATCATGTCCTGCCCTCAACTGGTACCGATTTATCTTCAAACACAAGAACCTTAGAAACAACTGTAAGACCTGATATATATTTTGACTGTTTTGCTCCTATCGACCTTCTTCAACTGACTTCAATGATTAATTCACCTAAACCATCAACCTGTCCATTAGACTCCATTCCTACTAGGCTGCTTAAGACATTTTACCCTTAGTTAGCGCTTTACTGGATATGATCAATCTGTCTTTATTAAAAGGCTATGTACCACAGTCCTTTACAGTAGCTCTAATTAAACCTCTTCTTAAAAAGGCCACTCTTGATCCAGGGGTTTCAGCCAACTATAGACCTATATCTAACCTTCCCTTTCTCTCTAAGATCCTTGAGAAAGCAGTCACCAATCAGTTGTGTGACTTTCTACAGAACAATAGTTTATTTGAGGAGTTTCAGTCAGGATTTAGAGTGCATCATAACACAGAGACAGCACTGCTGAAAATAACAAATGACCTTCTAATTGCATCAGATAATGGACTTGTCTCTGTACACTTATCTCTGTACTTGTCTTGTTAGACCGACACCATTGACTATCACATCCTATTACAGAGACTGGAACATTCAGTTGGCGTTAAAGGAACCACACTAAGCTGGTTTAAATCCCATCTATCAGGTCGATCTCAGTTTGTACATGTTAACAGTGAGTCCTCCATGCATGCCAAAGTTTGTCACGGAGTTCTACAAGGTTCTGTGCTTGGACTGATTCTATTATATATGCTTCCTTTAGGCAACATTATTAGGAAACAGTCTGTAAACTTTCATTGTTATGCGGCTGATACCCAGTTATATCTATTGATCAAGCCAGATGAAACCAACCAGTTAGCTAAAATTCAAGCATGCCTTAAGGACATAAAAACCTGGATGACCTGCAATTTTCTGATGTTAAACTCTAACAAAACTGAAGTTATTGTACTTGGCCCCAAACACCTCTGAGACACATTATCTAAATACATAGTTGCTCTAGATGGCATTGCCTTGGCCTCCAGCACCACTGTAAGGAACCTCAGAGTTATCTTTGATCAGGATTTATCCTTTAACACCCACATGAAAGAAACTTCAAGGACTGCCTTCTTTCACCTATGTAACATCGCAAAAATCAGGCACATCCTGTCTCAAAATGATGCTGAAAAACGAGTCCATGCATCTGTTACTTCTAGACTGGATTATTGAAATTCAAATTAAGAGTAGACTTAAGACTTTCCTCTTTGATAAAGCTTATAGTTAGGGCTAGCTTGGGTGAGTCCTGAACCATCCCTTAGTTATGCTGCTATTGGCCTAGACTGCTCCCTCTGCATCTGTATGCATTTTTATCCCATTACTGCAAGTTACTAACTTTACATCTTCCGTCTCCCGTAGTTCTGTGCTTTTTCGTCT
This sequence comes from Siniperca chuatsi, assembly GCF_020085105.1. NCBI lineage: Eukaryota > Metazoa > Chordata > Actinopteri > Centrarchiformes > Sinipercidae > Siniperca > Siniperca chuatsi. Next base: position 2,995,291 of record NC_058056.1, on the reverse strand, counting down.
CTCTCCTCTCTCCTTCTGTCACTTTCAGCAGGTATTTCTACCTCCAGAGCTGCAGAGACTGGATCTGTGGTTGTGTTTCTGCTCGACAACTGCTACTACAATTGTTACTATTATTATCATTATTACTCCTATCACTGTTATTATTATTTTATTAATATTAATATAACCACTACCATTACATTATCATTATTTTAAAATTCTACGTGGAATTTGCATTGTGCCCCCCTTCTTGCAACCCAACCAGCAGCGGTGGGTAGCCACCCACCCTGAGTCTGGTTCTGCCCAAGGTTTCTGCGTCTTAAAGGAAGTTTTTCCTTGGCACTGTCGCCAAGTGCTTACTCATGGTGGGATTTGTTGGGTCTCTTTAAATAATATTATAAGTATGGTCTAGACCTGCTCTATAGGAAAAGTGCAATGAGATAACTTCTGTTAGGAATTGGTGTTATATAAACAAATAAAAAAATTTAAATAAATAATAAATTGGATTATCGGGCGGAGTCCTCTCAGGCTTGGGTACTGATGTGGCCGGGTCCACGCTGTCGTCGGGTTCAACGGTGAAACTGTTCCTTCGGAAGGCAGCGGAGGAAGCAGTAGGCGTCTTTCAGTGGGGAGAGAGAGAGGCTCAGCGGCCACCTTTCTCTCCATGAAGAAATGGTAAATCCGTGTCTTCCTTCTGCAGGCAAAGATTGTTATGTGGATTATAACAATCAGGATCCAAAAGGTGTTTCAGCAAACAAACAACAGTCTGTTGCTCATCCAGCAAGTTAAGACCTTCCTGGGGAAATAAAAGTTCAATGTTGAGTGTCTCCTGTAGTAACCAGAGTTACAGTGGAAAGACAGTGAACGGTCTCTGTGCCAGGATTTCCTGCACTGTTTGGTGGCTCGTGTTTAGATTCAACTGAGATCTCTCGTCTAAGTGTGAATTAACGGCTGGTGGAGATTTGGCACTGTTTTAATGTTTGGCCTTTGTTTTCCATTCAAACCTATTATTCAAGGCTTTACTTTTTCCAAGTGGGTCCTTGTCTTTGTTCTCCACATGTGGTGAGGCTCAACACAGATAAACTCTGTGATGAGAGGCAGTTTTTTCCAACTGCGAGCCTTAGCCAAAGTCAAACCCTTCTTTTCATTCCAAGATTGTGAAAAAGTAATCCATGCTTTTATTACCGCTCCTTGTACATGGAAGCCAGTCAGACCTCACTCTCACATCTGCAGTATATGCAGAACGCTGCTGCAAGGTTTTTAACTGCAAGCGTGAGCATATTTCCCATCTCGGCTTTTAAATGTATCTAAATTGCTATCATTTTATCTTGCTCTCTGCCTGGGTATGTGCATGATTTGTTGTTGATTGCTGCTCTGCAACTCTGCACTTTGATTAGCCCATGTTGTTTTAAATGTGGTATGGAAATAAATTTGACTTGAGTTGACTAATATAATTTAGACTAGAATGCACTGCTAAATAACAGTTGAGTTTGCAGAGAACATATAGTGAATACTGACACTATCCTGGTCAGGGAGGCCCACAGACCCCCTCCCTTAGTGCACAGAGTAATGCAATAGTTCATATTACTGGCTTGATTGGAGAGCCCTGGTGCTTGGCTGCATAAAATGACCAGCTGTGCCTGGAGGGCCTTTAATTAGGTTTCCATCGTGCTCTGACAGAGTCAATGGAGCATTGATTTGATTTTCCCTTCAGAAGCTGCGGCTGTGGTCGCTGAGGCCAAATGTCAGATGTCACACCAGGATCATTGGGTTTACACAACCAACGGCTGCTTCATCAGGAGCTCCACCCATGCCCTAAATGACAGCTGAGCAGCTAGGGCGGGACTTTGTCCAGTCTGTCTGTTTGTTGACACCAGACCTCAACTCACCCACATGTTGGTCTTAACATCCTTGTTAGGACTTTCAATTTATTTAGTATCCCCCATCTTACCTAGCAACTAATGGCATTTACAATGTGGTATTGCTACTTTTACTTTTAGGTACCTTGTGGAGTTTTTGACTAGTAGCACCATGGAGTGATGTCTTTATGGGTCACTCCCGATTTGTTTATTGCTTACCTTTACTATTCTATTCAAATCTTAATCACTGAATTAGCTATTTTGAAGTACCCCTCCACTCAAAAATGTGTTTTGCTTATTGTATCATCACTTAGATGTTTGACCTTCACTGTGCAGAATTTGTTTTCACATTCATCTGCTGAAGGAGGAAGGTTTCTCTGTGCTCTCCTTAAATCTGAGTTTAAGACATACGTACCAGCAGAATCACAACTTGTTTCAAACCCAATTATGGTCCAGTTTACATCTTACACAAGTGTGATGTGGAAACTTGAAGCCTCCATTGCACGTACACTGAGAATGTACTGAAGTAGGAGACATCTTGTGTCTGGTAGTTAAACTTTTGAAAAGAACAATATTTGCATATTCATAAATTCTGGATTTTTTAATGAGGGAGCAGGAGCTGATATAATTTTAAGGATTTTTAAGAAGGTAATTGAACTTTTTTTTGGAAAAACCATATTAGACACTAATTATTATTCCAAGCAGATTATTTATTGTATGTCTCAAAATATCTCTGGAGGGGATCTTTAAGGATAAGTCAACTGAAGTATAAACAAAATACTACTGTACTGCTTTCTAAGGCTACATGGTGAACTCAGTGCTGTACCTTAAGTTGCAATTCCTCAAATGGCCGCTAAATGCTGGCTTCAAAAATAGTAATGACTGCAGAGGATCCTATTCAAAATGTCACAACTTTTTTCACAAGAATTGCAGATATTTTGACATGTCATAGCAGTAAAATTACTAATTAATGGTAACAGCGATCCATTCAGATACACCAGCTCCAGGGTCCTGGTTTTGTATATGCTGACTCATTGATATAACTTTCCATACCTTTCGTTAATGATATTAATTACACACTGTACAGCTGTGACGAGTCAAAACGTTTGTTGTGAAAAGGGGCTATAGTTAACTTAAAGGGCCATTTCACGCCAAAGGAAAAACTCTCACTTACAGTACCTCTGGGGTATCAAGTCAACATGATGATGTTGACAGTTTTTAATGATAAGTGTCAACAAAGACATGTGAATTGTTCACTCACCTGAGGCTTTAATTCACAAACAAAACAATGATATGTATTGTAAGACCCATTCCGACTGCAATTTTAATGTAATATATGTCATTTATTGGTCCTGCTGTAGATTGTAAGGAGGTAGTTATTATTGTAGGGCCAAAATGTTATACAGTATCATTAACATTAGTATAAGACTCAGGAGTTAGTGATATTATCAGAAATTATGACGTCCAGAAATGAAACCAATTTGACCATTTTCCTAGAGAACATTCGGCATTATTCTGCGACATTTCTCTGAATCACCTGTTTGGGGCGGAGCTTATAAGCTAACTTCATCATACATCTGGCTTAGCTGCAGTTAAGCTACAGTTCAGCTGAACCTCTGCTCATTTTGACACAAAATTCAGGTTCAACTGAGCATGCAACCCCTAAAGGTTCCAGTTTAGCTAAACCTGTTTTAACCTGTTTGGCCCGGCAGTCCCCTACCTGTCCACCAGATGCTCCACTGAGTTTCCCACCCCTATTTTTCACCTGACTCCCCTTGTGACAAGTCACCTGCCTGCACAGCTGTTTCATAAGTACCCAGTAGTTTCCGTAAGTTATTTCTCAGTTTGGCCCACTTCCCATGTAAGTTTGCTAGGGCTCAATTCTGTCCCACTGACTTTTTGAGCTTAGGAGAAAAACCCAAAATACAACGGCAATGACAGTGAAATTGTGCTTTGTTAAAAAAAGGAAAACAAAACATGGAAGGAGTCGGCAAGAAGACATTTTCCTTTGAATTATAAACCCACGTCGCTAACCAGCCCTGTGTTTGTCTTATGATAGCAGCATTTTGACTTAAAATATGCAGATGTAGTCCAACGGAACCGTTTTACTTATCAATAAAAAGCAAACACTCAGTTCATTGAATTACTTACAGTCTGAAACAAGGGCGGTTCTAGGGTCATTGTAGACCTGGGGTTTGCCCTGAAATCTTTGAATGAGTCTGAGATCACACGTTGATCGATAAATACTGCAATACAAACAAGTGCAATATGAATAAACTATTATTATTATTTTTATTATTACTTCAAACACAGATAACAGTCAGAAAACAGCTCTTGCCTCCTTTGAAACTAATTAAAAGCCTCTCTGTAATAAGAAGAGCTATTAAATGAACAGTTATTATTTTCCTGAAAAGACAGTAGAACTGCTCATCAATGAAAGATGATTCTGTAAAGGATGGTGCTCTTGTAGATTAGATTGAAATAAAACTTTTATTGAGTTTAAAGGTTCATTGTTGACATTGGAAATGGTAGATTGAATGTTTTTATCAAATGTTTTTATATAACAATAATATTTATCTAAAATAATCAGGACTCTATCAAGGAAATCATAGTTGACTATTGCATTGTTTATGTACAGTATATGTTTTTTTGGTATTCTAACATTATGGAAAGCATGCTAACCAATTTAATCGGAATTTATTATTTGCTAGATCACATAAATTTACAAAAAATAACATTTACAAATAACATTTATATTACTTGTCATATAGCATCAGCGTTTTGCATTCTCATTGGTCTTCAGCATCTGAAGCTCCCTCTCCAGTGTGCTTATTCGCTGCAGCAGCTCTTTTCTGTCCTGCTGGGCTCTGAGCTCCGTCTGCTGCTCCACCTCCACGATCTTCCTCTCGTACCAACACTCAAACTGAGTCGACACCGCCTCAAAGAAACGCTGAGTCACCTGTCAGGAAGGCAACAACCCAACTGAAGTGGAAGTTTAAAGGAATAAATGGTAAATGTGCTTATTTGCTTTCTTTCTGAGCGTGTGATGAGAAGATCAATATCAGTCTAATGTCTGTCTGTTAAGTACAAGGCTAGAGCTGGGAGGCGATTAGCCTAGATTAGCATAAAGACTGGAAGCAGGGGGAATCAGCTAGCTTGGTTTTGCCCAAAGTTAAAAAACACACCTACCAACACCTCTAAAGCCCACAAATTTATGCATTTTATCTCATAAGATTAATCTGTAAACAAAAGGAAATGTAAGGACTATAATTTGTAGCTATAATTACGCACTGGAAATATTTCTTAGCGAACAACAGCCGAGCGCAGTGACTTCGTCGTCACAGTGAGGCTGTCAGGTTTGGTACCATCCTGCCTGTACAGACACCACAGAGCTCACTGACGGTATCTGGCAACCCGCGCCATAGCCAGAGAGTCTGCACAGAAGTGCTGAGTGGATGGATAAACTGTGGTTTGTCAAGTTTCAACCAAGCAGCAACCTCTGGGGCTGAAAAATGAAGCCAACGCGGAAGTGACCAAAACTCCAGTTCCTCGAATGGCCACTTGAGGCTGACTCCAAAAGAGAGTCAGTCCTCATATAATCCCCATGTTAAAATGCCCAACGCAGAAATAAACATGTTTACAGCCTGGTACAAAAAACAGTGACTTTTTATATAACTCACCCGTTTGAATTATATTAAGGCTTAAAGTTATGCATAATAAACGACGTGGAAGCTTTGAGTGACAGGTGGGTGCCTTATCAGGTAGCTTGCCTCTAGGTGGTTTCATCTAACAGGCTTCATTCGGCCCTCCTCAGCTCCATCTTTTTGCCCATTTTTGGATTAGCCGGAGTCGGGGACTGCCAAGATGGCGACGGCCAGAGCCACTGGAGCTGCCCACTTTGAGCTTCACAACAGCTCTTCAGAAACCTATGGGTGACGTCAGGGCCAGTATGTCCATTATTTTATACAGTCTATGGTTCCAGCACGTAACTCTCCCTAAAACTGCAACTCGTAATTTTTACATTTCTGTTTGTGTGCAGATTAAACAAACGAGATACAATGTGTTGATCAGTGAGCTTTAGAGGTGCTGGTAAATGTAAGCTGGCTGTTTCCACTGCTCCCAGTCAAGTACAGAGCAGGAGTCAGGAGGTAATTAGCTTATCTTAGCATTAAGACTGTAAGCCCATCTTAACCTCTGCACTTAACACACAGACATGAGATTGGTATTAATTCTACTCAGACAGGGGAAAACATTTCTTCCCAAAATGTTGAACTATTCCTTTCATAGTACTGTAAGTTCCTGTAAAAGATCCTATTGCATTTTTGTAGTTCTGGCCATCATTTCTATCACTTAGAAAAATTACATTCACAAAGTTAATTGCTGAAATCATTACAACAAAGTCTATCATGTCAAGAAACCTGATGATCAGACAGATTGTAAACAAGTCAAAAGTTTATCCAGATTATCTAAACCACATTATTCAGAGATCAAACTGAAAGTGAATGCACATGGGAGAAGGCTTTCTGCCTTTCTTTTTTCCTAAACCTAACCAAGTAGTAAGGCTTTCTGGCAGAATGCCCTGAGGGCAAACTTCTCCCATTTGCAAAGTAAACAGACCAGAGATGTTAATAATCCTTCATTAGACAGGGAAACTGTGTGCACACAACTACAGTAGGTACAGTAGGTCTTAGCTGAAGCAGGAAGTGGGTATTTAAACTGTGATGGATGTTTACAACAGACAGTTTGAATAATAATTTCAGTTTTCTCTACTAGGAGTTTTGTTTCCAACCTGTCTCATCGTCTGACTACTTGTGTTTCTTGAGCATTCTTTATCTTGTTTTTAGAGCTGTCTCCAGCTATTAACTTGGTGAGTACAACTTTACTCATGGAAATGATGATAGAAATGATGGCCAAAATGACAAAAATAAGACTCATGTTGTAATAAAATTAATTATCCTCTAAGGCTTAAAGAAAAGCATGTTTTAAGAAAAGCATGTGGGTAACTTTGTTTCATGGTGCGAGCAGAACCATCTGCAGCTCAATGCGACAAAGTCAAAGGAGCTGATTGTGGATCTACGGAGGGCCAAGGCACCAGTGACCCCGGTTTCCATCCAGGGGGTCAGTGTGGACATTGTGGAGGACTACAAGTACCTGGGAGTATACTTAGATAACAAACTGGACTGGACCAAGAACACTCAGGCTGTTTACAGGAAGGGCCAGAGCCGCCTCTATTTCCTGAGGAGGCTGAGGTCCTTCAACATCTGCCGGACAATGCTGAAGATGTTCTATGAGTCTGTGGTGGCCAGTGCTATCCTGTATGCTGTTGCATGCTGGGGCAGCAGGTTAAAGGTAGCGGACGCAAACAGACTGAACAAACTGATCCGTAAGGCCAGTAACATTGTGGGGGTGGAGCTGGACTCTCTTGCGGTGGTGTCAGAGAAGAGGATGCTGGCCAAACTACATGCCATCTTGGACAGTGTCTCCCACCCGCTCCATGACGTGCTGGTCAAGCAAAGGAGCACCTTCAGCGGAAGACTCATCCCACCAAAGAGCACCACAGAGCGTCACAGGAAGTCATTCCTGCCTGTGGCCATCAAACTATTTAACTCCTCCCTCTAAGGATTAGTCTGTTTGACCCTAGGTCACTAAACTGGTCATTGAGCATTACATCTCCGCCATAATTAATAATAATTGTGCAATATTCTGTTTACTCCTCAAGTGCAATATTAGTTTTCCCTTGTTAGTTTTTCTTATTTATTGTTACGGATATACCTCAATTACTCTCGACAGTACACCTCCGCTTTTACTATTATTTATTACATAATTAGTGACATTGTATTTATACTGTACTTCACCATCTACCAGTAAACCCACTTGGTACTCGACACTAGTTTATCTTATACTTATACCAACATGTTACTTAATTTATTTCTGACCTGTTTATAGTGTATAATATCGTTTTCTCCTGTGTGCACTGACGTAAAGACGAGCTACTGTAACAAAGAGTTTCCCTACGGGGATCAATAAAGTATTTCTGATTCTGATTCTGATGTTTTAAAGCATGTTTGCTTGACTGACAGGTCCAGTCCAAGCCTGTCACTGCTTGCTGTGGTGGCCAGTTCCTCATCCCACCCATTAGTACACTCACCTCCATAGCATGCAGATTGTTCTTCTCCTGGCTGAGTGTGGGCTCAGTGGGACGGTCGAATTCCAGTGTTCTGGTGCCCTCAGCGTGTACCTCTGCACGCATGTAGGAACTCATCAGCTCTGCAAAGTGTTTCCTGCATTGTCTGTCATAGCTCTGTTTCTGATGTTGGATCAGTCTGGGTCCATGGTCGCTGATGCTGGGCTGGCTGCTGCTTGAGAAGCACTCCCCACACAGTGGCTCCACTGCTGCTATGGGATTGTCCTGCACTCCTGGAGGCTGCCAGCGGGGGTCAACAGAGCCTAGTAGGAGGCCTGAGGTGTGGTCAGCAGGCAGAGGAAACAAGGCTGTGTTCTCAAAGTCATCTGATAGGAGAGGTGTGGGGTTAGAGAAAAAATAAACCATCCACTTAACACAAAATGAATAGAGAATCTGTTCATTAAGTAAGGTTTTTACAGCTCCATAGCATATAACCACTATATACAAATGACAAGCATTCAAAGACTTTCAAAAGTTGATTTTGACAAAGAAGCAATTATGCTTAATTTTACTATAAAGCGAGAAATCTCTGTCTGTGTTTGTCCTTCGCATATCTCGAGAACCGTTCATCCAATTGACTTTACACTTGGCGGGTGTATTGCTGGCGACCCGAGGGAGTGCAGTGTTGGATGTAGTGAAACTTTAACATACTACACATTTAATTTTATTGAACATACAACATAAAAACTGAATAACAGCGTGCCGCTCAGCTCTGTATCTGAGCGTGGAGCAGCAGGGCAGGGTTTAGGGCTCTGCTGTATGCACACAGAGCACCGAGAGACACTCGAGATCTACGGGACATGTTTATTAGTATATTTATTAGTTCACACTGTGTAGTGTTTTGAGAGGGGGCCCATGTTAACCGCCGAACAGCATTCTGGGTACAGCTTGCTCTCACTCAACCGGAGATGTTAGGCCTAATCCCAATCTCCACACTTATGGAGGCGTGTTCCCAGTAAATCCACGTGGGTTTAGGGCTGTCCCACTTTCAAGTGCATGAGGACTCTCTCGCAGACTTTTTGAGCCCTTTATGCATACTTTCCGGAAGCCACATCTCTGACGTTAAACACAGGGTTTCCAGGGGAAGCCCAGAGGCGTTAAAAAAAACAAACATAGAAAGAGCAACTACAAGAAAAAAGAAGTTTATATGTAACTGTATGATGCTGTTTTGTTAAAAAACGAGTAAAGTGATTATTTGAAAATTACCTCTCATCTATTCTGTAAGGCAAGAGCCTGGAATGCGTTCAAATCAGGCAGCTGGTCCCTTAAGTGCCTTGGCCGTTAAGAAAAACATAAAATAGACATAAAATAGAAGACTGAAGATGTTACATTGATGCCAAGTCTTGTAAGTTTGCCTTTTTGTTTCGCTAAACTCAAACATTTCAAGCATCAGCGACGGAACTTAAATACATCTTGCAGCGGTTTATATATAGTTTCAAAGCTACAGATTTTTGAAAAAAAACCCTGAAATTATTTCACATTTTATGGCTACAACTCTCTCAAAATAGCGTGACACAGATCATAAACCACATGTAATGCGGATTTTGCTTTTCCTAACGCTGTTGTTCCCGGATATAGCCTGATCCCAAAAAGTTGAGCTAGCTGTTAGCTTAGGACTGCATTCGGAATTGCATACTAACATGCCATTCATACTGAGTATGATGTCAAATTGAGTACATAGTCCATTCCAACTAAGCCTGTCGCGATAATAACGTTATCGACTTATTGTACGATATATAAACATGACCTTGATTGTTTTTGCTGACCCTGCCAACAGCACCGGGGTCTCGTCTCCCCTCTTGCGCCATGTGCAGACAGTCAGTAGGTGTGGCATGTGTGTATGTTTGAGCTTCTCTCTCACTCTTCCTCTCCGGATCTCTGGATTAGAGTGTTCCTGTAGCTTGTAAATATGTAAATATTTTTTTTTATCTTTGTGATCTCTCCCTTTTGTAGATTTTTAAAAAAACTTTTTTACTTCAAATAAACAGTGTCCCTGTAGTGAGTTTGTGATTAGCCATGAAAATTCCCTTAAAATGACAATAATATTGTTTATTGCAATTACTGCTGGGACAATATATCGTCCAGGAAAACTAGTTATCGTGACAGGCCTAGTTCCAACTGCACAGTATGTGGATTTTGTGTATGCAAGAAATGACCGGATGTATACTAGATTAGCAAGAATTTCTGTGAATGCGGTGTGAGCTTACTGTAACTACATAAGCAACCGCCCGAAAATGCATTGCATCTCTTCAGACCGTGCAATGGTGGAGATTTTGAGCCAGGCTAAACGCTATTAATATGTCACTTTACTATGTGTTTTTTCAGGTGAGAAAGTAACCATTTAGATTACCAATATGTGGTCAGTATATCCAAACAACACCAGTGTGGAAATGGAGCCACTGGCTGGGTGAGACGGGCCGTCAGTCATGTGCTTGAGTATCCTTCAGTGTGAACAGTCTGCTGGTAATGGCATACTTAATCATTCAATTAGTAGGCAGTATGCAGTACATACTGATTGAGTACGTAGCAGGCTGTACGTTAGTATGCAATTTCAGCTAGGTATAAAAGGTCAAGACAGGTTTATTTTCTATTTTTTCAAACTTTCATGCCAATAAAGCCCTTTAAATTGAATTTCTGATGAGGATTAATTCTGTTTTTTGAATAATTTTACTTCAGAAAGTGCTATATATATCTATATTTATTATATATATGTATATATTTGTTGTGTTGACGAATAACAATATTAGTCTTTTCTGCTCATTTTTTTTTTACCACGGTTGTAACAATATTAAATAGCCCTGACTCTGCTGAATCTGGGAATATAAGACAATTAAAACAGCCAAAAAACGCTAGACCTTTGTTGAATGTATTGTTCAACAGCCTGGGGTGTATTTCACAAAGCGGGTTTAGTGAAAACTCTGAGTTTGTTAACCCTGAGATGAGTGAAACTCTGGGTTTTCAGTTCTAGAAAGCGAGGTAACTTAAATTCTGGGTCACTTACCATGGCAAATGACTCTGTGAACCTAACCTCCCTGCTGACAGGTTTTCTTCAACAAACTGAGTTTGGGTTGGGTTGAGAGAGAGAGAGAGAGAGAGAGAGAGAGAGAGAGAGAGAGAGAGAGAGAGAGAGAGAGAGAGAGAGAGAGAGCGAGAGAAAGAGAGACAGAGAGAGAGAGAGAGAGAGAGAGAGAGAGAGAGAGAGAGGGAGGGAGAGAGAGAGAGCAGGAGGAAAGAGAGCATAGAGTAGCAAAATGTGAATTCCACATAGAATTTTAAAACAATAATAATGTAATGGTAGTGGTAATATTTATATTAATAAAATAATAATATAAATAATAATGATAATAATAGTAATAAGACTAAAAATAATAAATGTAGTAGTGGTTGTTGAGCAAGAACAGAAGGTGCCTTGCAATTATAGATCCAGACTCTGCAACTCCGGAAGCAGAAATACTCTTGGTGAGATGGTGTCTGCCTCCCGAACACAAACTGGAACCTGATTCCACAGGAGAGGAGCTTGGTAGCTGAAGGCTCTGGCTCCCATTCTACGTTTGGAGACTCTAGGAACCACAAGTAACCCTGCATTCTAAGAGCGCAGTGTTCAAGTTGTGTAGTAGGGTACTATGAGCTCTTTAAGATACGATGGTGCCTGACCAACTGATAATTTCATCTGGCTTGGTCGATTGATATAAATGGATATCATCCACATAACAATGAAAAATGTTTTCTAATAATATTGCCCAAAAGGAAGCATATATAAAGTTAATAGAATTGGTCCAGGCACAAAACCTTGCGAAACTTCATGACTAACTTTGGCGTGCATGGAGGATTCATCATTAACATGCACAAACTGAGATCGATCTGATACATAGGATTTAAACCAGCCTTAGTGCGGTTCCATTAATGCCAATTGAATGTTCCAGTCTGTGTAATAGGATGTGATAGTCAATGTTGTCAAATGCAGCACTAAGATCTAACAAGACAAGTACAGAGACAAGTCCATTGTCTGATGCAATTAAAAGGTAATTTGTAATTTTCACCATTGCTGTTTCTGTGCTATGCTGCACTCTAAATTAAATAAACTATTGTTCTGTAGAAAGTCACACATCTGATTGGCGAGGTTATATTTATATCTATCAATCAAGCCAGATGAAACCAACCAGTTTGCTAAACTTCAAGCATGCCTTAAAGACATAAAAACCTGGATGACCTGCAATTTTCTGATGTTAAACTCTAACAAAACTGAAGTTATTGTACTTGGCCCCAAACACCTCGGACACACATTATCAAAAGATGTAGTTGGTCTAGATGGCATTGCCCTGGCCTCCAGCACCACCGTAAGGAACCTCAGAGTTATTCTTTAACACCCACACAAAATAAACTTCAAGGACTGCCTTCTTTCACCTACGTAACATTGCAAAAATCAGGCACATCCTGTCCAAAATGATGCAGAAAAACTAGTCCATGCATTTGTTACTTCTAGGCTGGATTATTGCAGTTCCATATTATCAGGCTGCCTGAATATATCCCTTAAGACTTTCCAGTTGATCCAGAATGCTGCAGCACGTGTACTGACAAGAACTAGGAAAAGAGATCATATTTCTCCAATATTAGCTTCTCTGCACTGGCATCCTGTAAAATCCAGAATAGAATTTAAAATCCTTCTCCTCACCTACGATACTCTTAATGGTCAGGCACCATCGTATCTTAAAGAGCTCATATTACCTTACTCCCCCACTAGCCTTCAGTTATCAAGCTCCTCTCCTGTGGAATCAGGTCCCAGTTTGTGTTTGGGAGGCAGACACCATCTCCCCAGTAGACTTAAGTAGACTTAAGACTTTCCTCTTTGATAAAGCTTATAGTTAGGGCTGGCTTGGGTGAGTCCTGAACCATCCCTTAGTTATGCTGGTATTGACCTAGACTGCTGGGAGACTTCCCATGGTGCACCTCTCTCCTCCTCTCCCTCTCCATCTGTATGCATTTTTATCCCATTACTACATGTTACTAACTCTACATCTTCTCTCTCTCCTGTAGTTTTGTGCTTTCTTGTCTCTCTCCTCTCTCCTTCTGTCATTTTCAGCAGGTATTTCTACCTCCGGAGCTGCAGAGACTGGATCTTTGGTTGTGGGCCACAGTTGTTGTTGTTGTTGGCCTTGTTACTATTATTGTCATTATTATTCCTATGACTGTCATTCCTATTATTATTACTTTATTATTTTTAATATTACCACTACCATTATATTATTGCTATTTTAAAATTCTATGTGGAATTTGCATTTTGCTTCCCTCTCCCCCACACCCCTTCTCTCTCTCTCTCTCAACCCAACACAGCAGCGGTAGATGGCCACCCACCATTGAGTCTGGTTCTGCCCGAGGTTTCTGCCTCTTAAAAGGAAGTTTTTCCTTGCCACTGTTGCCAAGTGCTTGGTCATGGTGGGATTTGTTGGGTCTCTGTAAATAATATTATAAAATGTATGGTCTAGTGCTGCTCTTTAGGACAAGTGCAATGAGATAACTTCTGTTACGAATTGAATAAAATTGAATTGAAATTAGATATAGGTCTATAGTCGGCTATGACTCCTGGATCAAGAGTGGGCTTTTTAAGAAGAGGTTTATTTACAGCTACTTTAAAAGACTGTGGTACATAGCCTGTTAATAAAGACAGATTGATCATATCTAGTAAAGAAGTGCTAAGGGTAAAACTTCTTCTACTTCAGCCTAGTTGGGATGGGGTCTAAGAGACAGGTTGATGACTTAGATGAAGAAATCGTTAAAGTTAGTTGAAGAAGGTCGATGGGAGAAAAGCAGTCTAAATATATATCAGGTTTTACAGCTGTTTCTAAGGTGTTTCTGTCTGTAAGGATAAATCATTGTTGGTTGAGGGCAGGATGTGAATTTTGTCTTTAATAATTACAATTTTATCATTAAAGAAGCTCATGAAGTCGTTACTACTGAGGGAATACATGGCTCAATAGAGCTGTGACTCTCTGTCTGCCTGAGTCAGTCTTTACCTGTTGCCATGGTGAATCGTAGTATTGGAGCTCCATTGATGATGGCTTGTTTCATTCACCACGCAAGCAAGTTTAACTCAGAGTGAACATACTCAGAGTTGATTGAACTAACTTTTTTATTGATCAGCTGTTCTGGAACTGAAAGCTCAGAGTTTTCCTTCTCCGGGTTCATCAACTAAGAGTTGAGGGTTAGGCTCGGAGTTAGTTAAACCTGCTCCGGAGCAGGTTATGTTGGAAATAACAGATCAACGAGTATAAAAGCATTGCTTATATGGGCTACTGACCAATCAATTCTCTTGGAAAATGGCCAACCATTCATAAAAGATTCTGTGGAGCTCGGTGTGTGGAATAAAAAAGAATAAAAGAGAAAATCTCGGTGCACGGATTGTGAGAGGGCAAGTGTGTTAAGAGACTGACAAAACCCTTGTGCTTTTGTATCCCGATATCACATATAACAGAGACTGGTTGATGCACTACACTTGTTGTACGTATAAGATATGAAAGTAAGCCTACTTACCGCTTTGAATTATGTTTTCATATTTATCTTTATTTACTCCCAAGTCAGTTTCACAGTGCTCGGGTTGCAGCTCAAAGAATAATGCTAAAATTATCATACACGCCATAATAATACATCTAACACATTCATTTAATGGAATTCACAAATCTTGCTACCTTCTTATATTTTTTTCTTACAATTTTTAGGTTTATTTTAATTCTTAACTACTGAGTTGCTTTATACTTTATTCTTGACCCTGCTCTATTTTCAGTTTTAATTCACCCATTGTCTTTACATTTTATCCATGGTGTTCTATTTATGGTTTTTAATCATCCATTAAGTGTTATTCCTCTTTTATTCCCTATGCCTGCCTGTTTATTCACTATGTATGTTATTGTTGTGTGTCTTATGTATAAACTTTATTATTATTATAATGTAATTATAGTCAGATGTCTTGCCCTAATGACGGGGCAGTAATATTATAAGCCTATGAATTAATTTACGTATTCACACATTCAGCGATTTTTTGCTAGCTGTCCTTGCATTTGGCACCCGCAACTGTGTTGATTTCAGATGGATAACGTGTTTAGTTTCTTTGTATTTGTCTAATATTATAGTTTGCTCTTCATTTGTAAAATATGCCTCTCTGCTGCCAATAGACTTGTCCATGTTTGTGATTGGTCATGTGTTTGTCCCTTTTATGTGAACGCGCTCATGGCTAGATTTGGAAACCCTGGGTTGACTTACCAAGTTGATAACCAGTGTTGTGTGACTGCTTATCCTGATTGCGGTTGTTAGGGTTAGTGAAGCCAGATAACGAAAAGAGATCCGGGGTATGTTGAACTTTCTTCGAGGCCCCTTATCATGAATAGCTAGCTGTTAGCAATGACTATAAAGAAAAGGCCAAAAGGTTCAAGTATATTTTCTTATTAGGATTCATTCTTATGAAACATTTTACTTCAGTTAAACGCTATTTTTATTTATAAATGTATTTATTGCATTGATGAATAACAATTTTGAACCAAGGTTGCCAATATTTGTGGAGGGCACTGTAAATTGAAATTCTGAATAATTAGTATGGCTGTCTGGTGAGTGTTAACACATAAAATGTTTGACTTGTTGCATGTAAGCAATTTGAAGTGTGATTTTAACTGTCAGTTTTATCTTCCATTATGGAAAATGGACAGTAGTGTGCGTGACATCAGAGTTTAAACACTGACTATGACATCTGATGTATGCCGAGCTTGGGATTGGGCAAGCAACAGCTGTGCACAAGACAAGGAGATACCGGAGACGCGAATGGAACATCAGGCAAGCAATGCTCGCAATGCTAACATGAAGGCTGCTCGCAATGCTAACATGAGGGCAGAGGAAATGCCGGAAATGAGGGCGGAGCATCAGGCAAGCAAAGCTGTGTGCAATGTAACATGAGGGCAGAGGAAACGTTTGAGATGCGAACAGAGCGTCAGGCAAGGATGTGCACCCTGCGTGATTGGAGCAGGCGCGTCAAGTAAGATTGACCTTACGTATACCCACAAAAATCCCAAGCCTGGCTCAATCACACCACTGCCCCCAGATGCCATTGTAGTCCTTTTCCAAAATCAGAACTTTGTGAAGCAGGTGAAACTGTATAACAACGCGCTGGCAATGGCAAGTATCAGTGTTTGGGAGATAGCTATGCCTGGCTTCAATCCTGGGGTGCGGAAACAAGGTTTATCATTACATTGCTAGTCCCCTTCCAGAGCAGGGTCATACCCCCACTCTTTGCCCAGATCTACTTCCACAATCCTGCCCATGAGCTGGAGAACCATCGTGCCCACACCTCAAACAGCAGTCTGAATTAAGAATTTCTGCTGGGAGCACAAGAAGCCATTCATGAGTGCAACCCATACATGCAGCAGTACGAATCACACCAACATCCTTCTACCATTACCATCTTCAAGTGCGTGACCCTGATCATCCCTTCAATCTACTGCTGTGGTGGGAAATTGCCACAGCAATATGTATGTAACATGATGGCAAAAATTGAGTCACACCGCCTCAGCTGGATCCGCCACTACCAGAAGTCCATCAAGGCTGAAAAGTACAAGGTCATTGTTGATGCCCTAAACAGTGACTCTGAGGTGATACCTGGACGCCTGACCATCCTACTGCCATCAATTTATGGATCACCATGGTGGTATGCCAAGGAGTTCCAGGATGTGATGGCCTTGTGTCCGAATCAAGGAAAAACCTGACTTCTGCTTGACTTTCACTTGCAGCCCCAAGTGGCCGGAAATCACAGGATCACTTTTTGAGGATCAGACCAGACATCATCGCTCAAGTGTTCCACATGAAGGTGGAAGCACTTCTCACAGACCTCCTCAAGCATGACATCTTGGGGCATGTGGACGCCTACGTGATGGTGAAGGAAACGCAAAAGCTCCATCTTCCACATATCCACATGCTCCTGACCATGATACCTCGTGACAAACCCAGGACCTCAGAAGATATTGATGCTGACAAAGACACAAATCTGGACTTCCATCGCATCGTCTCATCACACATGATTCATGGTCTATGTGAGGAATGGAACAATTCCCGCCCCTGCATGGCAGACCGGAAGTGTACAAAGGACCTTGTCCTGCGAGAGGAGACAAGCTTCTCTGATGACTTCTATACTCTATGTTACTATAAAGCAAGGAATCTCTGTATGTATGTCTGTCCTTCGCATATCTCAAGAACTGTTCGTCCGATCAACATCAAACTCGGCAGGTTTGTTGCTTAGGACCCGAGAGAGTGCATTGTTGGTGCAATTTGAACATGCGAGGCATTTAATATTAATAAACTGTGAATAAACAAGTGAACAGCCAGC
The DNA here is from genome assembly GCF_020085105.1 of Siniperca chuatsi. Classification (NCBI taxonomy): domain Eukaryota; kingdom Metazoa; phylum Chordata; class Actinopteri; order Centrarchiformes; family Sinipercidae; genus Siniperca; species Siniperca chuatsi. The sequence goes on along the minus strand of NC_058056.1, from coordinate 2,977,908 downwards.
TGCTCAGCTCTGTGTTTGAACACGGAACAGCAGGGCAGGGTTTAGGGCTCTGCTTCATGCACACAGTTGGAGATCCGAGCTGTAACATTACAGCGAGTCAGAGAAAAGTTAGTAGACAGTGAAAACACATTTGGACATGAGACTTTAGTATTAATACTCATGTTTCCCAGTGTCATCAACAAATCCTTGCTAATACTGTATGTATATTTTTTAATGTTTTGTCACCACTACAGAAACACTAGGTAATGGTTTACAGTCTAATAATGTTTGTATTGACTACTGATGGTGGCTGATCAGGCTAATTATCAGCTAATTGTAGCCTACTCAGTTTCTAACAGCAGGATGCAGTTAATGGTTGCCCTTTGTGTGCATGTTTTTAAACTACTTTCCTAATTAAACATGATGTGCTTGATTCAGTATACAGTTTTAATAACTCAGTACTGTTTTTCAATACACTGACTCCTAATTGTTGATTGTATATTGTTATGTCTTCATACAATGTAATTATCACATAATGAAAAGACATGTGAAAGTAGACAGTGAAAACACAGCTTTTAGGCTCGGATGCAATTTTTTTCAAAAGCTCTGTATTTTATTTTTAAATGCATCCCTCATTATACTTGAAATGAGAAAACAATCACTATTACAGTACTTACCATCTATGTATAATAGAATGTTAGTTTCTTTCATGTTGTTAGTATATACTGTATACTTGTTCCCACCTCAAATCAACAGTATTCATTTTTCTATACATTGACGCAGCAATAGGGGAGACCGGGGATGGTTGTAACACTTTTTGTCTCAGCATCTATAACTCACAAAATTTTTCTACTACAAATAGCAATGTTTCCTCTTCTTAAGGAAAGAGCAGGGTGTTGAAGCAGTGACAGTCCTCCACTGTTGGAGTGGAGCATTTCTCAGAATCTGGAAATTAATATGGACTAGTGTCAGTGGATATTCTTACTCAGGATAAAATTTGATGACTTGAAAATTGCATAGGGCCTAACTGGACTTTAAACTTAGCGGGTGTATTGCTGAGGACCCAAGGGAGTGCAGTGTCGGATTTTATTTTGGCCAGATGGTAGCACTATAACGACAAACTTTACGTTTTACAATGATTGTGTATGTGGTGAGTCAGAGTGTGAAATCCGACACCAGAGTGCAGATCAGCTGAGCTCTTCTCCCCCAAGCCCCCATGAAGTGCACCGGGCTTTGAAGCCAATTTTACATAGTGGCCAAACCAAGCCCCCAGGAGGCGCGCTGGGCTTTGAAGCCAATATGACATAGTGGCCAAACCGTGGAATTACAACTTCTGGGTCCGTCATATGATGTACACTGACTTTTTTCCATAGTGAAAAAAGCAGCTGTAAAACGGTGGATAATTTTTTTGAGCATCACAACTGATGCAAAATGACTTGTTTCACTATCAGAATTTGATCCACTAAGCTAATTCCATGACAACTGAACAAAATCCATCCACTGACAAAAACCATGAAACTTTCAGAAAAAGCTTGACCTTGAGTTAAGATTTCATTTTAATTCATGCAGGATTGTATACCCATAAACAACCGACATTACAGCCCATTTAAGCTTTGAAGGCTAAAAGGTAGATATTTCTAGATATTTCTGTTGGAGCTTAATGCATGCTTTACTCCTCTCTGCTGTGAAAACACGTCTTTATGGTTTGTGCTACTGACCTCTTGATACTGTTGCAGTGATACCACCCATAAATCATTGCTGAATTCCCCTTTAAAATGGTCTACATTGACTGCATTGTAGAAGCTGTTCTTGGACATACCTGGTGACCTGTCTACTTTCTTTTCAAAGTATGTCCCGCTCCCCATCTGCTCCTCTTCTGGGCCTCCCAGACTGTAGGTAGATTTAGATGGCAGGATGTTGACATAGGTAGCCAGTGAAGTGCTGCTGTCTCCAGATACCACAGACAGCAGGGGGAGTGATTCCAGGTCAGCGTCTGCCACAGACTGCTCCACAGACGGTGAGGGGAGGAGTTTGTAATACTGGGCTTTGACTGGGTTGTGGACATCCATGTCCTTCAGCTGCGACATAATACACCACCTCTTCAATTCATGACTCACCTGCTTGAGATAAGAAACAAAGCAGCTGTATGATCAAACCAGTCCTTAATAAAGGCACATACTCATTAGATCTTAACAGCAAGTGTTTCTCACTTCCATTCATGTTGCACCAAAAAGATTGATCTCCCACTGGAGTCCAAAATCCATTCTGACTTAAATCTTCATTTCTGACTTTTTGTGCGATTAAGTTCAAATGACTTTATTTATTTTTTATTTCCAGATCAATCTCTATGGGGTGCAAACCATGACATAACATCTCTTCTGACTTAAATCACATTTTTTAAATTTAATCTGAGAATTCTGATTTATATCACACCACAATTTACTCTTCCAATTTTAAAATTAATTATAGTGAAAACCTGAGTCAAGCAATTATGTAACAATTTTGGAACGTTTCTAGCATGAAAATGGTCAAATTTTAAATTCAACTAAAATCAAAATACAGTTTTATTAAGAAATCTACATATAACCTATAAATGTATCCTTGGTGTTTGACTTGTCAAAACTGTAATTAGAGTCAAGATACATTTTTCTGCAGTGATAGTGTCCCCTAAATTTATGTTCTTCAGCAGGCATCAAATTTTGGTTCCAACTTACAATGCTTTCCACAAATATGTTCAAAAATTTGAAAAATATGCACAATAGTAGTACCAGTAGTGAGGACAATTTAAATTTAAGTTTGATTATAAAGACACACAAAATATAGGCAACCAGCTGTTTTACTCAAAAAACAGATATTGATATCAAACTTTGAAAACCCAAATGAACTGAACCGTCAGTTTAAGACACTGAAGGTGTAAAAGTGAATTGAAGCCATGATCTGTAAGTAGAGATAGAGTAGAGGCAAACCCGGTGTCTGTTCCTGCGGTCCATTTTGCTCAGTCTACTGTTGACCTGCTCGTGGATGTTCAGGATATGCAGCCTCATCTCCTTGTTTGTGGCTTTCAATTGGCCCTCCAGCTTCTTGAGCAGGGGCTTACAGTGGCATCCATTGCCTGGTGCCTAAAGAGAATGGTCACAAAGTCACAAACTGCACACTCAGAAGGAAGGATTCCATAGAGTACCCTGTTAATGGTCCGTCTTTGAGCTCAGCATGCTCAACATGTTAAGTTTTAGAACCAAAATTTTCTCAAACTATGCTCCAAGCATTGTGGCTTTTTTACCCTCTCAGTGCTCTGGGACCTTCTGATTTATAAATTAAGCTCTGAGCATAACCACTGCTTTACAAAAAACATTTTCATTAGTAACCTGTCTAATGTTGCCGTCCTTGTCACGGTACAGTGTGTAAAGCTGATAGGGTTTTTCATTCTGAGCAGAACTATCTTCACCATCACAGAGTGGGTCCTTCTTGATGTGGAAGTCATTCTTGCCTTTTCTCAGATCATCTTCATTCAAAGTCTGTAAAGTAATGAAAGTAACATACTGTTATTAAAGACTGCAAAATATAGTTCTCCTTCATAAAATCATAAGCTCTGTTAAAGGGCTATTCCCATTTTGTTCATATGGTATGCAGAGTCGTGACAGAGTAGTCTTAGATCAGGTGGAAACTAGAAGGCAGCTGTGTTTATCTGGTCATTGCTACAAACATTAGTATAGTTTTGTTTAATTAGCCACAAGAGCAACTGCAAGCAAAACTGCAAGCAAAACTGCAAGCAAAACTGCAAGCAAAACTGCAAAAATGGATTGACAGATTTTATATGTAATTATACCAATAAGGGACCAGTGATTCTCAAAATCACCACCAAGACACATCAGCTTTACTGCTGAGGCTCTAACATTTTACAGGAAAAAATATTAACGTGTATTTATTGAGGTTGAATAGACTTGTATACAATCAAACATTTTTTGATACATCCATCTAGTGGCCATTAGAAGACTTCAACACTCTTTAACACTTTATGGTGGGCCTCATTGGTCTTTCAAGTAATAAAATCACAGAAGAAAAATGTGGTTCCTCATGCATTTTTCAGCAATGTGATGGATCAGGTGCTTCTCAGGTCAAGGAGGGAGGAAAGACTGATTTGCAGCCCCTAACAGTGTAAACAGACATTACTATGTCTTCATCAGACTATTGAAAATTGTGTTTTCTTTGGAATGAGAGCATTATTTACAAAATGCTGAAGAAAATATGACACAGCAATGGCCAACAAAATTTAGAACTTCTACTTTTTAATTAGTAGTGGTGGTTGTCATTTGCCTGGCGTCTGGCTGTTCACTTAGAGACACATAGGTTTGTCAAGGAATTGACCATTTATTTCAAATGGTTACACAGTTACATTTAGCAAAAAGGGCTCTGTTCTTTTACGGAGCTCTCAAAGAATCTGAGCAGCAACAAGGATTCTGCTGGAAGAACGAATCCTTCAATCCATCCATATCAAACATATGGGATTTGAGCCATATCATCATTGTATGTTAGCAAAGTCAACAATATTAAATCTTCAACACATATGGAGGATGTTGGGGTGGCAGAGGGAGCAGCATTGGCACGAGTGTATCAGCAGAGTAATAGTGACAACTGACAAGATATAATCGCTATTGGTATGATTGGATGTTAGACAGCTAGAAGCCAAGCAGCTGATCTTTAAATGAACCACTGATGTTGAAGCAATAATAAAACAGTGGAGAGCCTCAGCTGATGCAAAAGTGACTTCAGTGTGCCCAGAAATACACTAACTCAGTGCTCTCTTTATGTGTGAACAGCACCATAACCTCCAGTTATGAATGTCACATGAAAACATCCACCGTGGACTAGCTGAGCAAGCCGGTCCTGGAGTGTCTGCTGTTGACCTACCTGTTCCTTGACTCTCCTCCTTTTGTGGTAGCTGTAGGGGCTGCTGATGGTGGTCTTGTGGTAATGCTGCTGCTGCTTCTGCTTCTGCTGCTGGTGAGGACCCACCTTGACGGCAGTTCTGCTCTCCATTTGTTCACTGCTGGGGGTTTCCTCCACCACAGAACTGCTGTCCTACTCAGAATGAAATTCAAATGCAAATTGCAAACTGCAGTCAATGAAACAATAGCAAATGCTAAAACTATTTTTTAATCTCTGAAATTTTTACAATTTGACTTAATGTGACTTGAAAGAATTCTCTCAATAGCTCATGAGACCAATCTTCTTACCTCCACATGCTATAAAGAATAATTATTTCTGGTATTTTCTTACTTTGTTTGGTAGAATTTCTACTTTGGTGACAGACTGGTTCCTGCGCTCAGCTGTCAGTCTTTCTCTTTGTTTCCTTATTGTTCTTCCTCGCATGAAGCGATGTATCTGAAGACAATTACAAACTGTGATTATGATAATTATAAGCTCAGAGTAAAAAAATGTATACAAATCACATTCTTGACACTGTACACCCTAATGTTTTGGTTTATAGTAGCTATCTAATACAAGAACATGAACTAATAAAATCTAGGTTAACTTTATAATGCAGATACAAACCTGAGGAGCTCTGGCCAGGAGAAGTGCCACATCTTTGTGGTTGTTATCTCTGGCCTTATCAAGGGCTGTTTTACCTGCCTGGAAGTGAAGAGTATATCAACACTAGAAATGACATTTCACATGACCCATAGCAAGTAATATTCACCCTGTATTCAAAATAAAGGTGCTTTAAAGGGGCACTCTACCAATCAATTTTACACGTGAAGGAACATTTACTCATCATGAGGAGTACTACTCAGTCTGTGAGAACAGTTGTATAATTTATTTTGTGGCTCTGGAGGAGCTTTTCAGAGTTTGAAAAATAACTCTGTTGTCATCAGGGTTATCTCAGCTTGGGCTTGAGACTAAAAATGTTTAACAGAAAGTCTGTATTAAAAAGTGGAGGTGTGGGATTTGAAGGAAGTAGACATTTAAGAGGCAGGGGGGATCTAATGAAAGACACAATCAAATTGCAGTATGGGAAATGTAGGATCCTGTGCTTTTGGTGCTTTACCCATACTAGGAACTAAAGTCTGGTTATGTCTGCCTCTGCTGCACAAACTTTCCTTTTTTTCCTGAAAAAATCTGTCTCTTGTGAGTCCCCCTACTTTATGGAAGTGTGATACTAAATTATACATTGCCACTGTTTTCTGCTGGTTTAAAACAGCACTATAACAGGTTAAAATGTCTGAAAGGCCCTAAGTCAGATCTGGATGAAATTCAAAGAGATCTGTTGTGAAAACAATCAGTAATACCAAACATGCTCTGATAAAGGTCTGTTAAAAAAAAGCAAAAACGTTGAGACTGTGAAAGCTGTGAGCACTCATGGTACTAATGCTTTGGTGGTGGTGATGGTGTTTATATTTAGTTGTAATTAAATGTGCCATTATCTCACAGAGCAAAACAGAGCAATAACAGAGAAGGACGTAAGACTACACATAATATTATTGTTACGAGCACCAGTTGTTACTGTGTCTAGAAATAATTTAAATTAAATTAATTAAATTAATTAATTTAAATAAAAAATCAGATAACAGTTTGATATTTTGTGATATCAGAATCATTAAATTGTGAACCTGTGAGGACTAAGCATTCAGCCTGTAGACTTACATTGTTTCTGATTTTCCCATCAGTCTCTGCCTCCAGTAAGAGCTGAACTGTCCTCTTATGGTTCAGACCAGCAGCCACATGGAGAGCTGTGTCGCCTCCCTACAGGCAAACACAGTCATTTCACCAGTCCATAATTTCCTAAGAACTTTCTAGGAAAATTCCTAGAAAGAATGTGTAATGTGGTTAAGTTTTTTTTTTTCACTACGCAATAGATAAGGTGAACATGCAACAATGTATAATTTGTCTACAGGCAAGAATACAATTCAACAAATATAATGAATAAAGTTTCCAATAATAAATTAATAATACCTTTACTTGGGCACAGTTCTTACAAGAAAACTGGCTATTTGCTATTTGATTGGTTGAGTTACTTTTTAGATTAACATTTTGCATAGCGCAAACAATGCAAAACAACAAAGCTTCTCAAGGTCGGAACTCAGTGTTTGAAGGCTTGAAATCTAAAAAAAAAAGTTTTGCAAGATTGAAACAAAGTTTTGAAGGTTTGCATAATGTTTTGATAGGCTGAAAAAACATTTTGCAAAACATGTGCAAACATTATTTTGTATTTGAGTTTTCCTTCTTCACAACTGCAGCACTCTTTTTACAGTGTTTCTCCGACACATTTTCAGCATTTCAAAATTTTCACTGTACTCCCAGTGCATTAGTTTGTTTTCCAGGTTTGAAACCTTGTAAATGGTGATCTGAAAACTGGTGCGCATATGTTGGGGAAAAAAGTTTTGAAACGTTGAAACTTGAGTTTCGAAAGGGCGAATCTGAATTTTGAAGTTTTGCAGATGTACTGTACGTTTACACTCGTATTGCAGACTGTACAGAGCTGAGTTTACAACACCCACTTTTCAGAGATCTGCCCACACAGTTGGTCTGAAAAAAAGCTGCTCTTAACGTATTGTTTGCCCTCAGCTGAAGAACAGTCCAATCACATTTCGTATTGACTGGGTTAGGTGGGACTGATAGACTGTCATGCACATGCCATGCACAGGATACGCAAACAGGATGCACAGTTCTCCGTGCTGTCTAGCTGTCCCCAAGCAGTGCCTGTGGCAGGACGTCGAATAAAATCTGCAGTTGATAACCACTTAAACTTACTGTACATTTTATTACCGAACACAGTCTCCGAGATGGACGGAGGCCAGTTTGACAACAGGGAGTACAATACCGAAGTGGTTTTCTTGCTGGGTTTGGCACCCCAGGGCTGACCCCGCTGTAACCCCCACTCAGGCCTCCCGAGGTGGGCTATGGCTTATGGCCTCCCTCTCGCTCCTCTCCCACTTCACCCTGAACCTGCCTTTGTCTTTGTCTTTGTTGGACCCAGAGTCAGAGTCCTGGTCCCTGCCAGCATTACCCGTTGGGTCCCCCCCCTGCCCTGAGCCTGAAAACCTCCTCCTCCTTGCGGCCCAAAGCTCCTGCGCTAGAGGTGTAAACACAAACACTCCCCTGGTGCTCCGAGCTCCCAGTCCGGTCAGAGTCAGCTAATTGGACCGCTAGCTAAGTAGCTAACGGCAGCTAGAGTTAGCAGAAGTAAGTGGATACTTTAGCAACAAATAAAGCTATCTGTCCATCAGGAAACTCCATAAATCACAGAGAGTTGAGGCAGAGCAGCCGGAGGACATCAGAGGGAAAACCAGAAAATATTTTAATATATAAAATATGATTTAGTTTCACCAAAATCAGTAAATAAAGTTATAAAGTTGTGTTTTTGTGTAAATGATATGTAAAGAGAGGCTCTTTACATGGCTCTGGACACCACCGGACTGTCTATTTTGGCTTTTTGGCGTTTCTGACCACAGCGAGACAACACTGCCAGAAATCACGTGACTCGCAAGCTTGCAACTGTGTGGGCAAGAACAGTCTGCAATACGAGTGCAAATGTACATCCGCAAAAGTTTTAAAATAAACATTCTTTTTGAAACTCAAGTTTCAATGTTTCAAGACTTTTTCCCCAACATATGTGCAAGAGTTTTCAGATCACCATTTAAAAGGTTTCAAATCTGGAAAACAAACGAATAGAGAAAAACTCAAATACAAAATAATGTTGGCAAAGATTTGAAATTTATTTTCAGCCAATCAAAACATTATGCAAGACTTCAAACCTTAGTTCCAAGCTTCCAAATATTCAACCTTTCGAAGCTTTTTTCCAGGTTCATGACATGACACTCATCCCATAACAAATCTTCATCTTATCAAGTAATTTGTGTCCATTATTGAGTCCTAAAAGTCTTCTTTTTTTAAAACAAGTGAAAACAATCTGACATTGCAGTTAGATTGTCACAGACACGCCAGGCTCCACGGTCATCCAATGATAGCGCACTCCCTCACCAGAGTATCACACACACCTGCTCCCCATCAGCACCTCATCACCACTAGGATAAAGGCACACTACTCACCTCAGCCAGTTGTCCGGTCTCGTTGATACTAAGGACTCTTCCCATTGACTAAAGACGCTTTTGGATTACTTCCCTGACCTACGCTAGTGTGTACATCCACTCCCCGTGCTCCTTTGTCCAGTCGTGAGTTTTCCTGTCTCCAGTGTGGTTACTCCAGTCCACAATCTCCACATCCATTCTACAAGGGACTGTATCTGTGCTTTGCTAGTTCATCAGTACTGCTCCATAACCCACCACTTACCGGCATACTGTTTGCTCATTGCTGGTGTCAAATAAAACTCCATCTGTCTCCATCTTGGTGTCTCCTGCCCTTCTGTCCGTAACAGAGATAATTTCAAGCTGTTTTTTATTTTTTTATATTTTTAATAATTTTCTAGAATAAGGTGACATTTTTCTTGATTCTAATGTAGCAATCCCTAATTCTAATATTCCCTAATCCCAGTACTGAAACCTTGTAAACACACACCCGTGATGCCATGCGTGCACCTCTTGCATACACATGCACAAGCCAATGCAAGACAAATGCACTACTGAAATCACACACACAAGAAAAGTTTGTTATCACACAACAGAAAAATCTCTCACACACCAGACGAACCACACATGTAACATGTAACATGACTCAAATTACTGGCAAAAACAGTGTGTGAGTGGTTTCACCTCCATGCGTTTCTCCGGTGTGTGTGCTTTTGCTAATGTGCAAGGATTTTTTCAATTGCTTATATGGGCTGTAGAATGCCTCACAAAATCATACTGACAACACTGAAATACTGTACCTGGTTTCTCTCTGTCACAGAGCACAAAGAACTCAGCAAGATTTTCACCAGGGTAAGGTTGTTGTAGCGAGCAGCCACATGCAAACAGGTGTCACCCACCTGGAACCAAAACAGAGTTCATAGTTTAATGTTTTAAGGATACCATGATCAGTGATGTATCAAGTGCATTGTGAAATTATTCCTTACTGTTCCAGTCCATGGTACTATAACTCAGTGGTGTCATAGTGACTTACCAGAAAGTCTACTACTTTTTAAATCATTTTTTACTCTCTGAGGAGAGCTCAGTGCATTGCGGTATGCTGGACGACTCACATTGTTCTTGGTGTCTGGTGTGGATCCTCCGAGCAGCAGAAGGCGAGCAGTCTGAGCATGTGCATTCTGACAGGCTAGGTGGAGTGCTGTGTTTCCTGCCTGAATCAACATAATACAGTTACTACAGAGTAAATACAGCTCTACAGTGGGCTTTCATGTTAGCTTGTCAGGGTGGATCATTGGATACCATCATCTATAACATGAGAATATAACACCACAACTCTAAGAGGAAAACAACCAGATATTCTGATGTTATCTAAGAGTTTGGCAAGACAGTCCACATTGTTGAATGTGGTATTTGGCAGGTCTTCTGGTCCATAGAGCCATTTTTGTCACATTATAATGCATATGTAAGTAACTATAAAACATGCTCTTTAAGTCAGTTACAGTTTGGGTTGAAATAGCATGAGGTTTTGATATTGTGAGGGCAAGGGGATAACAATGAAACACAAATATATTTGCTCTTAACCTAACACATAACACATTATAATGAAATTCCTCTTTGTGCCTTCCATAAGTCTAAGAAAATCATTAGAAATGTGCCCTACATTTCTGTATCAATGTACTTTTGCTGAATATTATGTTATATTGTTTCACTGATAGAGAACCTAGACTGAGATAATGCTGTATTTACATCTGTAACAAACCAAATAAAGAAAATCCATTCTTTCCTTAGAAACATAGTCCTTTGCTGCCATAGCTTTGATTGATGTTCAATTGTAGTGTCCTTATACCACAATAGTAAAATTACACAGTCACCTGTAAATCAAAAAATAAATGTATTTCAAATCCAAAATACTCATAGATACAAATCTAAAATGAAAATGTTAGCTCTGGTCCAATATGGACATATACAATACAATAATATACAATAGGATAGTGGGATGTGTGTTTTGTCTGTCTTGCCATATTCATTTATGTTCTGTAAAGCACTTTGTAACTGTTGTTTTCAAAAGTAAGCAACTCTATCCATTGTGCAAGGCTATAAGATGTGGATGAATGTTTCAGAAAAACATATTAAGTGGACCATATGTTGTGAAAATTGTATGTTGTCAAATATATAAGTGTATAATAATAATAATAATAATAATAATAATAATAATAATAATAATAATAATTGTTGTTGTTGTTGTTGTTATTGTTATTATTATTATTATCATCATCATCCTACCTTGTTCCTGATATGTACAGCAGCTCCTGCCTTGACCAGCAGTTTGACACAGTGAGAGAAACCATGCCAAGACACCTCATGCAGTACAGTGTTGCCGTCCTCAAACAAATATATGAAGTACTAGTAGTTAGTATTCCCATCACAGACTATTATAATTTTATCAATCACACGAATTGAGAATGCATGAATGAATTTTCCTGTAGGTGTGTGAAAGAGTTCTGACATGTACAGTATGTCCACCACTCACTCTGTCCTGCAGGTCCACAGCACAGCCTCCCTGAATCAGAGCAGCCATGGCATCACTGTTCCCGACCATGGCAGCTCGGCGCAGGGCTGGCTGGTGACGCTGGCCCTGGCATGATGATGAAGGCACATAGACCAGTGCCTGCTCACTCATCACTGCTGACACGCACACATTTATGTACATAGGCCGACGGATCTTTACATGTGTGCATGCATGCACATAAACAGATACTTTACAACAAATATTTGCATATCACACATTCTATTATTAAAGCAATAGATCATTTTAGTTGCATAACAAAAATAACACCTCTGTAACTATGACCATGTCAATAATAATGTCCTATTCCTACCCACCTTCAGATGAATGACTTCAATCCTGCAGGGCTCAGGCATGATGAATCTTGCACTTCCTGTTGTCACAAAAATAACATGTTTGAACTCAACTGAAACAATATTTAACAGCTCTGGTGCTTCCAAGAATTTTCCACTTTGCAGGAATTGATGCTGTGATGAGAACATAGCGTGGACAGTACACATGTGCTATCAGTGATGGGATGAAGAGAACAGTCTACATACACTGCTGTAATCTAGTGCCCTGGGTATTGAGTACTGCTGGCTTTGTCTCTGTGTGTGTTTGTTGACATTGCAGTTACATGAGCATGTGTGTTGCAGAATTAAATACGGCCAACAATATTTACAAGGTGTAGGACTTGTATACGGATATTCCCCCAATTTTAGGACAATGCAGAAGGACAATGATCCTAAACATTCAATTCAATTCAATTTTATTTATATAGCGCCAATTCATAACAGAAGTTATCTCATTGCACTTTTCCTATAGAGCAGGTCGAGGCCGTACTCTTTATAATATTATCTACAGCCTCAAGCAGAACCAGAGTCAATGGTGGGCGTCTATGCACCGCTGCCGTGTTAAGTTTTAAGAGAGAGAGAGAGAGAGAGAGAGAGTGAGAGTGAGAGAGAGAGAGAGAGAGGGGAGGGAAGCACAATGCAAATACCACCTAGAATTTTAAAATAGTAATAATGTAATGGTAGTGGTGATATTAATATTAATAAGTTAATAACAATAGGAATGATAAAAATAATAATGACAATAATAGAAACAGAGCCAATAACAACAACTGTAGTAGCATTTGTCGAGCAGGACCACAAGGGCAGTAGTTGACCCACAACCACAGATCCAGTCTCTGCAACTCGGGAGGTAGAAATACCAGAAGGCAAGAGGAAAGAAACAAAAAAGCACAATACTACGGGAGAGAGAAGATGTAGAGTTAGTAACATGCGGTAATGGGATAAAAATGCATACAGGAGGAGAGGAGAGAAGAAAGAGGTGCATCATGGGAAGTCTCCCGGCAGCCTAGGCCAATAGCAGCATAACTAAGGGATGGTTCAGGACTCACCCAAGCCAGCCCTAACTACAAGCTTAATCAAAGAGGAAAGTCTTAAGTATACTCTTAAATGTGTAGCTGGTGTCTGCCTCCCGAATCCAAACTGGGATCTGTTTCCAGAGGAGAGGAGCTTGATAACTGAAAGCTCTGGCTCCCATTCTACTTTTGGAGACTCTAGGAATGACAAGTAACTCTGCATTCTGGGAGCACAGTGTTCTAGTAGGGTAATAAGGTATTATGAGCTCTTTAAGATACAACAGTGCCTGACCATTAAGAACTTTGTAGGTGAGGAGAAGGATTTTAAATTCTATTCTGGATTTTACAGGGAGCCAGTGCAGAGAAGCTAATATTGGAGAAATATGATCTCTTATCCTAGTTCTTGTCAGTACACGTGCTGCAGCATTCTGGATCAACTGGAGACTCTTAAGGGGCTTATTCGGGTAGCATGATAATAAGGAATTGCAATAGTCCAACATACAGAAAACATAACCAAAGATTTTGTTCTTGACTGGCCAAGTCAGTCACCTGACTTCAATCCAACTGATAATATGTTTACAGTATACAAACGTCCAGGACTGCCAGTATTAAAATTAAAATCATTTAATCAAATTGAAATTTCATTTTCCGTTTGTATGCACATAATGTTTGACATTTATCCTATCCGATTTTCAATTTAATGTTGGAAAACTATAATAATTACTGACAAAATGAAAATGAAAATAAAGGCTGAATAAAAAGCCTTCAGTCATTATCTGCAAAAGGACCTTTCACCAAATATTAGATATGATGAGTTGGTTTAAAGCTTTTTAATTTTTAATTGTTTTCTGTCTCCTAAAAAGTGGGGGACAGTATAATACCAACCAGTGTTCGAATTGCACCGTGGTTTTCGGGGCAGCCGTATTTTTCGGGGGTGGGTTTTGGGAAGGTACTGTACACATGCACATGCATACATGAATGTGCCCGCCTACATGCAAAAATATACTATTAATACATTCCAATTTATACAGAGAATGTTTAGCCTGGGGCAACAAAGAAATTATTCACCATTGCAAGGTTTTTTTTAATCGCTCCCCGAAAAAAATAAAAATACCAAAGCACAGTGGACAGGCAATGGTTTACTTTGGGCGTTACTTTGTTAAGCAGACCAGACCTAGGTGGCAACCTATGACAATTATGAACAGGTGCCCCAACGCATTGATGGCCACAGCAGAAATAGACACCATAGTGTTTATTAGACACTAAATGTTGGAAATTGTTATGCGCGAATAAATACACCTGTTGACAAGTGCTTTACTATTACTCTATTATTTATTTCAGGAACCCAAATATACAGGAAAATATCAATGTATACAGAAAAAAAACAGTGACACCAAAAATTATGATTTTTAGAGCTCCCCCTAAATTTCTCAAATGAGGCAAATGAGTTACAGTTGCATGCAAGTTTTTGACTATCTGAAGTGCAATATTCTTTTAGCTATGGATGGGTCTCCACCAACTGCTGAGGGAAAAGACTCTTTAGCTGCTAAATGCTTCTAGATGTTTGATGCTGAGCAGGTACTGTAACAGTGGGTTTATCAGAGCTTTATCACTGAAAGCAGCTGCCTGCTGCTTCTGGAAGCACAGCTGGTGAGAGCTCTGAGACTGAACCAGAACACCAAAGTTGTGGACCATAAAACTAAAAAAATGGGCTGAAAGAGGCTAAAATGCTCTGTAGAGCCAAGTGGAACTGCAGTCGGGTGGTAATTCTTTGAACATTTTTCAAAGTGAATGATGTGAATGTGAATAATAATAAGAATATAATGCGAATGGCCCCCGTGTAGCTATATTAATTTTATGGTAGAAAAGGTTTCAGTCGTAGTCATCTGGACACTTGATTCTGAAAACAGTGTCCAGATGACTACAGATGACTACAACTGAAACCTTTTCTATGATAGAACACTCCTGGACGAATGAGGGACTATATTAATTATATATATTTTTTTATTTCTAGCAAATTATATTCAAACCATACATTCAATTCAATTCAATTTTATTTATATAACGCCAATTTATAACAGAAGTTATCTCACTGCACTTTTCCTATAGAGCAGGTCTAGACCGTACTCTTTATAATATTATCTACAGCGAGCCAACAAATCCCACCATGAGCAAGCACTTGGCGACAGTGGCAAGGAAAAACTTCCTTTTAAGAGGCAGAAACCTCAAGCAGAACCAGACTCAATAGTGGGTGGCCATCCGCTGCTGCCGTATTACGCTTTGAGAGATAGATAGAGAGAGAGAGAGAGAGACAGAGAGACAGAGAGAGGAAGAGAGACAGAGAAAGAGGTTTTGAGATGTCAGGTATTGTCTGTCACACTCGCACTTCACTAGCATATTGTTATATATAAATTCCCCCTCTCAACCAATTCAGTGGTATGTGTCATCCTCAAGATCGGTTCCTCTACCAGAAGCCTGGGAGTTTGAGGGTTCTGTGCAGTATCTTAGCTGTTCCTAGGACTGCACTCTTCTGGACAGAGACTTCAGATGTTGTACCTGGAATCTGCTGGAGCCACTTTCCCAGTTTGGGGGTCACAGCCCATTGGCACCACTTTTGCTTTTACTCTCCACATTTCTTCTAGCTCCTCTTTCAGCCCTTGGTATTTTTCAAGCTTCTCATATTCCTTATTCTTGATGTTGCTACATATATCACATATCCCATTTTCCCTTTTTTTGATACCATCTGACTGCACTTGTCCAGTCCGAATGACATTTCAGTGTTGTTGCTGTAGATACTGGTAGTGTGGATCAGTGAGTCAATGTCTCGATCATTCCTAGCATTTTTTGTCAGCTCAGATTGCTGACGGGCAGTGTCATTGGTGCCGACATGGACTATGAATTTCGTGATAGTCGTCGTAAGTGCAGCCAGAAGTCTGGGGAGCTTTTCGAGGATGCCTGGGGTTGTAGCTCCGGGAAAGCAATGCGTAACGAAGCGGATATTCCTTACTATGGAATCTCCAACTATCAGCGTAGTTGGGGGGGGGGCAGAGTTGATGATTGTGGAGACCGCCAAGTTCCATCAGCTGTCCCTGGGATAGACGTGGCCAGGGACTGCTGCGGCGAGGGGGCGGTGTCCTTCTTAGCAGAGGGGTTCCCTGCTGTCTCTGGACAAATGAGACCTCCAGAGCTTCTCCTAATCACAGCCTCTTTCAGTAACTTGCGGAGAGAGGAGGAGGAGGACTTGGCTGCTGGAAAATTGGAGCGTGGAGTAGCCTAGCCACCAGGCTAAAAACAAACCTAGCTTCCGCACTTGATGGTGACTTATGCAATTGGCTTTGAGTTGGCTTCTAGAGATGTTTTCCACAGCCCCATTGAGTTCTTGATGAAGGCTCTTAGTGTAGTACTGTTGATATTGTTTTCAAAGTAGTGTTATAAATAGGTTAATAAAAAGATATGTGACACTCATATTTAACTCACATGCTGTCCATTTCTTCTGATCCTCCTTGAGATGGTTCTACTCCTTCATTGGAATCCAGCTGTGTTTAATTAAACTGATTGGACTTGATTAGGAAAGGCACACACCTGTCTATATAAGACCTTACAGCTTACAGTGCATGTCAGAGCAAATGAGAATCATGAGGTCGAAGGAACTGCCCAAGGAGCTCAGAGACAGAATTGTGGCAAGGCACGGATCTGGCCAAGATTACAAAAGAATTTCTGCAGCACTCAAGGTTCCTAAGAGCACAATGGCCTCCATAATCCTTAAATGGAAGAAGTTTGGGACGACCAGAACTCTTCCTACACCTGGCCGTCCAGCCAAACTGAGCAATCGTGGGAGAAGAGCCTTGGTGAGAGAGGTAAAGAAGAATCCAAAGATCACTGTGGCTGAGCTCCAGAGATGCAGTAGGGAGATGGGAGAAAGTTCCAGAAAGTCAACTATCACTGGGGCTTTATGGCAGAGTGGCCCGACGGAAGCCTCTCCTCAGTGCAAGACATATGAAAGCCTGCATAGAGTTTGCCAAAAAACACACGAAGGACTCCCAGACTATGAGAAATAAGATTCTCTGGTCTGATGAGACCAAGATTGAACTTTTTGGCGTTAATTCTAAGCGGTATGTGTGGAGAAAACCGGGCACTGCTCATCACCTGCCCAATACAATCCCAACAGTGAAACATGGTGGTGGCACCATCATGCTATGGGGGTGTTTTTCAGCTGCAGGGACAGGACGACACGTTGCAATTGAAGGAAAGATGAATGCAGCCAAGTACAGAGATATCCTGGAAGAAAACCTCTTCCAGAGTGCTCAGGACCTCAGATTGGGCCGAAGGTTCACCTTCCAACAAGACAATGTCCCTAAACACACAGCTAAAATAACAAAGGAGTGGCTTTGGAACAACTCTGTGACCATTCTTTACTGGCCCAGCCAGAGCCCTGACCTAAACCCAATTGAGCATCTCTGGAGAGACCTGAAAATGGCTGTCCACCAATGTTCACCATCCAACCTGACGGAACTGGAAAGGATCTGCAAGGAAGAATGGCAGAGGATCCCCAAATCCAGGTGTGAAAAACTTGTTGCATCATTCCCAAGAAGACTCATGGCTGTACTAGCTCAAAAGGGTGCTTCTACTCAATACTTATGACCATGTAATATTTCAGTTTTTCTTTTTTAATAAATTTGCATACATTTCTACATTTCTGTTTTTTTTCTGTCAAGATGGGGTGATGAGTGTACATTAATGAGAAATAAAATAAACTTTTTTGATTTTAGCAAATGGCTGCAATGAAACAAAGAGTGAAAAATTTTAAGCGGTCTGAATACTTTCTGTACCCACTGTATCTACTAAATACATCAAATATCTAGTACAGCCAAACTACTAATTACACTGCATCTAGATAATTCATGTTAAGACAAAGTAAAATGTTGGTTTATTTAAGATATTTTGGCCAGCTTTTGCATTATGTCAACGAGTGACACCAAAAAGAGCCAATGAGAAGAGAAAAAAGTTTTCTTCTGGATCAGGGAGGATTTCATGCCAAAACGCCTCTGTAAAAACCTATGTGGCACACTATGTCTGGCTGATTATGACTGTTAATTCATTGTACAATAAGTACTTTATTATAGTAATTGAAACGTTTTCCACCATACTTCAGGTTTAGCGGTGAGCTGGATTCTTCTTGCAGCGGTGGCTAAGGATCAAGGGTAATGTAGGCTAGTCTTCCGATATCCAAAACTGACAACAAAAATCTTTTTTTCTCAGAATCAAAGGTTAAATAAACTAAACTGATAGCCATAACATTAACCTATCTTATTGTTGACTTATCAAGGACATTTTCATGTTTTAGTTTTGAGAAATGTTGAGGATATCGTTGAAAGAAAACCTTAACATCAGAATTGACAGTGAGGAAAATACTTCCAGGCAGCAGGTCCTCGGTTCGCCAATGGGACTGATGCTCACAGCGTCTTATAGTGCTGCAGTCAGGTTAATATTGGAGTGAGTGGACGGCCGGAGCAGTTCCACTGAGCGTCTAATATTGCCGTGGATGATTTTAAAATTGGAGTACTGAAGGGTACCTTGTGTGTCTGTATGAGATGCCAAGGGGCATGACAAAATGTTATTTTGTAATGTATTTGGCGACCTGGGAATGAGAACGGGTTGAAATACCACTGATCTGAATTCTCAAGTTGACTGTCCTGCTCCTTCAATGTTAAGCATCTGACCCAAATGGAGGATTTCATGTGCTGTAGTATTAGAGCTGATAGTCAGATTATGTCAACCTTTAATCTTTGTTGGTGATTAAAAACAGTCTTGAACCCAAAGCATGTGTACATACAACACTGAAACACTTGTGCTCATCATTCACTCTTATTCTGTTCTCTCACTGATCCCACCTGTATCACATACAATTGTTAAAAAAAATTCTGTATAAATACACATTCTTTTCCCACACAATGAAGGCTGGGTCTGTATATTTGTAATTACACTGTATACTGTACACTGTATGAAATTCTGTTTTATGATGTTTTCTCATCTGTTTGACTTTTGGAGCATGTGACTGATTTGTTTGATTTATTTTTGATCACAGATTGTTTTTACCAGGCAGGTGGTGGGTACAGAGCCAGGATGCATTGAATGTGTTGAATGTGTCCATTTTATGCCACTTTATACTCCACTACATTTCAGATGTAAATATTCTTTTTTTTCTCCACTACATTTTTGTAACTGCTTTAATTACTAGTTACTTTACAGATCAATAATTTCCCAAACTTTTAAGAGAAGTTTCATTTCCTAGAAGGAATTATGTACTGGTATTAATTAATCATATAATATATGATTAATAATAATTATAATTATATGTTGTTTTCAATTGGTACATTTGCAAAAAATAAATTCAATTTAATTGTTGTGTAACATGTGAAAGCAGGTCGTAAATTAATAAACTGGCTTAGGTTCGTCACCAATTGGCACTCAGCAGTCCGTTGTTCATCCTCTGTGAGTCCTGCAGGCCTGTTTCTTGACCCACAGGTCTCGTGAACAGGAAGGTCAGAAAAAGCACTCAATTCTCTGTGGAGGTACGTGGAGGTACAATATTGATAATGGATATATCAAGAGACCTACAGTAGATATAAGATGGTGCCCCATTCAATACTATAAAAGGTTGCTCATTGGGAAATGTGTGAGCTATACCTTTTAAATTTTACTGCTGTAAGATATCAAAAAACTAAATGGCGTTAGAATATATGCACTGCAGCCTAGCTGTTCTGGTTACGTACTGCCAGTGTTAAAAGTTTTTGTGCATAGGGAGAGAATATGAACAATATATGCACCTAAATGTTGCATTTATCCTGAAAATATGAGGTGTGTAAGAAATGAATGGTTTAAGTTGTATTGGTAAAATGTTAAAAGCCATAATTCATGGTTTAAAGGTTAAAAATCATAATACATGATTGATGTTAGAAGAAAGCATTTCATACAAGAAGATGCAGTACAGTTTAAAAACTATTTAATTCATATAATTGCTATTATGTTGAAGTAGCATATTGAGAATTTTGATGATGTGATAATTCATTATGGCCATAGATAGTTGAAACCTAAGTTTCGACAGAAAATAATAGCCCTGTTGTTATGCAGGCTAGGTTTTTGAGATCCCCTGAAGTGCCTTGGACCTTGGATTCTGGATTCTGTCCTCGACGAAAAATGGCGAGCCACCGTTGAACCTCATTATCCCTCATTCCCAACACATTTGATGACACCAGTGTGGTAGGACTGTGTCACAAGCCTCACATTCCCTTTGCTTTTATTATTATCGGGTGCACTCAAAACTAAAACCCACCCAGAACAATTACTGATCTTGGAAGTAAGAACTGGTTCAACTGACAGAAGAGACTTAAACCTGAAACTTACAGACTAAGCTAACAACTGAGGAAACTTTAACATATCAACTTTAACATATCAAAGGAGGAACTGAACCTTATCACGCTTAAGGAACACTTCCTTTAAAAGGAATTAAGGACATTGAAAATTGTTTATTAAGAAGTTAAAGTGGTCTACGTTTTGCAATTTTTCATGTGGTTTATAGTGTATGTTCTAAATAATGGTATATTGTGTATGAATATGGTTTATGTTTAAGCCTACTGTAAGTTTTAGTGCACTAAATAGGGTTTTCGTTTGTTTATTTAATGGTAAATGGTAAATGGACTGTACTTGTATAGCGCCTTTCTAGTCTTCTGACAACTCAAAGCGCTTCACATATGAAAGTAATATTTATCTTTTTCTAAAAAAGGGTTCAATACAGCTGATCACATTGAACCTACCTTCTGGCTCCAGCCACTGATTTTGTCTTTTGCTCATCCTCAACCCCTCTCTACGAGCATAGACAGTGGTCCAGTATTAATTCCTAATGAAGACGAGATGGCACCGCATGTAGATGTAGCGGCCAGAAGCTCCTTCAAACTTTGCTAAATTTTTGTTTTTATTTGTTATATTTTTGACTTTATTACCGAGGCACTGTGACATAGAAACACTCTTGGAAAAGGAAGCACAGGGATTGGATTATGTGCGGCAGACCTTGAGATGATCACTGCCCACAACATCTTCTGCCATCAAGCCAGACCCGGCGGATCAAACGTCACCGCAATTGGTGCAACCACCCCAGAAAGAGGGGGAAGAGAGCCTGGATAAGAGAACATAAAATGGACTTAATGAAACTCAGGCTAACCCAGCGACAGGAAATCAGAGGCTGTTGTGCCCACATCTTAACAGGGACCTGGCTCCACCACAACATCCAACATCCGGTTCAAGCTATTGCACTCGACGGGTGGACCGTGTTTCGTTTTCTGTGCAAGACGAGGGGAGGCGGCCTCTGTGTTTCCATCAATGATGCATGGTACTCAAACGTAGTCAAAGTTGATGGACAATGTTCCCCAGATGTTGAACCTTTACTGTTACGATCCCAACCATAATATCTGCCTAGAGAATTCATCAGTGTTTTTGTTGCTGCTGTTAACATTCTCCCAAACGCAAATTGAAAAAATGCACAACAGGAACTTTATGAAGTCCTCAGCAGTCACATGACAACACAGTATTTTTACCGAAGCTGGTGATTTTAATCAAACAGACATCAGAACTTTTACCTAAATTCCACCAGCATGGTTACGCCCCCACCAGGGGAAACAATACCCTGGACGATCCTGGTAGCTACAAAGCCCTCCCCCACCCCCACTTTGGAAAATCAGACCACATTTCCCAGCTTCCCAGCTGAGTAAAACGGTCAAACCATCAGAAAAAACAGTTAAAGTGTAGACAGATGAAGCTACAGCAGCTCTACAGGACTGTTTTGAGTGCACAGACTGACACATGATCAGCAATGCCGCCACCCAGGAGAACCATATCAATCTTGAGGAATATACATCTTCAGTGACATCATACATCAGCAAATGTGTTGATGATGTGGTGATCACAAAGACAATAAAATCATTCCCCAACCTAAAAGCCTGGATGAATAGAGAGATGAGGTGGTGCTGGCACCAAGGAGGTAAAGCAGAGGTCTCAGGAGAGACTGGAGAGAGATCTCAACACCAACAACACCAAAGACCAGATAAGTTTAGTACCTTTTATGCTCGCTTTGATCTCAAACCAATTCAATTGTATTTATATAGCGGCAATTCATAACAGAAGTTATCTCATTGCGCTTTTCCTATAGAGCAGGTCAAGACCTACTCTTTATAATATTAATTACAGAGACCCAACAAATCCCACCATGAGCAAACATTTGGCGACAGTGGCAAGAAAAAACTTCCTTTTAACAGACAGAAACCTTGGACAGAACCAGACTCAATAGTGGGCGGCCATCTACCGCTGCCATCACCTCAACAAAGAGCCAGCTGTCAAGTCTACTCTGCCACGAGAGGACTGCTCACTGTCAGTATCCACAGCAGATGTGAGAAGAGCCCTGCATAAAGCTACTGGGCCTGATAACATCCCTGGCTGTCTACTAAGAACATGTGCCAACCAGCTACCCATTGTCATTATGTCATTACTGACATTTTTTAACATATCACTGTATAATATTCCATCTGCTACCCTTATTCCAACTGAAACCAGTTCTATTTGCACTATAATTTAAAACACTCATATTACACATATTGTATATATTTTTGTATGTATACAGTATGTACGTATTTTCTTTTAGAGCTACTTTTATGTTGTTTGTTCTATTTTATTGCATATTTTATTTTTTATATTCACTCCTAATTTAAAGATTTGAATATCTGTTTATACATTTTCTGCGTGTGTAGCATGGAGGGGGTTACAACTGCATTTCATTGTGAAATCCTGTATTGTATAATATATCACTTATAATTTATTGTACAATAAAACTGAACCTTAACCTTAACCTAATATTCATTTCACTGCCCTGTCACTAGTAAGTAGGCTACAAGGGTTAAAATAGCACTTGTATACTAATCCTGAATCACCTTGAATAAAGTTTGAATTGCCATAATAATATACTGCTAACAAATGTAAGAAACTGTGTTCAGTAGGACTCAAAAGAGAAGCTATAGCATTTGCTGCTGTTAAAAACACTTTTTTAATGTGATTATTGGTATTTCATCGAGGCTAGCTTTTGTTAAAATATTTGTTCAATTTTAGGCTCTCACAGACAAGAAATACATTGTCCAGTTCCATAAGTTTTACCTTATCCTCCATAGAGCCTTCGGACTTCTGTTACTCCCTGTTGTAGCAAAAAGGAGCATCCATGCAAAATCCAAACAAGCCTTTCAAAGAGTTGTATCTGTGTTTGTGATGTGAGATGTAAGAGGATGATGCTGCTGCAACAACAGCAGGCTGGCTACTCAGTGTGGAAAGATGTGCTGAGAGGATGCCAGCTGTTGTAGTGCATTACAGCTTAGAGAGAGAGCGAGAGAGAGAGAATGGGAGTAGTACATACAGCTACAATAATACCTTTAACCCTCCATCTACGTGTACACACTGTCATGTAAAAAGGTTTAATCGTGTTTATGACCAGTTCATCTGTGATGTGCAATTACAAGTGTCAGCTGTCTTCCAGCTCATCTGGGGAATAGTATGATTTGAATCTCCATTACACACACACACCGACACACACTGTATTAGTGTAGGCCTGCATGTCTTTGGTGAATCTTGCTGAAATGCCTTCCGTGTGGATTAGGATCAGGACACCCAGATGAAGTCTCTGACTTACTTTGCTTTGCTGTCATTTTAATCTAAGCTTTTGTTGCACATGATAACATAATGGGAAAGAGAAAGAAAATCTCCAGCTAAATTGAAATTCAAGTAAGGTCATAATATAATGACAGCTGGGTTAGAAACTGTGTAGTTCTTAAAAATCCACTAGTCAGACTTCAGAGATCATCAGAAGCTTCATTACATGACAAGCTGGTAGATATTCACTATGATGTGCCTGACTACTTGTCATGCTCAGAATGCTGTAACATTTGCTGTAAACTAGAGATGGGTGAGAAATTTAAGTGAAAACCAACATGTGACTTCCATACCTGTAATTTGGTTCATTTGGTCGGGACCAAAGATAAAAAATTATCCACTGTCACCTTAAAAAAAAAGTGAGCCAGCTTTGGGAACCTGAGTCAAGCCCAAAGACAGTTTAGGTGCGTTTCATAAAGCAAGATTGCCAGTTAAAATATGCTTATTTCAGTAAGTCAGGCTTATTTCCAGGAAACTGTGTTTCATAAAGGAGAATTAAACGTTAGTAACGTAAGTTACCTGGTAACTGATTCCTCCAGACTAGCCTGGTCCTAATCAGGTTAGTTTTCAGGTTTAGCTTCATCTCAGGCTGGACCAGTGTGTTACAATCAATCTGCAAAACTGAATCACAGCGTTTTCTCCAAAGTTCCCTGAAGGTTTCACTAAATCAGCCTCATGAAACAGATTGATCATGGTTCAGTTTGTTAGGCTCATTCAAGACAGGCTTTATGCCTTTAAGAAACACCCCTCTAAGTAACCTACTAATCTTGCTTTGTGATACAAGTCATTGCTCCTGATGATGATTTCAAAGTAAAACCAAAACTTCAAACAGCAAAATGCCTCTTTCCTTTTTTTTTTTTTTGGAGTGTCTCTACTATACATCTTTAAAGGTCCAGTATGTAGGATTTAGTGGCATCACCACTCACATCACCCGTTCCAAATGTATAGAAGAAACTAAGGTGGCCTGCGAAACTCGCAAAAAACATAAAAGGTCCTAACGAGACCTATCATAGAGCCAATTACTGGTTTGGCCATTCTGGTCTACTGTACAAACATGGCAGTGCAACATGGCAACCTCCGTGGAAGGCAACCCACTCCTTCTGTAGATAAAAACGGCTCATTCTAAGGTAACGAAAACACAACAATTCTTATTTTCAGGTGATTATACACTATTGAAAACATACTTATGGATATTGTATTCCATTTCTGCCAATATATCCTCCTAAATGTTACATTCTGGACCTTTAAATGACAGTGTATCCCCTTTGTACCTGCCTGTATATTCGTCAGACCAAATTCCTTTTAATTGTCAACTTACTTGCCCACTGTAGTTGTTACTGATACTGAATCTGAAGGCTCATTATTATTGTAACTGACAGTGATCCACATTGAACCTGTGTTTACTGTCTCCCCCTTGTGGTTTCTGTTGTAAGAGCAGCTCATGGACTGGAGAGTTGAAATTTTATTACTAAACAAATTTTGATTACTGTCTTTATTATGAGAAAAAGAGAAAAATTGTCTGGAATATTTGAAATACAGGCACTTAAAACTTAGACTTAGGAGATGCAATTCAATGTCAACATTAAAATTCATTCATGCAACCGCCATAACAAATTTGACTAAATGAAAGTGGGAACATTTATAGTTCAATTTAGATTTATTTTTATTGTACAAAATATGTTAGACATGAAAAACAAAAACATAAAATAAAACACAACATATAAAACTGTGCAGGGACGACAGAAACCCAGGTGGCCTTTCCCAAAAATGTAGACTGTATTTTATTTTGTTTTTTTTACAACATACATTTGACTTGTTTGTTTCTCAACGTATCATAATTAAAAATTGGCTCGTTTGCTCCAGCTTTTACAGACAATACTGATGTAAACACATCTTTAGCGGCAACAGAAAACTAGCGTTTGTCCCTGTATTGAATTAAATGTCTGTCAATCAATCTATGAGAGAAAGCAGGTACAATCTTGTGTTTGGATTTTTGGTGTTGCTGCAGCGCTTACATTTACTTTTGTTTTCAGATTGTGGCTTTTTGTCATGTGACAATGCAAATCCTGTTCTTTAAATCAGAATAGGTCTTGATAAGAGATTGGTACTTGGGTCAGTGTAGAATATTACATGTATGTTAAATAATACTGGAAATCAGATTTAAGTTGGATTCCAGCAGTAATGACAGGCTAATTTATTTTAGAACTTGACCACCAGCCACATTTTCAACCAGAGTGCAAGGCTCATCCCCCACCCAGTGACACCCAGGAACATTTTTGAAATGGCAGTTGTCCAAATGGCAACTGGGATAACCACATTCAAAGGTGTGCCAAATGTCAAAATGTAAGGAATTGACACCTGAAACTTGACATTTGGCACACCTTTGAATGGGATGTTCAGGGTTTCCAAATGTCAGTGTGACAAACAGGAACATTTCTGACACAGTGTCCAGATGGGAACACTGACTGCTCCATTGTGAGGTATGCCAAATGTCAAAATTTAAATGTCGATTACTGTCGAATGGGGTGGTCAGGGTTTGTGCCCAGGACAGGATTCCCAAATGTCATGACAAACAAGAACATTCTTGACTTTTGGGAACACCCCCACTGTTTATCCAAAACATCAAAAATGTTCCCAAATGGACCCAGACCTAAGGAAATCTGAGGCCTCAAAAGGCCTCGTGAGTGCATTTCACTGGATCTTGACCCTTGGATGGAAACTTGTAAACTTTTCCCACTGAAAGTTGGTGTTGCAGTGAAGATCTGACATGAATTTGGTGGTTCTGGGTGCAGGTTAAGGTGTCTAAAAACCTGCACAAAGGTCAAAAGGTCGCCAGGTGTCCCTAATGTTTTTTTAGTAATATTTCTAATATTCATATTTTCTCACAGAAACATCCCAGAGATCCCAAATTTTGCACACACAATGAACAAACCCACCAAATCTCCTCTGCAGCATCTGGGGAAAAAACTGGTATATTTGAATAATCAAGTGAGGATGGGGTGAGACTCTCTGTGAAAGTTGGGCAGATTGGAGAGATTTTTTTTGTTAGCTTCCTTTAGGAACATCCTTTGGAGTTGGAACCAAGCCAGACTTAAAGAGCAGCCTGTTTTATGGAACAGGTGGGAACATTTTTGACACGGTGGTGTCCAAACGGGTTAGCTGACCACTCCATTCAAAGATATGCCAAATGTCAAATTTGGAGGAAAATCGACCGATATATGTGTTACATTTGGCCATTAATAACAGTAATATTCAACAACGTTCTAGTTTGTCAGCTTCCCAAATGTAATTAATTATTAAATTGCCCAATCAGTAACGTTAAAGTTACTGTAGTCTGATTGGAGTATATTGTTGGGACATCACCGCATGGGAAAAAAGGAGAGGCCTTCATGTAAGGAACGAAGTCTTAAGAGCCACCACGAGAGCGCAGGAAACTCCTGTCATGTGGCCATGACATCATCAAGTATATAGTATAAAATTCAGAGCACACTGCTCACCTATCGCCTTTCCACTGCGACTGCGGTTGCTGCAGTAGGTGATCTGCTTTCAACGTTGAACTTTTCCCTAGGTGAAGGTCTTAACTTGCTGGACGAGAAACAGACTGTTTTTGTGTTTGCTGAACACATTTTTGGATTCTGAAGGTGATCGTCATACACCACATAGTGATCTCATATACCTGCAGATGGAAAATGCAGATAACCGTTTTCCTCACGCCCCGCTCTCTTCCCTCTTGACTCTGTTGTTTTCCTCTGCTTCCGCCCGAAAGACCAGCTTCGCCGTTGAACGTGCCAAGAGAGCGGTACCCCAGCCACCGTCAGTATCCAAGCCTAAGAAGACTTCGCCAGATAACCCAAATGGACTGACGCATTAAATCGCTATCAAGAGCGATCTCAAGTAAGAGGCTTGTGTCTGGGCAGAGAGAGGTTTATAACTGTGTTATTGTAACCTAGCTTCATTGTTGTGCGATTTTACTTTGCTGTGGGAAATAACGACGAGTAGAGGACACCCTCTACTCAACCATTTTGGTTCTTGCACCCCCGGCTACGTTTTGGTTATTGGTCCCTGATCTCTGGGTGGTGCCCTGTAATTATTAATCCTTATTAATCATTTTAGTGATTGTGATGAATAATTTTATTAAAAATAATAAATATATTTGATATTTACTAATAACCAAACCTGCACTACCAGATTCCCAACAATATTATGTACAGGCAGTAACACTGAATCCATAACGTTGTTTTAAAAAACAATAACTAAAACGTGCACACCAACATTCCTTAGTAACTGGCAGTGGTAGAACGATGTAGTAACCAATTTGCTGAGAAGACTCAAAACTGGCTTACAGTATTATTCACACACTACCGGCAATATCAATTCACCAGTTTCTAGCTGATAAAACTGTCAGCCAGGTCAAGGCAAAATTGAAGAAACAAATGGAGTGGAGACACAATTAATTTAGCTTTTTAAATTAATTTAACCAAATCTGTCTATTTGTAGCCCAACTGTTTATCTTCGTTTGTAACGTATATTAAAACTAGTCAAAGTCTTGTAAGTAAACTTAGCTATATACAGTCTATGCTACAGTCTGAGACAAACCAGCCCCTCCTCCCTAGCGCTACCTGTAGGCAGGTCTTCTAAACTTCAGTCTGTATTTTCACATCAGGAATATTATTTATGTTACTGACATTTTAGATTAGTTTCCAGTGAAATATTATTTAGTGTATTTAGTTACTTTACTGCTGTAAACATTTCTATTGCTGCTCTAGAAACAACACTTAGTTATGTTTAAAATATAAAGCAGTTCTAATCCTGTTCTGAATTTATTTTAATTTTTTTAAATGAATTTTTTTTTAAATCATTTCTTTATGAATGAAATTTAAGAGTAGGCTAAAGACTTTCCTCTTTGATAAAGCTTATAGTTAGGGCTGGCTTGGGTGAGTCCTGAACCATCCCTTAGTTATGCTGCTATAGGTCTAGACTGCCGGGAGACTTCACATGATGCACCTCTTTCCTCTCTCCTTCTCTCCCTCTCCATCTGTATGCATTTTTATCCTATTACTGCATGTTACTAACTCGACATCTCCTCTCTCCCGTAGTTTTGTGCTTTCTCGTTTCTCTCCTCTCTCCTGTTGCTTTCAGCAGGTATTTCTGCCTCCAGAGCTGCAGAGACTGGATCTGTGGTTGTGGGCCACCTGCTGCCCCCGTGTTCCTGCTCGACAATTGCTACTACAGTTGTTGTTATTGGCTCTGTTACTGTTACTAATGCTGACATTATTCTTCCTATAGCTGTCATTCCTATTATTACTAATTTATTAATATTAACACTAAAATTTTTCTACTGTATAAAAAAAATAAAAAATTCTACGTGGACTTTGCATTGTGCCTCCCTAACCCTATCCCCTTCTCACAAAACCGTCCCCTCTCTCTCTCTCACTCTCTCTCTCTCTCTCTCTCTCTCTCTCTCTCTCTCTAAAAACCTAACACGGCAGTCCGCCATTGAGTCTGGTTCTGTCCAAGGTTTCTGCCCTCTTAAAGGAAGTTTTTCCTTGCCACTGTCACCAAATGCTTGCTCATGGTGGGATTTGTTGGGTCTCTGTAATTAATATTATAAAGAGTACAGTCTAGACCTGCTCTATAGGAAAAGCGCAATGAGATCATTTCTGTTATGAATTGGTGCTATATAAATAAAATTGAATTGAATTGAATTGAAAAAGAATTGATAAGGAGTATTGATAAGAGTAGTAGTACTGATAAAATCCTAACCTACCTATCCCTATGTATGACATATAAGAGCATGCTTTGTATTAACCACCATTTTCACGTAAGATATCTTGATAAAATCACATTGCTTGATTCTTTAGCTATGGATAATGATTCACACAAAATGGCAGGGCAGACCTCACTTCAGGTTTGAGACATAAGCTTCACATTTAACTGATTTTTATGATTCTTTCTTCATTTATGTGATTACAGAAGTTGCCCTCAGATTCAGACCTCAACACCACCCAGTGACAACATGGAGGACTCATCCCATGTGTAGAACTTGTCCACTCTTAATGCCTAATCATACCTACACTCAGCGCAGTAGCTGAGCCGCTGTGCCAGAGAATGCTGGCCTGCGACCCAGCAACCCATCGATCCAGATGGTCAAACCATCGGAGCTCAACCAATTAAAATTGTTCAGCACAGCAAACCCCAGCCCGAAAGTTCCTGTACTTTTGGAAAGTACTACACCCAGATCAGGGACCTTTTGGGGGGATAAAATAATGCCCCTGGAACTTAATTTAGACCCTGGTCCCTGTGGTGAAAATGCACTTTCAGTTCCTTCTACTGTTCCTAGTCCCTGGGGAAAGTTCCTGTGGTGGAAATGCAGCTTATGTATTGTCAGAAACCTGCAATTGTTTAACTAATAAAGTAGTAGTAGTTAAACTTGGAGATGGACAAGTCAATACTGATTGTATAATAATGAAAATGTAATTGGCTTGTCTTGTATGTATCCTTATCCTGCTAGTCCTCTCACTTTACTTATATGCTGCACTTTACACTTACTGGCATAAACTCAGTTGGATGTTTAAGAATAAGTTCAAAAGCTGTTGCTCTTAGACAAGCACAGCTGCTGTTTTCAACATCGACTGTTGTCAACTGCCCCAGGCGTATATGAGAAATGCATTTGTTTTGTTATGATTTTCATCTGAGAGAACTGCCGCTGGTGAAGATCTTGCAAGTCCTGCTTGATCCCTGTAACATGCTTCACACTCTTGATGTTTCTGAGATCATTTCCGCCACAGTGGATCAACAGGACATCTGGCACAGCTCTTCCTCCAAGGCACTGATGGAAGAAGGGGAGGAGGTTTCTCCAAACTTATTAAATTTAACATTTTTATTTAATAGTTCTATGTAATTTTTCCATATTTTACCAGGCTGTAGTGTGCTCTATGAGTGTATAATGGATGTAACTTAATGTTAAAAACTTCAGTTTGTTTATATAATTCTCAAATGAAAAATCAAAATTATCAATCTTTACACTTATTTTAATTTTATACTTATACCCACTTGGTAGTTAATTTATCTTACCGGTATTATAGTGTATTATATTTTTTGCTCAGTTCTTCTATTCCTGTGTGCACTGACGTGATGGTGAGCTGCTGTAACAAAAGAGTTTCCCCTCAGGGATCAATAAAGTATTTCTGATTCTGATTCTGATTAGTCTATGGAAGCCCATTCATTCCCATTGTATTTATAAGTTGGTACCTGTATACGCTACAAACTGTACTTTACAGTAAATTGGTGACTATTGAACACTGACTCATGATAACATGTGCAGTTTATAAGTTACATATCATACTCTATTAAAGTCTACTGCTTAAGTGTTTTAAAGCTCCCATTCACTCCCATTTCACTCCAAGGTAAATTAATTTTCTTATGATTATAAAGTCCAAAAATCATGCCAATCACCAGCAATTTGCACAGCAAGCACACACTTTTTTGTGTATATTAATGATTTTTCAACACATATATAGACATAATTGTAATTTATATTAGCTTTGAGTAATAATGAGTAGTAATTATTTCAATTCATATAGATTGCAGTTAGATGGCTCCAGTTAGTGCAGCTGAGAGAAAGGCAATGTTGGTTATGATGAAATGCAGACCCTGAGAGAAAGGAGAAACATCTTCAGAAAGAAAGGGAGAGATGGAGGCAGAAAAAGGAAAGGAGGAAAAGTGTTCACGAGTTGAATGAGCGAGACCAAAGACTTAGGTGCAAATTATGGAGAGAGCAACAGCAAATGATCTTAAAACTTAATTGAAGAACACAAAACATAACTTTTCCTGCATCAACAAAATCCATAATGTCAGTCCTGTCATGCCACGGTGTCACACAGGATTATGTTATTATGTTGTTGTTATTCTGTGCTCACTATAGTTGACTGAAAAGTTGCTTAGGCCTATATTTCTTAAAGGAATAACAAAACCATGTTAGATACAATCTAATGTGATCAATAAGAAAATACTATTTGTATTAAAGAAATTCATTAGGAAACCATTCTAACATATACAAATTTTGCTGTGACTGAAATGTGTATAAAAATGTGTTTTAATCAAGCATAAAAACATGCTGAGTTGGCATGCTATGTGTTTCTCATAGTTTAACATGTCCTTCATATGACTTAATGTTCAGTTTCCAGAATAAGATCTTTTTTCCCCAAGAATTTTAGAAGTGGAAACGTCCGTTTCATTTATGTTAATATAAGTCTATTAAAGACCGAATATCTCATTAGACGTTGGGAAGGCAGCCCACTTCCTTTCGTCTCATCCATAACCCCACCAGCATTTTAGCCTTGAGGCTTCAATGTTTCGGACTGGAGGCAGGGGAGGATGAATGTTCACGAGCATGGCTCTCACGTATCAGGTGACAATGTGGAAAAGCTGGACACCACAAGCGGCTTAAATCCAAACCAGAAGCAAGGCGACAAAAGAAGAAATCAGCATGACAAGTGAGAGGGTGTCAGCGCTGAGCGGGGAGGAAGAGGACAACGATATTACTAAGGGATATTACGACGACGAAGACGACCTGGAGGCGTTTTCAGACGCCGAGGTGGGCTGTGGGGACGGAGGTATGCAGATATTTCTGCTGATTATGAAGGTCACACACCAGCAGAGAGCGAGGGGAGAGGTACACTTTCACTTCGGCTCTGCTTTATTCGCCGCTGCTCTTAACTTTAGCTAGCCCGTCCTCCGATTAGCTAACTTAAGCTGGTTTCCATAACGGTACTCTGTAAAGTACATTTTCCTTCTTCATCAGTTGGGAACTTAGTGAGCGTCATTTTTTGAAGTTACTACGGAGGTGGAGTAACGTTAACGGAGTAGGCCTACGTACATTTATTGTTGTTAAGTTGAAGCCGATGACACATGACACTGAGTATTTTGTCCTTCCATTTTGGGAGACTACATTAATCTGACAGCTGTAACTGTAGTGTAGCCTATTAGGTAACTACTTTTAATCAGGTTTTTGCAAACCTGGTACCTGCTTAGAATGTCTGAGTTTACACACATCTAGTGAACTAATGATTTTTTTTTTAAATTACATATATATATATATTTAATAGCTGTGGAGGGTTTTGTACCTTTGGTGAATAAAATCTTTACCTGTATTTTATTTATGTATTTTGACATCCAAACCATATGGCCTGTTATAACCATTTCTGTGGGGTAAAACACTCTAAGCACAATTTTTGTAATTTACATGTTTTGTGCAATTATTTCCCATTGCCAATGCTATAACACCAGCAGTTTATGAAGTATTTAGACTACATTAAAATACTGAGTACACAGCAGACCTACTGCAACAGTTACAACACTGCAGAAGGAAAAAGGACTACCTTTAGTGAAGTCCATAATAACTAAAGTAGGCTACATTAAAATACAAAACAGTTGAGGTACTTTAAAAAAATGTGCCATAGGTTATATAGGTATTGCTGCAAGAGCCATTGTACTATTAAATATAAAAGGTGACCCCAAGCTTCTTTATTCATACCACATTAGGAGCCAAATTCTTTGAACACTAAAAAAACGTATGTCAACCTATGTCATCTTATATCAGGTAATTTAGGTGGCTGTATATAGGGGGAGATGGTAACCCCTGACGTGGTTCATAGATGGTCTTGTGAATGGCCTACTTGATCTCATCTAGTGTTACCTGACATCTGTCCTGTTTGAGACTCATTGGAGCCCGAATGACATGTTGTCTGCAGAGCTGGAGATCATATGTTATCATCAGAAACAGATCAATACTCACATAAAGTATAGGGCATTTTTTAGCATAGTTATTCTCCTTTTCCACATTAGATTTACCAAACCATTTTTATTCTTTCACCATTTTTTGTCATTACAATAATAAGTTATCTTAAGATGGGCATCATGTGACTCAAGTAACATTGAAGTGTAAATTCTCTTATCCGGAAACATCCGGAATTCAATTCACTTTTTGGCCATCTCAAACATGTGCATTGGCCTATTAAGTAAAAAAACTAAAAGAGAGGTGCAGATACTACGTGTGTGTATCTCTCCATGCTGCATGAATGCTCATCACAGCCACTGAAACTTAAGTAAAGACTCTTATTCAATTTGGAACCTAAGTTAAGTTTTCTTCAACAAAAGATTCTTCTACACTTAGAGTAAAAGTAATTAGAAATATCTCTGCTTCTATGGCTTTAATATGGTGAGTTATGTGTTGTTATTGATTCATTATTTGTTTTAAAAAAAAAAGATATTTCAGATTACTAAATAAGCACACATAATCAAGGATTTTGAAGGTTTAGAGGTCCAGTAACTTTTACTTTGGATGAGACCAACCTGAGGCAGCTTATGGCAGCAGTGCATAAGCTGAAAATAGTTTATCAAATGCTGCATGATAAAGCTGAATAACTACCCCAGTATTGTTTTGTAATTTTCAATTGAATTCAATTTTATTTATATAGCGCCAATTCATAACAGAAGTTATCTCATTGCACTTTTCCTGTAGAGCAGGTCTAGACCTACTCTTTATAATATTAATTACAGAGACCCAACAAATCCCACCATGAGCAAGCATTTGGTGACAGTGGCAAGGAAAAACTTCCTTTAAGAGGGCAGAAACCTTGGACAGAACCAGACTCAGTGGTGGGCGGCCATCCGCCGCTGCCATGTTAGGTTTCGAGAGAGACAGAGAGAGAGAGAGAGAGAGAGAGGGGGTTGGGGGGGGCACAATGCATAGTAATTGTAGTGTTAATATTAATAAATTAGTAATAATAGGAATGACAGTTATAGGAAAAATAATGTCAGTATTAGTAACAGAGCCAATAACAACAACTGTAGTAGCAGTTGTCGAGCAGGAACACGGGGGCAGCAGGTGGCCCACAACCACAGATCCAGTCTCTGCAGCTCTGGAGGCAGAAATACCTGCTGAAAGCGACAGGAGAGAGGAGAGAAACGAGAAAGCACAAAACTACGGGAGAGAGGAGATGTCGAGTTAGTAACATGCAGTAATAGGATAAAAATGCATACAGATGGAGAGGGAGAGAAGGAGAGAGGAAAGAGGCGCATCATGTGAAGTCTCCAAGTCATCATGGTGCCAGACCATCGTATTTTAAAGATCTCATTTTAGATGACTATTGATGCATCTGTATGTTTGTAAACAGAGTGAGAAATTTTTCAGCAAGTCACTGGGACTGTGTATAGACGCTGATGCTGATGATGCACGTAAGCCATGGTTCACTTGCTGCTCAGTCTGTGATTGTGGTATGAGTACAGAATTTTGATTAATCAGATCAGAATCAGAATCAGAAATACTTTATTGATCCCAGAGGGGAAACTCTTTTGTTACAGTTGTTTGTTGATGAAGTGAGTCTTCCTATGAGATAGAGTGTATTGATGATGTACATTTATTCACTAAGCAAAACAAAAGCACAGCAACTATATTTTGCTTCTACAATCTAAAAATGATTTTTAAAAAAATACTTACGGACAAATAGTGTCCAAGGCAACGATGTAATAAGGCAAATTGTAGCAGGAGAAGGCAGCAGCACTCTTCTCTCCACCATGCTTAATAAACTCTAGGGAAATCCCCTGCTGTAACACTACAGTTTTACAGTGGGGCTCTTAGGTGGCCAACGGGTTAGACTGTGATTTTACTGGACCGCTTCCAGATGTGACTAAATGTTAGGGTCGGGTTATGTTAGAAAATAACTGGTTCGCATGATGTGTTGTCTGACCATGTTGTTAATCAAAGGTGTTTATAGTTCCGAACTGCCACACTCAAAATGTTGGTGAAACGCCTGCT
The DNA here is from genome assembly GCF_020085105.1 of Siniperca chuatsi. Lineage (NCBI taxonomy): Eukaryota > Metazoa > Chordata > Actinopteri > Centrarchiformes > Sinipercidae > Siniperca > Siniperca chuatsi. The sequence continues at coordinate 2,942,434 of NC_058056.1, read as the reverse complement.
GTTATTGAGAGGAACAAAACGTGATATTGTTTAAATATGGGTATAACGCTGAAAATTTTCATACATTTCAGTACATAAAGTAGGGCTGCAATTAATGATTATTTCAATTAGCCACACCAGCCACGTTGGTCGGTAACATTGTCACTGTGAGCAAGTTAGCAAGCTGATATTAGTATGTCACTGCTCTACCTACAAGTACAGCCCATAGTCTGTATATAAAGATGGACAACATGAAAACAACCCCAAAAGTGTAGCCAAAACATCTCCATCGCCCCCTGGTGGCTGGCTGCAGTATAGGTCATAAACCCCATCCCTTCCATGTTAGCGGAAGGACATGGGCCAAACTAAAAAATTACACATCAATTACATTTTTTCCCAAAGATGGTTTCTGTCATTTTAGGTAGTTCTCATCAAGTTGATAAATGTTCAAGTGTTAATTTTTCTGAGTTTGGTTTTAATTAGATATTTGATGTTATAAAAAGGGGGTATGACATCATCATTGACAGCTGTGATTGACAGCTGCTCTGACTGAAGTAGTCACGGAGGTACCTGCGGACTTCTTTTCAGGAATTGTACATGGAGTTGGAACATCGAAAGGTGATGTAGGCGAATTTTAACTTCAACTTTCAAACCAACAAAATGATATGAATGCAGACTCAGTAGGCAAGGGACAAGATTTTCGTATTGGAAGCGTTCTGGTTTCTGTTTGTAGTCTGAGTAGTATTGACCAATCACGTTTGAGCTGGCTTTGGTTGCATGCAGGTAAACAGTCTGTGTGGAGAGCAAAAGAGGCGGAACGCATTGGCCGAAGTGCAATCTCGGAACCCATCGGCTATTGTCTGGCGACGATTTAGCTTTTTATCAATCTTGGAAGCTTAGAGATTAACTTTCTATTTATCTGCATTCAAATTGTCAGCCAATGGGTTCCGAGATTGCTAATCGGACTGTAAACAGCGAGGAAGACTTTCGGATATCCACTGGCTACACCGGAAACCCCGAAACATTGGCCGTTGCCCCCAGAGGCTAAATTGTTGTCAGACAATAGCCCTCAGAGTCCTGCCAGTACGCCAAGGGCCTCATCGGAAATCCTGCCACCAGCTCCAGCATCCTCTGCCTGCCTCGCCCACTCTTTAGCTCTCACCTACAAGTGATCCACTGTAACACTTGCAGTAAAGACTGACTGAACTAACATCCAGTTCTCTCTCTCTGCGTCCTGCTTTTGGGTCCTTTAGATCGTTAACCCTAACAGAACGATCTGGCCTGACATGGATTCAGCGGACACAAACCTAGAAGTGGCATCCTTCCACGAAGCCCTCACCAGTCAGGGGATTCTTTTGGGTCAACATGAGCAGATTCTCCGGGCTCTCTCTGACAGCAACCAAGCCATGGTAACACAGATCACTCAACTTACTAATCAAGTTTCTAGACTAACTACTCAACTCTCTTCTCTTGCCCTGTTGGCGCAAACAACATAGGCTGCTCCAGTGAATCCACTGCCGGCATCGCCACCACTCAGGGATTCCTATGCTCCCGATTCTGGACCCCTGGAGACTTAACAGAATGCAGGGGGTTTCTTCTACAATGCTCTCTGGTATTCAGTCAGCGCGCCCTAACTTCTTCTTAAGATCAGTCCAAGGTTATGGGGTTATTGAGAGGAAGAGCATTAGCCTGGGCAGAAGCAGTTAACGCTAATTAGCCTGTCTCATCACTGTCTCTAGCAGAGTTTCTAACAAAAATGAGAAATGTATTTGACCATCCTGATTACGGTGGAAACGCTGGAAAATGCTTATTAAACCTCTGTCAAGGGAACAGAAGCGTGGCGGACTACTCAGTCGAGTTTAAAACATTAGCTGCTGCCAAAAGGGCCACTTTCTTGCTACCTGTCCTGTTCGACCAAAAGAATAGGCTCACCAGTTACAGTGGGGGTTCTGGTGAGCCAAAGTAATCCCCCAGCCCAAGTTTCCCCTAGATTACAAATCCAGGCCACTCTCTGTAGCAATCAGTTCTCTCTGCCTTTATTGGCTCTTATTGACTCAGGTGCTGAAGGTAATTTCTTAGATAAAGATTTGGCTTTTCAGACCTGTGAAAAGCTAAAGCCCTGGATGGTAGACTTCTGCTGCAGGTGACCCACTGCACAGTTCCCGTGACCTTAGTTCTGTCAGTTAACCACAGAGAAAACATCCAGTTTAAACTAATCTCCTCCCCGGTGACCCCTTTAGTTCTGTGTTTTCCCTGGTTACAACAACCCTCACATTGACTGGGAAGTATTAGTTGGAGCTCTTTTTGTCTATCCACTTGTCTACAATCTGCCTTGTCCATGGCAGAGGTCACTGCTCCACCTCTCAGCCCTGAACCTCCTGATCTGTCCAATATCCCTGTTGAGTATCATGATTTAAGTGAAGTCTTCAGGTCAGAAAACACCTGGCTTAATCTTTTCCACCTTACCGCCCCTATGACTGTGCCATTGACCTCCTTGCTGGTGCGCCTCTCCCCACCAACAGACTGTACAATCTGTCTTGGCCAGAAAGGGAGGCTATGGAAAAAAAATATATTAACCACGCTCTGAATGCAGGCTTAATCTGTCCTTCGTCCTCCCCAGTAGGAGCAGGATTCTTTTTTGTGGCCAAGAAGGACAAGACTCTACACCCCTGAGAAGTGTGAGTTTCACACCAGCTCTGTGAGTTTCCTGGGGTATATCATTGAGAGCAGGCAGGTGAAGACGGATCTGGAGAAAATTAAAGCTGTGGTGGAGTGGCCGACCCCTACAACACATAAGCAACTGCAATGCTTTCTGGGTTTTGTCAACTTTTAGTGGGGATTTAACAGAGACTATAGCAGAGTAGCAGCACCCCTCACAAGACTTACCTCATCCACCATCCCCTTTACCTCGAACTCTGAAGCAGACTTGGCCCTACTAAACTTTACCTCAGCTCCCATCTTGATCCAGCCCGACCCCCCACGTCAGTTCATGGTTGAAGTGGATGCCTCTGACATAGGGGTAGGGGCTGTGCTCTCCCAGCGCTCGGCCACTGACCAGAAACTCCATCCCTGTGCCTTCTTCTCTCGTCACCTCTCCCTGGCAGAACAGAATTATGATGTAGGTAACAGGGAACTCCTGGCGATCAAGTTAGCACTGGAGGAGTGGAGGCACTGGTTGGATGAAGCAGTGCAACCTTTTGTAGTGTGGACTGATCACAAAAACTTTGCCTACATCCAGACAGCAAAGACACTCAACTCCCGTCAAGCACATTGGGCTTTGTTTTAACTTTACCCTCACTTATAGACCCGGGTCCAAAAATATTAAGCCTGATGCCCTATCCCGTCAATACATCTCCCAAGACAACACCTCCGGACCTGACACCATCCTCCATCCTACCTGTGTTTTGGTGGCTGTCACCTGGGAGGTGGAGTCTGTAATAAGAGAGGGTCAGCTGAACCAGCCAGATCCCGGTAACGGTATACCAAATCGTCTGTTTGTCCATGAATCTGCTTGTTCCCAGGTTCTCCAGTGGGCGCACAATTCCCGCTTTGCCTGTCACCTTGGGATGACCCATACTCTCTCCCCTGCTCAGGCGACACTTCTGGTGGTTGACAATGGAGGCAGATACCCATGCCTTCGTATCTGCATGCACTGTTTTCACTCGTGGGAAGTCCTCCCATCAACCACCAGCTTGCCTGCTATGTCCCCAACCAGTTCTTAGTCGCCCGTGGTTCCACGGTTCCGTTTGGCTTTCTTCCAAGAATATCCCTTTAAAGACAGAATCCAAGAAACTGTCCCCCCGTTACATTGGCCCGTTTGTCACTGAACACATCATCAACCCTTCCGCTGTCAGGTTAATACTACCCTGCTGAAGCTAGAAACTTTTTTTGGTGAATGCGCCAGGCGAGCAGTTCTCATTGGACTGAATAGGCACCATCTTGGAGTCCGGTATCCAGTTTTAATAATACATCCATGGTGGAGATGTGTCGTCCATCTTTATATACAGTCTATGGTACAGCCTCACAGAGATGCTAGTGTGGCTGAAGACTCTTAGTCTTGTTATTGATTAATATATTGATTTTTTAAAAATGAATTGTTTAGTTTATATAACATCACATAGCTCACAATTTCAGTTTCTAATCAGAATAATTGTTAGGATAAATGCATTAATAGTTTTTATTTGATGATTTAATCCAATAGAATTTAAATTTAGCTTAAATTATGTGTATGTGCACATATTCTTTGTAACTCCTAAATGCTAAATGATTTTAGTTGCACTGTACTTCATTTTAAAAATCTGAAATGAAAAATTATTTGAGTAGTGAGTGAGTGATCCAGTTGAGTGTTTGAGTAAAAAGATTGTTTGAACTTGATTGGATTAGTCCTCTGTGATTGGCTGTTGGACTGCAATGTGGTAGAGGGCCACTTGATCAGTCATGGACATTGACATTGATACAAGCAAACAGCTGTCTGTTTTCTGCTCTCCTTCACTTTCCTCCCTCCCTTTATTCTTTCAAGTTACTCCCAGTCAAGAAATAAGTGGTCGGCATGGGAATTAGTGTGGTTTTTAATCATATATGTGTATATATATGTATGTAAATAGTTGCAAACTCAGTGGCCAATGAGAATAGTGCATTTGTAATGTAATTAAGTTGAGATACAATGGGAGCTATTGTTTTACCAAACACTGTGTTATTAACATATTTACTTTGACTAAAGGTTCATCATTTGATGGATTATAGAGTATGTGTCCTCCTCAGTCTTTTACAGCAGAAAGCCTTTTTGTTAGAATGTGCTTGACATTCCTCAACATGGAGTGATCATGGTCATAGTGTCAAAGCAGGAATGTGACACACACACACACACACACACACACACACACACACACACACACACACACAGAGACAGACAGTCTTACTGTAGTCCTGTACATTTTCTAGGGGGATAGAAAACTTAAATGCACTTCTTACCCACAATTCTCTCATGTTCAAACTGCTTCCTGCTTATACGGGGAGAGAATATTTTGGTACACTAGTTAGTTTCTGTTTTATTGTTTGGAGTATTTAGTACTACAAGTGGAATATTTGGAGTTAAATGTTCTACTAAGTAGCTCCACTGCAACAGTTGGAGGTTAAGAGTCTTGATCAAGGGCACCTTCACAGTGGTAATGAAGGAGGGGCAAGTGCTACTTATTTCTTTCCTGTTCAGATATATCCTGCTGGTCTGTGTCGAACTCTTGAAATTAAACATTTAAACAAACATTAACACCAAATCAAAAAGCTAATCTTATCTCATAACTCAAAATCCTAAACGGCATTATTTATGAGATCTGGATACACCACTACTTGGCTAGACAGTTCCATGTGATCCTGCATTTTTATAGTTATGTATAAATTCAGTAAAAAGCCTCAGCAGTTATTTGAAAATCCATCCATAGAGCCATATATAGCATAATGGTCAACAGAACTTATTTCGCAATAGCTTTTCAAGATGTTTTACCTCATGGATTACATATTTATTCTGTCTAACTTACTGTATATTCTATTTTATTACCTTTTTTTTAAACCGGATTGTTCTCTTTCAAATCTTATGGATGCCTTTGTGTTTTGATATAAAATATTTATTGGTTGTCAATTTCTCCCACAATGAATAAGGACAGAGAAAGTTAAAACATAACGAAAGAAACCAGATTCATGCATATGTATGAAAAAAACTAAGATTTGTATGTATATAGTTTATCATGCTGTCATGCAAAAGCTGCACTTTATCAAGTGCAGAACTGGTTGGGTAACTTAATTTCCAAATAATACATGAAGCGGAATGTCTGTGTGTGGCCTTTCGTAGAGTGTGTCAGCTTTTCTATGGACAGGCAACTTGAGAGGCTCTTCAGCCATTGATTAATAGTTGTTTTCCATTGAAGGGCAATAGAATATTTTGCCTGTAGGCTGCAAGGCTAACTAATGTTACATTTGATTTTGATAGTTTCAAATCATCAAAAAAAATGCCTTTGTATTAATTTTGTTAAAGGGGTACTACAGTGATTCAGTATGTCAGTTTTATAGAGTCGGGGAGAATGGCCAATATTGAACCAGCAGAGGCCGAGATATCCCTTTTTTAAAGTTTTCTGCTATAAATTTGTAGTCTCCCAGCCTAAGCAGAGATGATAATGACATCATCAGGGTTATTTTCTTAGACTTGACAAAGCTCCTACAGAGCCACAGAAGAAATTTTACTTTTATCATAGACTAAGTGTCAGGGGTGAGCTATACCATATTGTTCTTGATAATACCAGTATGATTTTTAATGGGATTGTAGATTTGTCATATAATGATAATAATTATATTGGGATGTGTTTATGTATTTACATCATGACTACAGCAGCAACAAGCATGGCTGAAAGTGAAGGTGACATTGCCAACAGATCTGTGGAGGGGTCAGTTCTAAGAAACGGAGCAACTTTAATAGTGTGGAAGTGGTTTGGTTATAAAATGTCAGATTTACAACCAACAACAATAATATGTTATCATTGTAAGAAGATGGTAACAACAAAAGGGGACAACAAAACAAAGTATTTGTCAGTATTTAATCACATTGTTATGAATATTATCACTAAATGACTCTGCCGTATTATTCAATTGTTTTGAGGCAATATCACCCGACTCTGCTGAGTAGTATTTGTAAATTGACTAGTAAATTGACATTCACATTTAAAATCAGTGGAGTTCCTCTTGAAGCAATCTGTAAGTGTGTTGTCATAGGTGGTTGCCTAATGTAGGTTTACCCACATAATTTACAGTGCCTTTGTCCCTTTGCTTTTGTGTAGTGTTGGGCTTCAGTGATTCTCTGAATGGAGAGGTCAAACCTCGTATACTGCTGATGGGCCTGCGGAGGAGTGGGAAATCCTCCATCCAGAAGGTGGTTTTCCATAAAATGTTGCCCAATGAGACCCTGTTCCTGGAGAGCACCAATAAGATCTGCAGAGAGGACGTCTCCAGCAGCTCCTTCGTCAGCTTCCAGATCTGGGACTTCCCTGGCCAGATCGACTTCTTCGACCCCACCTTTGACTATGAAATGATCTTCAGAGGCACCGGAGCGCTAATCTTTGTTATCGACTCACAGGTCAGGCCACAAGGCCATATTATATAAGTAATCAATCCTTTAGGATTTCTTATTACCCAATTCAAGTGATACCATTATTACAAAAGTAATAAATCAGCAGTGTAGTCACTGCTGTATAAAATGTAGTGAACAGGGTGACAAGCAGAGATCGTTGCTCACATTAGCATTCGTGGTGTAGGACCAGGGGTGGGGTGTGAATTCAGCAGCTGCGGCTGACAGATGAGTAAGGATGGTACTGGTTCCGGACTGGTCAGAACCATTATACCAATAAACTGCAGCAGTCGGTGCTGCTGTTGGTATTTGAACCTCTTTCATTCATTTGTTCAACGTTCAGCATTTTCGGTTTGCCTACTGTTAAATCAACTGCAACCACCATCTTTCCAGGCTTGAGTTGACAGGCAGTGCTGATGTGCACAATAACGTGACGAGTCAAAGTCACTATTTCTTGGCTAGGCACAATCACTTCCTACAGTGACCAAACGAGATATAACATATTAATTAGAGAGCTTTAGAGGTGCTATTATGTGGATTTTTAAAACTTTGGACAGAGCCAGGCTAGCTGTTTCCCCCTGTTTCTAGTCTTTCAAATAAAATAATTATTTTAACAGTATGATAAAATAACGGGCACATTTAGCACTTGTGCACCTAGTTATAAACATTAGTGTCATTAAAATGAAGGAGAAGAATTTACAGATAAGCAGTACCGGTATCGATAAAATCAATAATACATCTTAACAGTATCCATCCCTACAGATGAGGATACAAGAAACAACCATGTCATCAATGAAAATCTTGTTGCTTAGACAAACTATGGAGGTGGCCTTGCTATCACTCCTTAAGCAGTGCACAAAAATTTCCTTGTTAACTTGGATTTCAAAGTGTAAAAATCAACTTGTCTGTGCTCTCTGATGGACAAACTTTGTAATGGAGACACTGTCTCTAAATGACCATATCTTTTCTGTATTGACATTTCTTGTTCTTTATCAAATGACATATGCACTGATATGATAAATCTGTGATAAAATTTGCTAACAATATTGGCCAGACTGTTTAATCATCACTATAAAATTCACCAAAGAAAACCGTTGTAGTTCAAACCAAAGAAACTGAACGGTAGATGGTATTGCTTACTAAGTGGTGTGAATCTTTTCTCTTCCTCATGATAGGATGACTATGTGGAAGCTCTGAGTAGACTGCATCTCACAGTGACCAGGGCCTACAAAGTCAACCCAGACATCAACTTCGAGGTGTTCATTCACAAAGTGGATGGCCTGTCAGATGACCATAAGATTGAGAAGCAAAGGGACATTCACAAACGAGCCAACGATGACCTCGCAGATGCAGGCCTAGAACGAATACACCTAAGGTGAGCTTTACCTGCAGCTTTTGGACTGTTTTTGGTTTCACAATTTGTATGGATTAGATAGTGTAATACAAGCAAATTTCAAAATTATACATTGAGTCATAAATCTTTACAGTCCTTAAAGTCAGTGTTCTTTAATATTTTCATGCCATGTAAATGGACAACAGACTCATTGGATCTAAATTTGATACGTTTTAGACCTCGAGACCCACATAGGATGGGCTATTGAACCTCAATACTTTTTTTGGTACTAATCAATGTTTACATTTACTGATTTACATCTTAATTTTGCCAATTTAAGACTATCTTTAGGCAAAATTCTTGTACAGCTGGTTGTTTCAGCAGACAGTATTCAACAGTTGTGAAATTTGGCTTTTTAAACAACACAAGAGGTTTGTAGAAATATATGTCTATATTCCTCAAAGTAAGGTTTTGGTATCAGAATTGAAAGTTAGGTATGATATCTTGACAAGTATAGAAAAACTTCAAAAGATACCCAGCCCTAAACAAGATGATTTCTATGACACACTATAACTAAATATCCTCATTGGGCTTCTCCTTAAGTTTTCTACAGGAATTGTGATGTTGGGACTGTAATACTATCTAGAAATGTGTGTGATGACCTTGAAATGCTAATCTTCTGCTAATCGTGACAGTTCTCTTGTTTTCTGTCCACATTTGCGTAAAGCTAAGAATGATCAAATTGTGGAGTAGTTTGTTACTGAAATCTATTCAGATTCTTCTCCCTGATCTCTACAGCTTCTATTTAACCAGTATATACGACCACTCCATATTTGAGGCTTTCAGTAAAGTGGTCCAGAAGCTCATCCCACAGTTGCCCACACTGGAAAACCTGCTCAATATCTTCATATCTGTGAGTAATCCTGCTGTTGAATGAACTGAATTTATCTGAAAGACTAAAGAGATTTAGTCAAATCTCTATGGAACCTTAAACCAGTGTGCTTCTGTATTTCCCCACATTTTAATCATTTGGACTAGGCACATTACAATATATTGCATGTGCATGTCCTCCTGTACTTTACAGTCCAGTCACTAGGTGGTAGTGATATATAACAGATACACTGATTGCATTTCATGAATGCAGACATTGCATGGAATGCCACCACTGATTTTCTGAATTTTATCCTGTGCTTTTTTTTGCAGGTTTTCAATAATGAGAAACCCAAAGCATATAAACTAGATTTGCCCACTGACATGCACTCATCACTGACTGTTACAGTGCCAGCCACTCAGAATTGCTGCTACATGCCTTTGGCCCCCACACCACCAAGATCCCTACACTCCTGTGGTTCTATGGTACCTAGTTTTGCAAAATCTCACAGATTTCCAACTCATAGCTGTATTGCCAAAGAGCCCATAAAGCCACATTTATGTTATATGTCATGCTGAATAAAATATTTGCAAACATCCTGTCCACATGTCGAAGTGTCCTTGGGCAAGACACTGAACCCCAAATTGCTCCCGATGGTCAGGCCAATGCCTTGCATGGTAGCTCGAGGCTGGCATGCAAATTCAAGTACCTGTCAGGTTAGCTGCAATGTCATCTGCCATATAAATTAGCTTAAAGACTAAAGAAATTTAGTCAAATCTCTATGAAACCTTAAACCAGTGTGCTTCTGTATTTCCCCACATTTTAATCATTTGGACTAGGCACATTACAATATATTGCATGTGCATGTCCTCCTGTACTTTACAGTCCAGTCACTAGGTGGTAGTGATATATAACACACTGATTGCATTTCATGAATATGCTGTAACAGCGTCTATTCACAGTTTGCAGTTCAGTTCCTTTATTCACTGGGCTTCAAACCAATCTTCAGTTAGATAGTGGCACTTAATACCAATATAAATTACATATGACTCAACAGATAGTTATGGAAACAGTACATAATGTACTGTACTTATGGCTGTGCCATCGGTGTGTGTGAATGTGTGTGTATGGGTGAGCTTAGTATCGTGAACACTTTGGATAGGAAGCACCTATGAGCAGTTGGCACCTTGCAGCCTCTGCCATCAAAGTATGAATGTGTGTGTGAATGGGTGAATTTGACAACTGTTGGAAAGCGCTTTGAGTGGTCGGTAGACCAGAATAGTGCTGTATAAATACAAGTTAATTCCATCCAAGACAAAGTATGTGTGTATGTAAGAGAAAGATGAATGTATGTGTGTGAGAGTATAGTGGAAACAGAAGGCAGCTCATTTATCATGCTGTGATTGGCTGAGAAGCTAGATGGTGGCTCCAAAAAATCAGACTCCAGTTGACTTACATTAAAAAAAATGAACTCAAATATAGACGCAAGCGGCAATTCTGGGTTTCAAGCCAACACAGACCGTTAGAAATTTAAAGGTTTTGATCTGGAACTGGTCAAATGTGGCCTAGACATGACAAAAGCAGTGAATCGTGGAAAAGGTTTCAGTCGTAGTCATCTGGACACTGTTTTCAGAATCAAGACGTTTCGGCTCCCATCCGGAAGTCATTCTCAATTGTGAAAAAATGGGACGGGAACTAGAAATTTAAGCTACTCTGTGTTACATAAGCCCTGCCCTCAGGAAGGAATCTGCCTGAGTAACTGTTAATAGCTAGTTTCACCTGAAACTGACCTAATAGTTTCCAAGATGGCCCAGTAATCAGTAATCAGGCCTATTGTTTTCTGGCTGCATCTACTTCATCACTGTTAAGTACCTGATTAGCATGTGATTGGCGTGACCAAGGTGATAATACAGTCTGATAGACTTTGGGCAGATTAAATCAGACCACCATTTCTGTTCAAAGAGGGGTTCTCTTTTTTCACAAAAATGGCTTCCTTGATGCCCCGTTCAAACCAACTCTTCTCTCTACTTAGAATCTTCACCTCGCTGTCTTCAAATGTGTGGTTTGTAGCGTTTAGATGCAAATGCACGGCGCTCTGTAATCCTGAGTTAGCGTGTCGTCTGTGCTGATAAAGTCTTTTGTGAAGTGGCTGTTTGGTCTCACCTATGTACCGTTCTTTGCAGTTTTCCTCACTGCACTGAATGGAGTAGACAACATTGCTCTGTTTCTGTGTGGGTAACTTGTCCTTAGGGTGAACGAGTTTCTGTCTTAAAGTGTTGCCTGGTTTAAAGAAGACAGGAACATCGTGCTGTCTAAAGATCCTTTGTAGTTTTTCAGACAGTCCAGATACATAAGGAATGGAGACACCGTTCCTTCTTGGTTCTGTCACACTTTTGTCCTGTTTTTTGGCTCTTTTAACTTTGTTGATAGCCCAAGTAGGACAACCACAGGCTGAGAGTGCATTCTGGACATGCCTTTCCTCTTTCTTCTTACCCTCTGAGCCGGTGGGCACTTCTTGGGCTCTGTGTTGTAATGTCCGGATTACACCCAGCTTGTGCTGTAGTGGATGGTGTGAGTCAAAGAGCAAGTATTGATCCGTATGTGTTGGTTTCCTGTACACTTCTATCTGGAGCTTTCCGTCCTCTCCTCTGAGTGTAGAACAATCAAGAAAGGCCAAGCGGTTCTCTTTGGCGTCCTCACGCGTGAACTTGATGTTGGGGTCCACAGTATTGATATGCTCTGAGAACGCTTCCAAGTCTTGTTTCTTGATTTTCACATGGGTGTCCTCTACGTAGCGGTACCAATGACTTGGCGGTGTGCCCGGCGGTGTGCCCGGCGGTGTGCTATGTTCCTTCATTGTTCTGATTCGTGTTATGCCACGCACATTTGTTGCCCTTTTAGCGACCCCCTATCGGTCGATTTGAAGGAAACTTTCAGAGCATGTTTCAGGTTCTTATGTGGACATATCCTGGAAGTTTTGTGATGATGGACAAACAATGCCTGATTTGTGTTATACCACACCTTGTTTTACTGTCCTGTAAAGTCATTCTGTAAGGTGTATCTAATGTTATTGATTGTATCAACCCCTCTCTGACAGAGTCTCGACAAAAATATATTTTAAACAGAGCTATTGTATTTCTTCAAGGTGAGATACTGTGAGATAGCTGCCACATAATGTTAGTGTATGAAGCCACAGTGTAATAGAATGTACACTCAGTTGCCAGATCAGGCAGACCTAGCTAAAACTAATGCAGTCTACCACAACAGCTCTGCAAACCTTCATGAAGGTTATTAAGTTCAGTTTTTTGTTGAAACTGTTTTAGAGAGGTGTTGAGTCAACTGTATGGTCATTTTGGAGGATGCAGCTCGTGGTGCTGTTGAACTGTATTGCATTATACTGACAGGTGTTTCCTTTACTTTTTCCACCCTAATGTTCAATTTTTGTTGAAACTGTTTTAAACAGTATTGCCTTATACGGAGAGGTGTTTCTGATATTTATCCTACCCTCACTGATATATTATATTTTGGGTCAGTGACACACCATATGTTTCTCTCCAAACAATTGCCATACAATAAGGATACAGTGGGTACGGAAAGTATTCAGACCCCTTTAAATTTTTCACTCTTTGTTTCATTGCAGCCATTTGCTAAAATCAAAAAAGTTCATTTTATTTCTCATTAATGTACACTCAGCACCCCATCTTGACAGAAAAAAACAAATGTAGAAAATTTTGCAAATTTATTAAAAAAGAAAAACTGAAATATCACATGGTCATAAGTATTCAGACCCTTTGCTGTGACACTCATATTTAACTCACATGCTGTCCATTTCTTCTGATCCTCCTTGAGATGATTCTACTCCTTCATTGGAGTCCAGCTATGTTTAATTAAACTGATTGCACTTGATTAGGAAAGGCACACACCTGTCTATATAAGACCGTACAGCTCACAGTGCATGTCAGAGCGAATGAGAATCATGAGGTCGAAGGAACTGCCCAAGGAGTTCAGAGACAGAATTGTGGCAAGGCATGGATCTGGCCAAGGTTACAAAAGAATATCCTGGAAGAAAACCTCTTCCAGAGTGCTCAGGACTTCAGATTGGGCTGAAGGTTCACCTTCCAACAAGACAATGACCCTAAGCACACAGCTAAAATAACAAAGGGGTGGCTTTGGACCAACTCTGTGACCATTCTTGACTGGCCCAGCCAGAGCCCTGACCTAAACCCAATTGAGCATCTCTGGAGAGACCTGAAAATGGCTGTCCACCAATGTTCACCATCCAACCTGACGGAACTGGAAAGGATCTGCAAGGAAGAATGGCAGAGGATCCCCAAATCCAGGTGTGGAAAAACTTGTTGCATCATTCCCAAGAAGACTCATGGCTGTACTAGCTCAAAAGGGTGCTTCTACTCAATACTTATGACCATGTAATATTTCAGTTTTTCTTTTTTAATACATTTGCATAAATTTCTACATTTCTGTTTTTTTCTGTCAAGATGGGGTGCTGAGTGTACATTAATGAGAAATAAAATGAACTTTTTTGATTTTAGCAAATGGCTGCAATGAAACAAAGAGTGTAAAAATTTAAATAGGTCTGAATACTTTCTGTACCCACTGTATGTTTCTATGAAGTTATGTGTGTATAACATCTTCCAATGTAACAGAATTTGCTTCTGGAATTCTGACTATGTGATGGGGAGCTTATCAGTGTTGAAATTACAAACTGATAAAAAGTTTAATTCACCAAGTTTGTTCAACATTTTTTTTCTTTGAATACAGTACCAGAGGCCCTCACTATGTTTAATCCAGGATTTTAGCCAAATTACTAATTAAGTCAATTACTTTCAGACCAAGAGCCTTAAAATATTTGACCATGTTTCCTATTTTAATATAATGTGTTTTATTTTTCTAAAAGTAATTAAGTTGATTTATTGATTAAGTTGATTTTATTATCTTATTGGAGATGGCATGAGAATAAGTCGGATAAATACACCTTGATAAGCCTTCCATCTTGGTCAGATACATCTGTTCTTATACTGACTGATCTCTCTGGAGCCATTAGCCATTCAGTTTGGAATTATGTTCCTTCAGTTTATTTTCTACAGTTAGTGTTTAGCATACCTTAAATAGATTCCTGTATATTTAACTTTTGATTTTACTGGGATACCAGATATGTCCTTTAGGGGGCAGTCATGTATAGGGTAGAGCTCACATTTATTTAGGTTCAAAAGCAAGCCTGATGCTTTCAACTTTTTCAATTGCAACTGGCATTTGGTTTCTTTTTAAAACAAAGATGTGTTGACTGCCAACTGGATGACAATTATTTATGTTCCTAACAAATGTAATTTTAATGTCTTTACAGTTCTTTAAGCACATTGCCAAGATTTCAGCAGCTAAGTTAAACAAATATGGCAAAATTGGACAACCCTGAGGAATACCAACTGTAAAATGGGTGTTGTGCCATAATTAAACACAACTACTAATGTCTTGGTAGAGTCCCTTAATTAAATTTCTAAATATATGTCCAAACCCAACATATTCAAGTACGTGGAAAATTAAGGCATGTTCCACTGAATCAAAAGCTTGTAGAATTCCAAGAAAAGAAGAAATCCATTATCCTCAATAAGATCTTCATGTTCCCATAACCAATCGCATATTATTGTGAATTGTTCTTCCTTTTAGAAAACTGGATTGCTGTAAGCTGCAAAGGTTTCAAATCTTTTTATTCAGAGAAACAAGTCATTAACAATAACATAAATCAGGGGGGTGTCTTCTAAATAAATAACATTAAAAAGAGAGCACATATCAGTCATTTTAACAGCCTTCTTAGTATTTGAAGAGGAAATTGTGTCAATGTACAATGTAACAAGAATAACGGCTTTGAATTTATATGTTTATATTTATGGATATGGTATTTTGCTAAGTTAATTAACTGCCAAGTTAATTAAATATATCTACTGTTGCTATTTTTTTTTTAGCATAATTGCTGAAACAAAACAGTACATTAACTATGAATATGTTATCAGTTATGAAACTTTTAATATTTTTAACATATTTTACCTAATGGAGTTTGTATACGATCAAGTATTGGACACACTGTTGCATTATCTGCACCTTTTAAGAAGAGTGGTAACAGGAACTCCAAAGGTATTAAAAAAATTTTCATTCACAAGCTGTTTAACCTGGATAATATTATTACAGTATGGAACAAATTATCAAAAAAAAAAAAAAAAAAAATATATATATATATATATATATATATATATATATATTTATATATATATATATATATATATATATATATATATATATATATATATATATATATATATATATATATATATATATATATATATATATATTTATATATATATTTATTTATATTTATTTTATTTTTAGTTATGCAGTAATTATTCCAGATGAAACAGGTGTGGCGTTTGGTTTGAAACCACCTCCAATACAAACCAATGGGTGATGTCAGACCTTGCTATGTACAGTCAATGGAATTACCAGGTCTGAAAAGCGCTCTCATCTCACTGTCCATTGTGCTCTGTCTCTTAAAGGGACAGTTCACCCCAGAATAAAAAATACATATTTTTCCTCTTACCTGTAGTGCTATTTATCCATCTAGATTGTTTTGGTGTGTGTTGCAGAGTTTTAGAGACATTGGCCATAGAGATGTGTGCCTTTTTTGAATATAATGGATCTATATGGCACTCGGCTTGTGCTGCTCAAAGTACCAAAAGAATACATTTGGAAAAACTCAACAGCAATGTCTCTTTCCAGAAATCATGACCCAGTTACTTAAAATAATCCACAGATTTATTTCTTTTTACCGATAGTTCCTACATGAAACTGCTCACAAGGTCTGCGGATTATTTTGAGTAACAGTACCAGTAATTGCCTTCTAAAAGTGTATTCTTAAAAGTTAACTACCAGGAAGGTAAATAAGCCCAGCTGTCACAACATAAAAACAAAACAAATCTGAGGTGCTCTGGATATAAACATTAATAGCCATTTACAGCACAGTCAAATATCTAATAACAATCATCAGATTCAGTTGCATGCAAAATCTAAACTCAAAACATAGGATATTGCCTAAAACATGAACATCATCACAGCTTACCTTGATAAATGAAAGTGTAATTACAGGTGGTCACTATCCTCCTCCTCAAAATCATCATCCTCACCATTATCATTGTCCTGCTCATCATCATCAAGAACAAGTTCATTGTTAAATAGCTTCGTCTTGATCTTCCTCATCCTGTGCTGCTTTGCATGGGTTCTTCCAGCTCAGCTGTCGGACCTGGGTGAGAGCCTCCCATCCGGCGGCAAAGGGCTGTCTCTGCCTGAAGCAGAGGATGAGGTCGACTTTGCTCCCCTCAGTTTTCACAGTCCACAAACTCTGAAACTCTTTCTGATCATATCCTTGTCCAGTTTGTCCCAGACGGCAACCACGAGTTCACATGCAGGTGGGCTCTTAAGTTACCTCCAGCTGTGTATCCCTTATCTGCATCCCCAGCATCCACTGATTGTAGGCATTATGCAGACTCTGCTTGAAGGGCTGGTTCCACATCACATTGGGGATCACTGCTGTTATATGATATTGTAGCCACATTTCAGTTCAGCTTTGGTGGCGGCACTGATGTGGTAGCAGTATGAATCCCACACTAGGAGCCACGGGGTGAAGTTGAATTTTCCTACCACGGACTGTAGCCAATCTGCGGTGAGAGCATCATTCATCCAGCCATTCAAAGAAGTGGCGATCACTGCGCAGGAAATCTGCTGCTGCATTGCCTTCACGAACAGCCCCTTTAAATTAAGTACAAAGTGGATGTAAGTATAAAAGCTAAAATATGTGTAAGTACTAAAGTGGATTTAGAGGTTGATAAGTATGTAAGGTGTAATATAATGTAATAATATAAATAACAAGTAATAGTGCAAAAATGAGTACTGTCAAGTTAAGTGTAGGAGATTAACCAGATTATTAGACTGTGGATATTGCACAGCGGTAATAGAAGTATGAATAAATATCAATAAATAGAGAATATTAAACTGAAAACAGAGTATATTGCACAGGACTATTAAACAGAGAATATTGCACAATATTTCAAGTATTGCAGTGATGTTAATGATCCAATGTCAAGTTTAGTGACAGGGTTAAATAGACTGACAGAGGGAGGAGTTGAAGAGTTTGATGGCCACAGGCAGGAATGACTTCCTGCCTCCAGCCTTACGGATCAGTTTGTTGAGCCTGTTAGCGGCCGCTACCCTCAACCTGCTGCCCCAGCATGCAACAGCATACAGGACAGCACTGGCCACCACAGATTCATAAAACATCCTCAGCATTGTCCGGCAGATGTTGAAAGACCTCAGCCTCCTCAGAAAATAGAGGCGGCTCTGGCCCTTCCTGTAAAGAGCTTGAGTGTTCTTAGCCCAGTACAGTTTATTGTCCATGTGTACTCCCAGGTACTTGTAATCCTCAACAATGTCCACACTGACCCCCTGGATGGAAACCGGGGTCACTGGTGCCTTAGCCCTTCGTAGATCTACAACCAGCTCCTTAGACTTTGTCGCATTGAGCTGCAGATGGTTCTGCTCACACCATGAGACAAAGTTCCCCACCACAGCCCTGTACTTAGTATCATCACCACCGCTGATACATCCCACCACAGCAGTCATCAGAAAACTTCTGAAGGTGGCAGGACTCTGTGTGGTAGCTGAAGTCTGTGGTGTAGATGGTAAAGAGGAAGGGAGAGAGGACAGTCCCCTGAGGGGCCCCAGTGTTGCTGTCCGACACACAGTGCTGCCAGTCAAGTAGTCAACAATCCAGGACACAAGGGGGGCATCCAACTGCAACGCTGCCAACTTCTCACCCAGGGGCTGGCCAGATGGTGTTGAAAGCACTGGAGAAGTCAAAAAACATGATCCTCACCATGCTTGCCGGCTAGTCCAGGTGAGTGTACATGTGGTTCAGCAGGAAGATGATGGCGTCCTCAACTCCCACCCGGGGCTGGTAGGCGAGCTGAAGGGGGTCTGGGAGGGGTCTGACCATGGGCCGCAGCTGTTCCAGCACCAGTCTCTCCAGGGTCTTCATTATGTGGGAGGTCAGTGCCACCGGTCTGTAGTCCTTGGAGCCACTGGGACGCAGCGTCTTTGGCACAGGAACGAGGCAAGCAACCTTGTTTGAGTGGAGTTTCTTCAGCTGTCCTCTCACCTGGTCAGCAGTCAGGCACACAGCAGAGGTTACAGGTGGGGGGGGGAGTCCCACCGCTAACAGTTCAATGTCCGGGCTACAGATACTCTGCTTGATAGTAACGTGACCAGGGCTACACCATATGTTGTTGACCAGCATAGCAAGCCCGCTGCCTTCCCGCTTACCGCTCCCGGTGTGATCCGGCCTGAACAGTCTGAAAGCCGTCGATGGAAACGTTATGGTCCGGGATATCCTGGTGTTGCCATGTCTCTGAGAAGCACATCAAACTACACTCACGGAACTCCATCTGACGCCGTTAGCTCGTCCATTTTATTCGCCAGTGATCTCATGTTGCCCATGACGAGAGAAGGCAGACACGGCTTAAATCTCTTGTTCTTAAGTCTCTTTTTTTCTGGAACGCTCTCTCTTCCCTCACCGCTTCGTTCCACCTCTGCATCCTCGGTGTGTCCTCATCTCAGTGGGGACATCGGTTGTCCTGGGCACCATGCTGCTCGGCTTCAGCGTGATCAGCTGTTCCCTGGTGTAAACAATGCGGCTGTTCTGCAGCTGTGCCCTGATCGAGTAGCAGGACTTTCACAGCGAAAAAAAATACCAAAACACACTCTATTGTCATTTTCGTAAAGAGCGTAGTTTAAATTACACTTACACAAAAGTTACTAAGTTTTGAAGAAAAAGAAAAGCTAAAAGTTGGAAAAAGTAATCCGACGAGACGGAGCAACAGGCAGCATGCACATTGGCGCATGCGCACTCTTGTGAGGCCCTATCTAATCCACATAAACCCTACAACAGCCAAGTTTTATTTTAGCCATTTTAACCAGTGAAAGTGACGTCAGAGCAGCTACAAATGAGAAGCTGCTAGCTTGGATGTTTTGTACAGTGCTTTTTGCTAATGAGACTGAGAGGAGATAACAACTTCTTTACCATCAGAGTTTAGCGAATTTTACCAAACCGAGAACAGAGTCAATCACCAATGCAACCAAATAATTTTTCACATTCACACACTAATTTTCACATATATGCAGTGAAATGCTGCACTGTAGGCTGTCGTTAGGGAGAACAGCGCTGCAGCACTAGGAGGCTAAATCAGACAAACACATAGTAGAGTACAGTAGAGAAAGGATCTAATTTTCATCAGCTTTATTTTAGCAGATATTGATCCATTAAAATATGCCCGCATCAGCCCTGATACCGATCTTTGGGATTGGCTCGGGACATCTCTAATGCTAACAAAACACTATCTGCCCTTCAAACTACACAGGCACCTAACTTCTCTTAGTGGAAGGCAATAGCTGAATCCATAAGGAGTTGTATATACATGAAGATAAGCATAAGATTAGCATTGTTGAAAATACCAAATTTAGATAGAAGACACTGGCTCTTCAGCTGATATGAAATTCATTTCATTTTAATATGAAATATTGTCCTCTTGGAGGAGGAACACAACCATTTAAAAATGGTGCGAGGCGGGGCAGCACGACTCACGCCTGCTCTGATGCTCTCAGCTCCGTGGCTGACTGTCAATGAACCTGACGTTGGTACAACCTCCACACTGCTGTCCAGTTAGTGTTTGGCTGAGAGGAATGTCAGCAGCCCGGCAGGAGAGACGCTCCATGGTGCACTTGGATTTTATAACTGAACAATGACTAGGATGCTCATTTGCTGAAATCTGATGTTCTCATATCACAGATGATAAACAAAGGCATTAAAAGATGAGTCTTACAGGTAAAACACAAGACTAATGTAGACTGATATAAGAGTTTAGTGTGGGGCGGATGCTCTGCAGGTGCACTAACATTAACTGGGCGGTGGAGTGAATAATATATTTCTCACATTTGTAGGTAAGGTGTATTGAAGAAAAATTTGTTTATAAAAATGAAAAATATCTATAGATATTGCTGTGCACCTTTTTACCTACCAGCTTTATGCATGTTTAAAAATAGTGATGGCTTACTGATAACAGCTTGTTAAGCAATTTTTTTGATCTTATCACATGTTTTATATTTGACGAGGGGTTGAGCTTTGACCAATGTCTTGTATCTTGTGTTTTTACTATATATAGAAGATAGCTTGAGTTTTTCCTGGTCTCCACCTGTATAAAAAGGAGACACAGAAGGATGTAGTGCTCTTTTTTCATTTTGCTCTTTTTGCTGTTCTAGTCTCTGTGGACTAGATTTTCTTCGTTCTTAATTGACTATTTTTGAGAGAGGTAGAGAGGGAAGTTTCTGTTACCAGTTAATACAGCATTATTAGTAGCCTTTGCCTTTTTTTGAAGAATAGAATATTTTGATTATCCATATCTGATCTGTTAAGCTTTAAATAAAAACAGAATGTACACTCTACAATCAAAATACAGTTCCTTTTGTAGGACTCTGAACATTGACTGCGACAGCCTCACATCTAAAAGGTAGGATTCTCCTTTGGGATAGGTTGAACACTTTAGAATCAAATAATTACTAAATTGTCAAAATGGTGTTGAACAGCTAAATGCTAAAATTGAACCTTCTCAGTTCCACTACCTGATGCATGACTGAACAGTTAAGTCAACTATATGGCTTGTTGCTAAAAGTACTGAATAATATTGGCTTGAATTTGATTGGTTGCTGAAGGCATTGAATTGTATTTGATCTGTAGATAAAGCTATTGAATTTACTTTGATTGGTTGCTAGAGGTGTTGAATTGTAGTTGATTTGTTGATAGTATGTGATTATGGGTTATAAGAGGCTTGATACTGCCTTGTTAAAGATAACTTCTGAGATAAGTTAAAATAACTTCTGTTTGTTCTGTCTGTTCTGAATTGGCGCTATATAAATAAAACTGACTTGAACTGAATTAAACTGGGCGATGCACTTGAACCCAGTCTCGAGTCTCCCCCAGGTTATCTGAGGTACTACCAGATTCTCCCACAAACTGCAGCACATACCGTGCATCTGGAAAATATTCACAGCGCTTCACTTTTCCACATTTTGTTATGTTACAGCCTTATTCCAAATTCATTATTCATTATTTTCCTCAAAATTCTACAAACAATACCCCATAATGGCAACGTGAAAGAAGTTTTTTTGAAATCTTTGCAAATTTATTAAAAATAAAATACGGGGAAAAAAATCACATGTACATAAGTATTCACAGCCTTTGCTCAATACTTTGTTTTAGCACCTTGGGCACCAATTACAGCCTCAAGTCTTTTTGAGTATGATACTACAGGTTTCGCACACCTATTTTTGGGCAGTTTCTCCCACTCTTCTTTGCAGGACCTCTCAAGCTCCATCAGGTTGGGCGGGGAGCGTCGGTGCACAGCAATTTTCAGATCTCTCCAGAGATGTTCAATCGGGTTCAAGTCTGGGCTCTGGCTGGGCCACTCAAGGACATTCACAGAGTTGTCCCGTAGCCACTCCTTTGTTATCTTGGCTGTGTGCTTAGGGCCATTGTCCTGTTGGAAGATGGACCGTCGCCCCAGTCTGAGGTCCAGAGCACTCTGGAGCAAGTTTTCATCAAGGATGTCTATGTACATTGCTGCATTCATCTTTCCCTTGATCCTGACTAGTCTCCCAGTTCCTGCCACTGAAAAACATCCCCACAGCATGATGCTACCACCACCATGCTTCACTGTAGGGATGGTATTGGCCAGGTGATGAGCGGTGCCTGGTGTCCACCAGACATGACGCTTGCCATTCAGGCCAAAGAGTACAACCAGAGAATTTTGTTTCTCATGGTCTGATAGTCCTTCAGGTGCCCTTTGGCAAACTCCTACACGCTTGGAATGGGAGGATAATCCGAGCAGTACTAAAATGGTTGCAAACTGCAATTTAAATGCTAGATGCCTACATACTGGACTTTTAACTAATAAATGTGTGTATCAAAGACTATTTGTCTGTGAAATTAGTGAAAGAAAGGTGTATATCTGACTGTCAAATCACATGGTTTGCGTAGAGGCTAGTACACTCCCTGCATGTAATCTTATCTCACTTAGTGATCCTCTTCTTTGTCTCTCTCTCTGTTCAGAACTCAGGTATCGAGAAGGCCTTCCTGTTCGATGTGGTCAGTAAGATTTACATTGCCACAGACAGCAGTCCAGTGGACATGCAGACATATGAACTGTGTTGTGACATGATCGATGTGGTCATTGACATCTCCTGCATCTATGGGTAAGCCAATGAACACTATCAACAAACCATGATATCACCAACCAATCAAGGGATTCAGAAGATGTGTTTCAGAGATGTCAGATGTCCATCTTCCAACTATAACAAAATTAGATGCCCGTCAAATCTAATTTACAAACAAGATTTCTGTCAGAGTGTACATAAACCCACTGACTGTTTTAACCACACCCTCGACCTTGTTCTGGCATATGACATTGAAATTTAACATTTAATAGTCTTTCCATGGAATTCTTTTTTATCGGACTACTATTTAATAACGAATTCCTATTAATGCACTACACGCTATTAGCCTACACTAGATGATACCTGATAATGCTGAAGTTAAATTTAAGGAAGTGATTTCATCGCCATTTAATTCAATACCATGTCTCAATATAACAGTAGACTCCTATGCTAAATTCAGCCCCCCTTCATTATCTTGTTGTTAGTGCTGCAGGCTCACTGCGACTGACACTCGACTCTATTGCCCCTCTAAGAAAGAAGGTAATAAAACAAAGAAGGTTAGCTCTATGGTATAACCCCCAAACCCACAAATTAAAGCAAACATCGCATAAACCAATCAGTTGTGTGACTTTCTACATAACAGTAGTTTATTTGAGGATTTTCAGCAAGGATTTAGAGTGCATCATAGCACAGAGAGAGCACTGGTGAAATTTATAAATGACCTTCTGATTGCATCAGACAAAGGACTTGTCTGTACTTGTCTTGTTAGCTCTTAGTGCTGCATTCTACACCATTGACCATCATATCCTATTACAAAGACTGGAACATTTAATTGGAATTAAAAAAGTTGGTTTAAATCATATCTGTCAGATCTATCTCAGACAGTACATGTTAATGATGAATCCTCCATGCACGCCAAAGTTAGTCACAGAGTTCCGCAAGGTTCTGTGCTTGGACCAATTCTATTCACCTTATGCTTCCTTTAGGCAATATTATCAGGAAACACTCCATAAACTTTCATTGTTATGCAGATGATGACCCAATTATATCTATCGATCAAGCCAGATGAAAGTTAGCTAAACTTCAGGCATGCCTTAAGGACATAAAAACCTGGATGACCTGCAATTTTCTGATGTTAAACTCTGACGAAACTGAAGTTATTGTACTTGGCCCCAAACACCTCCGAGACACATTATCTAAAGATATAGTTGCTCTAGATGGCATTTCCCTGGCCTCCAGCACCATCGTAAGGAACCATGGAGTTATCTTTTATCAGGATTTATCCTTTAACTCCCACATGAAACAAACTTCAAGGACTGCCTTCTTTCACCTACGTAACATTGCAAAAATCAGGCACATCCTGTCCAAAATGATGCAGAAAAACTAGTCCATGCATTTGTCACTTCTAGGCTAGATTATTGCAATTCCTTATTATCAGGCTGTCTGAATAAGTCCCTT
The DNA here is from genome assembly GCF_020085105.1 of Siniperca chuatsi. Lineage (NCBI taxonomy): Eukaryota > Metazoa > Chordata > Actinopteri > Centrarchiformes > Sinipercidae > Siniperca > Siniperca chuatsi. Next base: position 2,918,359 of record NC_058056.1, on the reverse strand, counting down.
AAGCCTCTCCAGTTGATCAAGAATGCTGCGGCATGTGTACTGACAAGAACTAGGAAAAGAGATCATATTTCCCTTTCTTTATACCACATGATACCATCGTCGTTACATTATTGGCTCACGAGCTTTGATAGAAGCAAGAACCAAACATCAGACATCTCACACAGAGATAAACAAAACATTTTTTAGTAAAAGTGATTTATTTATTCCGCACCTTTCTAAAATCTGTGTGGATGTTTTAAAAAAAAAAAAAACATTTGTCTAGATAAAAATGTTATCAATATAACCTTTTAATGTGGGTTATTTTAATTTATCAGAGCTTTCAGAAAAATCCTACTTTCCCAGTCATAATTACGAGAGTCGGGAACTGGTAATTATGGCAACTCCCATATGGCATAATTTTTTATTAATAATTTTAATAATTATTTATTTATTTATTAGCAATTTTAAATGCTTCTCAGCCAGCGTAGAAAACAATGAGTGGACAGGATTCAAAATCAACAAAATTTCTGGTGTCATTGGTTGGGAACACACAGGCAAATGTCATAGAATTACCCAAACTCACTTCTGGAATGATGTATGGTCACGATTCTTCCCCTGGGCTAGGTGATCCTTGTTTGACCCGTATTTGTTGTCAAGATAATAGTGCGTGTGTGTGTGTGTGTGTGTGATTCACCTTAGGCTTCACAGCTGTGGGTTTTAACTGAACTAGGCCACATTAGGCCTTAAGTGAGTGAATATTTAACCAATCACAGCTGTGTTGGGGAATGTGTGTCGAGGGCTCCAACAGGACCCCTGCTAATGTCACATTTTGGCCATGGATATAGGTGGATGCCAGATGTCTGTGGATTATGTTCTCTTTGTAAACACACACCATATAGTTAACAGTTACTGTCTGAGTAAGTAACTCCCAGTAATGTGTGCACTCATCTGTGTCCAGGAATTGTTCAGTGTTAACAAGTGTGTAAGCGTTGTCGGTACTAGTTGGACCTGCTCACATAAATCAGCAGATTGTTGTACAGAAGGCTGCCTTCATTATCATGACAAAACAGCTGGGATATTATCCTTAATTAGAGGCTTTAGTAATGGAGTCTTTTTCACCTCATATAATTAATGAACTCCTCTCTTGTAAGAAGCCTGGCATGCATACACACTTGGAAAGATCAAATTGGACTAAAATGTTCCTTGGCCAGCAAACTGAGCCAAGTCTTTTGTCAGTGAAATGCAATTATTTCTTTTTCTCTTTGACAACAATGATGAATTCACATTTCACTAAACTCACATTAGCTGTGCATGTTTCTCTTCTTTAGCTGTCTCCAATCTGCAGAGCACTGCAACTATTCTTAGCCCATATATGTCATCATGTCTAGCCAATGGCCATGAAAACATGAGATTAAGTATGAGAGAGCATTTTATTAATTTTGTTAATTACATTTAATCTGGCATCTGTTGCATAGAGATGCCTTTTATCATATTTCTACTGTATGATGTGTTTGTTGCTAGCAGTGCCTCAGGTACAGATAAGAGTGATTCAATATTATTAGAAGCTCAGCATGGTGCTGTCTGTTTGTCCTTGTGAAGTGTGGATTGATGCCTGATGTGTAAAAATAATTCCCTGTGGAACTGGTACAGTATAGTTCTTCACAGCTACTTAGACTCATTTTGTGAAATGTAAACTGTTATCACGAGGTTCCAAAACCTTAGACTGTTAAAGCAAAACTAAGCACACTGCTGAAACATCTTATCATTCAACTAAATACTTCACCCAAAAATTGCTCACAGACACCTTCTCAGTGTATGATGGTTACTAATGGAGCACCTTTAATCCTGAGACCAGCTGCCATTGTGGCAGTTACATGAGTGACCAGTAACAGAGACTATGCATGCATAGTATCCTGCATACTGACTCAAAAGCAAGGCAAGTTTATTTGTATAGCAAGGCAATTCAAAGTGCTTTACATAAAACATAAACGCAACATAGGGAAATATAAAAAGACATTTAAATACAATTAAACATAGTTAAATAGAAAATAAAAACAATAGAAAACAGGAGAGTAAAGTTACAGTGCAGTGTAAGAAATTAATCATAATTTGATTTAATAAAAGGCAGCGGCAAACAGAAAAGTCTTCAGCCTTGATTTAAAAGAACTGAGAGTTGCAGCAGACCTGCAGTTTTCTGGGAATTTGTTCCAGATGTGGTGCATAAAAACTGAACGCTGCTTCTCCATGTTGAAATGTACTTTGGCCCTAAACCATTCAGTGCTTTATAAACCAACAGTAATATTTTGAAATCAATTCTTTGACAGACAGGAAGCCAGTGTAAATACCTCAGAACTGGAGTGATATGATCCACTTTCTTGGTCTTAGTGAGGACACGAGCAGCAGCATTTTGAATCAGCTGCAGCTGGCTGATCGAGACCTGTAAAGACGCTATAGTAGTCAAGTCGACTGAAAATAAATGCATGGACAAGTTTTTCCAAATCCTGCTCAGACATAAGTCCTTTAATACTTGATATTCTTAAGGTGGTAGTAGGCTGACTTTGTAATTATCTTAATGTCACTATTGAAATTCAGGTCTGAGTCCATGACTACACCAAGATTTCTGGCTTGGTTTGTTTTATTGTTGTTTAATTGAAGAAAATTCTGGCACATCCAATCGTTGATTTGTTCAATGTACTTACTCAGCGCTTGTATGGGATTATAGTCCCTTGGTGATTTGATGTAACGTTATAACTATTTAAATTTGAATATTTACACTCGTGTGAATTTTCTGGGGCACCACTTCGAATTGGAAGAAAATTAAAGAAATCTGATTAATCAGTCGTATACCTAAATTATGAATTCTCAATACATCTCTGCTTTGAAGAAATATTCATAGACCAAAACTTGGAGATAAATGAAACATTTATTTATAACTAAATATCTACAACAAGTGAATAAAGTGAATACATTAAGTATTAATGATGGTTATATGCCATAAAATCACAATCAAATAAATGCAGTAAATGGGTCATTTAAATGGCAATTTAGGTTATTATTCAGTTTAGCCTTAGTGAAAAGGACTGATTTCAGATATCAGAGGGAACAAATGAGCATTAGATTATCAATTCAACTTCTCTAAGACCTACATTTAAGATGCAGAGTTCAGTCTATTCAGTCTTACAAGACTCCAGTCTTGTAAGTCGAAGGTAATTCACTGATTATTTGGTAGGTTTTGTTTTTCCTTGTCGTTGTAGCCAGTTGAATTAGAAAGCTATTCCCATCTCTGCTGTTAATCTCATCATGACAAGACCCATAACTCCAAAGGGAGTTAGAGAGTGTCAGTAGCAGGTCTGAAAGGGGTTGGAATGACACTTTTACTTGATGAGTGCTAAGTCAATTATAAATCCAGGGGAAGTCAAGGAAGGATGTTTATTCAAATGCTAGAGGATTTTTCCAAGGCCATAAACAGTTCCTCCCTTTTGGCCTTTTCAAAACACTGCCTTTAGTCCTTGTGTCTAGATGAAGTTTGAAGATAGAGGGACTGATCCCTACATATGGTTATGTAAATGTATGTTGTCTGCATAATTATAGTAAGTTATTTTGTTGTTTGAGCTAGTGGGAGCATGTAGATGTTAAACAGAAGAGGCCCCCCGAATGGAGCCTTGGGGCACTCCACATGTACTTTTTGTTCGCTCAGATGGATAATTACCTATAGACATAATAGTCCCTGTCCTTTAAGTAGGATTCAAACCAGTTTAGTAGTTTTCCCAGTCCGTCTAGTAATATGTTGTGGTCGACCTTGTCAAATGCAGCACTGAGATCCAGTAATACTAAGACTGAAATTCTGCCACTGTCTGTTTAATTGGATGTCATTGAAGACTTTAACAAGAGCAGTCTCAATGCTGTGGTCAAAATCCTGATTGGAAGACATCAAAACAATTGTTTAATGTCAAGAAGTTGTTCAGCTGTTGAGAAACAGCTTTTTCAGTGATTTAACTTAAAAACAGAAGATTTGATATGGGTCTATAGTTGTTCATTAGTGACATGTCTAGATTGTTCTTTTTTTAAAGAGTGGCTTGATGACTGCAGTTTTCAGGGCCTATGGGAAGACACATGTTTACAATTTGTTGAAGACCTGAGGAAATGCAGTTAGAAACATTTTTGAAAAAGCCTGTTTGTAGAATATCAAGGCAGCAGGAGGAGGATTTCACAGGTCCTCCAGCTTTTTTATGGTTAATAGGATCAAATTGCGTCATGCTATTTGAATTGATTTTAAGTTGACACAGGGACAACACATATCCTGTTCCTGATATGGAACATTGACTGCGTGTCTAATTTTCTGACTTGTCAGTGAAGGAGGCAAGTTCATTGCAAGCCCTGGTAGATAGAAGTTCAGAGGCTACTGACACAGTAGGGTTTGTTAGCCTGTCGACAGAAGCAAACAAGGCATGTGCATTATTATTATTATTATTATTATTGTTTTTGTCGTAGTGGATGCCCCCCGAGGGGAACACAAGGAATAGGACCCAAATGCAGACTCAGAGGCGAAGTAGATGAAATTTATAGATTTATTACAGGGAAAGGCTTACACGGGTAGTCAGGCAGGCAGAGGTCCAAATCCAGAGGGCATCCAAGACAGGCAAACAAATCAGACAAGGAGCAGGCAATAAACGAAATCCAAAAATCCAGGCGAGCTCCAAGCAAATGCAGAAATACACCCAAGAGCTTCAGGAGAAGCACAGGAAACAAGGCTGGGACACCTGACAAACCACATACCACTGCTGATGCAAAATGATAATGACAACAAACTGACATTGAACAAAGGAAAAAACCTGGACTAAATACACTTAGGTAGGGGAGACAACAAGACACAGGTGCAATTAATCAAGCGCGGCCAACAATCTAAACTGGAGGGAAAGCAAACAAAGACGGGAAGAGAGAACAACAAAATAAAACAGGAAACAGGACAAAACCCCAAAACTATGACTTGCATTTCTCAGTTCCAAATTATAAATGCGAAGTCTCTCTTCATACATGTCATAATGAACCTGGAGATTTGTTTTTCGCCACCTGCATTCAGCTTTTTGACACTCTTTTTTCTATTCTTACTAGGGTGACATTTCTCCATGGAGATCTTTTCTTACCAGAAACCACCTTCAAGTTAGTGGGTGCAATGGCATCAATAACATTTGTAATTTTAGAAAATGATCTACAAGCTCATTGACTGAGACCTAAGAGAGGGTGGGTGTGGAAGAGAAATCCTGAATAAATATTTCACTAGGGTTTTCGTTGATATACTGTTTTGTGATTACCTCTCTTCGAACATTTGTGTGCACAGAGATTGCACTCTCAAAGAAAACACAGAAATGATCAGAGAGAGCAACATCAGTCACCACAACCTTAGAAATGTTCTCCCTTGGAGATGATTAAGTCCAGTGTGCCTCTTGTGTGTGGGCTCTGTCACATGCTGAGTCAGTCCATGGTTATCAAGAACACAACACAGTTCTTTAGTCCCTCTGTCCTGGAGGTTGTCAACATGGATGTTAACAATGACTACACAGTCACAGATTATAGACAGCAGTTCAGTAAAGTCATCAAAAAAGTTTGCACAGTACTTAGGTGGCCTGTAGATATTTAGAAATATAGCTTGAGAAGAGGAATTCAACTGAAGAGCCACATATTCAAAAGAAGCAAAATTTCCATAAGACATCTTGCATTGGAGGGAATCATTCAACAAAATGGCATCCCCACCTCCTTTCTTATGCACTCTAGCTTCGCTCATAAAACTGAAGTTGGGAGGGGTAGACTCGATAAGAACAAAGGCACTGTTATCTTGGTCTAACCAAGTTTCAGTTAAAAACATGAAATTAAGATTGAGTTTGGTGATAAAATTAAATTAAAAATGTCATTTCCTGCCAAAGACCTGATGTTTAATAACACTAAATTCAGTGTGTTAAAAGCATTATCTGCCCAATTATTTGCGACAGGCTGTGGCTGACGAGGGATGGATGCTAAATTTGCAGAATCGGTTGAGTGCTTCCTGTTTATTAGCAGATTCACCATTATTTTTGTATTACCTATCAAGACAGAAATTGAGAAAGCCACCAGCACACAGGGCCGTGGCTTGTCCTGAGAAGAGTCATGAGTGCCATTAGCCTTATAGCCTGGACCCAGCAGATATCAGTTAGAGCTTATAGTTACAGTTACACAACAGTGTAGACTCAATGCAATAGTGATGCCACTATTATTTTAACAAATATCACAAAGTAGCAGCCAAACTAATCACACACAGCCAGAACACTGTTAATTGCACACATGACAGAGCATGACTTACACCATCAGAAAGGAGTCAGACTTGCACAGTGTTAGTTAAAGCAGCCACTAACAGAGAGAAACACCAAACCAAGGTGTAATAGTTCATGAAAATGTAGTGCAATGACAATACAGTCCTAATCTGCTAAACCTCTACACACAACCTGTAAAAAAATCACAAATTGGCTATATAATACACTGTAAGAACAGTTACACCATATCTACTCAATAAAATTAAGTCAATAGATCAAAAGCAATATTATTAATTAAATATAACTGTGTTTGGTATTGAGTGAATATAAATTAAATAAGACCCTTTATAGTTGTCTATTTAATATGAGTAGATTCAAATAGAAAACAAAATGGAATTAATTAAAACTTAAACAAAAATATAGACCTGATCAAATGTGGCCTAGACGTGACCAAAGCCTTGAAATCTCGCTTGTTTTGCATTTTCACAAATAGAGTGAAGAAAACAAACAATTTCACTATTTGTTGGCTTTGGTCTATTTATGTGCGGAGCCACGCTCCTTTTGAAGTCCATTGGTCAATATCTCGAAAACTAAGTAAGATATCAACAAGCTTTATACAACTTTTGATAAGCTTCGTCCAATGATGATCCACCAAAAATTTGGTAGCAATCGGACCTACAGTTTAGGAGATGTCAAAAATGTGTTTTTCAAAAAATTCAAAATGGCAGAAAATCTAGTTAGGCAAACTTTAGTGGTCCAAGAGGTTTTTTTGTAGAGCACATTGAGCTGGACTTTGAGAGAAATTTCAAGTCATTCAGACAGTGGCATGGCCTGTTCAAAATTGCATTTTTGAGACTTAATTACAGCGCCACCATGTGGCCGATTGGGCTCATATTTCTTTGGAAGCACGTGCACATCATTTCCATTTACTGGGCCAAGTTTTGTGTTTCTAGCTTATTCCAGCTCACAGGAATTTGAGCCGAAGTGGCAGACAACAAATAATAATAATGAACCGACACTAACAGAAGGGTTTCAGCCCCTTCGGGACTTGAACCCCTAAATATTGAGTTGATCTGAAAAACAGAAACGTAAAATGTATTTAAATAGTACTAATGAAAATGTATTTAATTTTACATATCAATGATATATAATTGAGTAACAATCATCTACATTTATCAGTGAATTGATTTGAATTTATTAAATGCTATTCAATCTAAATATTCTTCTCTCTTAGGAATAACAAACTCAAGTGTTATTGAATAATTCTTCACTTTATTTTAAATGTTGGTAAAATGATCTTAAAATTCATGTACAGCTAAAAGAACAAAAACACATCGTTGTGTTGTATTTTAAAACAAACCATAAAATGAACAAAGTGCAGTTTTAAGAAACGGACCAGAATTCTCCAAAATAGCCTATATCTGAAGACTGTAAACACCTACACACCACTTAAAAGACTTAAATTAGCCCTACATTATTTAACAGCCCATAACAGAAGTTTTACTGACATTCATGGGATAGTCAAAATCACTGACAATGTAGAACTACTTAAAAGTGTGCACTGTGACCACAGTCTCATTTCAAGCCATAAGTTTGCTCTTGAGGGACTGGACTTTGTTTGACAGCTTTGAAGCATCCAGTTCCAAGAAAACTTTTTGGAATACCTCGTGCTTCCGCTGCCTGGGATAATCGAGATTCAGTGTGTAGGTCAAGCCAATAGGTCAAGCCAAGGAGGACGGAGCAAGCCCTGGCAATGCCTTCAAGTCCTGTGATGACTTCCATGCCCTCAATAACAATTCCAATCTCCATTGGGCTGTCACTTGTAGATGCTCCAGCTTTGGATCACAGTAATTGCCACTATGAGGTCAAGTTCCTCCAAGTTCTCAGTGTCCTGCAACATGAAATTATAATCAGTGTCATAGTATAAAACTGTCAAAAAAAATTCCAGGCATATCACATCACTAGACAATACATTTTTAATAAAGGACCCCTATGTCAGTCATGTCAACGTATGTGTTGATTACAAATTAAAGAAAAATTTCAAGTTCAGGTTTACTTATTCCCCTTATTCACTGTTACAGCTCAAAGGGCTTTACAAGCTCACAGTTCATAGAGAAAAAAACAACACCCCCTGACCTTAACCCTCATAAAACCCAGAAGGTGTTGTCAGAACAGTGTTGGCCAGAACAGCTTCAGTGCGCCTTGGCATTCATTCTCCAAGTCTCTGAACTCTACTGGAGGGATGGAACACCATTCTTCCAAAAGATATTCCCTCATTTGGTGTTTTGATGATGTGGTAAAGAACGCTGTCTAATACCTCAGTCCAAAATCTCCCATAGATGTGAATTTATGCTGCCCTACTATAATATCCCTCCCCTGTACAGTATCTTGTGGAAGAATGGTGTTCATCCCTTCTGTAAAAAGAGGTTCCATATATAATTCTTCCAAAATATAGGCTATAATGCCCTGTTCGTAATATAGCCCAACAACATCACACTAAGTTACTACATATGGACATAGCTCTACAATTATCTGGACAACACAGACTTCACTGAAAATATCTAGAAATTTGTCAAAATAATTAATCAGGAGAAAGGGAGAGAGAGAGATAAATTAAGTTAAGCAGCAGGTGCAGTGAGTCAAAGAAACATGTAAAACCACTTAGCCATCTAGCTAAAACAATACATTTTCAGCAAACCATAACATGGTATAATTTAAGGAACAGTTTCCAGGTGAAAGCAAAATAAGTTTCCTTACCTTAGTCAACCAGCTGTTTGCGAGTTGAGCAACGTGGAAGAAGGGCACTCGCCATTTGCACTATCTTCAAATGTCTTCTGTGACTAGATGATAGCCTGCTGCATCCAAAAAAGCGCGCTTGGACAGGAAGTGGCTTTCAATTAGAAACTGCCTGATTACATTAGGTTGGATTCACTCAATATTCTTTCTGTTTGGAATTAAATAAACAGAATTCTTATGTTTTATTTAACTAGAACAAGTGGATTTTATTCCAAACATTTTTATGAAATTTACTTAAATAATTGTCACAAAATCACACAATTACATTGAATAGATTTTACCTAATACATTAATTAAAATCTACATGACCACAGAATCATTTATTACAGTGTATAATAAATACATCAGCATAAGGAATTATTGCACGGCGGCACTAATTAAAAATAGAACTATCTTACCTTAAGCAAACTATACTCCACAAGTAGATTTCCGCTCAGGAGTGGTGCTGATGGATGTCACTATCATCCAATATGTCACTGTGGACATGCAGCAATGCCAGATTAGTTAATCTCATCTGAGTGAGAGTGTTACGGACCCAAGTTTTCAGCCGACAAAGCCCACTTTGAGGATCTCTCTTAGGATGCGCTTGACACAAGTGGACACAAACACAGCTGGATCAACTTTTCCACTTCACTGAAGAGTCCCTTTGTTTGTGGATGCAGCTTTGACATGAATTCTCCAATTTCATGGACTGTTTGAAACTTTCCTTGTTTAGTGAGGTCATGCAGCATCCACAGCTGGAGGTGTAAAGACGCTCCATCAATGATGCTCGGAAGTTGAATGGAGCTCAGGTCGGTCTCAGTTACAGCTGAGCATGTGAGACCGTCACAGAATCCACAACAAGGATTTGTTCTCCCGTGCTGCCGTTACCATCCCTATTTGATCAATCCTGCACTCGATTTATGACCTCACTAGTTCAAGTGCCGCATAAAATTCTCATCTCTACAGTGATTTTTCTGCTACAGTGTCCTCTGATACTCTGATATCCTGATTGTTCTGCTGGAGTTTGGCAACTTTAGGTTGTGTGCAGCTGCACATTCCATGGTGTTTGATAAAATGTTTTTCCACTGTTTCTTCCTGTCTTGCGTGTATTCATTCTTTTAGCACCTTACGCATTGAAGTGCACCAGCAGCGGTTGCTAGCTCACTCTGAAGGCTTCTTGCCACAGCCTTGCAAGAACCAAAAAGTGCCTCACAACAAAGGAGCTCAAACACAGTTCTCCCCTTCATTGCTTGCTTCAGAAGCCCTCATATTTTAGCCCATGTCTCACCATGAATACCTGGGTCCTGCTTAAGTTTGTGCAGCATCTCCAAAAGAGGGCCATATGCACGCGACATCCTTGAAATTGCCTTTGTCCTCACACACCATCTGGTTGGACACAACAGCGTGTGTTGCACACATCCTCTTCATTTCCAAAAGATGTCTCATATTCTCTAATGAGGACCGCAGTCGAAGTTAAGTGTGTCAGCTATCAAACACAATTCTTTGGCTACCTCCTAAAGCACAAGATCTAGTGAGTGGCTGCAGCAAATCTCTTTTAGCTGTGCTTTGACCCCAGAAAAGCACCCAGCCATGTTATTGATGGGACCTGGACTCTTGAAAAGTCTGTGGTCACTAATCTTGGTCAAGACTCTTCTCTGTCCTGGCCCCACAGCAGTGGAATGAACTCCCAGCTGAAGTTCCCAGCAGAGCCACTGTCCATCTTCCACCACAGACTGAAAACCACTTTTTCACATTACACCAAGACCAAGAAGAGGATTTGGAAATGGAGTTGCTGCAGCTAATGTGAAAACATGAATGCAGATGGAATGGTATTGACCACTTCTTGAATAAGGTTGAATGAGATTTCTGTTTTTCTGGTTATGTCTTGAAAATCTGATTGCTGATTGATGTGTTGTGGATTCAAACAGTGCAGATGATATCATGTCCTGTTTGCTTTGTTTTCTCCACAACAGAAACCAAAACTTCACACTTGCAAATGAGTATTGACCCAGTTTTAGAAGTTCTATTAATCTGTTCTGTGGGAGTTTTCCTGAGCTGAGCGTCTGACGCAAGGTTTTCAAATACTGTTTCAATCATTTAGCCAGTGGTGAAGCCCTGTGATGAAAGGGCCATACTAATAAACTGGCTTTTCGGGATTCTGTGGTAACAGTTGATGCTACAGTGGGCGTGTGTATGTATACTGTAAAATGAAGTCCCATGTGTTTCAAAAAGAAAAGGAAGCCCACATATATAAACCAGGAAGACAAAATAAATATTCATCAGATGGAATGAAGAAAACAAACAACATTTTCTTTTGTTTGTTGGCTTTCTTTGTGAAAACAGAATAAATTAAGAAAACCAAGAAAGAACAGCATGTCTTCTCTGTCCAGTGCTCAGTTTCTCTCTGTGTCCTCCTGCTCTGCTTGTGTTTACATTCTCAGACTCCTCTATTTGCCTTTAAACTGCTCCTATCACTGCTTCCACTCTCTGTCTCCCCTTTCCACCTTGCACTCTACATGTTGAAATGTCTCTGGATGAATACTAAAATCAGAGGTCTTTTGTTTTTCTGAATAACAACCATTATGTGCTTCCTTTGAAATTGTCCAGACCAAGAGGCTGTAATATCACACAGGAGTGTTTCCTGAAACAATTGAAAATGCTGTGTCAATAGAAGTCCTACATATGTTTGAAACAGGGCCAGTATTGTGTCAGATGATGCATTATTTTTTACTCACTGGAGTTCAGTTAAGTGTGTTTTTCTGTCTCTGCCTCTCCTTCAGTCTGACAGATAGTGAAGCTGGTTTACCCTATGACAAGGAGTCTATGGCCATCATCCACTTGAACAACACTAAAGTCATGTACCTGAAGGAGGTCACAAAGTTCCTCGCCATGGTCTGCTTCCTCCGTGAGGAAAGCTTTGAGAGGAAAGGTCAGTCCGTTTACAGTCAGCACATTTACATGCACGTTAGAAATTAGCCGTGTGTTTCAGCAGTTGTTCACCATGCCCTCCTTTACTTCACTTAAGCCGCGTTTCCACCTCAGGAACTTTCCCCACGGACTAGAAAGCTTTGGAGGAACTCTTTGGGGACAATATATTACCCCTCAAAAGGTCCCTGCACGGGGAGTAGTACTTTCGAAAAGTACAGGAACTTTGGGGGTGGGGCTTGCTGCACAGAACATTTCTGATTGGTTGAGCTCCGACTGGCGGACCAGCAATTGGTTTGACCGTCTGGATGCGTTGCTGGCTGGGTCACAGGCCAGCCTTCTCTGGTGCAGCTGAAACAACTGAAAGACTCAGCTAATGCGCTGTTGGAAGCCATGGTGGAAGACACAGAAACGAATTAAGGTAAATCACATACGGCCCACATGATGCTTGTTAAATGCTATAACGCTAACTGATATGTTACTCTGCCCAAAAGCTAATGTTAGTGGTTTGCTAACACCAAGCACTAATGCTAACCACTAATAGTGTAGAATTGTGGTGTTCGTAAGGCAAGGGTTGGCTAAATCGATCGTATAAAATGGTATTGTGCTAATGTCGTCGCAGTGAGACAAAACCTAATGTTTTGGTTTTTTTCACCATGTTTTTCAGATGAAATGGGCGGCACACTGAACTGCAGGCTGCAGAGACTAGTGTGTTTACCCATGCTACTACCAGCATCCCTTGTCCCATGTCTCCTGCTGAAGCACACAAACGCTGTATTTTGCACATTCATATAAATAAATAGTTGTGGAACCAAATGTGTGTAAAGTGGCTGTTCTTGTATCTGAAAAGAATGGGAAGAATTCCGGCACTCTGTCTCGCTTACTGCTGAAATGTTTATTAAATCACAACGTCAACAGGTATACCTGATGAAGGTCGGATAGACAGAAACATTGATTTAGTAAATATTTCAGCAGTAAGCTAGACAGTGTGCCTGAGTTCTTCTAGTTCTTAAGTTGCACCTTTCTTCTTGTAAATCTAAAAGCCTTGCATTAAAATATATACAAAATAAAATAATATATATATGTGTGAGGGTAGTCATTAAGGGCTGGTCAGATGTTATCAAACATTTAACACTTAAACTATACTATAAGTATATACTATTAGATATGTAAAAATGTACGTAATGCTTATGCTTGTGTTACCATATTGTAATATTTACAACGTTCTGAGGAAGTAGTGGCTTTCAATCTCACCATTATACACTGGTAAGCTTAGTATTTAAAACAGGGAGACTACATAGGTTAAAATAAGCAAAGGTCCTTATGCTGAATTACAGGTGATGTGTTTAATAAGTTAAAACAATAGAGTTAGCAGCTGTGACAATTTTCATTGATAAAAAGAAATGGTACATGGGTGTAACCTAATGGATGTAGACTAATTTGCCTAATCTTTGCAGGTCTTTAGACCATGGTGGAAAAGCAGACAGCAGCGCGCTGAAGGAACTTTTCAGTTCCTTGAAAAGTAGTTCCCTGGGACTAAAAGTACTTTGGATGGAAACACGGCTTTACATAGCTCAGTGCTTGATATAGAGTTGCGAAGTGGGATGAGCTATTTTGGGCACCCTTGGTTCAGGAAGTAAAATTCCCATTAATTTTTCCCATAGACAATGTTATGTGACTGATAGTTGGAGCACCTACCGGTTAAATCATCAGTACAAAAGATCTCAGAGCTCAGTTTGAAAATATCAGATTCTTTGATAAAAAGTAGAATGTACAAGCTTGTGTACATAAAAACTTCAAATTAGACGTTAACTACATTTCAGCATGAAACATCCAAGCTTAAAATTGGTATGTGCGTTGCTAAGGGCGAGTGGAAGCTAAAGATTACGGTGTTGAGAAAACTGAAAACACAATCTGCATCTTAAATCAATTCACATTTAAATTCTGGGATAGTTGTGGATGAATTCAGCAACTATGGCAGCATGTTTTGTTTTCAACTGTAACAACTAAGTCGTTATGAATTTGCTACCAACTTTGACTGGCTTCTTCTCCATGGCAATGGCATCAGAGGCTCATGGGTATTGTTGTATTGTTGTATTTCGACCTGTCTGCCATGCCAAAATTACAGACAAAACTTGATTTCTCAGAAACAAAGTTTAAGTAATTAATACTGGTGGCCAAAATAGAAACCTATAGGATTGTTACGTCATGTTAAGTTACATTGAGGATATTGTTTACATAAAAATTTTTTATTGGAATACAGAAAGGGGAAAAACACAGGAACCAGTGACTCCCCCATTTTGCAACTTTAGTTGCTATGTAGCACCATACATCATGCAAGTAGCCAATTAACAAGAGGGGCGGGGTCAAAGAGATTTAGTATAATATATACCAATATAATAACATTAATATTTTTAATGATCAATTGTCAAAAAGCGGTTTGCATAAATGTCTGTGCATTGCAGTTGCTGCATCTCATCAGGGCCATCTGGTTGTAATAGTCATGGTGACTGGTCAGAATGTGTTGCTATTTGTTTTGTCATCTGTATGTAACAATATAATATCATAGCAGAAGTTGTCTGATTGGCCATTCAAAACGTGTGTTAATACAATATTTCTTCATCCAAAACACAGAGTCACAGTGGAGACACAGGTTCTGGGCCACCTGCTGCCCCCGTGTTCCTGCTCGACAACTGCTACTACAGTTGTTGTTATTGGCTCTGTTACTGATGCTGACATTATTCTTCCTATTATAGCTGTCATTCCTATTATTACTAATTTATTAATATTAACACTACAATTACTATTCTACTATATAAAAAAAAAAATTCTACGTGGTCTTTGCATTGTGCCTCCCTAACCCTATCCCCTTCCCCAAACCCCTCCCCTCTCTCTCTCTCTCTCTCTCTCTCTCTCTCTCAAAACCTAACACGGCAGTGGCGGATGGCCTGTTAAAAGGAAGTTTTTTCTTGCCACTGTCGGCAAATGCTTGCTCATGGTGGGATTTGTTGGGTCTCTGTAATTAATATTATAAAGAGTACAGTCTAGACCTGCTCTATAGGAAAAGCGCAATGAGATAACTTCTGTTATGAATTGGTGCTATATAAATAAAATAAAATAAAATTGAAATTGAATTGAGACTCATCTGGTTAGTAATACTATTAAACTGCAGAGTCCTGTTTTTCATGACATGTGCTTATTATGGTGTAACAAGTTTTTATAATTAATAATATATACATTATTTATTACAAGGTTGGGTCAAAAGATTTTTAACTCATGTTGATAAATCATCTTCCAGACTAAAATAAAAATCTGAAGAAAAAAAAACTGATAAGGTAAGAGTTCTTCAAATGTTTCACCATAGAAACAGCTGCTGCAACACATTGTAAGCTAGTTGTAAGATAGTTAATGCCGTGACTTTACCCCAAAGATGTGGTGGTGTCAGGTCACATGACCTCCTCATAAATGTGGACGTGTGTTCCCAACTTTGATAAATGTATAGTAGGCTGTGTGAACCCATCAGGTCCGTGACATTTCACTTGTATTTACTATAGCCAGCAATAGCAACCAGAGTTAAGAGACAAAACCGGAAATGGAACAAATGAAAAAATGGACGGGCCATATAAGGTCAATGCAGGACAGTATTAATCTCACTGTTAATCACATTGATACACCCCTTTAGAGTGGGAGCACCACAATACAGTTATCTACCATGATAAAATGTAATATTCTTTATTCCAAGGCCTAAGTAGAATTTATTAACGCACTGTAATTAAACTGAATCTTTATTATTATGTGTTTTCTTTTATTTGTTGTCTATTTTGTATAATTTGATTTAATTCTACTTACATTGATTTAATTTAATTCATCTTTCCTCACAGAGGCACTGTAGATTGCCTCTCTGTTCTTAAAAAAATTCTTTACAAACAAATTTGTCTCTTTCTCAAGAATTGCCTAAGTAGACAGACAACCTGAATAACATATGATTATTTTGTTCCTGTAGAAATCAGACCGAGGAAGCACAATTAAGTGGGTTTGTATGTATTTTCTGCTGCTGTTACACAGAGTGCTTTATAATGAGTGAGCAGCAGGACAGCTGCTGGGAGCTGCCCTGGAGCAGCAGGGGGTTCACTGCTTCACTGAAGGGTACTTATCCACTGGCTATTGATGGATTGAAGGGCATTGCTTGTTCAGCCTCCCACATTTTCATGCAGGCTTCAGGGATTTGAATCTGCAGTTCGTTGGTCCTTTTGATCCCAGGCTGACTTCTCCAACCTCTACAGCATTAGTTCACATACAGGCACTGCAATTATCTGCATTCAGAACAGAGGATCAGAGAAAGTGGTTAATTTGTAGCTGTCACTGGCTGCTGAATTTGATTCAAACCCACAATGTCCACAGTACATAAGGTCCAAAAGTACCACACCTCAAGAGATAAACACCTATAACACCTGTCTGTGGTCTTGTGATTCACTGTCAGCCAGATGAATCAGAGCTGCTCAGCAGGTGTGAGGCTACATCCTTTGATGTCCTGAATGATGTAGTGTACTTCAGCATGTCTGCTGTTTACTCTCATTGCTGTGGTAATTATTTTTGCATTAGTACATGTGTAGTTCAGACTGGTTGAGGAGCCACTTTGAAGTCTGATACAGTCTGATGCCTATAACAGTCTGTGTCTTAAGAGTGTATGATGTGATGTTACACCTGAAGCTCTTCATTAAGCTGACTGCTGTTAAATTATGTTTTGAGAAACTTGAAACAAACACAATCTGTTAAGGATTGGAAATGAATTTCAGTTCAACCAAACAACAAGATTACTACATTAATTATTTTACTGACAGTGGATGTGGATATGAATATGGCTGGATATGAAACCTCAATACTTTGGTTCTCTTTAAGCATGAACACAGCATTGCAGCCTGCGCTGAAATCCTACTGATCATACTGTGGCTATATAGCGTGGGCTGTCATGCATGTAACCCAAGTTAGTTTCGCTCTCGGCCATGGCTAGAATACTAAAGCATGATGAATGCTTTTGCTTCCTCTGTAGAAAATTTTGGGCCACCAATGATAAAGTTGTGTTTACAAAATGAGGCTTTACCATATGGAAATGTTCATTGGAAAAGGACAGGGGATTCGACTAGCATGCATGTAACTACTTTACGTGAGAGGCAACTGGTGAAACTGATTAAGAGGAACTGGCTGTTACTGTGATTGGGTAAAAAATCTGAATATTGACACAATCTTATGGTTGGGGGAAAAAAGAAAAACAAATGAGAAAACAAGTTGAAGTTTGGTTGGATGGGTATAAAGTGACTAAGATTTTATCATTCACTTTAAAAACTCCTATTAAGAGTGGCAGTGAGGAGATAAAATAAACACATATGTAGGGTAGTGTTTAGTTCATGCAGTGTTGTAGTCAAGACCACCTAAACCAAGACCAAGTCATGACCAAGACCAGAGTGCATCGAGACCGAGACAAGACCAAGACTTTGAAGGGTTGAGACCAAGTCAAGACCAACACCAAGGCAGGGCGAGACCGAGTCAAGACCAAGCAAAAACGTAACGAACAACTGTCCCCTGAATTTCTCACAAAGTCAACACTGCATTAGCTAACGTTACATCCCTCAATATATGTTAACTAAATTAGGTAGCTTGCACACATAGCTAGATGGCAAATAGCTGACAAGCAACTGAAACTAGTGCCCTGAAACATACAGTATATACATACCATAAAATTTCAATTAATAGCCCAGGCTTTTATTTGCTTCAATCACTGAACTCAACCTGCCTATATTTTGGACAGGCATCTATGGGACAGGCCTTTAAAGGGATAGTTCAGGTACAAAAACAGTGTTGGTTTCTATAGTTAATTTCCCCCTTCATGACAACTATGAGTGGGTGAGGGGGGTTTAAATTATATTAAGGCTTAAAGTTCACCGCTAATGGTCTACTGTCTGCTAGCAGTAGCCGCCCGTCACCTCAGCTCAGCGAGTCACCGAACTTGACCTCTCGGCTGTGTTTGTGCCTATTTTCAGATATTTTCATGAAGATATTTTCATGAAAATATCTGAA
Organism: Siniperca chuatsi; assembly: GCF_020085105.1. Lineage (NCBI taxonomy): Eukaryota > Metazoa > Chordata > Actinopteri > Centrarchiformes > Sinipercidae > Siniperca > Siniperca chuatsi. Next base: position 2,900,318 of record NC_058056.1, on the reverse strand, counting down.
GAATAATGTGGCTTGCTGTGCAGTTAATTGTACAAAGAGACCATCCAAGAAGTCTGTGCTCCAGTTTTTTCGGGGAGTGGAATTCTAGTGTTTTATTTATATGTTAGCAATAATTAGCAGGTATCTGTGTCTGTGCTCACCATCCATGGCTTGTTAGCTAATTTGCCAGCTAATGAAGGGTTAGCCTTCGAGCAAGACACCCAGCTGTGCTAACGATGCTAACTTAACAGCCGCATATGTTAGCCACAGTTATTAAACCGCCATGCACCGAAGTCAAAACATAATAGATAAGTGTTACAATTTAGGGTGATAATACTTTTAAACAAATAGCGTCTGTGTGAGGTTGGAATAATAAAGGTCCGCCTTGTTAGTTAGCTAACGTTATGCAATGTTAACGTTAAACTTACCATATGGGCAATATAACGTTAACATAACGTTAATGCTAGACTTGGCTAGGTACTGTAACTGTGGTCAGGGGGGAGCTGCTGCGGTTAGTGATTAGAATAAGTGGCTGCACCTGTGCCTGATGACGACTGGAGGGACAGACTACGAAGTGTTGAAAGTTTAGGTGGATACGCTGTTCTGGGGAGCGGCACTTGGTGTGGACAGCCAAGCCTAGCAGAGCACTCGTTGCTTGGGGCGGGTGCTGTTCGCATGCCAGTTAGGGCTGCCGGAATACAGGTAGCTAGGCTGTAGGGCGAGGTTCCTGAGTTAGGTAATGTTAGATTAGTAGTATTAGGATGTGTGTGGGCCTCCTGCTTAGTCTACTTGTGTGTGTGCTTTGTCAGTAATTGTGTCTACCCATGTTGTCTTTTGAGGTGCCAGAGAGCTGATTGCAGTATCCAACCAGATCTGCAGCAACTAGGGATATACAGCAGGTAAAATAAGTATTGAACACGTCACCATTTTTCTCAGTAAATATTTCTAAAGGTGCTATTGAAATTATATTTTTCACCACATGTTGGTAAAAACTCATGACATCCAAACATGCAAAGAAATCAAACCATAGATGTCCATAAATTAAGTTATGTGTTATAATGTTAAATTATAATGGAAAAAAGTATTTAACACATGAAGAAAGGGAGGTGCAAAAAGGCATGGAAAGCCAAGACAATCAGTAATTAGAAAGCAATCCTGCCCCTTGTCAGTGCAAATTAATATCAGCTGGTTCAGTCCCAACTGATGGCCTATAAAAAGGTGTCTCATTATCAAGGTGTCACAGAAGAAACATCTCATGATGGGTAAAAGCAAAGAGCTCTCTCAAGACCTTTGCAGCCTTATTGTTGCAAAACATACTGATGGCATTGGTTACAGAAAGATTTCAAAACTTCTGAATGCTACAGTGAGCACTCGCCATAATCCAGAAGTGGAAAGAACATCATTTCACCATAGACCGGCCACGACCAGGTGCTCCTCGCAAGATTTCTGACAGAGGAGTGAAAAGAATTATTAGAAGAGTTGTTCAAGAACCAAGGACCACTTGTGGACAGCTTCAGAAAGACCTGGAAATAGCAGGCACAATTGTTTCAAAGAAAACGATAAGTAATGCACTCGATTACTGAAGAAAAAGCATGTTGAAGCTTGTTTAAAGTTTGCTGCTCAACATTTGGACAAGCCTGTGACATACTAGGAGAATATAGTCTGGTCAGATGAGACCAAAATTGAACTCTTTGGATGCCATAATACACACCATGTTTGGAGGAGACCCCCAAAACACCACACCAACAGTGAAGTTTGGAGGTGGAAACATCATGTTGTGGGGCAGTTTTTCAGCATACGGTACTGGCAAACTTCATATAATTGAAGGAAGGATGAATGGAAAAATGTACAGAGACATTCTTGATAAAGATCTGCTGCCATCTAACAGGATGATGAAGATGGAACGAAGGTGGACATTTCAGCAAGACAATGATCTCAAACACACAGCCAAGGAAATTCTCAACTGGTTTCAGAGAAAGAAAATAAAGCTGCTAGAATGGCCCAGCCAATCATCTGACCTGAATCCAATTAAAAATCTATGGAAAGAACTATAGATCAGAGTTCATAGAAGAGGCCCACAGAACCTTCAAGATTTGAAGACTGTTTGTGTGGAAGAATGGGCCAAAATCACACTTCAGCAATGCATGCAACTCGTTTCTCCATACAGGAGGCGTCTTGAAGCAGTCATTACCAACAAAGGCTTTTGTAAGTATTAAATGAATTTCAGTAAGCGTGTTCAATACTTTTTCCCTGTGTCATTTAACATTATTATACATAACTTAATTTATGGACATCAATGGTTTGATTTCTTTGCATGTGTGGATTGCATGGGTTGTTACCAACATCTGGTGAAAATTTCATGTCAATAGCACCTTTAGAAATATATTTACTGAGAAAAATAATGACGTGTTCAATGCTTATTTTACCTGCTGTATGCTCTGATAATTATTACGAAATTTATACAATTAATTCCACAAACCAATCATAAAATATCCACAAAAAGTCATTTTTCCCACATAAACAGCTGCAACAACTGGCATTTTTTTTGCATTTGCAGCGCACCCCAGTGGTCGATTTGAATGAAAATTTCAGGTATGTCTCAGGTACTTATGTGGACATATCCTGTAAGGTTTATGACTATTGGCCCAATGGTTGTTGACTTTATTCTATTTATCTGCTGAGCCACGCCCCTTTTGAAGTTCAGTGAGCGGCTGTGGCTTGGTGGTAGAGCGGGTCTCCCAACAATCGGAATGGCAGCAGTTCGATCCCAGCTTCCCCCAGCCCACATATCAAAGTATCCTTAGAACTTTTGACAGTTTGGTGTTTCTAGCTCATTCCTGCTCAAGGGAATTTGAGCCGAAGCGGCAGACAACTAATAATAATAATAATAATAATAATAATAAACCGACACAAACATAAAAAGCATTCAGCCCCTTCTGGGCTTGAACATTATTGTTATTTATTTTATTATTACTCTACACATCTTCCGTCGCAGACTGAAAACTCATGTGTTTAGACTGAACCTTGGCCCATAAAAAAAAAATCTCTCTCTCTCTCTCTCTCTCTGATGTACTTGTATGATCTTGCAATTTTTTTGGTTGTATCCACATGGTCGAATGTACTTATTTTAAGTCCCTTTAGATAAAAGCCTCATCTAAACAAATGTAATGTAATACTGATCATGAGTATTAATATTATTTCACAGGATTATTATACATTTTATTAGTACTATGATGATGATGATGAGGCTGATAATGATGATGATGATGATGATAATTCACCTGAGAAACACTTACTATTACACTTACTATTACTTAAAATATTACTATTATAAATTATGATATTATAATCTTTAGTATATATGTAATTATTATTACATGGACAATAAACTGGACTGGGCTAAGAACATTCAAGCTCTTTACAGGAAGGGCCAGAGCTGCCTCTATTTTCTGAGGAGGCTGAGGTCCTTCAACATCTGCTGGACAATGCTGAGGATGTTTTATGAGTCTGAGTCTGTTCCCTATTTATTGATATTTATTCATACTTCTATTACTGCTGTGCTATATCCACCGTCTCATAATCATCTTTGGTACTTAGACTTATTTTAGCTTTTATACTTATATCCACTTTGTACTTAATTTTGATTTACTTAGTACTTCTATTCCTTCTATTCTCAAGTGTGCATTGACGTGATAGTGAGCAGCTGTAACGAAAGAGTTTCCCCTCAGGGATCAATAAAGTATTTTTGATTCTGATTATTAATACATTAGGAAGCAATAAACGTGGAAACGTTTTTTAGTAATACAATGTTTCTGTATGTGATTGGATTGTGGGCTGTCAGGAGATGTTACACACACTGAAAGTGTGATTGTTGTGAAAGCGGATTTTGCTGCAGGAGGCTGTTCACTCTTTTTTGTTGAATTTCAATCAGCACCAACAGACCTGTAGCAAACACTGTTACTACTGCTAGCTACAGTAGTTAGGGGGCAATTGGCAAATGCTGATTTTGGCAAAACTTACATGAATTAATAATTTTTAATAGGCTAATACATCCATTCATTCGCTGCGCTTACTGTGTCTGGGTCTTACATTTAGCTTGGTGAACCCTGCACAAATGCTGTGATATGGATGTTAATACTAAGGTAAATCAGAATCAGAATCAGAAATTCTGATTAAATATAATACACTATAATAACATAAATTAAGTAAAAAGTGGATATAAGTATGAAATTAAAATAAGTGTAAAGTACAAAGTGGATTTACTGGTTGATAAGTATGTACGGTATAATAATACACTGTAATAATAAAAGTAATAAGTAAAAGAGTATATTGAACAGCAGTATTAAACAGAGAATATTGCACAATTATTTCAAATATTGCAGTGATGTTAATGGTCCAATGTCCAGTTAATGACTTAGGGTCATATAGACTGACATTTAGAGGGAGGAGTTAAAGAGTTTGTGTAAAGAGCTTGAGTGTTCTTAGCCCAGTCCAGTTTATTGTCCATATGTAGTCCAAAGTACTTGTAGTCCTCAACAATGTCCACACTGACCCCCTGGATGAAAACCGGGGTCACTGCCATCGCAGATGGGCTAAGGCCAGTGACCCCAACATGCCATTGTTGTGACTGTTTACAGGGGGGGGTGTAAACAGTCACAACAATGGCATGTGAAAATTCACGTGGCAAATAACATAGTCCCACAGCTAACAGTTCAATGCCTGGGCTACAGATACTCTGCTTGAGTATTTGTAGCGTACTTTAAATTATACTTACACACAAGTTACTCAAGTTTGGAAGAAAAGGTAAAGCTAAAAGTTGGAAAAAGTAAGCCGACAAGACGGAGCTACGGCAACAGGCAGCATGCGGGCTGGCGCATGCGCACTATTAAATTACAGGAGAACCAGCGAGTTTGCAGAAAAACAGTCCTACACACTTCTCTGCGCTTCCAGAGCAGTTACCCACCCAAAACCCCATAGCGACGGTGTCTGTCCCGACCATTTAAATTAATTAAAAGTTAACAGAAGAGAAGTTATACATAAAAACCTAAAAAAACAACAAAAAAAAAACTACCAGCGCTGAAACAGCACAACAAAATAGGAGAATTAAACATCAGATCTCTGTCATCTAAAGCTGTACTAGTGAACAAATTAATATTAGATTATCATACTGACTTATTTTGTCTTACTGAAACCTGGCTGGGTCATGAAGAATATGTAAACCTAAATGAATCCACTATGCCCAGTCATATTAATACTCACATTCCTCAAGGCACGGGCCGAGGAGGTGGAGTTGCAGCTATCTTCGACTCAAGTCTATTAGTCAACCCGAAACCTAAACTAAATTACAACTCATTTGAGTTGGTGTCTTTCACACCCAACCTGGAAAACACTACAGCCTTTTCTATTTGTTATAGTGTACGCTCCAGGTCCTTATTCAGAATTTTTATCAGAATAAAACAGATAAAGTAATTATTGTTGGTGATTTTAATATCCATGTGTCGATAATGAGAGCCTTAGTACTGTGTTTTTCTCATTATGAGATTTGATTAGCTTCTGTCAGAGTGTACATAAACCCACTCACTGTTTTAACCACACCCTCGAACTTCTTCTGGCATATGGTATTGAAACTGAACATTTAATAGTCTTTCCACATAATCCTTTTTTATCTGATGATTATTTAATAACTTTTAGTGTCCTATTATTGTTCTACATGCCATTAGGCAAAAACTCCTACACTAGATTCCTATCTGATTGTGCTGTAGCTAAATTTCACGAAGTGATTACATCAGCATTTAATTCTTAATTTAATAGTGATGTATGGTCTATATGAAAAGTCATAATTTAGTGCCATGTCTCAATATAACAGATATTTCAGTCCCTCCCAAATTGTTCATCTTGTTGATAGTGCTGCAGGTTCACTGCGAATGACACTCGACTCAGTCGCCCCTTTAAATGGTAAATGGGTTGTACTTGTATAGCGCCTTTCTAGTCTTTCAACCACTCAAAGTGCTTCACACACATTCATACAGTGATGTCAGATGCTAACTGCTCATCAGTCCAAAGAAACTAACTAATCATTCACACACACTGAAGGCACAGCCCTCGGGAGCAATTTAGGGTTTAGTGTCTTCAGTGTTTTCTTCATCTAATCCATCTAAGACTTGTGTCTTAGAAACTCAGGAAGACTCCTTCCTGAGGGCAAGGCTTAAGTAACACAGAGTAGCTTAAAGTTCTGAGTTCTCAGACCATTTTTCACAAGTGAGAATGACTCCCGGATGGGAGCTGAAACGTCTTGATTCTGAAAACAGTGTCCAGATGACTATGACTGAAACCTTTTCTACCATTAGGAATATGGGTATATCGATAACTGTTGCTACTGTGGGTTTCCTGGCACAAACAGACGGATTTCACAGGTAACGTCTTTTATTATTACAGACTGCTCCCACACACATTTGTTTATCAACAACACAAAAACCTCCACCATGCACCTTTGGCTTGCCCGGCTCTCTCGCACTCGTCAAAGTGCCTCTTCTTCTTGTCTAACTCCAAACAATGTCCGAGAGCCAGCCTGGCTGTTCGTCATCTGTGTATGTGTGGCAGCCTCGAGGTCCAGCACGCTACTGCATATAAAGGGGGAGCACAATTAGTCGATGAGCCACAGCAGAGACAATTAGCTCTCCCTGGCACTGCTCATCTGAGCCACTCCCCCACCTCTCTCTCTCCCTGCAGCTGACTGCTAACCTAGCTATCAGTGAAGAATGAGAACGGTGGCAGCTTGTACAAACTGCCTTGTCATCCATTTCTCTTGAAGCCTGCATGGCAGTTTTTCAACTATTGGGTTAACACCCCGAGATGTATCCAAGTAGGCGAGCCCAGGCAAATAACTCTCTAGTTTTGCTGTCTCCAACTCCCTTAACAAATCGCCAAGCCCTCTCAATTCAAAGAGTTTCCCTTCTGGGATCAATAAAGTATTTCTGATTTCTGATTCTGAATTTGTTGCCAATCTTGGGGAACCTCTCAAGTGACCGATAGCACTTGTCGGACATGTCCATTCCATCCTGAGCCCAGCAGCAGGGTCACTGACATGAACAGCTCTGATTCTCCTAACCTGAATGAATGACGGCCTAACTATCTAGTTAGAAGGTCAAGCTCTTCATTGCAGGTGAGTTTGTCCTTGTATGGCATTCATGAAGGTCGATTCCTAACCCCAATAATTGTCTGGATGGTCATCGAACTTGATCATCCCAGAGGTCACAAGCTCACGATGAACCATGTAAATAGCAAAGTTGTTTTTGCCTGTGTGGTCAGGAGCTATCATCAAGAAGGGGTGTGTGGGGCTGAGGTCCCTTCATGGCTGAGAAATTCTGTGGATGGATTCCAGGGTAATATGGGGCAGGTGGAACTATGGGCACTCTGGAATACCTAGCACGGTGCTTGACATAAGCTGGAGTGGTATTTGGTCCATCCTCAGCTGTGTGAATGGGATCTTGCCGCTGTCTTGGTGTAGCTGAATGTGAGGGACATCACATGGATGATTTGGTGCAGTGTAAGATTCAAGATCGGGCAATGACAGCTGACTAGAGTGCATTCTAGAATGGCATTCAACATAATGTTGGGACTCCACAGATGAATTCATTCATTTGGGTAATTGTTAACTGAACCTTTGTTAGGAGACTGCATTCTCTTTTGTCCCACAATCCTGAGAGCCAATGAATGCAGCATTGGCCAGTCTGACCTGTGACCCGGATGTCACCAGATCCATGAAAAGGTCAGCGATGTTCTCGTCTCTTTTCTCCTGGCTTCTGCTGGTTGTCTGCTACCACCGCCATGTAATCTGCTCAGAGCAGAAACATGCAGCAGAACTGAACTCTTTCATCATACTGCAGCGACACGAGAGCCTGCTAGATCTCTGCCCCCAAGTTTAGCACCAATGGCTATTACACAAAGCCTGCCACCTAAATTCTAAAAGCAACTAAGGACGTTAGCGCCGAGCTAACTGTAAGGAGGACAACAGACCAGGTTCCACATACCTGCATAAATGGACACTGCACCGCAAAAAACTTTCCCTTGAACCGCAATTCTTTTCAGCTTGGCTCGTCCACAATAGACTGACCTTCAGCTAACACAGCAGCACGTTCAAGGCAACCCGTTTTCCCTCCTTAGACTGATAATGCAAATGCACGGCGCTCTGTAATCCTGAGTTAGCATTTGCATCTAAAAGCTACAAACCACACATTTGAAGACAGCGAGGTGAAGATTCTAAGTAGAGAGAAGAGTTGGTTTGAACGGGGCGTCAAGGAAGCCATTTTTGTGAAAAAAGAGAACCCCTCTTTGAACAGAAATGGTGGTCTGAGATTTAATCTGCCCATAGTCTATCAGAGTGTATTATCACCTTGGTCACGCCAATCACATGTTAATCAGGTACTTAACAGTGATGAAGTAGATGCAGCCAGAAAACAACAGGCCTGATTACTGATTACTGGGCCATCTTGAAAACTATTAGGTCAGTTTCAGGTGAAACTAGCTATTAACAGATACTCAGGCAGATTCTTTCCTGAGGGCAGGGTTTATGTAACACAGAGTAGCTTAAATTTCTAGTTCCCGTCCCATTTTTTCACAATTGAGAATGACTTCCGGATGGGAGCCGAAACGTCTTGATTCTGAAAACAGTGTCCAGATGACTACGACTGAAACCTTTTCTACGATAGAACACCCCTGGACAATTGAGAGACTACACCGTCTTCTCCTCCTTTAGTTAAACTAATCCAGAGAGTCAATTTATTGTTTTTAAATTTTGCTGTTGCCCCATTAGCATGACAAGACATGTCTTTCCTCAGGGGTGGAAAGTTCTGGTCCTGTCTGGCGAGTGAGTATCCACATTGACACCTTTACTGTTTGAGAGGGGAAGAAGTCAGTTTGCAGATCCAGAGGTCTGAGCAGAGTTTATTCAAACCTCCCCCCATGAAATTACACCGGGTTGTAAACGATGTTGCTGTGTGTTTATTTGTGTGTCTAGTAGTATAGTTGTTTGTGTAGTCTAGTAGTTATCATTTGTTGGGTCTCTGTAAATATTATTATAAAGAATACGGTCTAGACCTGCTCTATAGGAAAAGTGCAATGAAATAACTTGGTATGAATTGGCACTATATAAATAAAATTGAATTGAAGTTGGAACTTTTTGAAATGTTCTGTGAACGTGCCTGCAGCATCTAATTGCAATCTCCTGATGTGCTGATGGAGAAATTACTCTAAGCTGTTACTGTTTATATGTCTTCTATGTGTCCCCTATCATCATATTTTATTCAATAAAAGAGTTGTATGACTTCACTGTCAGTGTTTATACATTCAGTTCTGTTTAGTCCCTTTTTTCTCTGTAGTTGTATAGTCTGACTTTGTTGCTTGGTAACGAGTAGATAGTAATGCTCATTGACTGACAATAAAAATAGTTATTTTTCTCCCCATGGAGTTTATCTACTGTTGAGCCTCACATCTAAGGAGAAATGGTCTGCAAAGTCTGGGAAGCACAGACCGTACGCTCATACAACCTATGAGTGTGTCACACAGTGTTTCCTTGAACTTTTTAAATTCATTTAGTTTTTTATTGTATTCCCCCATATTGGTTTGTTTTGATTATCTTATGGTATCAGAATAATACATTCACACACTTAAGACAAATACACACAAATTCACAAAAGGATTGCGCGGCTTTTGCAGCCGCTAAACCTGCATAAATATGACAAAAAGAAACTAATACAACTGCATTAGTAACATTTTTTGACTCATACGTTGCTTAACCATGTCATGTGATCTGCTACTTCAGTACACCTTCAAGGGACAGTTCACCCCAAAATCAAAAATGATATTTTTCCGCTTACCTGTAGTGCTATTTATCCATCTAGATTGTTTTGGTGTGAGTTGAGTTGAGTTTTGGAGATATCGGCCGTAGAGATGTCTACATTTTTTTAATATAATGGTACTGATGAATGCAAGTGGAAAAAAAATTAATAAATGCCTCTATTAGAAAAAAGATAAGTTTGCAATAATGCTTCATACAGTTATTGTTTAATATAACTGTTTTCACAGACTGAGTGGCACTGACCATGACTAGTAAACTAATCATGTGTGATATCAGTAGAGTTCCCCTTTAAGTCCTTTATCAAATTTCGGGTTTATGGTGGAACTCTATTGGCTTTTATGTTTTATAAAGAATATAAAGTCTTTCCCTCAGTGATTTGTAATAGACTTTACTCCGTCTTGTCTCTGTCTCTCACAGGACTGATTGACTACAACTTCCACTGTTTCAAGAAAGCCATCCAGGAGGTTTTTGATGTTCGAGTAAAGGTTCAACAAAATCGTAAACTCCTCAGTCAGAGGAGGTGGAGCAAACTGACTGTGACCAATGGAGTGCTCAGCAACCCACACTGAGGACGGATGACATCACATCAAACAGCCAAATATACCTGAGCTGTGTCCTGACAAATCCAGGAGACTCCATCCTTATTCAAAGGATCGGATCACATTCACTTTTTTCCTACTGTCAGACTCCGACCTCTGCCATCTCTGTCCTCAGAAACATTTATCTGTCAGCAGCAGAGAGGACAAACTGTCTTTCACCAGGCTGACTAAATTTACTGGACAAAAACTGTTTTCACGTAAGCTCCACAAGAAGTATACAGGAAGACTCAATGATTTTATTCTCCCTGACCTCTGTAGCAGGTGGCGGTACTCTGCTTATAGTGAAAAAAAGCAAGTTCATAGCAAAACTGGGGGTCTTGATCAATCATTATAGATACAGTTACAGTTTTTTATAATTGCTAACTTACATTTCTCTTCACTTTTTCAAAACTCTTTACCAACATGCAGCTCAGTACAACAGTTCATCTCACATCCAAAATGCACTAATGCAATCAAAACACTTCATACACATCTCAGAATCAACCTGTGTACCCAAACCACATTTGTCTGCCAACAGTAACACAACAGTCACTCGTTATATATTGGCCATAAAAATCACTAACAACAGGTAGCATTACAATTAGTGTCATTATTGTCTTTAAATGATCGTTTATTTATTTATTTAGCATAAACCATGATTCCATTACAGCAAAAAGAATGGCATTTCTTTATTGCATGGATTGTGCTGCCTTACAGTATATGTCACAGAAATTAATCAGAAATGCTGCAATATGCTTCAAAAGGTTTTATTTGCTGTTGCATTTTTGCATAGAGTAATTCCAAGTGCACAAAATACAGCCAAAGTAATTCCAGTATTGCGATACAAGATTATATTTTCACTATACATACTTGTTTAGGATGGTTACAGATATAGAAATACAACATTTACTTCTGTTGTGCTGACGGTGTGGTGTTTTGAAAAAGCAATGGTAAAAAACTGTTGTAAGTAAACAACTTATAAACAGCAGGAGATTTGTATGATTTGAACGGCTGCTTGTAGAGATTACACTTCACTAAACACATCACCGAAAAAAATAGATTTTGGTTGTAAAAAATCACTGTAGTGATGCGTTTGTCTCAGTGTGGTTGTTTCATTTGATATCCTGTGAAACAGATAAGTGACGGACTGTATTTCAGTCAGGATACTCATGTCAAGGTTTTAACCATTTATTGCAATAATACACATTTTAGTTTGGCTGTGTGATTATGCTCATGTGATGCTCTGGAATAAATCTGAGCAAGCTTGAGCTAACAACATCCCCTGGCAGAGCCTGAGATACACAACATTTAATGAACATAAACAGATATTACAAAGATAATTAACAAAATTCACGTATGAATGCTAATACAGGAAGAGGCTGGGGAGGTGGAGGGAGTTAAGCAGTGTAGCAGCAGTTTACACCCTTAAATTATACAATTTAGCAGACAGTGTCACTTAAATTGATTTAATCCCCATATGGACTGGATTTATGTCATTAGGGGAGGTGGGGTGTTTTTAACATTACTTGCGCTCGTCAGTGATTTCAATCGCGTCCGCAGCACATATGTGGGTATTTTTCACCACCACCCCAGTAATAATTACATCCACAATTTCATACTGTTTTTCTGCTAACTTGCTGGTCCTCCTGTAATTTAAATCCCATCCAGGGCGACCTTGTTGTGTTTTAAACTTTTTTCCCGCAGGAAGAGCTGCTTGTCCTTATACTTTATTTATTTTCAGCTCAGTTTGAAATTTGACTTTTGTGTGAAAAAGTCATTGTTGATATGATAGATGGAAACATGCTAACACCAATATATAGGCATATTTGGGAACCAATACGATGACAGAAAAACTTAAAGACATTAAGGAAGCAAGAGCTCATAAAATGTGTTGTTGTAATGTCAGCTACAGGTAGGTACTGGTATTCTGTTATGAGCCCCATTTTTTTAGCCTATATTTGTTTATGTTTTAGCACAGTTGGCACCATTAAAAGTATGCTGAATTAGCTATTAGCAGTTTCTGTTTGCAATGTACCCATGGATGCAACAACCACTACTGCTGGATTACTTTGATACTGAAGAAAAGTTAAAAACCTGATGATTCTCAGGCAAGTTTTGAAGTGTCTTTTAATCTATGATGTCTGAGTGGATTTATGGACGTTGGACATCAGGGATAATGATATCCTCGGGAAGTATAATTCACTGAATAATATCAATATGTGTTTCATGTCTGTCTGTTCAAATTTGACTGACTTATGACTCAGAGAAGGAGTAAAATTACATTGAAGCACAGTGAATACTGTATTTCATTCCCCACCTCCCCCAGTAATGCTAAACGGAAAATTTTGCACCTTTTATGTGGATGTCCAATCAGTGTTGATCATAAATGCAGTCAATTGAAGCAATAAATTCCTCAGTGTATTCTATATTGACCAAGAAAGCTGTGCCAGGGCCTGGCACAAAAACAACTTCCTTGTTCTCTTCTCTTGTATTGCAAACTAGCTATGTTTCCAACAGCGTGTGAGTATGAGTGCAGAGGATATTATGGACGAGGATACATTTTACAATGTTTTGGCTGGCTTGGATATTCAGGCGTATTTATTCGAGCCGGAGTATATGGTCAAAGAAATGCAGAGGAGAGAGAAAGAGGCTGCCGCTATAGCTGCATGGCCCTCCGATGCCAACAGAAACTGAATCATTCTGCTGGAAAGAATTTCAGCATGGGCAGTTATGCACGAAAGTACACACCTCTATCCAAACTTGGACAGAGGTGTGCTGGAGACCTTCTTCAGGATCCCAAAGATAAACTGACAACCAAGACCAGCAGGACCAGGAGGGTAGATGACCGTTGAGTATTTTTGTCACCTAACGCTATGTTGGTAGCGCTATGAGCCGGTAGCTCAGCTGGCGTTAGTTTTGTTGTTATACAGAAGCCCGCTGGGTGGGTGTGGGCATCAGAAGTTCACCTGCAATGCATCCTGGTACATGTAGGCACTGCTGGCACGGCTCTGTGAGCAGGAGAACTCAGCTTTCTCGGTCAATATAGCATGCAGTGAGGAATTTATTGCTTCAATTGACTACATTTACCATCAACACTGACAGGACATCCACATAAAAGGTGCTGAATTTTAAATGAAAATTATTTAGTAATGAAAAAGATCTGGTAAGAGTATTGATAATGAACCAGGCCGATAAGAGTATGAATAAGATAAAGATACAATCCTAATAATACCCATCCCTACAGCTGGTTATGGATTCACCCTGACTTTGGGAGGTTGAGCAAATCGCAGTTCAGATCCCTTCACTATAAGCCATGTATGTCACGGGTCACAATGGGTTCTAAAATTTGACAGAGGGGCCGGGTCAGGATATATATATATATATATATATATATATATATATATATATATATATATATATATATATTACATTAGAGATTTGGTCTGTAACATGTAGCAAAGCATGAATATGCAAGGCTCATTGTACAAATTGTTTTCAGCCAGTGCATCAATAAACACAGCAGAAAAACTCAAGTTCAGTTACAGTAGGAACAGTGTTGTTGATCTCCTTGTTTTGCCAGTGCATCAATAAACAGCAGAAAAACGCAGTTTGCCGGTGAAAAAAATGTTGCTGAGTCTGTAAATTAGCTGCCAACCTCTGAGTCGTAGCCGCCCGTTCTTGTGTTGACTGCTTGCTAACGTAGTTGGCATACTTCGTAGCAAAGTGACGGCTGATATTGTACTCTTTGAAAACCGCGACAGTTTCTTGGCATATTAGGCATACAGCCTTTGATCAGACTTCAGTGAAAAAATATTTAGTTGTCCAGTTGTACACTCGGCACTCACTATCCACTTTTCTTTTTTTTTGATAAGCTCATTTTTGCAGAAGGGCTCATAAGAGAAGAAGAGAGTAATACACGCGAACAAGGTCAATGTAGCTGAAGTGCGCCATCTTTTGGGGAAACATGGGCATTACAGGGGAAAGGTAAATTGAACAAGGTTTACTTGTACCTATTTTAATATAATTTGGTCACGTTCGGCGGGCCGGATTAATAAGCCCAAGTAGTTTGCCCATGTCTGTGGAGGAGAAAGAGGAGAAAGAGAAGACAAAGAAGACAAAGGACAAAGAGGGTAGAGCGCGTGCGCGGGGGGGTGGCCTTTCGATCCACTCGGGGGCAGCGCTGTGTTGTTGTGTGTGTTAGGAAAGGAAAAGAAAAGGAAAGTGACAGGAGGGCCACCGGGGAGTGGGTCACTTTGACACGCTGTGGGGGCGGATGATAATATGGTGGCATGAGGTATGAGACCGTAGGACGATGAGAACGCCCGGGGGTCCCTTTGACCCGCCTGAGGCCGCTGGAGGTTAACACCTCTTCCTCTTTCTCAAACCATCACGTGGCAGGGGGCGTTTACTTCTTTTTTTCCCCTGTCTTTGGCAATGTGGCCTGTGGTGTGGTCAACCCCCCTCCTCCTCCTCTTCCTCATCATCACGCGGTCCTCCCATTCGGAGTTGTCAATATTGTTCGGAGTTCGAGGGTTACTCACCGAGGGTAAAGGGATGTTGATTTCTGTCAGAGTATTTAAAAAACTCATCCAACCCTTGGGCAGTAGGGATTTATTTTATAAGAGACAGAAAGATTTTTAAACAAGTATATACTGAACTTGCGTTGTCGGCGAGACCCCCTCCCGGTCTAGGCTTGTGGTACCGTCTAACTCCCCGGGGGGGACCACGGATTCGTCAGACGGTGCCGCAGCTGAACAGGCAAGGAACGTGAACAATGGCATACTGGAGGCTAGCTAAAAGAGGCAGCAGACCCCCTCTCCTGACACAGGACCACGCTAACCCCCCTATCATATCTGTCTTCCTCGTTGGCAGCCCTAACCAGCTGCGGACGACACCCTCCCTCTCCCCGAGTGAACACAGCCACACAGCACAACAGCACACTCCTCGGACTTACCCACAATGCCTGGCTCTCCCCTTTTTAGTCCCAGAGTCCCATAGGTTGTGCAATAAGTCACACCAGCTGTTTATTAGTTCATTAGGTCGGTCCAAAGTTCAACAATTCACCTCACCATTCACATCACAAAATCACCAGACTTTTAAGGACCTTGTCGCATTGATCTGAGGTTGTTCAAGTAAGTATTAAAACTTTTAAAAAATGTTTTGTATTGTTGTCTTTTTCCTCTTTAGTTGCCAGTTGTGGTTGTTAATAAGGTAAGCCTGGGCAGTAGGCTCCTGGACTGATTGACAGCAGACTATCAGCTTGTTAAGCAGTACAATGGGCAAAGTTTTTTTTTCTAGGAAGTAGAATTGGAGAGTCATCATGTCTATGTCTAACAGATGTAGGTCATTCTGTTGTTCTGGCTTGCAAATTGCTTGCATAAACTTTATGGGGCCTTTGCTTTCTTTTAAACTTTTAATCCAGAGTAGGTTAAGGGAGCTGCTTGTGAGGGTGAAGCTCTCCATTTACCTGTCAGTCTGTCACCCATCTGTCATTATGAGCTGTAGGAAGTAACCGTAAAACTCTTAAGGTAATTTGGACATCAGAAACCATATTCACATAGTGTCTTATCTTAACCAGTTGAAGTCCTCCGGAAAGGCACTAAAAGTTCCTAACTAACAGCTATTTACAAGTTTTCTGGGTTAACTTAAGTTAAGTTAACTTTTAATTGACGTTATGCTGGTTTGGCAGAGGACTGTTGGAATAAGTGCTAACGTTATAACTTATTCCAACGGTTCTCTATGTTTCATGAAAAAACAACGGCAGAGAGAAACAGACTTACTTGCTTTTTGGGACTTCTAGGTGAACTTGTGGATACCATTGCCTTCCAATAAGGAACTCATCCATTCCAATAATAGAATCTTTCAAGTAATAAGGGATCTTGCTGTGATGCAGAAGAGGTGTGAGCCATCTCTAGCTGTAAATGCTTTAAAAAGGAAATAGTAGTTAATTTTTTTTTGTTGGATGTGTATTTGTTGCTGAATGGTTGTGTGCTAGATATAACTATTCAATATTGCTTCCAAGAAAAAAACAATGCAAATCAGTTAATGGTTGTCGTAATGCAGAGAGAAGGCGGTATGTCTTGGAAGGTGCTGTGAGTACTATTGATACTCGTATGGTAAAACTTAAAGAACGAGCTGTACAATTTTGTCCATTACCACCAAACGTTACAGACCATGACCGCATAGAAAGACTGGATATATTTTTGGATTGGCTGGATATTCATACTAATATGGTTAATGAAATGCTAGATGATGATGGAATCTTTCAATCATGAACACTGTATGAAGGATACTGATACTGAAGATATGGCAGATATGATTGTGCTATGTGATACCCCTTGTGATGAATTAGATAATGAAGATCTGTGGTTTCTTTTTGATGATTGCCAGGATGCAATAGAGTTTGTTGATGATCACACAGGTTGTGGTAGTGATCTTCATGTGAGGGAAATACCACGCTTTAACACAAAAGAAGTCCGACAACCAATTGATTAAAGAGATATCCCTCTGGAAAATATTGAAGTGGTCCCACTGTTGCAGAGACAAACTGACCAACTCACCATTAGGTAGACACTTAAATGTGATTTTACAAGGTCCCTATCTTGACAGTGATGTCCAAACAATGCTAGCATCAGACAATGAGTGCAGACCTGTTTTTAGGCAAGTAGCCCAAGCTCTTCAAGTCAACGACATAAGTATGACCAATGATAGGTTAGAATTTGTGGCATCGGTAGCCTGGAATAACAGTGGCGGTTGTCTATACGTGCCAGACAATACAGACAACAATCTGTGTTTCTCATCGTTACTTGCTCATTTTCTTATCCCTAAACTTTCCCAAAAGGACAAATTGGCTTTTGCACAAACACTACACCATGATTTAGGCTTTGATCCTGACCACAAGGTCTGATTTTCTGATGTTACCAAATTTGAAAATCATCTGGATGTGAAGATTATAATATTTCACCACAATCAGTCAGTGAATAAATTGGAGTTATGTCAGACTAGAGACACCCCACATCACACAACAGTCTGATTGTATCTACATGACGATCATTATTGTGGTATTACAAATAAGACAGACTTCTTTGCATCTCCTTATTTCTGCAAGTACTGTTACAAGCCATACAGTACAGTTCTACTGCATAGGTGTGCACACTACTGCAATGTATGTGTCAGACTGCAGCAGCCATCCAGGCAGATCTGTAAACTGTAAAGACTGCAAGCAGATATGCCGATCTCAGCACAGCTCCAGTTTAACATCATGTAGCCGTGCAAATTTCTGTGAATAATGTTGTAGATTATAACTCATACCAAGCAAGTTTCGAAGACGAAGAAGGAGAGGAGGAAGGTGTGTTTGTAGGCAGAGAGAGAAGAGGAAAGCTAAGAATGTAGGACTGACAGTAGGGACTTTGAATGTTGGGACTATGACACGGGAGGCTAGAGAGTTGATTGACATGATGCAGAGAAGGAAGGTGGACATACTGTGTGTCCAGGAGACCAGGTGGAAATGTAGCAAGGCTAGAAGCTTAGGAGCAGGGTTCAAGTTGTTCTACCATGGCTCAGATAGGAAGAGAAACGGAGTAGGAGTTATCCTGAAAGAGGAGTTTGTGAGGAATGTTCTAGAGGTGAAAAGAGTATCAGACAGGTTGATGAGTCTGAAGCTGGAAATTGAAGGGGTGATGTTCAATGTTGTGAGTGGTTATGCTCCATAGATAGGATGTGAGTTAGAAGAGAAGGAGAAATTCTGGAGTGAGTTAGATGAAGTGATGCAGAGCATCCCCAGAGGTGAGAGAGTGGTGATTGGTGCAGATTTCAATGGGCATGTAGGTGAAGGGAACAGAGGTGATGAGAATGTGATGGGCAGGTTTGGGCTTCAGGACAGGAACGCAGATAGATCAGATGGTGATAGACTTTGCAAAGAGGATGGAAATGGCTGTAGCGAACACTTTCTTCCAGAAGAGGCAGGAACATAGGGTAACATATAAGAGCGGAGGTAGAAGCACTCAGGTGGACTACATCTTGTGTAGACGTTGTAATCTGAAAGAGACCAGTGACTGTAAAGTAGTGGTAGGGGAGAGTGTAGCCAGACAACACAGGATGGTAGTGTGTAAAAGGGTGATTAAAGATAAGGATGGAAATGTATTGACAGGTGCCAGGAGTGTGATGGGAAAATGGAAGGAGTACTTTGAAGAGTTGATGAATAAGGAAAATGAAAGGGAACAAAGAGTAGAAGAGGTGACTGGTGTGGAGCAGGAAGTAGCAAAGATTAGCAAGAGTGAGGTGAGGAGGACATTGAAGAGGATGAAGAGTGGAAAGGCAGTTGATCCTGTGGAAGTATGGAAGTGTCTAGGAGAGGTGGCAGTAGAGTTTCTGACTAGTTTGTTTAACAAGATCTTGGAGAGTGAGAGGATGCCCGAGGAATGGAGGAGAAGTGTACTGGTGCCAATTTTTAAGAACAAGGGAGATGTGCAGAGCTGTGGCAACTACAGAGGAACAAAGCTGATGAGCCATACAATGAAGTTGTGGGAAAGAGTAGTGGAAGCTAGGCTAAGGGCAGAGGTGAGCATTTGTGAGCAGCAATATGTTTCATACCTAGAAAGAGTACAACAGATGCAGTATTTGCTTTGAGGATGCTGATGGAGAAATACAGAGAAGGTCATAGGGAGTTGCATTGTGTCTTCGTAGATTTAGAGAAAGCGTATGACAGGGTGCCGAGAGAGGAGCTGTGGTATTGTATGAGGAAGTCTGGAGTGGCAGAGAAGTATGTTAGAGTGGTGCAGGACATGTTTGAGAGCTGTAAGACCGTGGTGAGGTGTGCTGTAGGTGTGACAGAGGAGTTCAAGGTGGAGGTGGGTCTGCATCAAGGATCGGCTCTGAGCCCCTTCTTGTTGGAAGATTTTATTAAAGAATGTGTCTGCAGGTCCTAAATGCTATGCATATCACACATGTGAGAACAAGACTACTATGAAATGCAAAAAAAATGCAGGCGTTGTTACAAAAGACACACTAGTAAGACTGGTAAACAGGTCTGTGAATAACCAGCCTATGAATGAGCCACAAACAACAGAGGTGGATACTATTCAGCATGATAAAAAGAAGCTTCGTGCTAAAAAAAACCCACAGTGCAAAAGCGTCTGCAGGTGGTGTACAACAAATGCAGGTTTTTTCCTGATTTCAAAACACAGCCTTGTAGATATTGAGCTTTTTGACGCCAGGCTCCGGCACCCATTTAGCAGGTTGTGGCAGGTCCCTCACATAGTGGTAAAACATTTTTTGTGTGAAAACCATGATTGAAAATGTAGACAAACTGATTTCTGATAAAATAGACGTTATATATATATTTTCTCATGCTGGCAGCCT
This sequence comes from Siniperca chuatsi, assembly GCF_020085105.1. Classification (NCBI taxonomy): domain Eukaryota; kingdom Metazoa; phylum Chordata; class Actinopteri; order Centrarchiformes; family Sinipercidae; genus Siniperca; species Siniperca chuatsi. The sequence continues at coordinate 2,880,545 of NC_058056.1, read as the reverse complement.
TTACATGATGGCTAAAAAAATAAAGGATATAAATTTTGTGGAAGGACTACCGATGACACTCTCGCCACAGAAAGTCAACCTGCTTAATTTAGAAGTTCAGAATGTTTTTACCAAACATGTCCACTATTTTGCACATTGCACATCGCTGCACTGTCTGTAATTTAAATTTAAATACATTTTTTTAGCCATCAAATCCATATCGGGGCACCGTCTGGCTTGTGGTGGTCCACGCAGTCACCAGATTGCACGCCGGACTACCAATCATCAGCCAACTAACCTGCTACTCACCTGCACCGCTGCCCAGCTTCCCTGTCGCTCGCCTGTACCGTCGCCCAGCGACTTGCCAGCTTCTGTGCCCACAGGTTCGTCGACTCTGTCTCCACTCTGCTCACCTGCTCACCTGCTCCTCCGCACAGCGACCCACAAGCTCCACTGCCTTCTCCAGCCCCTGCACCGCGGCAATCATCACTCCCTGTTGGATGGCAACAGCCAGCACCCCCTGCAGGATGGCAACAGACCGCACCCCCGGCAGGATGGCAGCAGCTAGCACCCCTTGCTGGATGGTAGCAGCTTCTCGCCACCGGACTCTCTGCCGGACCGCAGCATCTCCTCGCCCCCGGACTCTCCGCCAGGCCTCCTGTGACCTTCCTCCTCCAGATGGTGTTGATCTTCATCACAGACTGCATGAGATCAGCTCCACACCTGTCAAGCCCTGCTCTGCGCCTGTCCAACCCCTGAGCCGCCTGCCCGAGGTCCCCAGCTCTGTGCCTGTCCAGCCCCCGGGCCATCCGCCCGAGGTCCTCAACCCCGTGCCAGGCCAGTCCCTGGGTCGTCCACTGGAGGTCCTCAGCTCTACCCTGGTTCTGCTACCGGGTCGTCTGTCCGAGATCCTCCGTAACATCCAGGACCGGGCTCTGGGTTGTCTGTCCGAGGCTCCCAACTCTACACCTGTCCAGGCTCCGGGTCGTCCATCCGATGCTCCCAATTCCGCACATGCCCAAACCCCAGCCGTCTGCCCGGATCAACCCGCTCCCCGTGGTGGAGGATGACCTCCACGCAATCTTTGTGCAATTCATCCATCTCTCAAGGAAGTGTATATATATATATGTGTATATATATATGTATATATATATATATATATATATATACACACACTTCAGAGATAGCGGCTAGATAGATCAATTGTTAAGTCACAGGACTTTCACACGGGGGACTGGTTCGAATCCCCCTCGGGACGCAATGAGCAATGACCCATCATCCAGTGTGGGTCCTTAGGCAAGACCCTTCACGCTACTGCCTACATCATGATGATGATTGAGTGACAATGAAATACATGAGATGCCAGCTCAGATGTCGCCCAGCCAAACAAGGTCTGCGTCAGGTGGTGGGGAACCAGAGCACCATGATGAAAAATGGGCTACTGGAACAAGACGGAGATGGGCGAGAAACGATAACAAGGCTCTGTTGGAATGCTACTACTCCAGTAACCCTAGTCAGAGGGGTTACATGCAAAGGATGTGGGATGAATGGTTACTTCAAAACCCACAATCAAGGCTTACAGTGAAACAACTAGTAGCTCAGTGTTCCAACATCCACAAGCGGCAACTGCTATCACAACTTGAGATTGACGAGATACAACACAAATGCTACGGCAAAGGGGGGCCAGGACAACAGGTCAGAGGGGGGCCAACGGCGGCTCCCCAACCGGAGATTGGGTCCGAAGCCCCAACAAGTGCAATCACGCTGAACGAGGCAGCGACTGACCTGAAAGATAAGATCATGGCGAGGATGAATGCAAGGCAACCCCGACGCCAATTACAACGGCTAAGTGAAGTACCATCAGAAAGTCTCCTGAAACCAATGAGCTGATATACGCCTCAGCAGCAGTGATCCTCGAGATGCTTGGCTATAAGAGCAACCATGGGAGCCATGAGAAACAGTACCCACCATGGAAACGAAGGCTGGAGGCAAAAATCAAGGAGGCACGGAGAGAAGTGAGCCAATTGACAGAGGCTGAGAGAGGTGCAGAAAGCAAGTACCCAAGAAGTACAACCAGAGAAGAAGCACTCAAAACTGCCAAACAAAGGCTCCAAGCCTTGGCCAGCCGCCTAAAGAGGTACACGAGAGATAATGAATCCAGAAGAATAAACCTGTTCGCAACTCAACCTGCGAAAGTGTACGCTCAATGGCAGGGTAAGAACAGCAGAGCAGACCCACCAAGGCTGGAAACTGAACAGTACTGGAAAAGTATATGGGAGAGGGAGGCATCACACAACATCGATGCACAGTGGCTGGTGGCTCTGAGAGAGGACCACAGCAACCTCCCTGAACAGAATCCAGTCACCATCACAGCGGCAGACATCCAAGAAAGAGTCTCAGGTATGAAAAACTGGACAGCACCAGGCCCTGACAGGATCCACACCTACTGGCTAATGAAGCTCACTGCACTCCACGAGCACCTAGCAAATGAACCAGCTGCTAAGAGATGGGACGCACCCTGAATGGCTTACCGAAGGGCGTACAATTCTGATCCTGAAGGATCCCGCAAAGGGTACCGTCCCATCCAACTCGGCCAATAACCTGTCTCTCCACAACATGGAAGCTCAAGTGGACACATGGATCAATACATGAGCAAAGCACAGAAGGGCATTGGCAAAGGAACCAGAGGATCCAAACACCAACTCCTGGTTGATAGAACAGTCACCCAAGACTGCAGAACCTGACACACCAACCTGTGCACTGCCTGGATTGATTACAAGAAAGCATATGACTCAATGCCACACACATGGATCACTGAATGCTTGGAGATGTACAACATCAACAGGACTAATTTGGCAGAGCACTCGGGGTAGTGACCCCCAAACTGGAGGAGTGGCTACAGCAGATCCCTGGAAGAACACCAGACATCTCGGTCCAGAAAAGTGCAGTACTAGGAACAGCAAAGATACTGCACAGAACCCTCAAGCACCCAGACCTCTGGTAGAGGACCCGAGCTCGAAGGATGAGACCACCCGCGGAGTGTATATATATATAAAGACTTCGTCCTTCACCATCCGCTCGGGTCCTCTACCAGAGGCCTGGGAGCTTGAGGGTTCTGCGCAAGTTTTTATGTCATGTGACATGGACCCAGGCCAATAGAAAAGAATAGGACAATAAACCAGACGCAAGTACCTTGTGCGTCTGTATGAGATGTCAAGGGGCGTGACAAAACGTCGGCCATTTAACGACCTGGGAATGAGAACCGGTTGGTATGTATGCAAAACTAGTTTTGTAGTAAAACAAAGGGGCTCCATATAGACAACTATGCTGTCTCTGGCTTGGGTGATTAATGTGACAACCCCAACAATCCTCCTTTAATTTTTTGTGATGATATTTTCAATACTTAAACATGTTGCTTTCAAAATGTTGATAGAGGCTGTGACAGGTCCTTTGTAGGTTCAGCAATTTCCGAAATCATTGTATGAGGTTTCTCCTCTGGTTCATCAGTGCTGATTCCTACAGCATTCTCTTCTGCTTCTTGTGTTGGGAATGTAAGATTTTGTTGTTCACATAAGACATTCGGCATAGTCAGCCATTCAGGGCATATTTTCTTTGTCATCTTCTTTAATAAATCCCCATCTTCCCCAAAATGTATTAACTGATATGTTATGCTGAATTGACAGTATAAGAAGAATGTGAAGCTTGATATCATGCTGATGCAGACAAAGAACAATGATCTATGAAAAAACAAGGACTGTTTCTTTTTATGAAAAATGAAGTGTGTCTGATATTGTTTACAAAGTATGGCTCGCTATTTTGTGTAATGATGATTTTGAGTGTATTTTTCAGTGACGTGATAATGTGGGATACAGTCTCATTATTGTAAGTCCTTGCTTGCAACCCCAATGACATATTTCAAAGAATGTTTTCAACTGATTTCGTGTTGCCTTAACCCTAATATTAATCAATTAAAAGTTACTTGATGTTACATATTAGCCTATTATGATGTATTATGATAGCCTTAGTCTGTCTTCACTCCACTAGCCTCAATTAAGTGTTTAGTCTCTTTGATTAGCTAATGAAACAGGAAATGTAAATATGCATGTACACAACAAATTCATTCATCATAGCTAACAATAAAATAAAATGCAAGTAAAAATGTTATCTCTGCTCCACACACACACCACAGGGGGCTGTGTCTGTCTACTAGGGGAAAGAAATAACCCCTCTCTTTTGCATGCCTCTCAGAGAGACAAAGGACATCCCTGAGGTTCAAATATTGCTGAAATGGACATTGACTTGTGAGATTTTATTTTACTATTTCATTTACTGTTACAGATATATGTATGTATAAGCCTATATACAGAGACACATGTATGTGCATTGCCATAATAGTGTAACATATATTACCATGCATGACAGTTAATTAACCCTGTCTGTTACTCTTATTCATAAGTGGATAATATCTCAACTGACCCATGGAGGGACCAACGGCTCACAGAACATGTTGGAGAAATGCTGACATCCAACTTTGAGCCAACTCTAAAAAAAGGAAGCCTGCTAAAAGGTGCCTGTGCCATTTCTGAGATCTAACACGACAACACGACGGTACAGAGAAGGAGAAATAGAGAGAGATGGAGATGGAGCAAAAGAGACTTGAAGACTTAACTCTTAAACAAAGAAACTTTATTAGCACTTCTAAACTGCTGCTAAATAATCATGCTCCATTCTGCTGCAGCTCTTGAGTCCTAACCAGGACTGTAACTAACTTTAAACTCAGTTAACATCTGGCAGACACTCGCACCACATTGCCATCACACCCGAATGTCATCAGCCTGATTATGGAAGAAGAGACCCGACTCGAACCAAAGTTGCCCTCGTAGGACTATCTGGAAACATGGAACTACGGGGAGTTTCAAAGAACCACCGAGTTGTTCACTCTGTCCTTGGCAGATGGTTGATGCAGAAAGTAAAATAGGTTAGAGATGAACAATTTTACTCCTGACGTGTTAAGGCAAAGTCCATCTGCTTTAAAAAGAAGTCTCCGGTCCCGGAAAAAGTTGAAATTGTCAGTAAAGTGCACTGAATGGACAGTGCTTGCAGTTGATAGCCATGTGAGTTGAGTGCCAACAATCTGCTGAATCTCTCAACTCCTCTTCTGACAGGGGTTAGAGGGCCACTGATAAACACCTCAACATTCAGAGAGCTGTGTTCAACAGATCAATAAAGTCCAATTTCAGCACTTCAATGATGTTTTTCACAGTTGGATGTGTGATAGTGAGCCACTATATGCAGGATTCTTTCTGCCAAGTCGGAGACCATATCCTTGGGAAAGCAGAGTGGTTGGTGTTCTTCCTGCACATGCTTCATCTTTTACAGCAAAATCACCCACAATCAGATTTTGAGGCCCAGTTCTTAGCTTTCCCTGTATCATTTTACTTTCTAATTTACTCTCAGTCCTTACCCTGCTGTGTGAAGATGATATGTTATCCTGGTCATCAGAAAGAGATCCAGGGTCCTGCAACAGTGGTGCAAATCTGTTCTCCAGTTGCACACTTGGTTGTTGGACAGGTTTGCTCACTGTGCAATAAACTGGATGAACTTCAGCTACTGGTGAGGAGACTTATATTCATCTTCTGTTTTATGTTTCACAGAGACATGGCTGTGTGGAGCAATACCGGACTCTGCACTGCATTTGGCAGGCTTCCAACTCTTCAGAGCAGATTGCGACACAGAACTTTCCAGCAAAACGAAAGGTGGAGGTATCTGTTTTTACATCAACAGTGGCTGGTATAACAATGTGACAGCGATTCACCAGCACTATTCTCCTGATCTGGAATATTTATTCATAAACTGTAAACCTTTTTACTCCCCCCGTGAGTTCGTTTCATTCTGGTCTGTGTTTATGTTCCACCGCAGGCCAACGTGCAGGACGCACAGCATGCTCACCAACCAGATGCTGTGTGTGGAGCGGACAAACCCGAACTCCTCAGTTATTTCCCTCAGTGACTTCAACAAGGGAAATCTCAGCCATGAACTCCCCAAATACAGACAGTTTATTAAATGTCCGACCAGAGAGGAAAATATTCTGGATCACTGTCACACTACATTAGGCAGTGCCTATCACGCTGTCCCCCGCACTGCACTGGGACACTCTGACTACATCATGGTCCACCTGATTCCTACATACAGGCAAAAATTAAAGCTCTGTAAACCTGTTGTGAGGACGTCTAAGCAGTGCACCAGTGAAGCTATGGAGGACCTTTGGACGTGCTTGGACTGCACTGACTGGGATATTTTCAGGACTGCAGTCTGGATGAGTTCACAGACGCTGTAACATCATACATCAACTTCTGTGAGGACTGCTGTATACCATCATGCACCAGGGTGAGTTACAACAACGACAAACCCTGGTTCACAGCTAAACTCAGACAGCTAAGGTTGGAAAAGGAATAGGCGTTCAGGAGTGGAGACAGGGAGAAGTTTAGGGAGTCAAAGTACAGGTTTAGCAAGGTGGTGAGAGAAGCTTAACGACTGTACTCAGAGAGCCTACAACACTAGTTCTCAGCCAATGGTTTTTGTCTGGAGGGAGCTCAGACAGATCACCAGCTAAAAACCAAAAGCCCCCCACTCTATTAACGACTTCTTCCTGGCCAACCAACTGAATGAGACAATGGGACAGTCCTGACACCATCCCCTGTGCAGCAGGGGCCTGGGCCTCTCCACAACTAGCCACCCCAGAGGCTCACCCCTCTTCCTCCCTGATGGGACCTCAACAGACTGTTCAGGAGGCAGAACCCCGCAAAGCAGCCGGGCCAGACTCAGTCTCTCCATCCACCCTGGAGTACTGTGCCGATCAGCTGTCTTCGGTGTTCACAGACATCTTTAACACCTCACTAGAGACATGCCATTTTCCAGCCTGCTTCAAATCCTCCAACATCATCCCCGTTTCCAAAAAAACAAGGACCACAGGACTACAGACCTGTCGCCCTGACCTCTGCGGTAATGAAGTCTTTTGAGTGCCTTGTGTTGCCCCACCTCAAATCCATCACAGACCCACTCCTGGACCTTGCAGTTCACCTACAGAGCCAACATGTCTGTAGATGATGCAGTAAACATGGCCCTTCACTTCATCCTCCAGCATCTGGACACCTCAGGAACCTACGTCAGGATCCTGTTTGTGGATTTCAGCTGCGGCAACGTCGTGCAGCAGCTGAAGAAATTCAACCTGCCAAAGACACTTCTACACCACCATCATTCAGTCCTCACCACCTCCATCACCATCTGGTACGCTGCTGCCACTGCCAAGGACAAGGGCAGACTGCAGCGTATCATTCACTTTGCAGAGAAGGTGATTGGCTGCAATCTACCTTCCCTCTAGGAACTGTACACCTCCAGGACTCTGAGACATGCAGGAAAGACTGTGGCTGATCACTCTCACCCTGGACACAAACTGTTTCAGACACTCCCCTCCAAGGGGAAATCTTACACCACAAAAACAGTTTCTTTCCGTCTGCAGCTGGCTTCATCAACAAGGCCCGGGACACCCACTGACACTGACTCTCATACCCACCCAACCTCCCACTTATAGTACAGCATACTCATACTGTAAACCTTTGCATATTCCCATGTAAATATTTTGCACATTGCACATCCCTGCACAAACTGTAATTTAAATAGCAATCACACTCTACATATTCTTTATTATTTTCTTGTAATATTTTTTATATTCTTTAATAAATCTATTTGGCTATAAAGCTGATTCTGATTCTCTTGCTAACTTTCCCTTTCGCAGCTGTCCATGGCTGTGTCCTACTAAGAACAGGGGTTAAAGAGGTGCTCTGCCTGGATGATAATGCAAGCCAGCCAGTCGCAACACAAATCTCAGGGCGCTGGGCTCTGCCTGTTACTCGTCCTCCCATTTTCCAGGGAAATTATTTACTCTTAGGATTTGCACCAAGAGTTCCAGGGACGACTACTTTTAGATTTATTACCCCATACACAGCCCTCCTGTTTCTTGTTAGTCTTGCTGGTGCTAATTAGTCGTGTGTTAGCATGACTGTCACTGCAGTACAGGCTTGTGCTGTTAGTAGGCTGCACTAGCGTAGTACTGAAGAGGTCAATATAGTGTTGGAAATATGGCAATAGCTTACTTTATCTGAATAAATTACAGTCCCAATGTTTTATAAGTATCCAGGAATCGCTGCTCATAATTTCTAGCAGAAAAAACAAACAAGAATGCAAGCAGAGGTGAAAGCAAGCAGCAAAGTGTTTGCACTGTAGAGTTGGAGAGGTAGTTGACTCTAGTGAGCAGTAAATGTTTTTTTTGCACACACAACATAATTTTTTATTCCATTGTGGGAATTTTTGAGGGCATTATATAGAGAAAACATTTACACACTCAAATTAAATGGCAGACAGTAAATAAAGTGTGCTAAATAAATAGGGCATAATTTTGGACACAGCCTTTGTTTCACTTGTTGGTACAGGAAATATTAAACATGTATGTTATCATTCTCATCGGTACATGGAGTTCAGTGACCTCCCATAATTCCTAGCGTAACTCTGCCCACCTTCAACGAAGTTGTAGTTATGCCTGGGAAACTGAAAACCTAACAAACTTGGACATCTCATAGAGAATATTTTTAACCCTTTCATGACCAACTCTCAGAGAATCAAACAACCGTTTTGATTTGTGTGATGACATGAACGCTTGCCAGTTGTAAACATAGTGATCTTTTCATATCCACCATCTATCCCATATTACCTGAACGTGGCACGTGCCTAATCAGACAAAATAACCACAAATACCCTTGGGAGGTTGCAGTGCTGGTGGTACATGCAAAAGCAGAAATGGGGTTCCCAAACTTTTGAGACCGCGACCCCCAATATTGGACTGCTGACGACCCCCCCCCCCGTGAACAGCTTGTGAGGATTTGGTTACAGACTGACATAGCTAAAACAAAAAGGAACACAATCTCTAAGACAGGCTATTTTATTAACAAATTATAGACAAAAACAAATACATCATGAATCTTAAAGTATTTCAAAGGAGAACTGATAAGGCCCGTTCACACTGAGAACAATAACTATAACTTTTTTTTCTAAGGTAAGTTTGTCCTACACACATAAAAGATACCTCAAATCATGTCCCTTGTTAATGAGCGATATACAAATGCTTTCTGATGACTGAACTAACGATTTTTGCCTCGTGGATTAAAACGGATAACTCAAGCTGCCTGTAACACGCGTACAGTATTGGCTGGTGCCTTGGAGCAATTATAACTTTGTATTCAGAAAAAACGCCTAATGTGATGGATGGGCGCTGTGCGCGGAGCAAAGCAGGTCCACTCTAGGTTCAATTTTGGAGATCGCCACCCGCAGATCATCTTCCACGTTAAGCCGTGACCTGTGTTTATTCTTAATGTAAGTCAGCGCGGAGAATGTCTTTTCGCATAAATACGTTGAGCCAAATTGCATGAGTACATCCAACGCGGCTTTCAACAACTGTGGATATTCCAGCGCGACAGAAACCCAGAACTCATCCAGAGTCTTGCCGTCAAATGCCGTCCTCAGGGTTCGATCGGCTGAAAGTTCTATCAGCGCATCTTCCATATCTGACGCCAGATGAGTTGCCGTGGTTACATTGAATGGTGACCTTATCCAGTCATATTGGTCGGGAGCATCTCCTTCAGGGAAATACTTATGAAAGTGATCCAAAAGGGACTGAAGGTGAGCAGTAATAGACGCCTTGATGCTGTTAACACTGAGTGCATTTTCCTCCATGAATTCTTCCAGTTCAGAAAACATGTCTATGCGTCCCATTTCCACTCTCTCTCTCCAACGCACCAGCTTTCTCGCAAATGCCTGCACTTTATCATTAAGGTACAAGATGTTTGTGTTTTCACCTTGCAGGGACACATTAAGTCCGTTGAGTTTTTCAAAAATACATGACAAATATGCCAGTCTTGTCACCCAGTCAGGATCAGACAGATGCTCAGCAAGTGGGGATCTTTGGTCTGTGAGGAAAATGCGCACCTCCCATCCCACCATCCCGCAGCTCGTACAGGCGTCTCAGCACATTTCCTCGAGACAGCCACCTGACTTCTGTGTGCATGAGCAGGCCTTTGTGCTCTGATCCCATTTCATTACAGAAAGTGGAAAACAGTCGTGTGTTCAGTAGACGTGATTTTATGTAATTAACAATCTTCACAGCAGTGTCAAGAACATGTTTAAACTCTGCATTCAGGGTTTTGCACGCGAGGGCTTCTCTGTGTATGATGCAGTGCGTGAAACTGAGGTGAGATGCAACTTGGAGGACTCGTGCCTTTAGTCCTTTCTTTTTTCCCAGCATTGCCCCAGCTCCGTCTGTGCACACTGATATGCACTCGCCCCAAGATAGTCCTTCATCTTTAAGTTTGCTGTCCAGTTTATTGAAAATGTCCTCACCCGTGCATGATCCCTCCAGTTGCGTACAAAATAACATTTCCTCATTTAGTTTCCTCTCAAAAATATATCTGACAAATACAAGGAGTTGAGAGGTACTGGACACGTCTGTGGATTCATCCAGTTGTAAGGTATACCTCCCACTCTTCTTCACTCTGTCAATCAGTTGACACTTGATATCCTGAGCCATTTCTGTAATGCGGCGGGATACAGTCCCATCAGAGAGTGGCACTTGTTCCAGCTCAACGGCCAGTTTATCTCCATGCATGATGCGACTCATAACTATTGCTGCTGGTTTCTCCAATGGTGTGTGGCTTTTTGGTCTGTGCAATTCAATATGTCACCTCATATGAAGCCCTCTGAGCTTTAGTGGGGATAGTTGTTTGTTTAATAAGGACTTTCTTTTGTCCTTTCTGTGGAAAAAGTCAGTGGGTTTATCTGTGAGGCTGGGGTGTTTGGTGTTCAGGTGTCTTTGCATTTTCACAGGCTTCAGACTCTGATGTGCGAGGACTTCGGAGCACACAACGCATTGAGGGTGTTGTACCTGATTTATAACAATGCACTTGAAACCAAAGTTTATGTATTCCTCTCTGTATTTTCTGGCTTTCAAGGAGGGATGGTCTGTTTGCTGGGCATGGGTTTGGTGGGCTGCCCTTCCAGAGGTGGAGGGTAGTCCTGGCTGCTGAGATAGCAGTCGGTAGTGTAGATGCTGTGATAAAACGGGTCACGGATACGCCAGGCTCCACACCTCATACACACCACCTCATAATCATACACACCTGCTCCCTATCACACTCCTGTTCCCCATCAGCACCTAATCACAGCCAGGATGAAAGGCTCATCACTCACCTCAGTCAGTTGTCCGACCTTGTTGATTCAAGGACTCCCCATGCGACTCTGCATAACCCCTATGGCCCTCCCCAGCGATCTCCACGCCAGTGAGTCTTCACTCCCACGGACTTCCCCTTCTCCATACCGACTCACCTGTCTGTTCTGGCTAAAATCCAAAAGAACGTACATCTGTCTCCCTATCGGTGTCTCCTGCCTCTCTGTCCGTAACAAAAACTTGGTGTCGTATGAGTTGTGTTGCTGTTTCTTGGATTAGAGGACATTAGCCTCTAGGCTTAGCCTGGACCATTGTAGGTGGGTCCTGGGGAATCCTTCACCGTAAAATCTTCTTGATAAACAAGCTCTATTTTGATGCTTTTTACACACTCTTGCCCCTTATGTACATTCAAAGTACACATCTTAATCATTGAAACATTGAAATGTGTTTTGTACCTCAAAGTGTTGTTTACTTTCTATATTAATTATGAATTGTGATGTTAACGTAGAAAAGGTTTCAGTCGTAGTCATCTGGACACTGTTTTCAGAATCAAGGCGTTTCGGCTCCCATCCGGAAGTTATTCTCAATTGTGAAAAAATGGGACAGGAACTCAGAAATTTAAGCTCTACCACAGTGTATTAGCACCTTGGTCACGCCAATCACATGCTAATCAGGTACTTAACAGTGATGAGGGAGGTGCGGCAAGAAAACAATAGGCCTGATTACTGGGCCATCATGGAAACAATTAGGTCAGTTTCAGGTGAAACTAGCTAATCAACAGATACTCAGGTAGACTCCTTCCTGAGGGCAGGGCTTATGTAACACAGAGTAGCTTAAATTTCTGAGTTCCCGTCTCATTTTTTTCACAATTGAGAATGACTTCCGGATGGGAGCCGAAACGTCTTGATTCTGAAAACAGTGTCCAGATGACTACGACTGAAACCTTTTCTATGTTAGAAAACTCCTGGACGAATGAGGGACTACACCGTCGAATTGTGATGTTAAAAATATTAGTAATTGTTAGTAATTAATATTAGTATGGAGTAGAAACAGAATACTTCACAACTGCTATTATTAAACATTTATTGGGAAAGCAGTTCAATCTGTATCTATGTTAACATTATTTAATTGTTTTTAAATATTTTTCTTTCACACCACACACACACACACACACACACTGTTCAGATACAGTTCAGTGTAGTGCTGCACTACACTTTTCACCTCTCCATCCACTGCTGCTGTCTGTCTCTATTCTCTCTCTCCATCACCTGCTATCGGCTTAGCTTTTTTAGTCTAATAAATAAACAAAATAAAATGTCAAGAAAGGAAATATTCTTACACCTATGTTCCTTATTAAACCAGAAAAATACAACCGTACACCTTAATTTAAGTTTCTCTCTTTCACCAAACTAATTGCCCTGTTAACTCATCATAAAAGACACTTCTTTCAAACTCCGCAGAAACAAAATAACTTACGCTCTGCTCATATCATATTCAAGTAACTTGGAACTCATACAGACATTTCCACACCTTGTTTTCCAGGCTCAGCATGAGAGGAGGTTTGTGCAACTGCTTCAGCTTTAATCTGTTTTTTCTGGTGTAAAATGTTAATTTTTTTCCTCACACTGTGAGCTAGCTAGCGTTTGGCATATCAGTTGAAGAACTGACAGACCTGTCAGCCAATAAGACACGATTATTTCCACTTATTTTCCTGTAAACCCTCTGATTGGTCTTGCCTCTGTTGTGTTTACTGAAGATACAAGCTACATCCCTGGATGCAGAGGTCAGGTGACACCCATGGTAAATATAAAGGAAGGGCAAATTATAAACATGTTCAACCACTTTCAGTATGTAGCCTATGCTACTATTGCTGTCAACAGTTCGCAGAGACGGTACATTAAGTTTACCTTTTTCATTTGAATTCAGATATGACACACTGTGTTAAATGTGTGTGCTAGTCTCTATTGTTAACTAAGCTGTTATACTCTAATTAAGTGCTCAAACCAGTTTCATACAGGCCCACACATAGCAACGTGTAGTCGTGGTGTGCTCCCATTGGGCCATCCCCTCTGTTAAAAATGGGAGACTGGAGACAGCGCATAGTCAATGTATTGCATTAGCTTGGTAAGCTAGGGGCCAGTAATGAGACTGTCCTCCCATGAAAAACAACAGTATCACTTGTTTCAGTAAGTGCCACAAAATATCATCTGTTCACAAGTGTCCTTGTTTGTCAGGAGGAAGTCTGGTGACATTATTATAGAAACAGTCCTCATAAGGGGAAGTCAGGGTGGATGGATGAGACAACAAAATGTTGGACTTTACCACGGGAAAACACTGTTAGTTTCTTTTAACCATGACCACAATCTTTCTCTAAAAGTGGTTATTATTGTAACCATAATGACAAAGGTGCCCTGACTTTAACAAAGTAGTCATTTAAACCCAAACCATGATGTTTCCCTCAACCGAGTCAAGTTGTCTTTTATGCCTAAACCTAGACTTGTTGTCATTAATGAATGAAATAAAGACAAACTTGCTAAAGGGGAGCTTCTTAAAATCCACAATGATTCGGGAAAAATCTTTGCATTGTGGAAACATAATGACCTTGTTGTGACAACAGATAAAAAACCTTGCTGACTACACACAGACTGCAGTCCTATACGTAGTTCTGCTACAGATTATGACAGAACTGCCAAGTTCAGATGGAAAAGATGTCCTTGAGTCTACCAGCCATGTTCATCAGGCTAATTCAATTTATTTATTTATATAGCACCAATTCATAACAGAAATTATCTTGCTCTTTTCCTATAGAGCAGGTCTAGAACGTACTCTTTATATTATTATTAACAGAGACCCAACAATTCCCTCCATGAGCAAGCATTTGGCTACAGTGGCAAGGAAAAACTTCCTTTTAAGAAGCAGAAACCTCAAGCAGAACCAGACTCAGGGTGGGCAGCCATCTGCCTCTGCAGGTTGGGTTGACAGAGAGCAGGAAGTATGAGAGCATACAGCAGCACAATGCAAATTCCTCATAGAATTTTAAAATAATAATGATGTAATGGTAGTGGTAATATTAATAAAATAATAATAGTAATAATAATGATAGGAATAATAATGATAATAATAGTAATAAGACTAATAATAATAATTGTAGTAGCGGTTGTTGAGCAGGTGGCCCACAATCACAGATCCAGATTTTGCATCTCCAGAGGCAGAAGTACCTGCTGAAAGCTATGGGAGAAGAGAGACAAAAAAGCACAAAACTATGGGAGAGAGAAGATGTCGAATTCATAACATGCAATAACGGGATAAGAATGCATACAGATGGAGAGGGAGGGGAAGAGAGGGGTGCATTATGGGAAGATGTGGAGATGGTGTCGGCCTCCCGAACCCAAACTGGGACCTGATTCCACAGGAGAGGAGCTTGATAACTGAAGACTCTGACTCCCATTCTACTTTTGGAGACTCTAGGACCCACAAGTAACCCTGCATTCTGGGCACACAGTGTTTTAGTGGGGTATCAGAATTAGAATCAGAATCAGAAATACTTTATTGATCCCCGAGGGGAAACTCTTTTGTTACAGCAGCACTATCACATCAGTGCACACAGGAATAGAAGTAGTAAGCAAAAATTATAATACATTATAATACAGGTAAGATAAATTAAGTACCAATTGGGTATAAGTATAAAATTAAAATAAGTGTAAAGTACAAAGTGGATTTTAAGTATTTACGGATGATAAGATGGTGCCTGATCATCAAGAGCTTTGTTGGTGAGGAGAAGGATTTTTAATTCTATTCTGTCTCTTACGTCACTGAAAACTTGATTTGCAGGGAGCCAGTGCAGAGAAGCTAATATTGGAGAAATATGATCTTTTTTCTTAGTTCTTGTCAGTACACGTGCCGCAGCATTCTGGATCAACTGGAGAAGGATAGAAATTGATCTTGGTATGGCCTGACAGGTAAGGAAAAAAAGTAATCACCATTATTATGAGATGCTTTAGTGTCACATCTGAGTAGTTGACTGCAATTTGTGTGGTGTTGTTGCCACTAAAAACGGCAGAGGCCACTTATTGGCCAGCTACTTCTCTTGTGCTGATGGGCCTAATATATATTATTGCCATTGCCAAATAAGTTGTTTTATTAGTGAGACAGCCTTTGATCCCCAAGCAAGTACACTTACAGTAAAACCCTGCTGCTGTTACTACCAGTAACCGGAGATGTTGTCAGATCAACCAGAACTTCAATCTTATATAACTTTAAAGATCCCCTCCAGACATGTTTTGAGACATATAAAAATACTCTGCTTGGAATGATAATTTGTGTCTCATTTTGCTTTCCCACTCAAAAGTTTGATTACCTCGTTAAAAATTCTTAAGATTATAGCTACTTCTACCTTGCTGAAAAATCCAGAAGCTATGCACAGTCTGGATTTTTCACAAGGTAATCGAATTTGCAACTCTGAATATGCAAATATCTTTAATTTAAAAACTTAAACTACTAGACCATGATGTCTCTTACATCACTGAAAACTTGATTCTCAGTGCATGTGCACTGGAGGTCTCAAATCATATGTGTTGCATTTAAAATCATGGCTCCAAACCAGTTGTGATGGCACAAATTCATCTTGTACAAACACATGTTAAACTGAGATTTAATTTTCATCAGATGAATGTGAAAACACCCTTTTAGTGTCTGTACTCTGCACATGCACTATTCTCCACACAGGAGCTCAAACAAAACACACTTTTGAGTGAAGGGGGACTTTAAGGGATATTGTTTTGATGTTTAGTCAATGCCCATGCATTCTTTAAAAAACATTTTTAAGTTTTTAATGGTTTTACATGTCAAAGATTGTTCTTAACCCATTCAAAAACATGTAACACTTCAAAGAAAAAACAATAAAGTGACCAAAAGTGGAGTTGCAAGGTTTTTATGTTGTTGCTGCTGTTGTTTTACATGTCATGCAGAGATTATAAGATTTTGTATATTCCTGTTTGGCACCTACTTGTCTGTGTATCTGTTTGTTTAAATATTTGTGCATACATATTTGCATGTGCTTATATGTGTGTGTGTGTGTGTGTGTGTGTGTGTGTGTGTGTGTGCACGTGTGCAGGCATGTCACTTCCTTGCCAGGTCAACAGTGGATTGTGTAACAGCTGCTGGTGGCTGTGGACTGCACTACAATGTGTTACATAAGACAATTTGATGTTCAGAGTTATAATCCTGCCTGTGCTGCCTGAGCGCTCTCCATCTGGGATTTCCAGCCTGTCCTCGTTCTGAGCTCCGCACTTGCCTCCCCTCAGAGCTGTTTCACACAGACACTACTACACATACAAAGGCAGGTCAGAATGTCCCCTTTGACCAACACTTTGATCCATGACAGGGTGTCTCAAAAACTGATGGCTGGTTAGTTTTAGTGAATCCCTGACTTTTTCATCAGGCCAACTCTGCAGGCAAACTATTTCAGAATCCACAAGGTATATTGCCAGGTTTTTAACCCCACTATTAGTAAAGCTCTATGAACATAAAAATTGTAGAATGTTGTTCATTCTGTCCAGCACATTTGTATCGGTGTAATGAACATAGAAGCTGTCAGTAGGTCCTTAGGATTTTAAAGTTATACTTTCTTTATAGTGTCTTTCTTTATACTTTGCATCTGCATAGGTGCAAGTGTCTGTGCGACAAATTTTGTCAGTAGTACAAGTCCGCAAATATCTATGCACTTAAGTGTGATATGTGCTGCCATTGACGTCTGCAGCCATTTTGGAGTATGTCAGAGACTGAACTCTTAATGCGAGACCTTTTGCTGTTGATTTGTGTTTGCATATACAGTATGTGGATTGATTCATAGCATTTCACATGAGGTTTTGTTCTCCTCTGCTCAAGCCTAACCAAGTTAGACATACCAGTCCTAACAAAAAATACAACTAAGAACATAAATAAATTACGAGGCTCTGAGTTAAAGTTGCACTAATCAATATTTTTAACCATGCTAGTGGTGTGGCTCTATGGATGGCAGTGTTGGTCAGTTGGTTTGTTGTTGATCTACCACTTTAGTCAAGACTGACAGTCCATTCAGGATTGGAACATGTTAACATCATCTTGTGTGAGTTTAGTGTAGTATTGGAGTGACAAACCCCAACAAGTCCCAACAGCTAAAATGAGCCCAATAAAAATAAACCCTAAATATACTGCAGGTGTCTCCTGGGAGGGCGTCTGAGAGATGAAGAGGATGTCAGAGTGAATATCCACCAACAGAATCTGAAAATCCCTTCTGACAATCACCCATCCTGCTGCTGCACACTGTGGGGTATTGTGTGTGGGTGTGTGTGTGAATGTGTATGTATGTATGTCACCTGCAGCCGTGTGAACCCACCAGGGTGTTTAGGTTGCTGATAGAAAAGATGAGGGTGTTTTGAAGCCTAGCTCTCACATATACATGCACACACACACACACACACACATGCGCGTGCAGCTCTGCATGCTGAGTGGACCTTTATCCAGGCCTCAGGCTACATCACTTGACATAAATAAAGGCCCTGGATGTGAAAACAGCTATCAATGGACCTTGTTGTGAGATTATTTCGTTAATTTCTGTTTTCAAGGCCAGAAATGAAATTTCAATCTTAAATTATAAAGGGTACAGGCTAGATCTGCTTATCAAGTGCCCTGAGATAACTTTTGTTATGATTTGGCGCTATATAAATAAAATTATACAACTGTTTGCAGGCTGAATAGCACTCCTCATGACTATTAAACTGACCTTAATATGTAAAATTGGTGAAATTCCCCGTTCATTATCTATTTGGGTCATTAACATCACATCAAGACTAAAACAATAACTGCCATGCTATTTATTGACACCCTCAGAACAGCCTTTACATTTTTAGCTCCACTACTATTGAAACTGAATAGAACCTAATCAGTATGTTATTTGGTCTGCATAAAAAGTTGCAGCCTCTGGGGAGATTAAGACGCTTACTTGTGCTTGTACTTTGTAGAAGCCACACCAGGGAAACCCATCTAGACTAAACCCTCTGATGTATTTTGTTGAAACACTGGCTTGGGGCACATCTGGATAGTCTGCATCAGTCATAAAACTGCAGGCACACTGTTCGCATCCTACTCAGCCTGTAGTTTCAGTGATAGATAAGTCAGACACAAAGACATATAGTATGTCTTTACTGTAAACTTTACATGTCTCACATACAGTTTTTGGAGGTACATTTCATAGTGTGCTTTATACAGTAGCATCAAACTGATGTGAACATAGGCCTGCTGATATGAAACTTTATTGATCTCCATGGATGAATGAGGTCATTGCAGAAGTAATGATACTGGTAATAAGTAATAAGTAACAAGTAAATACAGCAGATACAATATAAACCAGGAGTGCAACTAATGATTATTTACATTACCAATTAGTCCATCAATTTATAATTTTTAATTTTATTAAAATACAATTAATAGCATAGCTGTTGCTAGCATTAAACAGTATAAATACTTAAACCTTGCAATAACTGATTTTTTTTAACGAGTGAAAACAGCTATGAGAGTGGTTTGAGTCAACCAAAACAGTAAATTTACAGACCGAGCTGAAAATTGCTATAAAGCTCTATAAGGCACATGGGAGCTGCAGATTCTGGTGATAATTCTCTATAGGTTCATCCCTAAGAGCGACCCCTTTCACATTATCATATTGTTTTCACATTATCATTTTATGCACTCTCATTATAAGAATATTGATTACAGCCACTTTAAAGCAGTTAAACAAGACAAATTCATGAGGGATCATATTGCAAGATAATGAATATGCACTCAACACTAATGCAAGTTTACCCTGCAATGATCAAATTAAATAAATCATTTTTCTATATAACTCAACACCTTGAAGGGACAGGGGGGTGCCCATCTGCTTTTGGTTCCAGAGACTGCTCTCATCAACTGGAGGTCAGATTTTATCCATCATTGTACACTACTAAGTACAACGTAAGCTGAAGTGTTGATCATCTCTTCACAGATTTTCAACACAGACTCATATTCTTTTTCCATTCAGATTACAAAGCTCCTTAGTTTGCCATTTTTAGCGCCTTCTAACCTCCCGCTGTGCTGGCTTGGCAGCCAGCATGCCCGTCGTCTTACCACGGATTAAAAAGCCTCCGCTATGGTGAAGTCATCAACAACTCCAATCAACAGATGTTAGAAAACATGATGCACAGACCAAAGGTCCAGACTAACACATGTTGTGTTGGGTCACATCGGACATGCATAAACACACGTTTCAGCCATGGGAAACACACTGCATGTGTTGATCAGGGGTTTAACTGACATATGATGGTGCCTGAACAAAGCATGTTTCTTTGTCAGGTACCATCATTAAACATGTTGTAACTGAATTTCACACAAACTTTTTCTCTCCTGACTTAGTTAATTATGATGTATCTCTGTATTCGGAGAGCAAACAGGTTAGGGTTAGTGGCATGGCTCTAGGGGTGGCAATATCGGTTGGTTGGTCCACCACTTTGGTCCAGACTAAGATATATCAACAATACTGGATGGATTGCCATGGAAGTTGGCACAAACATTCATGGTCCCCACAGGATGAATCCTAATGACTTTGGTCATCCTCCATTATCAGGCCAATTTTAGTTTCATTAATACAGTGAAATATCTCCTCAATTACTACATAGACTGGCACAAAATGTGGTACATATATTTATGTTCCCCTCAGGATGAATTGTAATGTCAGTAACCCTCTGACTTTTGTCTAGCAACATCATTAGGTCAAAATTTAAATTTGTCTTTTAGTTTATGACCACTCTCAGCTGTATATTTTGTTTTGTGCCAATTAGCAAATGATGCACACTAAACCAAAATGATGCACATGGTAAACATTTACATACCTGCTAAACATCAGAATCAGAATCAGAAATACTTTATTGATCCCAGAGGGGAAACTCTTTTGCTACAGCAGCTCACCATCACGTCAGCATTTTAACATTGTCATTGTGAGCATGTCAGCAAGCCGATTTAGCGCAAAGCACCACTATACTCTTAACAGTTCACACATACAGACTCAAAAACTGGGACAGCAAAAGGCTACTATTCATGGTGAACAGGACCTGGTGCAGCAGGCCAGCGCCGGTTGAGCTAGAGATTTAAAAGGCACCCAGCTGTAATAAAAGGGAAAGGTGAGAAAGGCGCAACTTTATGTAAATGCCCTCTGACCTCCATGCGAGCGACAACCATGTGAGAGCCTATCAAGCTCATTTTGATTTCCACAAAAACAGAATCACAGAGTTGTTTACTACTGGAGTGACGATCGTTTCCAGCACAGATACAGGACCGCAATGCTAATCAGTCTTGCCCGCTCGGGTGTCGTTGTTGTATTACACCAGTTACAACAATGCGTATCGCAAAGAAAGAAAACTAAGACTAAAACAGTAAAAAAAGACACTAAGCTATTCTGTACTCGAGAAACAAACTGTGCAACAGGAAATTGACAACTTCCTCGTGTGTAGTATGGCGGGTATGTCAGAAAACAACTGTTTTACTGCGGAATATGTACGGAATCTACTTGCTCAACTTAACACACCCCAGAGCTAGGCTGTAGACTCTTGACCTGTGTCCCAATTCCATTCTGCGTACTAATTCTAAGCAGGTTTTAAGTCTGTAGTGTGTTCACACTGGAAAAGCGACAAAATTATATATATACTCAAAACAGTCAGAATGCAGACTAAAGAACCTTTTCTTTGAAGTGTGCTGTTGACAATATTCTCTATAACTATTTTAAATAAATACATTTAAAGTTGTAACTTTCTGCACAGTTTAGTGACCTCACCACTGACCTTACTGTGATAAATTTGTTACCACAGGGTCAGTAGTTCTTTTGTCCTTTGTCTGCATGATTGACAGCATCTCCCTATAAAACTTCAATACTTGACAATGTAAACTCTCATGTAAAATCTCTGAGAGGGCGTACAGCGCTCATTTAAAACTTGAAACTCATCTTTTCTTACTTGATCGGAAGATGGGGGAGGGTCTGTGAAGTATAGAGGACAGTTTTCTTTTGTAATATATTATACAGTATATTGTCTCAGTAATGTGCACCTCAATTGACCATCTGTTGTAGCTCCCTTAGTTTTGTGTCTTCTATTTTGCCGACATCAGAGAGTTAAAAGGGTAGTTAATACTTGTTCGTATTTCCATCTGCAGTGACAATACAAAGCAAAAAAATGCCCTTAATTGAGGCTGTGGGAGTGCAGGGTCTGAGCCTTCACTGGATGAACGGAAAAACAAGAGGTGGGTGGATGGGTCGAAAGGTTGAAGCATGAAAGGCTGTGGCATTTGTTTTATGAAATAAAATTCCTTTTCCTGTCTTTAAACAAAATTCAAGTACCTTCAGCAGCTGTATGAAGTGGTAATCAGTGAGTTTCTTGTCTTTTTGTTGCTTTTGTCTTTGATAGCAAGTGCGCACTGCTGCCATGGGCTTACACTGCAGCTCTCACAGGGGTGAGGGAACTAATGTGATGTCTTTTAGATAGTGAAGTTTGAGTTTCTGTGACACCTTTTAATTTGTTGCTATTCATGCTACAGTGCCAGATTCTGCTCCCAGCCAGAGGCTCTTTGGCTGCCAGCCGTCTGGGCTCCAATACCATGTTTGCCAGCAGTTGCTGGAACTATTGCTAACTTGACATCTTCTCTCTCCCATAGTTTTGTGGTTTCTTGTCTTTTTCCTCTCTCATTTTTGTCACTTTCTGCAAGTATTAGAGTCTGGATCTATAATTGCAAGCCACTTACTGCACCCACTTTACTGCTCAATGAGCACTGCTACAATTATTATTATTAGTCGTCTTCTTCTTATTATTATTATTGCTGTCGTTACATTACTATTTTTTTTATTAAAATTATTACCACTACCATTACCATTAATTCTATTTCAATTCAATTTTATTTATAAAGTTCAATAAGATAACTTCTGTTATGAATTGGCGCTATATAAATAAATAAAATTTAATTTAATTTAATCGTGGCTCTCGATCTTTCCATCTTAGCAGCTAAAGAGCCAGATATTTTTGGTGGAGCTTCAACCAGAGCTAAAAGGAGAGTAAATATTGGACTGACATTCATCAGGTGGACACAAACACAACTCCAAATGAATGCTAATGTTGCTCTGTGTCTTCTGGGTTTGTAAAAGGCAGCTGTGAAACCATACCTCATCAGGAGACATGCTTGTTGTTTCCCATTGTTGGTCCCAATCGACTCGCTCTCTGGTTTCTTTAGAGCAACTGACTCAAGAAAACTGAAGGAAATGAAAGGATATTCAGTGTTCCCATTATCCTTTATTTGCTTCATGGGCTGTTCAGCAAATATTACATGGTTTCACTTTGAAGGATAATTCTGTTTTTTTACAACTTGGACCTTATTTCGTTATTGTGGCCATGTAGTTTTATCACTAATTTAAGTGGTTTTAATCGTCTATATAAAGAATTTGTACCTGTCTGATCATCTGATTGCTTGTCTTTCTTGAATGAATTTTGTTGTCACTGTAATCTCAGATTTCAGCTATTGACTTGGTCAGTACAATCTTAACTAATAGGATTGTACTAATAGGATTGATGGCCAAAACTACAAAAACATGACCCAAGTTGTAATAAAGTGTGCTTTTGTAAAGTATATGAGATATAACGAATGCTGGTTTATCTAGTGACAGTTTCACAGTCTAATCCTTGGTGACCAGAAGTGGCTGCCAGATGACTGTTAAATTAAAACCAGTGTTATCCTTTATATTTTTATCAACAAATCCCCTGAAGAAACCAAAATAGTCACATACATTTATCCTGCTAACAATATAGCATAGTATTGTCTGTGGAGCCACAGACTTTTATAGCTCATGGCTCTGTACCACAGAAATCAATAAAGACATAAAAGTGCCTGAGAGTGGTGTATGTGTGGGTGTGTGAAAGATGAAGGGAGACAAGGACAAATTTATCAGTATACACAGTAATAAATGTATCATTGTAATTGTAATATTGAAAGAAATAGTTAATAGTAAAATGTAATAAATAAAAGTAATTGATAAATATGACCCCCTTCTTCCTACCTACACCAACCAATCCCAGCCCTCTCCACCAGACAAAAACAAAAGCTATACAAGTTACTACGTTACATTACATTGCATTGGCAGATGTTTTTTTGTCCAAAGCAGCAATAAGTACATTCAACCTCCAAATGTACAAGAACTAGATGTTGTCAGAAATTGTACATCCCTAATTACTAGTACTTTTTTTAAGTGGAAAAGGAAAAAGAAAACAAACAAGCAAAACAAAACAACAAGCCTCTGGTGCACTAGTGGGGCAAAATTTTCACTTATCCTGTAGAATATCTCAACATCTACTAGATGGATTACAAAGGAATATATTGTGGTTACTGTACTATATTACTAGGGAAAGAGAGGGACAGAGCTTCTTCTAGTTCCAGGCTGATATACAGTCAGAAACAACTGTGTGTGACGGTGTTTGCTGCACTGATCTTTGCAGGAGATTTTATCTGCTGTTAACAAGGCATCTATTGTAGACAGTACATTTACCGAATTTACAACAAGCCATGGATAATTAAGATTTTGTTGTAGACAGTGTTTCACAAAGTTTTCCCTAACTCGCTCTTCTGTTGGGGTTTCCTGTGGGAGTGACAGTTGGCTCCATCACACTGTGACAACACTATGACATGTCTAGGATTCCCTTTGTCACTGGTTCCCTTCTGATTTGTTACTTGGCTGAATAAAATGTTTTCTTTCACTTGTTTTTGCAATTTGATCATTCAAAACATTGTAAACAGGAAAGTAAGATAAAAAATAATGTGCCTTAATTTGCCCTTTATTTCTCACATTCTTTTCTCACATTCCCAAACACTTAGCATTTGAGTGAACTTTTTGTTCACACTGAATGGACCGTCGTTGTGTCATTCCAACAGATCTCCCAGCACCCACACCTCTTAGCCCAAATAGATGTAAATACATACCTACTGAAAAAAAATTGTGTTTTGTGAATGGAGCATCCAAACCTATTTCACTGTCACCGTTAATATAGTATAAATGAGGAAAAAACAACAATTCATTGTGATCCTTACTCAATAAATAAATAATGGTAGAATAATATTGATAATAATAATATTGCTGAATTTTATTGTGACTTTCTAAATAACAATAGTTTATTTGAGGATTTTCAGTCAGGATTTAGAGAGCATCATAGCACAGAGACAGCACTGGTGAAAATTACAAATGACCTTTTAATTGCATCAGACAATGGACTTGTCTGTGTACTTATCTTGTTAGATCCTAGTGCTGCGTTCGACACCATTGACCATCACATCCAATTACAGAGACTGGAACAGTTTATTGGCATTAAAGAAGCCACACTAAGCTGATTTAAATCCTATCTATGAGATCGATCTCAGTTTGTACATGTTTACGGTGAGTCCTCCGTGCATACCAAAGTTAGTCACGGAGTTCCGCAAGGTTCTGTGCTTGGACCGATTCTATTCACCATATATATGCTTCCTCTAGGCAATATTATCAGGAAACACTCCATAAACTTTCATTATTATGCAAATGATACCAATTTTATCTATCGATCAAGCCAGATGAAACTAACCAGTTAGCTAAACTTCAGGCATGCCTTAAGGACATAAAGACCTGGATGGCCTGCAATTTTCTGATGTTAAACTCAGACAAAACTGAAGTTATTGTGCTTGGCCCCAAACACCACCGAGACACATTATCTAAAGATATAGTTACTCTAGATGGCATTGCCCTGGTCTCCAGCACCACCATAAGGAACCTCGGATTTATCTTTGATCAGGATTTATCCTTTAACTTCCACATGAAACAAACTTCAAGGACTGCCTTCTTTCACCTACGTGAAAGATTGCAAAAATCAGGCACATTCTGTCTCAAAATGATGCCGAAAAGCTAGTGCACGCATTTGTTACTTCTAGGTTGGACTATTGCAGTTCCTTATTATCAGGTTGCCCGAATAAGTCCCTTAAGACTCTCAAGTTGATCCAGCATGCTGTGGCACATGTACTGACAAGAACTAGGAAAAGAGATCATATTTCTCCAATATTAGCTTATCTGCACTAGCTTCCTGTAAAATCCAGAACAGAATTTAAAATCCTTCTCCTCACCTACAAAGCTCTTAATGGTCAGGCACCATCATATCTTAAAGATCTCATAATACTATTTTACCCAACTAGAACACTGCGCTCCCAGAATGCAGGCTTACTTGTGGTTCCTAGATTCTCCAAAAGTTGAATCGGAGCCAGAGTCTTCAGTTATCAAGCTCCTCTCCTGTGGAATCAGATCCCAGTTTGGGTTCGGGAGGCAGAGACCATCTCCACAATTAAGAGTAGGCTTAAGACTTTCCTCTTTGATAAAGCTTATAATTAGGGCTGGCTTGGGTGACCCTGAACCATCCCTTAGTTATACTGCTATAGGCCTAGATAGTCGGGAGACTTCCCATGATGCAACTCTTTCCTCTCTTCTTCTCTCACTCTCCATCTGTATGCATTTTTATCCTATCACTGCATGTTACTAACTAACGACATCTTCTCTATCCCGTAGTTCTGTGCTTTCTTGTTTCTCTCCTCTCTCCTTCTATCACTTTCAGCAGGTATTTCTACCTTCGGAGCTGCAGAGACTGGATCTGTGGTTGTGGGCCACTAGCTGCCCCCGTGTTTCTGCTCGACAACTGCTACTCCAGTTGTTGTTATTGGCTCTGTTACTAATACTGTCATTATTTTTCCTTTAGCTGTGTTAGGAAATGTAACTTTTCCTAAAGAGCAGGTCTAGACCATAGTCTTTATAATATTATTTATAGAGACCCAACAATTCCCACCATAAGCAAGCACTTGGCAACAGTGGCAAAGAAAAACTTCCTTTTAAGAGGCAGAAACCTCGAGCAAAACCAGACTCAGGGTGGACAGCCATATGCCACTGCCGGTTGGGTTGAGAGAGAGAGAGAGAGAGAGCAGGAGGTAAGAGAGCATACTGTACGGTAGCACAATGTAAATTCCACATAGGATTTATAAATAATAATAATAAAATTTTATTTATAGAGCTCTTATCGGAACAAAGTACAAAGTGCTTCACAACAAGAGAAATATAATACCACAGTGAATGATGAAATATAAAGAAATAAAATACATAAAATACACAAAAGCAATAAAATAAACAGCCAGTTCAGGTAAAATCAGGATATGCTTTCCTATAAAAATGTGTTTTGAGAAGAGACTTAAACAAAGACACTGACTCAGACAACCTAATTTCTTTGGGCAAGTTGTTCCAGAGCCTCGGGAACCTGATAGCAAAAACTCTGTCCCCCTTAGTTTTCATCCCCGACTCAGAAACAGACAGAAGACCCTTGTCCAAAGATCTCAAACTACGTGAGGGTTCATAAGGGATTACAAGGTCTAAAATATAGTCTGGAGCCAGGCCGTGAAGAGCCTTAAAAGTAATCAACAAGATCTTAAAATCAATCCTAAAACAAACAGGAAGCCAATGTAAAGAGGCTAAAACAGGTGTGATGTAATCGTACCTCTTGGTCCTGGTTAAAAGCGTAGCAGCTAAATTTTGTACAGTCTGCAGTTGTGTCAAAGTTTTTTGAATAAGACAAGTGAACAGGCTGTTAGAATAATTCGAGGCGTGAGGAGATAAAAGCATGTACAAATGTTTCTGCATCACTAAGATTTAAAATAGATCAGATTTTTGCAATGTTTCTGAGGTGAACATGATTGGACAAGTTTAGTGATATGTTGCTCAAAACATAAATTGCTATCAAACAGGACACCAGGATTTCTTGCAACAGGCTTGATATGTTGTGACAGGTTACCAGTAGATGGCAGTATTTATTTAGTGATGTGTTGGGGCCCAATAACAAGGATTTCAGTTTTATTTGACTTGAGCTGAAGAAAATTTATCGACATCCAATTTCATCCAAGGTCAGTGGGCTTGACAGGGAGATACAACTGTGTGTCATCTGTATAACAATGAAATGAAATACCTTGTCTGCGGATGACATCACCCAAGGAGAACAGTATTGGTCCCAGAACTGAACCTTGAGCCACACCGTATTTGGTATGGGAAAAGGATGACGAAGTTATTAATGCTGACACAGAATTTCTTATTGGACAGATAAGATGAGAACCAGTCTAGTGCAGTGCCAGATATGCCCACCCAGTGCCTCAGTCTATCTAAAAGAATGCCATGATCAATTGTGTCAAAGGCAGCACTTAAGTCCAGCAGCACACGAATTGAACACGTGCCTGTGTCGGCATTCAGAAAAGGTCATTAGTAAGTTTGACAAGGGCTGTCTCAGTGCTGTGGTGTTGACGAAAGCCAGATTGGAACTTTTCAAAGGTATTATTGTTTTCCACAGCAGCAAGAAGCTGCTTAGATACAAGTTTTTCGAGATAAAAGGCAGTTTGGAGATTGGGTGATAGTTATCCAGGAGGGTGGGATCAAGCCCAGGTTTTTTTAGGACTGGCTGGATACAAGCAGTTTTAAAGTAATCTGGGACGCAGCCAGTAGACAGCGAGCTGTTAAAAATAATTAGCAAAAGGGGCGTAATACAATCCATAACTTCCAATAAAAACCTAGTTGGGATTTTGTCCAGAGGGCTAGAGGATACTCTCATAAGAGACATGATGTCTGCAAGTTCAGGCAGAGTAACAGCAGAAAAATTGCTCAAAGAATCCCTGAGCGGGTGATCCACATCTAAAAAGGCAGGATTGAATTCACGTTTCTCTCTTTCACCAGACTATTACGAGCTTAATTGCCTTGTTAACTACTCGTAAAACATGCTTCATTCAAACTCGACAAAAACAATAAAACTCACCAAACCCCTCTTGGTTAGTCTTTCCAATGTTCCAACAATCACCAACTCTGGTTTGGTCGAAATAAATCATTAATTCACTGAGTGAGATGTAAAAAAATATTCTGGCTCTACACGCAGTTGCTGCCACTCTGATGCCCGACCTCCCTCTCACTCCTCTCCCGCTTGATGCTTCTCCTGAACTTGCTGTGTCTCCGTCGAGTCAGAGTCCTTGTTGAGCTGTCAGTATAGGCTGCTAACTGTCATCGATCACAGAACTAGTAAGAATCACTCATTAATCATCTGTCTGGCTCGCATTAATGCCATAATCCGAATACAACCTTTTTTTTCCCTGTGTGATCAAATCTGGTTGAAAAACATAGAATGAAAGTGGAAAAATAAACAGAAATGAATAAAGGAGTTTGTGTGATTTAGAGAGGTTTGTATAGGTGTGCCTCCACTAAATAAAGTGACCAAAATATTATGGAACACAAGTGCACTGAACTTTCAAACTGCTCTGAGCAGGCGGGTGGCAGACCGCACGGGACACACTCATTCTTGGCATCAAGATTGCAGTACGCATCTGTATTGGTATCACCACACCCTCTGCCGTGCCTCTCCTCCAGGGACACATGGTGAGTCACCAAGATACCAAACCAGTGCAGTCGAGGAAATAACCTCAGCACGGAACGAAGTGTCGCACCATTGAACTGGCACATTACTGGGCACACTGTGTGCGGACACAAAAATAAAATGCAGTTAGCTGAAAGAGAGCTGTAGAGCTGAGGGGAACTGAACAGTTCTTTGTGGGTTCGTCACTAAAAGCGACACCTTTCACACACATACACAAAGTAATTTGATCAGTTGCTCAAAAATATTGATTAGTGCAGTTTTAAATATGTCTGACAATATAAATTTACTTCAGAGGCCAGTTTTTACAGTATTGTAGAAAAGGTTTCAGTCGTAGTCATCTGGACACTGTTTTCAGAATCAAGACGTTTCGGCTCCCATCCGGAAGTCATTCTCAATTGTGAAAAAATTGGACGGGAACTGGAAATTTAAACTACTCTGAGTTACATAAGCCCTGCCCTCAGGAAGGAATCTGCCTGAGTATCTGTAAATAGCTAGTTTCACCTGAAACTGACCTAATAGTTTCAAGATGGCCCAGTAATCAGTAATCAGGCCTATTGTTCTCTGGCTGCATCTACTTCATCACTGCTAGGTGCCTGATTAGCATGTGATAGGCGTGACCAAGGTGATAATACACTCTGATAGACTTTGGGCAGATTAAATCTCAGACCACCATTTCTGTTCAAAGAGGGGTTCTCTTTCTTCACAAAAATGGCTTCCTTGACGCCCCGTTCAAACCAGGCAACACTTTAAGACAGAAACTCGTTCACCCTAAGGACAGGTTACCCACACAGAAACAGAGCAATGTTGTCTACTCCATTCAGTGCAGTTAGGAAAACTGCAAAGAACGGTACATAGGCGAAACCAAACAGCCACTTCACAAAAGACTTTATCAGCACAGACGACACGCTAACTCAGGATTACAGAGCGCCGTGCATTTGCATTTAAAAGCTACAAACCACACATTTGAAGACAGCGAGGTGAAGATTCTTAGTAGAGAGAAGAGTTGGTTTGAACGGGCGTCAAGGAAGCCATTTTTGTGAAGAAAGAGAACCCTCTTTGAACAGAAATGGTGGTCTGAGATTTAATCTGCCCAAAGTCTATCAGAGTGTATTATCACCTTGGTCACGCCTATCACATGCTAATCAGGCACTTAGCAGTGATGAAGTAGATGCAGCCAGAGAACAATAGGCCTGATTACTGATTACTGGGCCATCTTGAAACTATTAGGTCAGTTTCAGGTGAAACTAGCTATTTACAGATACTCAGGCAGATTCCTTCCTGAGGGCAGGGCTTATGTAACTCAGAGTAGTTTAAATTTCCAGTTCCCGTCCAATTTTTTCACAATTGAGAATGACTTCCGGATGGGAGCCGAAACGTCTTGATTCTGAAAACAGTGTCCAGATGACTACGACTGAAACCTTTTCTACGATAGAACACTCCTGGACGAATGAGGGACTACACCGTCTTTTTACAGTATTGTTATATATTGTTTCTCATGTTTCTGCTGTCACCTGGTTAAAAAAAAAAAAGCAATCAGACTTTTCCCAAAACATTTTTTATTTGTCTGTATCATGTTGAGGTGTGCTTTTTTGTGTCAATGAAGCTTCAAGCTTCATTAATCTGGCTATGTGCTAAAAAAAAAATAAGGCAGTAAACAAGTTTTCTTATTATCACATTATTTTTTCACAGATGGAGGAACACCTTAAGTGTTTTGGGGTTTTTTTTGGAAATAGAAGCCCTGAAAGGTTTATCGGATTTATGTTGCAATAAAATCTTCTTCTTTTGCAGTTTTGTAAATGTCAGTTTCCAAACCTGGAGGCTTTCAGGTATGGACTGTGTGATTAGTTTTCATCTTTATTATTGCTGCTTTGAGACCACAGTCTGGCTATTCTAACTTCTACTTTTAACTTCTAAAAGACATGCTCAGTTGCAGAGGAGGAGGTTTTCCTTTAGCACTACACATTCCATCAGCTGTAGATTCATCAAAGCATGAAGTCAATACAGTTTGATACTGTAATAACACAAGTGATTTTTTCTCCTTTCACAGCTTTTTACAGAGTAAATAAGCTGCAAACTGGACAAGGTCAGCCATAACAGATATTAACACTGACAAGTAGCTGAGGCTGTTTTTCTTTTACAGCAGCAGCTGCAGGTTTCTGCAGGTCAAATTCACATCATCCCAAAAAAATGTGCTTGTATTGTTTTTGTGTGGACTGACCTGTGTGACCCATTGTCACATTGACTGCACAATTTCAAAAATATGTGGGCCTCAAAGAGAACAGTGGCTAAGTTTTTAATGAAACAGAAATACTGACCATGAATTGTACATGTCAGAACATAGAAATTTACTTTTTAATAGACAATCAGAGGCTCCTTGCTTGCAAAATAATAAGTGAAGCTTCTGATTCAGAGCAGGATTTTAAAAAAACCCATAAAAGTGGCTATAATATAACACACAGACATTTTTATATATTTCATTCTTTCTTATTATCAACCTTAAAAGATTTTTTCTCTGCATTGATTTGTTACATTTTGCCCTTAGTTTGTACTTTTGTAGTTCTTATTTCCTACAACCCTTACAACCCTCTTCTATCAAGGTGGTCATTGCATGTGTTTAATTTCATTCTCGCTGCTGGAGTCCTACCATGATTATCTTCTATCCATCTATCTACAGCCACAAGAAACTCCAATTCAATTAAATTTTATTTATATAGCGCCAAATCATAACAGGCTCAGGGCATTTTTCCTATAGAGCAGGTCCAGACCATACTCTTTATAATATTATTAACAAAGACCCAACAATTCCCACTATGAGCAAGCACTTGGCGATGGTGGCAAGGAAAAACTCCCTTTTAACAGGCCGAAACCTCGAGAAGAACCAGGCTCTAGGTGGGCAGCCTTCTGCCTTGACCTGTTGGGTTGAGGGAGAGAGAGAGAGAGAGAGAGAGAGAGAGAAGGAGGAAAGAGAACATACAGTAGAACAATTCAAGTTCCACAGTAAAGTAATAGTACTGGTAGTAGTAATAATATTAATATTAATAAAAATAATAATAGTAATAATGATAGCAATAATAATAATAATAATAATAATAATAATAATAAAAGTTGCTAACGATCTGACGATGCTTTGCATGCGTGGTTCCCAGCCCGTGCTCGGGCTTGGACCCAATCGGAAAGTCGGCGGTTCAATCCCGGCTTCCCCCAGCCCAAATGTCAAAGTGTTCTTGGGCAAGATGCTGAACCCCAAATTGCTCCCGAGGGCTGTGCCTTCAGTGTGTGAGTGTTTGTGAATGATTAATTAGTTTCTTTGCACAATGAGCAGTCCTGCCATCAGTGTGTGAATGGGGTGAATGCGATATGTAGTGTGTGAAGCACTGAGTGGTCAGAAGACTAGAAAGGCGCTATACAAGTACAGTCCATTTACCATAATTGTAGCAGCAGGTGCTGAGCAGGAAGGCCAGAAGGCACAGATACATTTTTATCTTTCACTTTACCACTGAACAGTGCACTATTACTACAAGGTCTTTTCTACCCTTACACAGACAATTAGAGTATGTCTGTCTCGCAACTTTCTTTGGGATTTAAAGGAGTGATGAATTAACAACTAAAGCTCTCTCTTTTCCAGTCCTTCACATCTGACCCTCTCTCCTACAATTAGATATTACTAAATTGCTTTTCAAATACATTTGGAGGAAACTCAAAGCTGCACTAATAAATATTTTTATATTAACAATGGGTCAAATGACCACATGTAATGTGAAAGGAGTCGCTCTGCAGTTCACCTAAGAGCTATGGAACATTTTAGTATCTTTCAGTTCATTGTTAAATTTTACGGCCCATAAGTTTTGGTTCAGCCTCAGCGCTCTTGTCAACCTTGTTTCCAGCAGCAGCAGCAGGCAGCTGTTTTCAGTGAAAAAGCTCTGATAAACCTACTGTACACTACCTGCTCAGCACCAAACAGCAGACAGCCTGTTAAAGACTAGCTGGTGAACATAGTGGAGCACGTAGCAGCTAAAGAGCCAGATCTTTTTCTTAGGATTTGGTGAAGACCAAAAGCTAAAAGGAGAGTAAATATTGGACTTACATTCACCAGGTGGACACAAACACCATTTGAATGCTTATGTTGCTCTGTGTCTGATGGATGTGTAAATAGGCAACTGTTTGCTAACATGTTTACCATGTTAACTTCATAAAGTGATAATAAGTGAATAATAAGTGAATGTAATGCACCTTATTGATCACCTAGTGCATGTATCATTTTATGATTGATCAGGGTCCAAAGTGTAGTCTGCCATGTCTCTCTACCAAGTCACACCAAGAATAAATGACTTAATGCTGTCTAATCTGAGAGTGACCATTTCTAAAGATAAAAACTCTATTTAGTCTGATTCCGGCATTAAAGAAACTAAAATTAAACTTTATATGCCCATCAAACCATCCAGGCTGACATCCTCACAAAGAGATTTTGCTGCGCTATAACAGAAACTTACTATGTGTGTCATTGCTTCTGAAAGACAAGTGTCATTATTCATACAACCACAAGAGGTCGCTGGTCAAAGAATTGGTTATTTTAAGCATTTGAACAAATAACCAACACTGTCACTTTTCTGGTGGGGACAGTCTCATCCCACATGATGTTAGATTGAGGCTACTAAATCAAGGGTTGGCAAGGGTTTGAGAAAGATGGTGCTTTTTGTTAAATATTGATGAAGTCAATGCCTCCCATCTTGTGCTTCATGTGCGTGTTGAAGGGTGTGGCAGGAGTAGAGATGTAAAAAATATATTAGACACAGAGCTGTGGTTATAATTAATATGTGGCAGAGCAGAATTATTGTCAAACTTGTTTCTGATCACATTTGTTAGGGCGTAGTCAAAATGATCAAGTTATTTGTTTAAAAAACAGATACGATAGTGTCTTAACAACATTATTATTAGGAATTGTTGGTTTATACAACCATGTAAATGGCTTAAAGAGACTGTTTACATATCGGGCTCATTGACCTTCCTTCAGCTAGGAGTACAAGATCTGTTTGGGGAGACGTGTGTTGGACATGCGGATGACATGGCCTGTCCATCGAAATTGGTGCTACATCACTGTGGTGGTAATGCTGGTCATGTTGGCTTCCTCAAGAACACTGATGTTGGTTCATCTGTCCTCCCAGCAGATCCTCAGAATCTTTCGTAAGGATCTTTGGTGGTGTTGTTCCAGGGCTCTCATGTGCCTGCTGTAGGTGGTCCATGACTAAGCTCCATACAGCAGTGTGGGGAGGACAACAGCTCTGTAGACCAGTAGTTTTGTTTGGGCCTTTAGGTCTCAGTCTTCAAAGACTCTTTTCCTGAGTCTGGCTCCACTGGCACAACTCGGGTGATGGTTGACCTTAGAGTTGATGTTGTAGGGGAAGTGGTCAAACTTTTCAAGAGTGGTGTTTTCCACTTTTATGGTGGGCTGGGTAGATGGCTGGTTGGGTGGAGGATGATGTTCGACCTGGGTCATGTTTAAGGCTAGGCCCAGGTTGCCCTGGAAGTCTTCTGCGGAGTGTGCTGCGATGGCGTTATTGTCCACATATTGAAGTTCCGTGATGGTGGTGTCGCTGACTTTGCCTGTTGTTGACAGGAGCAAGATGCCTCTATAGTTTTCACATTCAGCATTGTCCCCCTTTTTGAATATTTTCACTAATAGAGCATCCCTGAGCTCTGAGAGAAGTTCTTCTTTTTCCCAGACCTTGAGGAATAGAGCGTGGATGTGGTACAGGAGATCTGGTCCACATTCCTTTAAGATCTCAGCTGGGATCCCATTTGGACCGGCGGCCTTGTTGTTCTTAAGGTTTCCGATGGAATTTTGGGAATATCCTTGCTAATATTTGACATATACCAGTCTGTGATAATCCAAAATAACTTATAATTTCTGTTTATTTTAGTGAAAAATGAGTGGTAGGATTTCATGTAAATGAGGTTTATAGACCAAACAGAAGTGTAAAACTTGTGGTAATGAGTTAGAATGAAGTTGGCTAAAAAAGTGTAACACAAAAATTGGGTGATAATTCATACTTTATGCTTTATAAACAATCAAACCAGACCAGGTCAATTTGGACCCAGGAAGACAAGATCATGTGCTGCCATCCTGACTAAACTTTGACATATACCAGTCTGTGATAATGCATCAACATATGTTACTCTGATCTTAACTATAATCAAAATAATTAAAAACTCAAAAACAAGGTATAATTTCATGTAAATTAGGTGTATTGACCATAAATTCCAAAAAGAAGTGGGAAATGTGTGCTAATGAGAAGGAATGAAGTTGGCTAAAAGGTTTAACACAGAATTGGGTGATAATTTATACTTTATGCTTTATAAAGTATAAAGACCCGCAAGGACAAAAATCACACAGTCGACGGTAGTGGTTTCTTGGAGCCTTCACATAGCCCTTTACTGGTGACGAAATTCAGCCAGTATAGTATATATAGGGGAGTGTTCTAAGACCAGTGGCTTATCGGCAACTGGTCTTCAGAAAAGCATCTTTAGTAGGTTGGGGTGCTGTCCACAAAGGCTGTGGGGTCAGCGGATGCTGGACTCAGCATATTCACGTCCTGAAGCTGAGAGCTGTTCCCTCACACTCTGACAGCTTCTGGCGAGATTGAGAGCTCACTATGTCAATGCCAGGACTGACAGCATAGTGACAACAGCCTTCATCAGCAGGCCTGGGGGCCTAGGCTCACCCATCCTATGCAAGCTGGCAACCAAACTGTGGAGGTGGGATCACCACCTCTTCTGCTCACTCAGAGCCGCACATGTGCCTAGGCCTTTGAACACGGCAGCAGATATCATGTGAAAAGGGGGTCCAAACCCAGAAGAGTGGAGACTCCATCCTCAGGTGGTTGAGGAGATCTGGTGTCACTTTGGCAGGGTGGAAGTGGACTTGTTTGCTTCCAGAGAGTCGGCACATTGTTGACTCTTCTTCTCCCTGAAAAACGACAATACGACAATGCAGTTCGCAGGACTAGACCT
The DNA here is from genome assembly GCF_020085105.1 of Siniperca chuatsi. NCBI lineage: Eukaryota > Metazoa > Chordata > Actinopteri > Centrarchiformes > Sinipercidae > Siniperca > Siniperca chuatsi. The sequence continues at coordinate 2,844,785 of NC_058056.1, read as the reverse complement.
TCAGTCCCTCCATGGGACTTGGATATAATCCTCTGTGCACTTCAGCATCCCCCCTTTGAGGCCCTTGGGGTTGCTGATTTGAAATTGCTTTCCCTGAAAATGGTGTTCCTGTTGGCCAAAACCTCCATCAGAAGGATAGGCAAGCTCCAAACACTGTCGGTTCACTGTTGTTATAATCAAAGTGAGATTGACTGGAATATAAAAACTTAACAAAAATAAATTAGGTTTGCTTTCACTGAGGTTAAAAAACATGCAACTTAGACAAGAAAGGAAAACGTAGGAAAACAAAATCTCTGGAGAAAAGGTAAATGAAAAGGAGCAGCGGTTAGGGTCTCCTTAGGGATGGAGAGCAAAAAAACGAAGAGCGATGGACAAAGGGGATCTAATGGTTTTATCTCCTGTTAGGTATAAGCATGAATTGGAGGCGGGGAAGTGGACTTTTCATGCCAATTTACTATGCAGGTGATTGCCCCCTAAACCTAAGTCTTCATTTTGTTCTTCTTCAGCTATTCAGAGGTCGACTTGCTGGTGTGTTTTGGATCATTGTCCTGCTGCAGAACCCAAGTTTGCTTCAGCTTGAGGTCACGAACAGATGGCCGGACATTCTCCTTCAGGAGTTTTTGGTAGACAGCAGAACTGATGGTTCCATTTATCACAACAAGTCTTCCAGGTCCTGAAGCAGTAAAACAGCCCCAGACCATCACACTACCACCACCATATTTTACTGTTGGTATGATGTTCTTTTTCTGAAATGCAGTGTTACTCTTACGCCAGATGTAATGGGACACACACCTTCCAAAAACTTCAACTTTTGTCTCATCAGTCCACAGAGTATTTTCCCAAAAGTGTTGGGGATCATCAAGCTGTTTGCTGGCAAAAATGAGACGAGCCTTAATGTTCTTTTTGCTCAGCAGTGGTTTTCGTCTTGGAACTCTGCCATGCAGGCCATTTTTGCCCAGTCTCTTTCTTATGGTGGAGGCACGAACACTGACCTTAACTTGAGGCAAGTGAGGTCTGCAGTTCTTTGGATGTTGTTGGCTGAAGAAGAACAAAATGAAGACTTTGGAGTGGCCTAGTCAAAGTCCTGACCTGAATCCTATTGAGATGCTGTGACCTTAAAAAGGCAGTTCATGCTCGAAAACCCTCCAATGTGGCTGAATTACAACAATTCTGCTAAGATGAGTGGGCCAAAATTCCTCCAGAGCACTGTAAAAGACTCATTGCAAGTTATCACAAACACTTGATTGCAGTTGTTGCTGCTAAGGGTGGCCCAACCAGTTATTAGGTTTAAGGTGTAATCACTATTTCACACAGGGCCATGTAGGTTTGGATTTTGTTTTCCCTTAATAATAACAACCTTCATTTACTTTAACTATATTAGTTATAGTTATATATAGTTATAGATATGTAGTTATATATATATTGCACAAGTATCCATCAAATGTGGCATATACCAAGGAGATGCTCTGTCCCCACTGTTGTTCTGCATAGGTCTGAACCCCCTCAGCCAAATAATCAACAAGACTGGCTATGGATACCGACTCAGGAACGGGGCCACCATCAGTCACCTCCTCTACATGGATGACATGAAGCTATACGCTAAGAGCGAGCGGGACATCGACTCACTGATCCACACCCCCAGGATCTACAGCTCTGACATTGGGATGTCATTTGGGCTTGAGAAGTGCAGTCAAATGGTGACAAAGAGAGGGAAGGTAGTCCACACAGAAGGGGTCTCACTCCCAGAAGGAACAATAGCAGACATTGAGGATGGTTACAAGTACCTTGGAATACCACAGGCAAATGGCAACCTCGAAGAGGTAACAAGGAAGACAGCAACGGCCAAATACCTCCAACGAGTAAGGCAAGTCCTAAGAAGTCAGCTCAATGGCAAGAACAAGCCCAGGCAATAAACAGCTACGCCCTGCCAGTGATCAGATACCCTGCGGGAATAATAAGGTGGTCAAAGGAAGAGATACAGACCACAGACGTTAAGACGCGAACGCTCCTCACCATGCATGGAGGGTTCCATCCCAAACCCAGCACCCTGAGACTGTACGCTAGCCGTAAGGAAGGCGGCCGTGGACTAGTGAGTGTGAGAGCCACTATCCAGGATGAAACATCCAAGATCCACAAGTACATCCAAGATAAGGCCCCAACAGATGACGTGCTCAGGGAATGTCTCAGGCAATGGGGAACAGAGGAAGACGTGCTGGAGGAGGGACCATCAGCCGTTGTGGTTGACGTGGCAATACCAAGTGATGGCAACATCAGGAAAAAGGAACATGAAATGAAACTAGAGAAATACCAAGGGCTCAGAGAAGAGCTGGAGAAGGCTTGGAAGGTGAAGGCAACAATGGTGTCCGTAGTCATGGCAGCACTCGGGGCAGTGACCCCCAAACTGGAGAAGTGGCTACAGCAGATCCCTGGAAGAACACCAGACATCTCAGTCCAGAAAAGTGCAGTACTAGGAACAGCAAAGATACTGCGCAGAACCCTCAAGCTCCCAGGCCTCTGGTAGAGGACCCGAGCTCGACGGATGAGACCACCCGCGGAGGGTGAAGGACGAAGTTATATATATATATTTCCTGATTCGACAATGGGTCCTCAAAAGCCTTGCCTGTGAAACATCTGCCTCACGCACACGAGTATCAGCAGTTAATCTGAAACTCCAGTTAATCTGACAGCTGCTATATTCAGAGTTTAACAATATATTTACAGCTGACAAACAGTAATGTTAACTGTGATGAACAGCAGGGCTACGACTATGTACTGACCATTCCCCACAGGCACACACACCGAGAAAGCCTCTTGTAGTGGAATGAGGACTTCATCACTTGCGATAAAGGGAAGAGTGAACTGTGAATCACTGAGTCAAAAGGCTTTGAGTTGGTGGGAGAGGCATGCATACAATATCACCATAATCAAGTGCAGACATATTTTAACAATGGTCATCCTACTAGCACAAATACAATTTTGACATTCAGTTTGCTAGTCAGGTGTTCCACGTGGTTCTTAAAAGTGAGTCTGATATCCAACAAGATTCCCAAATTTTCATCCCAATCAGCAAAGTCAATTTGAGAACCTGAAGGGTATGGATGTGGGCAGTAGGCAGCATTCTCCCCAGTGCTCCCCAAACATTATAAAACATAAAGGAAACATACTGTCAAAGATGACATGCAATTATGAATGTGAGAAACAGCATTCAGGTATTCACATTGTTTTAGTTTCTATTGTATGCCTCCCTACACAGCACATGAACTGTGTAATTTCTGTATTTTTACTTTGTATCTGTTCCAGAATTTGCTCCAGAATTTGCTCCAAGCCTCTCCAAGCAGAGAATTTTTCTGGATTAATGTGTAAATGATGCTGATGGAGGCTTGTTGTAGAAATGATCCAGCTACCTTGATGCTATTTATCTGTTTTGTCCCTCTCTCATTGTGCAGGTGTGAGGGTTACAGTGTCAGTCTGCACTGTACCCATTACTGCAGCTCCACAAAAGGAAGAAAGGGATGAGAAAGCAGAGGCAGAGGAGGTTGATATAAAAAAAAATGTTGATGAATAGCAAGTGTATGTAGCTTTCTCTCTTCCTCTCCATTTGTGTGCATGAATGCATGTTATCTATAGTAATACGATGGTAGAGAAGAATCCCACCAATTCCACTTATCCCACAGCAATAAGCTCTGAATCATTACTGTACAAGACGCCTCCATTTCATCCTGTCTCTACAACATGGAGTGGATTTGCAGTATAATAATACCAATAATACTTATAATCAGTTATTTCTTTGTGGGCTCTTTGTGACACCAAAGAACATAAATACACACATCAGAAGCATTAAAGTGAAAACCTCTGTCAGATACCGGAATTTGATTTCCCCACGTGGGTCCTGATAATGCACTGATGATGCAGGATGACAATCGCCAAAACTGTCCAATTAATGAGTTACCTGTCAGACTGTATAACTTTATGTTTACTCCTCTTGGTTCGTTTTTTATAAAAAGTCAGCGTGAACAGGAACTGGACCAGAACTAAAATGCAACAATGTAAAAAAAGACCAAATTAACTGAACTACAGGTGTGACAGCACCCTTGGTGCCCCCCCTCAAATTGGCTTGTGCATCGCCTGATGCCATATATGGACAATCTGGCCCAGATTGCTGTGCATGTTTGGGTGGCTTTTGTGGGTAACATTCTTTGATGAGTACTTAAGAGGACCTGAAGCCCAGTACCAGAAAATGCAGTCCAGCCTTACAGAGGCCAAACTAATGTTGCATGGAACACTATAAAAACCCATGCTTTGGTCTCTGAGTTTGGAGACATAAATTATTAATGATTTCACAAAACTCATTAAAATAATTAAATTCAAAGTAAAGTTATTTGCACTGCCAGACAAACAGGACCTATGGACTGGCCCCATGGTATCCAGGACCTCACAGCAGTCATATTTTCTCTGCCATTTATTGAAAGTAAGTAACTTATTTTTTTAACGTAATGGCAGCTAATAGGAAAAAGTGTGCACTTGAGCGCTTTTCAATAGTTGAGTGGTGGTTAACATTATATTCCTCAGGGTAAGTGACATTAAGGTGATGGCCCTATGCTAGCTAATTTGCTTTCGAACGTTAACAACTGGTGAGATGGTGTGGATATCATAGACCAATTCAGTCTAGTTAAGAGTCGTAGAGCTTTAATAACGTTATTTAATTTGGCGTTTGTTTTAGTTGAGGTGCAGGATGTCGATGTTAGCTTAACCATGTAAAGAGTCAGTGGTTAGCATGGACATGCAACTACGTGTAACTTTATTTGAAATGAGGGCGTGAACACAGCCACATAGCACTGAAGTGCATCGTTTCAGTTGATGATGGCTACAGGATGGCAACATTAGACCCAGCGCTGAATAGCAGCAAAACAAGAAACCCAGAATCTGACATCCTGGAGGCTTTCAAAGTCTTCCCTATGTGTGTCATGACACTATTGGGATCATCCTCAAAGGGCTTCTACTGCTGACAGGTGTGAGTAGTGTGGTGAGGGCTTGCTGCCTTCTTTTTGGCCTAATCACTGCAGTCAGTGTTGAGTATCCCGTAAAACTGGACCACACCTTTGAAGTCTTCCAGAGGCTGTTCATGGGGTTGGACCCCAAACGCCCCAAACAATCCTCAAAATACATCACCCTGAAAAACAAGCTCCTGGCTTGAAATTTGGGTATGCGATTCTGGAGAAATCCAATACCATGACAAATAACATGATATTGAGCAAACAACAACACAGCAAATAATGTAACTAACGTTAGCTAGGTTGTGGGTTAGGAAACTGTCCCTACAGTTGCTGTTGCAAAGTTAACAGCCAGAGAGGACGAGACAGTTTCCCAGAGCCAGCACACCAGCTCCAGACAGCGATACTCACTCTCCTGCTACTATAGCAAAAATCACAACAGCAGCATATCTTTGCAAACTAGAAAGTAAGCTGAATGTCCGTGTTCAAGTCATTTAACGTTACCTGACACACAAATCATGGCTGGAATAGTGTTGCGTGGCCCGATCTGAGCCACCTTGTTTATTTCCCATTTACAGAGCCAGGGCTGTGTACAAACACCAGATTTTTTTTTCAGTGCACACACAGAACGGACAGTTAATGAACCATGAGGAGATGTTAGTTGAACTTCAGAAAAAGATGTGTATGATCCAGATTCCTCATTGCCACTGGCTTTCAGTTAAGCCTATTTGGGACAATATGTACTGTACTGTACACGCATCTGATGTTAGTTGCATCTTAATCAAATTTGGTGATTTTCATGCGACTGTCGTGTTAAACATACATTTTCAGATGCACTGGAAGTCCATGTCAGTGTGGATCAGAAAAAAAGCAAAAAAATATTTTGTTAAGATTTATAGGCATATGTACACGTTGCTGAACTGCTGTTTTTACATGATTTGTGTCTTTGAATAAATGTTTTGAAAGTATTTTGTATCATGTTTATTCTCAGTACATATCACAAAATACAGAACTGATTTAAGTCAAAAGTAGTGCAAACTGTTTCTATATTTTTTTAGTGAATTAGAAATGATTTTTTTCTGCTATTCATTCCCTGAACTTAAATTCCATATGTAAATCTAATGATAAAATAAACTTGATTCAAAACAAAAAAAATATAGAAAATTCAGTTGCCTTAAATTAGCAAAATTGAGTGGATTTACTCTCTATAATTAAGTTGAAGTGATTCATTTACATTATCGCTTTAATTAAACTGTGCTTAAATTTAGTGAATACATTCAAATATATGCATTTAAATTAATTTTAACTAAAAAATATACATGTTGATTCAAATCAATAACATTTGTGTAACTGTTGCCAAAATAACTGTTTCCATATTTTTTTTTATTTTTAAGAAAGTATTAGTTTTTATAGTGAGGTAGCACTCGTCAATATGTAAAATCAAAAATGTATTAATGACCAGGAAGTTGCAGACATTGAAGTAGAAGCACAAAAGATAATGTGGCAAATTCCATGATACCAGTTTACTTCGACACATGGTGGAGAACTGTCAAGTGTAACAGAGTAATGGTACCAACTAAGTCTTCCTTTAATGCCCCTGATCACCCTTTGATCCCACAACCTGCCAACACAGCTGGTCGTGATTTGCTCATTAGCTCACCAGCATACAGACGTGACAAATTAAAGGAAAAAACTGACTAAATGAGTGTAGTAAAAATAATGAATGCAGATGTTTCCATACAAGTTACCAGAGGTCACTGAATGATGATAAGTATGAAAATGATGTGAATAATATGCTTTAGTCTTCACAGTTACCTGACTTAGGACACCACCAGATACAGAAAGCCTGTTCCTGTTGAGGTTTGAGTGGCAATCTGCTTCTGGAGAATGGCAATAAATCTTGAATACCATTCTCTTTCGCATCTATTCAGCGTTGGATTGTCCACATGCTGTGTTATAACGCAACAAGTTGCCACTGACATAAATGTACTATTGAAGCCACAGTATATAGAATTCTGCTGCAGAGTTCAGATTAATAGCACAAGGTTTTCGTGTGGTGCCACTGATGGCACACGTCAACATCAGGCTCCTCCTGATACTCCAGCGCACTACTTTAATAGAAAGGGCCATTATTCAGTTATTTTGCAAGGTATGGTGGGCCACAAGCTCAGGTTTTGGGACATAAATGTTGGGCGTCCAGGTAGGATCCATGATGGCCATGTTTTTGACCTTTCTCGACTGTACGAGCAGGGGTACAGAGGCACACTTAGTAACAGAAACATTTTTGTTGGTTGATGTGCCACTTGTCATTTTCTGGGATTCGGCCTATCTTCTGCTGCCTTGGGTTATGAAACCTTAAGGTGAGGTTAGAGGAGTATCACAACAACAGATAGGTTTCAACCATTGCCTAAGTCAAGCACGTATGACTGTAGAGTGTGCCTTTGGGCACCTCAAAGGCCAATGGAGATGTCTCCTAAAGGAATACAATGCCCACATTACCATGGTCAGCCAAATCATATCAGCATGTCGTGTACTACACAACTTGTCTGCATCCACCAGCCTGCTGCTCCCCCCCAACCCCCGTCCCCCGAAGCTGTTGCTACTCCACCCCCGTGCATCATCTACGACCACTTGGCCTTCACCGTCCGGCAGCTGCTGGATGTGTTCCACAGAGGCCGGGGGTACCAATACCTTGTTGATTGGAAAGAATAAGACAATGGAAAGGCTAATGAAATTAGAAATGCACTTTGCAAAGAGTCCTGTAACTACTTTTTGGTTTTGTGCTATTGTCCAACATTCTTTCTTTTAGGTGTTTTATTGTTTTCAGGGTTTTGACAAGTTACTGGAGGCAAGCTGTTTCTGATATTATGTAATTTTATAAAATGCTTGGATTACAGTAGTCAACAAATAAAAAATCTGATGCATTGCATTGTAAAAGAAAAGGTTTATACAGTTTGTAAACCTTTTCTGAATACAAAGTAGTCTCTCTCATCATTAAAATAATGATTACAATCTAACCATTTCATAATAGGTTGAACAATCCTATTTCTTGAAATGGATGCACTAGTAGAGTCCTCCTGTCCTGGGCTGTGAACATCCCAAGCCAGTTTGTGATGTTTCCAGTCAGCATGCTTTCTATTGCTGCTCTATAAAAGTTAATAAGAACTTGGCATGGGAATTTTGCCTCCTTAAAAAATACAGCCGTTCTTTACCAGCGTGGAGATGTGATGTCCATGACAGGTTCTCTGTGATGCTAATTCCCAGGATCCTACAACAATTTAGCTGATCCACCTCAGCTCCACTGATGTAGACAGGGGTGTGTGTCTTCATCTCCTTTTTTCTAAAATCAACAATCAGCTCCTTGATTTTGCTGACCTTGAGCAATAGGTTTTTCTCTGTGCACCACTCTGCACAATTGTTGATTGCCTCCCGATATGAATCTGTCTTGAAGCAGGTGGTGGAGAAGCAGGGAAATATGGTCTAATTGTCCTAAATGGGGGCGGGGTTGAGCTTTGTAGCTGCCAGAAAACAAGGGTATTGCTTACCCCTGGTGGGGGTGTGGACATGCTGATGGAATTTAGGTAAAACAGTTCTGAGGTCTGTTTGATTAAAAATCACCAGTTATAATAAAAATACCATCGGGTCATGTGACTGCTCATACAGTTGCTGTAGTGCATTTTTTTCATTTGCATCTGGGGGAATTTAAACAGCAGCAACAAAAACACTGGTGAATTCTCTGGGAAGAGGTTGACATCTTAACATTAAAAACTCAACATCTGGGAGACACTGTCCATGAACTTTGACTATGTTTGCGCACCAAGCATCATTGATGTAAACAGTCTGTCTCCCCTCGTCTTACAGGGGTCTTCCGTATTTTTCCAGGTTTGAAACCTTGTAAATAGTGATCTGAAAACCGGTGCGCATATGTTAGGAAAAAAGTTTTGAAAGGTTGAAACCTGAGTTTTGAATCTTTATTTTGAAACTTTTGCAGATGTACATTTGCACTCGTATAGCAGACTGTTCTTTCAGAGCTGAGTTTACAACACCCACTTTTCAGAGACCTGCCCACACAGTTGCAAGCTTGCGAGACAAGTGATTTCTAGCAGTGTTGTCTTGCAGCTCTGGTCTGAAACTCAGGCCAGGATCCTGGAGGCAGGAGTGTTTGCTAGTGATGGGAATTCCGGCTCTTTTTAGTGAGCCATATCATTTGGCTCAGCTCATCAATAAGAGCCAGCTCTTTTGGCTCCCAAACGGCTCTTCATTTAGTACCACTTCTGCTAGTCATTGCCTAAGTTGACTTGAGTTAACTTTCTTATTTGTTGCAAGAAATAAATATGCAAGATTCTTTATCTGCAATACACTGAAATACTCAGTCATATCCTAGTTTTATAACAAAAATAACACTACTAATATAATAGTATGGTTAATAAATAATTACACAACAACCCACCACTTTATTAGGTACACCTGTTCGACTGCTTGTTAATGCAAATTTCTAAACAGTCAATCTGTGGAAGGAACTCAATGCATATAGCACATAGACAAGGTCAAGTTCAAACCAAGTATCAGAATGGGGAGGAAAGGCACTTTGAACGTGACATGGTTGTTGGTGCCAGACGGGCTGGTTTGAGTATTTCAGAATCTACTGGGATTTTCACACACAACCATCGCTAGGGTTTACAGAGAATGGTCTGAAAAAGAGAATATATAGCTAGTAAGCGGCAGAGCAGTCTATCAATCCCACCCAACCCTGTAAATACGACATGTGTTTGGACTGTAATTCTGCAGAGAGCAAACAATAGGTTACGAGCAAATGCCCCTGTGGCTTTTTCTTTTTCAGACTATCTGCCAGAAGTCAAGTGACTCTCAAGCTCGCAAATGTGTGGGCAGAACTCTGAAAAGTGGGTGTTGTAAGCTCAGCACCAGTTTTCAGACCTGGAAAAACAAACTAATACACTGGGAGAACACGATCATTACAAGATATTCTTCCCATACCAGCTAAAACTAAAGGTCTTTGTATGCACATTGAATCATTCTCCACGAATGGATATTGTAACCTTTATGTTAATTGTATCCTACTTAAGATAGTATGAAGAATATTACTTTCTTTAATGTATTCTATGAAGAGACAAGGTAAATCTTAAAAGTAGGAATGATAAATAGTAGGCTAAATGTCATCTTTATGTAACTAGTTTGAATGGAAATACAAAAATAGGTTATATAATGCATATGCAAATATGGACAAACCCAGTTTATGTCTATATTGTATATAATTTATTATTCAATTGATTTCAGTTTTTTAGAGGTAATCAAAATGTTTATGTTCACATCAAAAAGTATCCAAGTATGTATATCAAATACATGACTTACACAATCTATATTGTTGGCTTTCAAAAAATAGCCTACAAGGCCTACAGAATTATTGTCACAATTGGTATGCAGGGCAACAGGGACGGGACCCAAATGTAGACAGTGCAGGCAGACTGGTGCAGTTAAATTATTTAGGACAGGACTGTGTAATGCGCATGCATGAGACAAACAACATGGGTACTGGCATGTTAAAAAACAGCTCCACAGCATGACTAGGGGTAAAAAAAAACTCCACAGGGTACCTTTAATTACAGTTTTCTCAATCGCTTCGAGGCATTTCCTGAAATTCTAACCATATTCTCAAAACTTTGTGTGCAGTCTCCAAAAGAGCAAAACACCACTACCTGATTGCCGCATCGCTACTAACCTATTTGATTCACGTACAGCTTAGGCTATATCCTGTTGTTAGAAAATATCCCTTGTTATGTCTGTGTTATCATTTTATATTTCATTATTAATAATTGCAGTATTATTTTGTTCTTTGTTGTTTCTGATACCTGTTCTTACAAAAAACAGCGGTGTATGTATCTTATGTATAATTGTCAACAACTGGTACAAACACCTCAAAAAAATATCTAAAAACAAAAGAGTAAAATGCTTTCTCATAACACTATACCACTTGTGCAAAATAACCTATAACACTCAAAATGTTACCCACATGCATCAAAACAAAATACACAAAGTCAGTCAATATCTACAGCAATGTGACCAAAGGTTTAGAGGTAAAGATGGCGCCGTGCTAGTGGCTGCCTGTTGTAGCAACTCCCTGTGTCTGTTCGTTTTTATTCATTTTTATTTGTTTTTACCTTGTATTTAGAACTAGTCATGTTTAAATGCGTTGGTATTGTGTTACTGGACATTACTCAACGCCAAGATGCTTTTTCAATGGTTTGGATATGTTTTATTGCTCTCCATTGCCTATGGATCACTGCTAATAACTGGAAGCCATGCCTGAAACCATGCCGGCATTGTTTACACATGCAAGCAGCTCATCGCTCTGCAGTGACTGACTACTGTGGCCAGAGGAAAACCCCAACTTCCAGAGGAGCTAAGGAGGATACAGCAGGGATGCAGAGCCGGTGTTAAAAGGAGAATGGAGAAAAGATTTAACCCTGCATCCCTGCAGTCATCACGGGCAATGTAAGGTCCCTAAGGTAAGATGGATGAACTGGAAGCACTTGCTAGAATTCAGAAGGAGTACAAAGAGTGCAGTATCATGTGTTTCACTGGGAAGTGGCTACATAAACAGATACCGGGCTTAACCCGACTTAACGTGATGCCGGCATTGTTTACACATGCAAGCAGCTCATCGCTCTGCAGTGACTGACTACTGTGGCCAGAGGAAAACCCCAACTTCCAGAAGAGCTAAGGAGGATACAGCAGGGATGCAGAGCCGGTGTTAAAAGGAGAATGGAGAAAAGATTTAACCCTTCATCCCTGCAGTCATCACAGGCAATGTAAGGTCCCTAAGGTAAGATGGATGAACTGGAAGCACTTGCTAGAATTCAGAAGGAGTACAAAGAGTGCAGTATCATGTGTTTCACCGGGAAGTGGCTACATAAACAGATACCGGACTTAACGTGATTCCACACGCTTTGTGCAAACAGAGACACCACAGCAAGCAGGCTGAACCCTTTTTACACAGATATCATACATTTTATACAGAACGCTGAGGCAGAATAACGGTGCAACAATTCCGCCTTGAACAAGCTGTGCTTTGATCTGAGTTTATGGCTGATCATTAACGAGCTGGCTGAGTGCAGGTAAGCTAAGTGATTGACTACCTGAACTGATACTTGCGTAGGGGGAAGCACTGAAATAGTAGCAGGTGGCTGTGAAGAAGAAGTCACTGGAGCTGACACATAGTAAAACTGGTTGTGGAATGGCAGAAAGGACAAGCTCTTTGGGTAGCTCAGCCAGCAGAGAGAAAAAGTTTGTGAATGGAATGCCATCACTGCCGAAGGGATCATAGAGGGGAAGAGAGAGTCTTTTTCTACCCTTAACTACAGACGCCCAGGATAGGGGACAACGTGAAGTCAGGCCAGAGACTTCAGTAGAGTAGCTGCTGCATCTGAGGCCAAGGGCTGCTGGCTACCCACAGGCTTGAGACACTTTAGCCGGGAACACAGCTCCATCTGCCGCTGGAAGAGATCCTTGATCCGCTCAGTGGATCAAAGTTCACTTTTCAGCTCATTTAGATACTGTAGCTCCTTCCCTCTCACTATTCCTTTCAAATGGAACCCTGTAAAGTTGCTTCATTGACATGGCATGCCTCTTCAGCACCCTATCTATGGTTGAGAGACTCACAGAGGTAATGTTCTGAAAGATGCCATCATTTTGCACTGTGAATCTCTCAAAGTCTAATGACATTGTTTGCTCTCACCATGTTGACTATTGTCATCTCCTGCTCAGGAGTGAAAACTCAGGCTCTGCCACCAAAGTGGGGCAGCGGTACAATTCTATAGTAAAAGTGCAATAATTATGACTTGATGGGACAGTCCATGAATTATACAGTAAATTCTGAGATGTTACACCACACAATGACCAAGTTACAGGGATAGAGTGCTGTAATGTGTAGTAGTGTGTATGTGACCAGTTGTATACTGTAGTACTTACGTAGAAGGTTTACCTGTTCTCATTCCTGTCTGAATTATCAACGCCACAGTAGATTGATTCTGCTGAGGCAGCGCTCTACGACCTGCTTCAGCCATAGTCCATAGTTCACTACGTGGTTTACAATAGTGGCCCGGATCTTGTTTGAAATATTCACATGTCTTCCCCATCTTTGGCGCACTTGGCGACAGTGTCAAGGAAAAACATCCATTTAAGAGGCAGAAACCTCTGGCAGAGGCCGCCACTTCCGGTTGGGTTGAGACAAAGAGAGAGAGAGGGGAGGGAGGGGGGTAAGCACAATGCAAATTCCACCTAGAATTTTAAAATAATAATAATGTAATGGTAGCGGTAATATTACTAAAGGAATAATAATGACAATAATAGTAATAAGACTAATAATAACAATTGTAGTAGCAGTTGACGAGCAGGAACACAGGGACAGCAGGTGGCCCACAATCAGATAGGCAGATGGCATTGACATCATGCGCTCTCCATCACTCGTCAACTGTGGGAAGGAAAGTGACTCACTCCAATCACACATCATGCTGGCTTTCTCTTGCAATGCCATTGTACATAATATTTTGCCTGTTGTTGCCAACCTGTTGTTGGGAATCTCACAAGTTATGGTGGTCATATTTTTTCTCTGTTCAATGACATGAGATATAGAATGGGACTTGTGTTAGAAAATACATCTTTTCTCATCTTTTCAACTTCATGTCCCTGAAAGGTTTTGTCACATTCTGCCTATTTACAGTTTCATAACGGCCTGTAGTTACAGGTATGTTGTATGTTCAGACAGAGCTGTTCTGGTATTGGCACCTTTCTGTCTCTGTTGGCTGTTGGCTTCACAGCCAATTCCGAGTTCTCATTCCTGTCTGAATAAAAAGGTTTTTTAAAAAGGTCTTCAAAAGGAATTTAGTTTTCTGAAAGCTGAAGATACAAGGACAGGGGTGCCAAGGTTGTTGCTCTATTTCTTGTCCCACTTTTTGACTAGAAAAAACATCATACTGTCACAAATCCGGCTGCAGCACCAAATCTTCCCTTCACATAGGAAGGGATCTGTGTATGTCTGGCCTCTATCAGTGTTATTATATCTTATGTGAGGAAATAGCAGAGGGAAATGAGAAGGGGGTGTATTCCTTCAAAGTGACAGTACAGCTTCCTCTTATCTGAAGCATATACACCTTTTCAAAATATTTACTTTAAATGAAAGTAAATACAGATCACAGAAGACACTTGATGGAGGAATAAATAAATAAATTCATATTCCCCTGAAATTGGATCATTAACACAGTGAAGGGAGTGACAAACAAAAGGGAATAGGAAGACAGCCATTGGTGATAATTTCTATATAGTAGAGAGTGTAAGGGTAAGAAATAATGGAAAGTTCAGATTACCGACATGTCAATTTGCTTGTCCTACTCACTATTGTTCAATTTATACAAGAGACTGTACAAAAATTATTTGGGTATGGAGGGGGGCTGAATTTTGTGTTTCACTTTATAATAAAGAAATAGTTCCCAGTGTTATCAATATTTTATTTGGTCCTTCCCCTTGACAAAAATTGTAACAACCTCCTACCATGTATTTTAAAATAATATAACAGCATTGAATTAGTAAAATTAGTTCTGCCATAAATAACTAAATGTGCATAAATAATTTAATGGGGAGTAGTCTTATTAAAATCTGGAACAATTTTCATGTTGTCAACAAGTTGCACATTACAAATGGAATTAGTAAACAACAAAATGGTGCATCCTGTTTACTGAAAACTGTTTTTGACCCACGAGCTACTAAATGTAAACAGTTATTACCACTGGAATTAATGGGTGAAATAGGAACAGGCACCAGCTCTAATGACTGCTGAGGAGTTAAAGCCACTCAGATATTCCAAATAATAAGAATAAATATGAATTTGATCAAATGATGTTGTTGCCTGATATGTATGAGATCAGTTGATCAGGTGATGTGTAGAAAGGAAGCTCCAAATGTCTTGGTAACAGAAGAACAAATGATGAAGTGTTTGTGTTCAGATTACTGTGGACTAAAGTGTGTGTATTTATGAACTGATTATAACCGGATCAATGTCCCGAGATGTTTTAATTTACATCACGTATTAGTAGAAAAGGTTCTATTTTACTGTAGTTCTGCTTTCTGTTCATATATGATATCAGTCATATGATATAGGTAGTCAGGTAGTCCACAATCCAGGACACGAGGAGGGCATCCACCTGCATCGCTGCCAGCTTCTGACCCAGCAGGGCTGACCGGATGGTGTTGAAAGTACTAGAGAATTCAAAAAACATGATCCTCACCGTGCTTTCCAGCTTGTCCAGGTCGGTGTGGATGCGGTTCAGCACCCACCTGGACAAGCTGGAAAGCACAAGGACTGTCCTCTCTACCTTCCTCTTCACCATCTGCACCACAGACTTCAGCTACCACACAGAGTCCTGCCACCTTCAGAAGTTTTCTGATGACTCTGCTGTGGTGGGATGTATCAGCGATGGTGATGAGACTGAGTACAGGGCTGTGGTGGGGAACTTTGTCTCATGGTGTGAGCAGAACCATCTGCAGCTCAATGCGACAAAGTCTAAGGAGCTGGTTGTAGACCTATGAAGGGCTAAGGCACCAGTGACCCCGGTTTCCATCCAGGGGGTCAGTGTGGACCTTGTAGAGGATTACAAGTACCTGGGAGTACACATGGACAATAAACTGGACTGGGCTAAGAACACTCAAGCTCTTTACAGGAAGGGCCAGAGCCGCCTCTATTTTCTGAGGAGGCTGAGGTCCTTCAACATCTGCCGGACAACACTGAAGATGTTTTATGAGTCTGTGGTGGCCAGTGCTATCCTGTATGCTGTTGCATGCTGGGGCAGCAGGTTGAGGGTAGCGGACGCTAACAGACTCAACAAACTAATCCGTAAGGCCAATGACATTGTGGGGGTGGAGCTGGACTCTCTGGCGGTGGTGTCAGAGAGGAGGATGCTGGCAAAACTTCATGCCATCTTGGACAGTGTCTCCCACGCATTCCATGACGTGCTGGTCAAACAAAGGAGTACCTTCAGCGGAAGACTCATCCCCCCAAAAAGCACCACAGAGCACCACAGGAAGTCATTCCCGTCCTGTGGCCATCAAACTCTTTAACTCCTCCCTCTAAGTGTTAGTCTGTATGACCCTAAGTCATTAAACTGGACATTGGATCATTAACATCACTGCAATAATTGTGCAATACCCTGTGTTAATACTCCTGTGCAATATACCCATTTCAGTTTAAAATTCCCTATTTATTGATATTTTTATTTATTCATACCTCTATTACTGCTGTGCAATAAGCTCCGTCTCATTATAAATAAGCTACACTTAACTTGGCAGTTCATGCACTATTACTCATATTATTATCATCAACTGGTAAACCCACTTTGTACTTCACACTTATTTTAATTTTATACTTATACCCACTTGGTACTTAATTTATTTTCCGACCTGTATTATAGTGTATTATAGTTTATAGTTTTTTGCTTAGTACTTCTATTCCTGTGTGCACTGACGTGATAGTGAGCTGCTGTAGCAAGAGTTTCCCCTCGGGGATCAATAAAGTATTTCTGATTCTGATTTCTGATTCTGATATGTCAAATAATGTAGACTATAGTGAAGGTGGGAGCCCCTGTAGGCTAGAGGAAATGTGAGGTGCTCTCTGGAGCGATAATGTTCAATCATCTATTCTGTTTCTCAAAACTGACATATTGGTCTTACAAGCTCGTTGATTAGGATGAAGAGAATGAATCTCTGATAAATAGCCTGTATGCCATTGGAACCATCTTTTTGTTGTTACTATTTGATCTTTTTTTTAACTACATACACACATACATATATATATATATATATATATATATATATATATATATATATATATATATATATACACAACTGCTCAAAAGTTTGGAGTCACCTGTTATACTGATGTTTTTCTTCTGTCCTTCAATAGTGGCGATTGTAACATAGATAAAAACAGTAGAATTATACACCAAATGTATTATTTACATTTGAAAGTAATAATAAATGATTAAAACTTCAGTTTAGTCGATGTCCCCACAGTGTTGCATGACAGGGGAGAATACTGTTGCAACCATTTCCCCCCAAAATACTCTTCGATTTTTAATTTGTTTTCCAGTCCAGAAAAGCCTTAGCAACCCTAGATCATTTTTGAACCACAACTGTGCTTGCAATTGGTTAGAATGAATAGGTTTAAACTGTGATTTGTCAGTCCATAGTCCATAGTATATCAGTCCATGCTATTCCGTGATCAAATTCCAATAGTACTAACCCTAGACTAACTAACTATTTCTATTATGAAGTTTTAAGAATTACTTTGCTAAAGCAACACGCCTGTTAATTCCAGCTTGTTAAAGGAATTATTGTGCACTTGACACTGAAACAGGAACCAGTTCCTATTTAATTCGGCATAGATTTTAATGCTAAGCTTCCAATTTCTTTAAGCAATGACTGCTGATTTCTTATATTCATATTTAACTGTTGCTGTTTGTCTCTTTCTGCCCTTTCAGTTGTCAGTCTGGTTAAACCATTGTACAGTGTTTTGTTCTCCATGTACAAAACGTTACTTTCTTTGCAAATCCTTCATACAAAATAACATCTATTTGTAAAGAGGACCTAAAAGCACTGGCACCACTTTTGCTCTCCACATTTCTTCTAGCTCCTCTTTCAGCCCTTGGTATTTTTCGAGCTTCTCGTGTTCCTTCTTCTTGATGTTGCTGTCGCTTGGGATTGCTACATTTATGACCACTTCCTTCTTCTGCTGTTTGTCAATCAGCACAATGTCTGGTTGGTTAGCCATCACCAGTTTGTCAGACTGGATCTGGAAGTCCCACAGGATCTTAGCTCGGTCATTCTCAGCTACCTTAAGAGGTGTCTTCCATTTTGACCTTGGGACTTCTAGCCCATATGTGATATATGCCCAGATGTGTGTGTATATATATATATATATCTCACAGGTGAAAATAAAAATGGTCTCTGGTCTCTGCTCCCCCAAAGAAATTAGACTACCCACCCTTCAGCAAAAACTACATAGCCCTCCCTCATTTCTGACTCCCCTCAACTTGTAATAAGTTTGGTAAAATCCCTAATTTATAACTTTTCACTTATTTCAGATCTTGAAACATATTACTGCACACCTGAATGTGTGACAGGTACTGGTATATCTGTAACATTATGCCCATATGTGCGTCTTATTCTCTCTTGTTTGTGACAGTGTGTGGTTGTTATATAACCTACTGTACTCTCTTTAGGTATGATGAATGCTCTTGTTTTGTATTGTGTTTGTATTGGGTGTTAAAATTATTTACCTGTCTGTATGGTATTGACCTGAGCAAAATTAATTTCCCTTTAATTTATATTCAATATATTCCCAGATTTGTGATGTTCAACATGTCGTCACCTGAATTTGAATGAATGAATCAACACTTTTTCATCTGCAGTTGTGGAAATATCTGAGAAAATAACCTGGGGTTATTATATCAGCCTTATACTGCACATCCAATCAACACCAGAGGGAATATGGTAATGTTCCTTCACTAACACAGTATGTATCAGAAACTACCCACTAATCCACTAAATCTCCCAAATAAAGAGAACACCAGGATTTTTCTTTAAACCTTGTTGGATATTTCTTTATGCTGTTATTCATTTGTAAAGCCAATTTTAATGCAAATGCACAGCACCTCATGATGCTGGTGCAAACATCAAACAGAGAGAAATTGTAGAGGATGCAGAAATACACAGAAATTTCTGCACTAATAACTGTCTCTGTCTCTGTCACGAAAAATGCAATGCAGGTGCAGATTGTATCTAGGCAGATATGTTGTGGGTAGGTGAATTTCAGAGCCTGCTTCAGTGGCTTTTTTGTAAATGAAACCATAACACAAACTGCAGCCAAGTTCTATCTTTACCCTCACTTTCTCCCTGCTGAAAAAACATTGTTATTGCTTTCACGATAGAGCACAAAGAACCATTTCTGGGGCATGTTGAGAGGTATTCTGGGAATAGCAGGAAATCTCAAAGTGAAGTCAAAGGGTTTTTTTTGGATCCCAATCAGCCACTACCAAGGTAGCAACTACTCTTCCTGGGGTCCACACAAGTAAACATTACATCATAATGTAAAACAACCACAGAAAAAACAATGAATCAGCAACAATAAAAGTAATGACGATAATAACAACCATAGCAAGTATCCACATTATATCTAAATAGTCAGTAAAACATTTGATACAGCTCAAATATAAGAGTAGTACCACTAAAAAAAGCATATAGTGACTGATAAAATAAAATAAAAATGAAACATGACCAAGAAAGTTTTTCATTAATGATTATATAGTCAGATAATATGTTGCAAAACATGTCCTATTTGGAGAGGGGTTAGTGTTCTGTGCCATTAGGTATTTCTTTAAATTCTTTTTAAAAAACTGTTTTACTTGTTAAATGTGTAATGTCTGATGGCAAACCATTGCATGTTTTCATTTCTCTGTACATAACAGTACGTTGCCTTGCATTAGTTTTTGAGACAGGAAGGGAAAAACAACCTCTTGATGGTACAGGACATTCAGGATTTTAAACAATGAAATATTTCTTATAAAACAGAGCAGAGAAAAAAACATCCTGTCCATCACCAATAACCTACGGTTATGTGCATTCTGATGATGTTAGCTCTTCTGTTTTCTGTTGGACCCACAACACAGAAGTTATCTCATTGCACTTTTCCTATAGAGCAGGTCTAGACCATACTCTTTATAATATTATAGAGGAATAGTAGAGGAATAACCTTTGGTATTGGCTTGTATGGAAATGGTGGACTGCAACTGCCTGTCGGTAGCATCACTGAAGAATACAAGTGCGCCAAGGTGAGGCTGGACATGACCCTGCCTTAAGGTGACCCTGAGTCTCAAGATAGTGGAATACGACCAACTGCTCCCAGGCTGACAAGTTGGAGGAAGTGGACCCTCTCTGAGGCTGTAGAGCAAGCAAAATCTGCTCTCAGGCGCGGAGACATTGTAGGTCAGGTGCAGCATGGGAGAGGTGGTTTTGTTCTCCCGACAAGTCGTCCCACTTGGCACAGAGCAACATCAGCCCAGCAGCAAAAGTGCAAGGGCAGTATCACAGGTTTAAGACCCAAGAACTTAAACCAGTGGATTGTCCACTCTGCAAAGAACCTGTCTTTCCCAAGGCTGTTAAACCTGGAGACACAATCAGGTTCTCCAGCAACTGGCAAGTATCCTGGAGCAAAGGAGAACTGTTGCCAATTGCCCTATCTCCCCAAACCACTGGCTTCTCTAACACCTTCGAAGATGCAACAAGTTATCAGCTATGCCAACACCTCACACTGGTTATACATACAGTACTGTATGTGACAAACTGAAATAGACTCATGACACTCAGGATTAAAGGATATTTATTGTATCGTCAGCGCCAACAGGGGTAAAGCAGCACTCTGAAATTTGCATATTAGCCAGCCAATCCAGACAAGCTACTATTTTCTTCTGCTTATATAAGTAAGGGTCTTTGCAAAATCTCACCACTGTATCAATTGATTTACAGAGAAATAACAATATAATTTACAATATGGAGAAAGAGAATAACAATATGAGGTAAATAAATTGCAAACATATATGAAGTATGTGGATAAGTAAAGATGTCAAGTATGTCCCAGATGCTGCCAAGTACTGATAAGACCTGAACAACCAAACCTCTTCTGTAACACAACAACCTTGAAAGAGGGCAGACTACACATACACACAAGAGGCAGAACTCAAGGATTCCATTCAAACAGAGGGAAAAGAGACAAGAGATGCTAAGAGAGGATAAAGCAGTTCATTGCTGACAACACATAATTTGAGAACGGGTACAGTATAAGCAAAGACAGAGCTGGAGGATGAGGACACAAATCAGAGACGTCTGAATGAAGCATTGACAGGGTTCAACCAACACAAAGTCCTGGGTGAAAGAAAGGGAGAGAGGGAGAGAAAAGGATTGGATGACTAGAGGGCTGCTCTGTATAGATCTAGGGTTACAATCCATAACCATTACTCTTTTTCACACAGGCTCTATCCTCTTCCAAGACCCCGTTTTTACTTTTCACATTTCTAATTACCACAGCAATTAGCAGCAAGAGTTGTCAAGTTGTCATGTGACAACAGAAGAGGAGTAATACATAAGAACCTAACAAAAATGCTGAAATAGCACAAGAAAATAGGAGAATTAATTGTGGACTCTTCATCAGATCTCTGTCATTGTCACAGACATGCCAGGCTCCACCATCAGTTAATCACATACACCTGCTCCCTATCACACACACCAGCTCTCCATCAGCACCTAATCACAACTAGGATAAAAGCACATCACTCACCTCAGCCAGTTGTCCGATCTTGTTCTACGAAGGACTCTACATAGGATTCCCCACTACTATATTCTACCCCAGCGTGTTTCTACTCCAGCGTATTTTCTACTCCATCCTACTCCAGTGTGGTTTCCACTCCATTCTACTCCAGCAGGTTTAGCCCGTCTCCGTGCATCATCGTCTAGTTGTGAGCTTACCCGCATACCTGTCTGATCGTACTGTAATCCAATAAATATCCATCTGTTTCCATATCGGTGCGTCCTGCCTATCTGTCTGTAACAGAAGATCAGACCAACACTGAAGGATTACAGCTTGAGCTCCAGGGACAATGTTCAAGAGAGGGTGGATTGTCTCCGTCGGTACTCTCCACCAATCCACCAACACACACACCAGCCCTTCCGTCCCTTCTGCAGTCGCTCTTTCACCACCGGTTACGCCATGCCCAGGGCCAGACCGGCGCCCTTCTCTGGCTCGGGGGAGGACTGCAACGGCTTCCTTTGGCTGTATTCACTGGTCCTGGGGAAGCAACCCCCAGTTCTGAACCCATACCTGGGTGCCCGCCTGGCTCTAGGTGGTCCTTGCAGTCATCAGACTGCATGCTGGCCCACCAGTCATCACCCTGCACCCAAGCCAGCCAGTCATCAGCCTGCACCCTGGCCTGCCAGTCATCACCTGCAAACCAGCGGCTCGCCTGCACCACTGCCCAGCTGCTCGCCTGCTTTGCTGCCCAGCGGCTCACCAGCTCTGCTGCCCAGCGGCTGGCCTGCTCCACTGCCGCCTCCAGTTCCTGCGCCGCGACAGCCTACTGTTCCTGCACCATGGCAATCACCAATCCCTTCTGGATCACAGCAGCTCCCAGTTCCTGGACTCCCGGCTGGATCGCAGCCGCTCCCTGTTCTCGGACTCATGGCTGGATCGCAGCCGCTCCCTGTTCTCGGACTCCCGGCTGGATCGCAGCAGTTCTTAACATCTAGTCGCCACTGCATCGCAGTCGCCTCCTTTCCTGGCTGGATCGCAGCAGCACCAACCCCTTACCACCACTGGATCGCAACCGCCTGTCCTGTTGGTCCGTCGCCGGCTCCCTGTCCTATTGTCCTGTCGCTGGGTCCTGATCTGGTTCTCTGGCCTCCAGAGGCATTCTGCCTTTGCCTCCGGCCCCCGGAGGGTCTCCGTCTTCGCTGCCAGCCTCCTGTGACCCTCAGTCTCTGGACTGTCTGCCCGAGGTTTCCAGTTCTGCACATGTCCAGCTCTCAGACCGTCCGCCTGAGATTCCCAGCTCCGCACATGTCCAACTCCCGGGCCATCTGCCCGGATCGACCTGCTCCTTGTGGAAGAGGACGACCACCACGTCGGAGGGGTCCTCAGCCATTGGGAGCTGGCCGTGGAGGGGGGGGTGGTAATGTCACAGACATGCCAGGCTCCACCATCAGTTAATCACATACACCTGCTCCCCATCAGCACCTAATCACAACTAGGATAAAAGCACATTACTCACCTCAGCCAGTTGTCTGATCTCGTTCTACGAAGGACTCTACATGGGATTCCCCACTACTATATTCTACTCCAGTGTGTTTCTACTCCAGCGGGATTCTACTCCAGCATGTTTCTACTCCAGCGTGTTTTCCACTCCATCCTACTCCAGCGTGGTTTCTACTCCATTCTAATCCAGCGGGTCCACCCCATCTTCGTACATCATCATCTAGTTGTGAGCCTACCTGCATACCTGTCTGATTGTGCTGGATGGAGGATGGAGAGGGAGAGAAGGAGAGAGGAAAGAGGTGCATCATGGGAAGTCTCCCGGCAGTCTAGGCCTATAGCAGCATAACTAAGGGATAGTTCAAGGCTCCCCTGAGCCAGCCCTAATTATAAGCTTTATTAAAGTGGAAAGTCTTAAGCCTACTCTTAAATGTGGAGATGGTGTCTGCCTCCCGAACCCAAATTGGGATCTGATTCCACAGGAGAGGAGCTTGATAACCGAAGCCTCTGGCTCCCATTCTACTTTTGGAGACTCTAGGCACCACAAGTAACCTTGTTTTTTGGGAGCGCAATGTTCCTGTCGGGTAATAAGGTATCATGAGATCTTTAAGATATGATGGTGCCTGACCATTAAGAGCTTTGTAGGTGAGGAGAAGGATTTTAAATTCTATTCTGGATTTTACAAGGAGCCAGTGCAGAGAAGCTAATATTGGAGAAATATGATCTCTTTTCTTATTTCTTGTCAGTACACGTGCCGCAGCATTCTGGATCAACTGGAGAGACTTAAGGGAGTTATTCGGGCAGCCTGATAATAAGGAATTGCAATAATCCGACCTAAAAATAACAATTGCATTAGTTTAGTGCACTAGTTTTTGGGCATCATTTTGAGACAGGATGTGCCTGATTTTTGCCACATTGCATGTGTGAAAGAAGGCAGTCCTTGAAGTTTGTTTCATGTGGGAGTTAAAGGATGAATCCTGATCAAAGATAACTCAGAGGTTCCTTATGGTGGTGCTGGAGGCCAGGGCAATGCCATCTAGAGTAACTATATCTTATCTATACTAGATATAGTATATAAGGTGTTTGGGGCCAAGTACAATAACTTCAGTTTTGTCTGAGTTTAACATAAGAAAATTGCAGGTCATGCAGGTCATTATGTCCTTAAGGCATGCTTGAAGTATAGCTAACTGTCACATAACTGATTGGCGACTGCTTTCTCAAGGATCTTAGAGAGAAAGGGAGTGTTAGATATAGGTCTATTGTTGGCTGAAACCCCTGCATCAAGAGTGGACTTTTTAAGAAGAGGTTTAATTACAGCTACTTTAAAGAAGTGTGGTACATAGCCTGTTAATAAATACAGATTGATCATATCCAGTAACGAAGTGCTAACTAATGGTAAAATGTCTTTCAGCAGCCTAGTTGGAATGTGGTCTTAGAGACAGGTTGATGGCTTAGATGAATTAATCGTTGAAGTTAGTTGAAGAAGGTCGATAGGAGCAAAGCAGTCTAAATATTTATTAGGTTTTACAGTTATTTATAAGGTTCCTGTGTTTGAAGACAAATCAGTACTGGTTGAGGGTAGGGCGTGATGAATATTTTCCCTAAAAGTTTAAATGTTATCATTAAAGAAACTCGTGAAGTTACTACAGAGGGCTATAGAAATACATGGCTCAATAGAGCTGTGATTCTCTGTCAGCCTGGCTACAGTGCTGAAATGTTTTTATTTTCTTCTATTAATGATGAGTAGTAGGCTGCTCTGGCATTACAGAGGGCTTTCCTATATGTTTTAAGACTATCTTGCCAGAGTAGACGAGATTCTTCCAGGTTGTTGGAACACCATTTCCTTTCAAGTTTTCGTGATGTTTGCTTTAATTTTACTGGACTATTTATTTATACATATATTGCATCATTTGCACTCCAGGTACTATGTACTGAATACTGCAATAACTCATCTACTGCACTGTTAACTGTTTCTGTCCATAATTTGCAATTAATATTCATTGCACTACTGCTCTGCCCAGTCCAATTCATTATCGGACATATCCATCAGTATACTTCTGTTTATAGTAATGCCAACTGTATATAATGTCCATAGTACCACTTGTAAAATATTTTCATAATTATGCTCTATCCTGGACACACTTTATATCCTGCACTTGCTTATTGCACTTTTAGTTAGACCTAAACTGCATTTCGTTGCCTTGTACATGTACATGCGTAATGACAATAAAGTTGAATATAATCTAATCTAATTTGCGGGTTTGGGGGTTATACCATGAAGCTAACCTTCTTTATTATCTTCTTTTTTAAAAGGGCGATAGAATTGAGTGGTGTTCACAGTGAGACTGTAGCACTATCAACAAGATGGTCAATTTAGGAGTGGCTGAAATTAGCATAGGAGTCCACTGTTATATTGAGACATAGCACAGAATTATATGCAGATGGGATCACTTCCTTAAATTTAGCTACAGCACTATCAGATAGACATCTAGAGTAGGTGTTTTTGCCTAATGTAGTAGGCAGTAATAGTTATTAAATAATGGAAAGACTATTAAATGTTCAATTTCAATGCCATATTCCAGAACTAGGTCGAGGGTGTGGTTAAAACAGTGAGTGGGTTTATGTACACTCTGACAAAAGCCAATCGGATCTAACAATGAGATAAACGCAGTATTAAGGCATCATTTTCAACGTCCACATGAATATTGAAATCACCTACAATAACCACTTTATCGGTTTTAAGGACTAAACTTGATAAAAACTCTGAGAATTCAGATAAAAACTCAGAATAAGGACCAGGAGCGCGGTACAGTATAACAAATAGAATTGGCTGTCGTGTTTTCCAGGTTGGGTGTGAAACAAGGCTTTCGAATGAGTTATAATTTAGTTTAGGTTTAGGCTTGATTAATAGGCTTGAGTCGAAAATGGCTGCAACTCCCCCTCCTCGGCCAGTGCCTTGAGAAATGTGAGTATTAATATGACTGGGCGGAGTGGATTCATTTAGGCTAACATATTCTTTATGACCCAGCCAGGTTTCAGTAAGATAAAATAAGTCAGTATGATGATATTAAATAGTTCACTAGTACAGCTTTAGATAACAGAGATCTGATGTTTAAGAGTCCATATTTAATTCTCCTATTTTGTTGTTCTATTTCAGCGTTTTTGTTTAGGTTATTATGTATAACTCCTCTTCTGTTAACTTTTGATTTTATTAATTTAAGTCGGAGGCAGACACTGTCACTAAGGAGTTTTGGTTGGTTAACTGCTCTGGAAGCACAGAGAAGCAGTAATAGACTATTTTACTGGAAATGGAGCATAATAAAATAATTGGACTCTTAGCAGATACAGTCCTAGAACAGCAATTTCTCATTGCTGATTGTGAGCTATTGTGCCATGGTAAATCACTATGGCAACTAAATATTATAACATGAGGCCTGATGAAACACATATCAATCATACTCTCTTGGTTGTGTTTCCAGTTTCCAGTCAGCTACATTCTAGCTGACAGTGTTTAGCTTCCCTTTGTATTTTATGTAGCGCTGTCTCCATAGCCTAAAAACGTACACACTCTGTCAATAATTTCTGAAAAACCTTCTTTCTTCAAAGACCTTTGTCAGACAGAAGGTCTTTGAAGAAGGTCTTTGTAGTGAAACGTAGCATACTCAATTTTCCACTACAAGTATTGGCAATGTACAGGAGCTTTTGTCCTACTTTTCACTTACCTCTTACCCCTATTTTACTTAAAAACGAACATTAATTGTTTGTTCGGGTTCAGGAGGTACAACGGGTCGTCCACTAATCACAGGGTAGGCTCCTCCTGCCCACATGTCAAAGTGTCCTTGGGCAAGACACTGAACCCAAAATTGCTCCTGATGATCAGGCCAGTGCCTTTGTTGCTGCCATCACTGTTTAAGTGTGTGTGTGTGTGTGTGTGTGTCTGTGTGTGTCTGTGTGTGTGTGTGTGTGTGTGTGTGTGGATGAATGAGAGGCAAAATGTAAAGCTCTATAAATAAAAGCCCTAAATGAATGCAGTTTGCCATTTAGTCTGTGACAGAATGCAAACTGCAAAAACCTCCACATCCTTACGCCCAACACATAGAAATAGACGGAGGAAAAGTTTTACAAGCAACATATACCATGATTTTTACATTCAATCTGAGGAAACAAACAAAACCAAACCAAAAAAAAGACAAAAAATAGATATAACAATAATAATAATATGTAAGCCAGTTATTGTTGCCAAGAGTGATTATGCAGGGCACACGTGTGTATGTGTGTGAGTGTGCGTGTATTTATAACTTATAGAGAAAAGTCAGAAGAGAGAGGGAAGACTGAGCAAATAAAAAGGGGGCACCTAAAGTTTATAACAACACTGAAGTTGGCACCTCTGGGCACCATCCATGGCACTGCGGGGGTACTAGGGCTCTGGCAGAGGTGGGTTGGGCCTGCTAGTCACTCCATTTTTGGGGACTGATCTGCTTCGGGCCACGCCCAGACCCTTATTTGGGTGCTTGCTCATTGCACATACCGATGGCCCCTTCCAGAATCTGCCCCTAAACTTGCGGGCTTTGTCAGGGCCAGGAGGCATTTTTAAGTGTGTTTTGAATCCAGTGTCTTTGCTCTCGACCTGCCCTGCAGAGAGCCTGAGTAGCCTGGTCATATAAACACTTGCAGATAAGTTTGGTGTTTGCAAATGTAATGCAGTTGTCAAAATTTAGCATGTTCAGGTTTTCTAGGATGTGACAGTGGTGTGATCTTATTGGCCTTTTGTCCAATATTTTTATTGCACGACTGTTTAACCTCTCTTGGGGTTTAGTCGCTGATGAACTTGCCTGCGATCTCTATAGTAGATCGCAGGCAAGTTCAACCAGCTTCTAGAACCAGCTTTAGCTCTATCTATCTATCTATCTATCTATCTATCTATCTATCTATCTATCTATCTATCTATCTATCTATCTATCTATCTATCTATCTATCTATCTATCTATCTATCTATCTATCTATCTATCTATCTATCTATTCAATTCAATTCAATTCAGTGGAGCTTTATTGGCATGGGAAACATACATTAACATTGCCAAAGTAAGTGTGAAATAAAAATAAAAAACATATACATAAACAGAAGACAAGTGCTATTAAAATATATACAGATAAGATAAGATAATAATAATAATAATTAAAAACAAAAGCGTTGATTTGCATTTAATAAATACTAATACAAATAAGTCCTGCCTCACAACCTGATGAGGGAAACCCTGTGGGATTCACTGAGCAGTCAGCCACTGAATAATTTCGATCAGACATGGTGGAGAGGCAACAAGTCTGAGGAGGTCACACAAGAAGCAAGACGGTAGGTTAACCTTGATGTTAAACTTGTTTTTTGGATTTATTTTAGTTCACATAAAAGTTGTAATTATTGTTGTTGCGGATGTGTTGTATTTGGTAAGCATGATTTATCTGCCTCATGGTTGCCTTGAATATTTTTTGTTAGCTATGGCCCCCTACCTGTCGAGTATTTTGATTAAGTTAGCTTACTAGCAAATGATATTGCCAACACACGCTAACTAACGAAATTGCTAACTCGCGCTGCACATCCTCAAGCTATTTTAGTGATAACTTCAGTTGAGATAATATAGGAGCAAGCAAAATACAGATTAATGTGTAACGTTACTGTGAATATTGTGATTCATTTTCAGCCTTACAGTAACTAACAGTGAATTTTAAGCATACTGAGCAATCTGTCTCTATCATTACCTATGCCAGAGATGTGTAGTATACAACATTTGGTTGGCAACATAACATTTCAACTTAACATGGGTGTCTACGTTATTGCTTAACAGATGGTGAGATTAGTGATAAAAGTCAAGGTAAGCACAAACACATTACAGTTGTTAGGCAGATTATTAATGTGATTTGGGTTCCAAGTCTGTCTGTTTTCAGCCCGTTTGAGCTGGTGTTGAATGTTGGCAGATAAATAATACAGTGTGTATTATTTAATTATTTAATTAATGCTCATAGGCTAATTGTTAGCCATTTGATCTGCTTGTTGTTCCCTTAAGATTAATTGAATATGTTTAACTTTTTACGGTAATTGGGAGTATCAACATCACTTAGCAGGATAGCCACATAGTGCGCATGCGCCAGCCCGCATGCTGCCTGTTGCTGTAGCTCCGTCTCGTCGTCTTACTTTTTCCAACTTTTAACTTTACTTTTTTCTTCCAAACTTTTGTAACTTGTGTGTAAGTGTAATTTAAACTACGCTCTTTGCGAAAATGAGGGTAGAAAGTGTTTTTGTACTTTTTTTCGCCGTGGAATTTCTTCTTCTGCTACTCGGTCGGGGCACCGCTGCAGATCAGCTGTTTGGCCGCATTGTTTACACCAGGGAACAGCTGATCGCGCTGAAGCCGGGCAGCATGGTGCCCAGGACAACCGATGTCCCCGCTGAGATCTGGAGGAGGACACACCGAGGATGCAGAGGTGGAACGAAGCGGCGAGGGAAGAGAGAGGGGTGCAGACAAAAGAGACTTAAGAATAAGAGATTTAAGCCTTGTCTGCCTTCTCTCGTAATGGGCAACGTGAGATCGCTGGCGAATAAAATGGACGAGCTAACGGCGTTAGCCCGGAGTCAGACGGAGTTCCGTGAGTGTAGCTTGATGTGCTTCTCAGAGACATGGCTACACCAGGATATCCCGGATCATAACGTTTCCATCGACGGCTTTCAGACTGTTCGGGCCGACAGGGATCACACCGGGAGCGGTAAGCGGAAAGGCGGCGGGCTTGCTGTTCTAGTTAACAACAGATGGTGTAACCCTGGTCACGTTACCATCAAGCAGAGTATCTGTACCCGGACATTGAACTGTTAGCTGTGGGACTCGCCATATTATCTGCCACGTGAATTTTCACATGCCATTGTTGTGGCTGTTTACATCCCCTCTGCTAACCCGGCATCGGCGCAACGCCATTCACACCGCCATAGCACATCTACAGACTCAACACCCGAGTGCACTCATATTAATCTCGGGTGACTTCAACCATGTCAGTGTTTCAACAACACTGACTAATTTCACCCAGTATGTGAGCTGTCCTACTAGGGAGGAGAGGACACTGGACCTGCTGTATGCCAACGTTAAGGACGCATACAGCTCTTCCCCCCTCCCCCCTCTGGGTAGGTCAGACCACAACCTGGTTCATCTTAAACCCTGCTATGTGCCTCTAGTTAAAAGGCAGCCTGCGACCACAAGGACAGTGAGGAGATGGTCAGGGGAGGCCTATGAGACACTGCAGGAATGTTTCGAAGTGACAAACTGGGATGCACTCTGTGAGCCTCATGGAGAGGACATTGACGGGCTCACTGAGTGCATCACTGGCTACATTAACTTCTGTGTGGACTGCAATGTCCCAACCAAGACGGTCCATTGTTACCCAAATAACAAACCGTGGGTAACAAAAGACATCAAGGACATTCTAAATGCCAAGAGGAGGGCCTTTACTGATGGTAATAGGGAGGAGGTGAGGGCAATCCAGGCCGACCTGAAGGTGAAAATCAGGGAGGCCAAAGAGAAGTACAGGAGGAAGCTGGAGCGGAAACTCCAGCAGAACAATATGAGGGAGGTCTGGAGCGGCATGAAGACCATCACTGGCTTCAGACCGACTGGCAGCAGAGGAGTTGAAGGCAGCTTGGACAGGGCCAACGAACTGAATCTGTTCTTTAACAGATTCGACACACCGGCTCCTGGTCATCCCCTCTAACTCAGCTGCTGTCGGCCCTCAATCTCCTCTGAGTACTCTGCTCCCCCTCCCCATCAGGCTAACGGCCCTCTCCAGACCGACGACTCCCCCTCCCCACCTGTAACTTCTTCTGTGTGCCTGACTGCTGACCAGGTGAGAGGACAGCTGATGAGGCTCCACTCGAACAAGGCTGCAGGCCCCGATGGCGTTAGCCCCGGGTGCTAAAAGCCTGTGCCCCCAGCTTTGTGGAGTCCTTCAACACGTCTTTAACCTGAGCCTGAGTCTTCAAGGGGTCCCCATTCTGTGGAAGACATCTTGCCTCGTTCCTGTGCCGAAGACGCCACGTCCCAGTGGCTCCAAGGACTACAGACCGGTGGCACTGACCTCCCACATAATGAAGACCCTGGAGAGACTAGTGCTGGAACAGCTGCGCCCATCGTCAGACCCCTCCTGGACCCCCTTCAGTTCGCCTACCAGCCCCGACTGGGAGTTGAGGACGCCATCATCTACCTGCTTAACCGCATCCACACCCACCTGGACAGGCCGGCAAGCACGGTGAGGATCATGTTTTTGACTTCTCCAGTGCTTTTAACACCATCCGGCCTGCCCTGCTGGGAGAGAAGCTGGCAGCGATGCAGGTGGACGCCCCCTTGTGTCCTGGATTGTGGACTACCTGACTGGCAGACCACAGCATGTGCGGCTGCAGCACTGTGTGTCAGACAGCGTGGTCAGCAACACTGGGGCCCCTCAGGGGACTGTCCTCTCTCCCTTCCTCTTCACCATCTACACCACAGACTTCAGCTACCACACAGAGTCCTGCCACCTTCAGAAGTTTTCTGATGACTCTGCTGTGGTGGGATGTATCAGCGGTGGTGATGAGACGGAGTACAGGGCTGTGGTGGGTAACTTTGTTTCATGGTGCGAGCAGAACCATCTGCAGCTCAATGCGACAAAGTCAAAGGAGCTGATTGTGGATCTACGGAGGGCCAAGGCACCAGTGACCCCGGTTTCCATCCAGGGGTCAGTGTGGACATTGTGGAGGACTACAAGTACCTGGGAGTACACTTGGATAATAAACTGGACTGGACCAAGAACACTCAGGCTGTTTACAGGAAGGGCCAGAGCCGCCTCTATTTTCTGAGGAGGCTGAGGTCCTTCAACATCTGCCGGACAATGCTGAAGATGTTCTATGAGTCTGTGGTGGCCAGTGCTATCCTCTATGCTGTTGCATGCTGGGGCAGCAGGTTAAAGGTAGCGGACGCAAACAGACTGAACAAACTGATCCGTAAGGGCAGTAACATTGTGGGGTGGAGCTGGACTCTCTGGCGGTGGTGTCAGAGAGGAGGATGCTGGCCAAACTACACGCCATCTTGGACAGTGTCTCCCACCCGCTCCATGACGTGCTGGCTAAACAAAGGAGCACCTTCAGCGGAAGACTCATCCCACCAAAGAGCACCACAGAGCGCCACAGGAAGTCATTCCTGCCTGTGGCCATCAAACTATTTAACTCCTCCCTCTAAGGATTAGTCTGTTTGACCCTAGGTCACTAAACTGGACATTGAGCATTACATCTCCGCCATAATTAATAATAATTGTGCAATATTCTGTTTACTACTCAAGTGCAATATTAGTTTTCCCTTGTTAGTTTTTCTTATTACTGTTACGGATATACCTCAATTACTCTCGACAGTACATGCACCTCCGCTTTTACTATTATTTATTATATAATTAGTGACATTGTATTTATACTGTACTTCACCATCTACCAGTAAACCCACTTGGTACTCGACACTAGTTTATCTTATACTTATACCAACATGTTACTTAATTTATTTCTGACCTGTTTATAGTGTATAATATCGTTTTCTCCTGCACTGACGTAAAGAAGAGCTACTGGAACAAAGAGTTTCCCTACGGGGATCAATAAAGTATTTCTGATTCTGATTCTGATTCTGAGGACAAAACAATAATTAAATTTTTAAAGAATTATTTTAGAATCCTTCTCTCTGCACAGTTTAAAGTCTGCGATGTCAAATTTAGCATTTTTCCTCTTTCTTTTCCTTTTCTGTTACTCTTTGCCATTTTATTTGAGTGTCTGAATTCTGACTGAGTCTGTGAAATTTATGCTCCATATAGTGCCCTCAAAAGTTCCCACAATGGAACAAAATTATTAGTGTCCATGACATGCACACTACCTTCTGCTAACAATCCCACAATGCACTGTGTCGTATTTTAAAGATTACAGAAAATTACTGTTGTGTGACTCAGCTGTCAGTGATGATGCAAAATGATGTTGATTCATAAGTGTCTGAAGTCTCAATTTACTGCTCACTGTAAACTATTGAGAGTTCACATAGGGAAGAGTGAATGTGTGAACGAGAGAGTGATATAGGGGAAAACCATGTTCTACCTGTCATGTATTGTGGTGTTAGTTGTTCAGAAGGTGGTCCCTTCTGAAAGTTAAATCTAAAATAATATGTATGCTGGTGGAAATAGTTATGTGTTGGGTGTTAGTCTTTGTAAGTTTCATTAATCTTATGGTCTGTTCCAGGTTAACCTGACTGAAAAAGGAGGAGAATCACACAGCTGGATGCTCTTTGATGCATGGTAGGAAAGTAGGTTAATTCAGAATCAGAATCAGAAATACTTTATTGATCCCCGAGGGGAAACTCTTTTGTCACAGCAGCTCACTATCACATCAGTGCACACAGGAATAGAAGTACTAAGCAAAAAATATAATACACTATATTATAGGTAAGATAAATTAAGTACCAAGTGGGTATAAGTGTAAAATTAAAATAAGTGTGAAGTACAAAGTGGGTTTACCGGTTGATGATAATAATACAGTATAAAGTAATGTATAAAGTATAAAGTAGTGCATGAACTGTCAAGTGTAGCTTATTAAGATTATAATGAGACGGAGGATTTTGCACAGCAGTAATAGAAGTATGAATAAATATCAATAAATAGGGAATTTTAAACTGAAAAGAGCATATTGCACAGCAGTATTAACACAGAATATTACACAATTATGTCAAGTATTGCAGAGATGTTAATGATCCAATGTCCAGTTTAATGACTTAGAGTCAAATTGACTGACACTTAGAGGGAGGAGTTAAAAAGTTTGATGGCCACAGGCAGGAATGACTTCCTGTGGCGCTCTGTGGTGCTTTTTGGGGGGATGAGTCTTCCGCTGAAGGTACTCCTTTGTTTGACCAGCACGTCATGGAATGCGTGGGAGACACTGTCCAAGATGGCATGTAGTTTGGCCAGCATCCTCTTCTCTGACACCACCGCCAGAGAGTCCAGCTCCACCCCCACAATGTCACTGGCCTTACGGATTAGTTTGTTGAGTCTGTTAGCGTCCGCTACCCTCAACCTGCTGCCCCAGCATGCAACAGCATACAGGATAGCACTGGCCACCACAGACTCATAAAACATCTTCAGCGTTGTCCGGCAGATGTTGAAGGACCTCAGCCTCCTCAGAAAATAGAGGCGGCTCTGGCCCTTCCTGTAAAGAGCTTGAGTGTTCTTAGCCCAGTCCAGTTTATTGTCCATGTGTACTCCCAGGTACTTGTAATCCTCTACAAGGTCCACACTGACCCCCTGGATGGAAACCGGGGTCACTGGTGCCTTGGCCCTCCGTAGGTCTACAACCAGCTCCTTAGACTTTGTCACATTGAGCTGCAGATGGTTCTGCTCACACCATGAGACAAAGTTCCCCACCACAGCCCTGTAATCAGTCTCATCACCATCGCTGATACATCTCACCACAGCAGAGTCATCAGAAAACTTCTGAAGGTGGCAGGACTCTGTGTGGTAGCTGAAGTCTGTGGTGTAGATGGTGAAGAGGAAGGGAGAGAGGACAGTCCCCTGAGGGGCCCCAGTGTTGCTGACCATGCTGTCCGACACACAGTGCTGCAGGCGCACATGCTGTGGTCTTCCAACACTTTTAAGTTTCACTTCTATCCAACTTTTCAGTCCCCTGGCTTCCAAAATGGCCTAACTATTTTCTGCTGGAGCACCACCACTGTGTCACTATGGAGCAGCGATCCGGTGCCATATTCAATCTACAGGGTGACACAGTGGCAGGGCTACAAAAACAATTTGGCCATTTTGGAAGCCAGGGTGCTGGAAAGAGCAATGAAAGTGAAACCAAAACAAACATGTTGTGCATCTTTCAAAAACAATCTTCAGTTTTGGTCGTCGGTCAAAATCGGGTTGTCTTCCAGTCTGTATCTACTTCATTCATTTTGGAGCAGCACACTCCTGTTGAAGCTCCCGTTGACAGGACAGGGTAGAAAGACTTAATGGACCAAACTTGGTGGATGTATTATACTTTCATACAGCACCAAATACCATTATATGGGTAAGAATCCGAACTATATGTAAAAGTAAATGAATGTACTGCTCGTATTCCCATGTTATGGTGATTGGCTTATGGACATCAACAAAAAAAAGTCAACCCAAACATTATGTTATTTTCCCTTGAAGACAACCAAAACCCCCTTGATTTCCTAATTACTTGGGAAGAATTGACCACGCCGCTAAAGTCTCTCCATCCATGAAAAGCTTGTGGTGCAGACAGCATTAAAAATGAAATGCTCAAATGCAGCACCCCAGAGATGCAGGGTACAGTGTTGAAGTTG
This sequence comes from Siniperca chuatsi, assembly GCF_020085105.1. Lineage (NCBI taxonomy): Eukaryota > Metazoa > Chordata > Actinopteri > Centrarchiformes > Sinipercidae > Siniperca > Siniperca chuatsi. The sequence continues at coordinate 2,809,554 of NC_058056.1, read as the reverse complement.
TTCAATATCATACTACAGTCAGGATGTTTTCCCGACATCTGATGCAAAGGGCTCATTTCCCCTATTCATAAGAGTGGGAAGAAATCAGGACCCTGGTAACCACTGTGGCATCTGTGTCAGCAGTTGTCTAGGTAAACTATTCTGTAGTATTCTAAATAAAACAAACAAACAAACCGAATTCCTCACCCAGAGAAGAGGTGCTCGTCAGGGCTGCAACTTAAGCCCGACTTTATATTAATGTGTATATAAATGAATTTGCTGTACAGTTGGATCAGTGTGTTGCTCTTGGCCTTTCCCTCCTAGATAGAGAGGTGAAGTCTCTGTTTTATGCCGATGACCTTGTTCTACTGTCTCCTACTGAGCAAGGACTACAGCAACAGCTGGACATAGTAGAAAAGTACTGCCAGAACTGGGCTCTGGCAGCAAATATGAAGAAAACTTTCATGATTTTTCAAAAAGGCCCCAGATGCCAGGAGAAGAAATACCAGTTTACCATTAATAATCATATCATTGAACATAGTAAGAGTTACACCTAGTTTTCACTTTTTGTATTTGTACTTTTTGTAACTGCAAGTCTACAATTTATTATTATTATTATTATTATTATTATTATTATCCCATCTTACTTATCTGTATATATTTTAATATCACAATTCTTCCATTTATGTATGTTTTTATTTTACACATGCTTTGGTAATGTTAACATCTGTTTCCCATGCCAATAAAGCCCATTTGAATAGAGAGAGAGACTCTTCCTGATTGAACTTTTGCTACACACAGAGCTGTGGCCAAGCTCTCACCTACATCCAAAAAAAGGCACTGTGTAGCTCCAGCTTGTGCCTGACATGTACTTTCTGTCATAGTTTTGGGTTTGTGTTTATTTATTTCCTGTTTTATTTTGGTAAGAGTTTCCCCTCATGTGTCGTCGAGCTTTACTTCCTGCCTTTGTTTGTTTTTCCCTCCTTTGTTTGATTGCCTCCCTGCTCCCTGATTAGTTTCACCTGTGTCTAGTTGTCCTTCCCTTACTGTGTATTAAGTCAGTGTATTTCCCCTGTTTCATTGTCAGTTCGTCTTTGTTTAGTGTCCAGTGTTCCAGCCATTCTTCCAGTTTTTGTTTCTTGTATTATTGGACTGTGTTTTCCTCTAGACCTCACATGCCATTTTTGGATGTTGGACTTATTGCTTGTTTCTTCGGACTTGGGATTTTCTTCCTGCTCCTTTACGGATTTGTTGCCTGTGTTTTGAACTGCCTTTTCCGGTTTTGATCTTTTCCTGCCTGACCTTCCATGTAAGCCCTTGTAATTGTTATTTCTCTGCGTCCGTTGAATGCATTTTGGGTCCTATCCCTTGTTTTCCCCGTTGCCCTGTTTGAAGTAGATATGATATTTTTATGTTTTTGACTTATTCAGCTCTTAATGTTTAAAGTGCTTAATCTCTCCCCCTATTTTGTAATACTGCTCTATATCATAAAACACGTGGCTTTAAGTTCTTTATAGTGCAATATACACAAGGTCGACTTGACTGATGTGTTACATTACATTATGAAGCTCAATGGAACATATGAGCCATTTGCATTGAAGCCAAAGCCGATCAATTTGGCTTGATCAGGCTTAATGTGTACTGTAAGACGTGTACTGCAGCAATTCAATCCATGTAAGTGTTTTAAGGCAGAATGTAAGCATAAGTAGCAGCTGTTCATGCAGCCTCTGTACCATATGTTTTACAATTCTAAAGGAATGCTGTTTGTAACACCTATTTACAGTGCATATGACACTTGGCACTTTATACATGTCAATTATCACAAATTTGCCTCAAGGGGCTTTACATTGTGTAAAGCATACCTCAAATCCTCTATTCCGTTAAGAGAAAACCCTTTAACAGGGAAAAAATTAAAGAAACCTCAGCAGGAGCAGAGGAGGGATCCCTTTCCCAAGATGTTAAGACATGCAATAGATGCCACATGTACAGAATAGACCAACATAGTAAAATTAGTGTGGACAATCATGATAAAATTATAAATATTTTTATAATAACACTTGGCTTTGAACAGAACTCCAGCTGAAAAATGTAAGAATGTACTGTGTACATACAGAGTTTACTTTTGCAACTCTATAAAGGCAGTCAAACAATTGTTTCCTGGGTACCTAATCTGGTCTGAGGAGGTCAGGGCTAACTTTTGTTAGTAGAAATTATTGCCACCATACAAATTTGATATTATATCACTAATTATTTGGGGTCTAAAAAATTGATATGGCAAACAGTTTCCTATTTACACATCCAGCAGACACAGAGTAACAGTATCATTCATTTGGTGTCAGGTTTGCGTGCATCTGATGAAGTCCAATATTCACTCTCCTTTTTAGCTCTGGTTTGGTCTCCACCAACTCTTGAGAAAAATGTCTCTCTAGCTGCTAAATGCTCTACTTGTTCACCAGCTAATCTCTAACTTTGGCAGTCTGCTGTGTGGTGCTGGGCAGGTAGTGAACAGTGAGTTTCAGAGCTTTTTCACTGAAAATATATGCCTGCTGTTATTGGAAAACCAGGCTGATGAGTGGTGACTATGAAGCTTTAGTTGGTGATAATTCTCTGTTGGTTCATCACTATGAGTGGCCTGGTTCACATTACACAGTGATCCATTGATAATAAAATAAAGAACACACATGTAGCCCTGCTAGAAGTGGCATAATAACGCTGAGATGTCCAGATACCTGGGGGAAAAAAACAGCGAAGGATATGACTCTCTGCTCTGTGCCATGGCAATCTTTGCCTCCACCTCATTACTGTTCTATAGCAGGATACCTCATCACATGCTATCACTTAATTAATACACACCACATGACCAATCCTGCATTAGTTTTCACATAGCTTGTGATAAGATAATGTACAAAGTGGTCTATAACACAAATAAAGCCCCAAATGACAGAATCAAAAGAACCCAACAAAAAGTAGACAACCCTATTATAACATCTTCTTAATTTCAGCGCTACTTGCTATCATTATGTGATTCATCATTCCACACACAATAATAATGTAAATGATGTTCACAAGCTGAGGTAATTCATGAATTTCTATCAAAGATAAGTCCAACAGCATCCAGGGATATGATTAGTGGCTGTTATTCAAACATAACACACTCATTGATCATTCAGTATATAATTAGCATTGTTACAGACTCATTATTCTGTAAGAAGTGTCATTCAGCAGTGCATATTGTGGTCTGCCACACAGATAATTACAAGTCCAGTTTGTCATCATGAAAGCTGTCAGGATTGGATGAGTGTAGACTGCTGTGGATAGTTTTGAAGGCACTTGAAAAAGAAAATGAGTGAGCTAGCAGCATTCTCCGAGGTAAGTAAAGGGGATGGCATCCTCCACCCCAATCGCACTTTGATGGTGGGCAACTTAAAAAGGCTACTCATTACAATTCAATCTTGCAGCTTCAGCAGCAGCTGAATCATGCTGTATAAGGATATGAAGTCATCTCTGGACAGACTGGTCTGCAACATCACAACTACAATAGATGTATACCTGGAGCAGAGGACTCAGTTTACATTCCAAATGTTAAGTGTTTCTATTCTGGTTGTCTCACACACACATTTGCTTTTTAATGTATCATAAAGTAAACATTATCTAAAAATCTAAATATGACTTGCAGATGTAAAGGGAGTTGTATAAAATCATAGAGAAATAAGAGGGTGAAGTTGCTGGAGGAAAACTTAAGATCTTTGTGTTTGTAGGGGCTTAACTGACCTCAACAAAGACAAAACTAACTAATGAAACATGAGGGGAGCAAATTTGCTGACTGGCCAAACCATTTAACAGACATGACGGGTGGAAATTACATCACCAAGTGTCTGGCGTGGCCGTGAGGGCGGCCATCACAGTTTTCTACTAATCATTTTAAGCTCAGGGTTTCAAGCGGTGACACCACTATACTCTTTCACTCCTCCAGGCGCCTCCCCATCCACCTCACAAATGGCCAGTGTACAATACCAAAGTATCTTGTGAGAATATAGCATTTTGGTGCTACAAAGGCACTCTTTTTATACAGGATTTACAAGTTGTAACTAATGGCTTTATTAATGGTTAATAAATAATTTACTAATGCTTTATAGATTAATTCTAATCCATTAATAGGAACAACTTTTGAGTTGGCAGGTTGTGAAAAATATCTCTGGCATCTCTTGATTCATTAAAAAGGTCAAGTTATGGGTGTTAGGTAAGCCAAGTGTCAACAGTGTTAAATTAGCCAGCTAAAGGTATTACATTGCTTTAATAACATGTGGGATGCTTTCCATTCAGCTAACTGTGCTTCCTCCCTATGTCCTCCAGCCTGTGACCTGGAAATCAGGGTCCACCATCATTGAGGTTCCAGTCCATAGAAATAATGTCTCTTTTGAATGATTCTAGCCCCGTTCGGGACTGTCTCATCCACTGTGAAGGACATTGTCCCAGAACGTTCCATATATATATCCAGAAGGTAATCTCAGGGAAGCAGCTGTGACGTATATTTGCAAAACCAACCATTTTCTCTCTTGTAAACCTGGTAAATACTGTTTGAAAACACTTCTTATAAAGCATGAATCTCACCTTCAGCCCTCCAGAGGAGCTTATGTCAGATGGCAACACCCCTTCAGTGAAAATCTGTTTATTGACTGATTGATCAGCAGAGTTGATCAGTAAAAGGAGTAGGCTGCGAGGAAAACATGATTAGTGTAATATTAATACTATTGCATCACTGCAAATTGGGAAAACTAACCATTAGGACAGGAATTACTAATTAGTAACATTATCCATGTTCAAAATAGGACGGTGTAGTCCCTCATTCGTCCAGGAGTGTTCTATCGTAGAAAAGGTTTCAGTCGTAGTCATCTGGACACTGTTTTCAGAATCAAGACGTTTGGCTCCCATCCGGAAGTCATTCTCAATTGTCACAATTGAGAATGACTTCCGGATGGGAGCCGAAACGTCTTGATTCTGAAAACAGTGTCCAGATGACTACGACTGAAACCTTTTCTACGATTATCCATGTTGTTTATCTGTACATGGTTTTTTTTAAATAAAGTAATTATTAGATGTATGTATAATCTTAATGAAAATGTACTTTTGCAACTGTTTCTTAATACTAATGCATAATACTTTTCTTTTCTTCCTGCTATACTTTTGGTTTACTTTGTTCATGTTTATCTTTGCTCATTCCGGTAAATTGAGGTGGTCCAAGTATTTGTCCTCTACAGCAGCACAATCATGGCTATTATTAGTCCACAGCCTTATTCAGTCTTAGGCTGAAAAGGATAGACTTATTGTATATACAGTATGTATAGCATAGCACATTGTATAGCCTTTCGTTAATGAATTGTATATTGTATTTAGAGCATATATCATCAATTTTACTGCTCTTTTAAGTTTTCTTTTTCTGTTCTTTCACTAATAAACATATTTTACATCACCTGCACCTTTTTTAAGGTCAACCAGGTTAGCATTGTATTTATTTAGCTAATTTTGTTTTTCTTTCATAGCCAAACCTGTTATAAGAAACGATATTTACCTAGTTGTGGGGATTTGTTTGTTGGCTGTTACCTGACAAACAACATTACGTTAATGGCACTAATCTCTGTGAATGCTTTCAAATCTTTTTGAAGTGAAGGGGGGAAAACGCTGCTAATGGACGTGACGCACCTCACTTCTGGAGACCCTACTCTCTTCCCATTGGCTTACAGACCTCGGGTTCCCAGACGTAAGTTATGCATTTGGACCCTCTTGAGGAAATCTCATCTAGTGAATACAATTCCTCTATCCTGGCTTCTCTTCCAAGGTTCCCTTTCTTGCATCCCAGTTGGGAGGAGCAGAGATGTGTGGACAAGACATGATTGAGGGAAGTAAGTAGGAACCCTTGGAGTCCGCTGTTGGAATGTACATCAGGAAACGTGTCTGCTCTACATCCACAAAGAAGATAATGTCATGTACTGAACCTTTTTACTAAAAGACATGCTGTACAGGTGTAACTAATACCATTATGGCTTTGTTCCATTTAGGTCTGCCAGTAAGCCATGCCAGTGAACCAGCACATACAATAATAGAGCCTTGGCACTGCAATACCTTAACGGAATACCAATATTAATATTATTAGTAACATCTGTGTTGGACAAGTCACGAGATGGTCCCTGATAAATCATTGAAAAAAGTGAATTGTCCTCTTGTACACAAAGACACTGAGTACTCAAGTGTGCACCCACATTTTCATGCTTTATACCATATTCTTCAACATTTGAAAAAGAAAACTACAACATGATGGATCTCTAGCAAAGCTTACAGTAACCTGTATCATAACAAATGAACTAGGCTCAGTTTCATTTTCAGAGGAATAAGCTAAAGAATGATGATACTGTGGTGTCATCTGATTTTTTGGCTAGAGAACAAGGGTTTTCGGCCTTTTGTTCTTGACACGTGCAATTGCAGGTAGGCTGGGGAGTGGATGACCTCGAAGTTTCTCAGATAAGAAAGCCTGGAACAAGGTGTTAAATTTTCATGGACAAAGAAGCTATGTCAAGGGAACATTTGACACCGCCAGTTATGTATGCTTGTTTATTGATTATCTGCTTGCTAAAGTAGACCAAAGACATAGATGATTACCACACTTCTTGCACAAGGATACCTACACAGGGGCTGAAGGGATCATCTGTTTGAAGTGAATGTTAAGATCTCTTGTTGGAAAGTCAATCAAAAATGACCACAAAGAGATGCAAAATGATCACACACAAAAAAACAACACAGAAAGGGACTTCCGGTGTAACCAGCGGATATCGGCTATCGTCTGATGACGACTTGAATGCAGATAAATATTAAAAAAGCTAATATCTAGGGTTCCGAGATTGATAAAAAGCTAAATCATCATGAGACGATGGCCGATGGGTTCTGAGACTGCATTTTGGTCAATGCATTCCCCCCATAGACTGTATATAAACATGGAAGAACGCATCTCAACTTCCTCCCACTGTACAAAAATGAAGCCAAAATAGCCCGGATACTGGAGCAGCCATCTTGCATTGGTGACATCATTTGGAGCCAGAGTCTGCGCAGTAGTGATCAGAGTTGGAGCTGCGGTATTGAGGTCCCGCCCATACACCCGGCCAACTCAATCGCAAGCCGGCCTCAGCTGTCAATCATGACGTGTAACCCCCTTTTTATAGCATTAAAAAACTAATTAAAACCAAACTTATCAGAAAAATCAACACTTGAACATGCATCAGCATGATAAGAACTACCTAAACTGACAACCTAAGCCCGCTCAAACTTGATTGGTCCATCCTACTCAGGCTACAAACGAAAACCAGAATGCTACCGATACCAAAATCTTGTCCCTTGCCTACAGATTCTGAATTCATGTGCAGGTATCTGTTTATAGAGATTAATTTGTAGCTAACTGAGAGCAGCCAAAGACCAGCACTAATGAAACAAAGTCCAATGTAGCATCAGAAATGTTTGAATAAGAAGTTTTGAGGGGACAACAAGAAACAATGAGTGAATGAGTGTGATAGTAATGCTATCATTATGAAGGAATGAATTCAGGCACCCTCAACACTAAAACGCAGCTGCTAGAAACTGAAGTTACAGGTTGTGGTCACACTTGGATTATAATGTGAATGTAGAATATGTTCAGCATTGATATTTGGCATAGGGTCTGACCTCATCACTCCCCACAAGGATACATCAAGCTCAGCACAGCAGGGAGTGGGGAGTGACGACAATAATTTCCCCCCTTGGGGAACATACCGAAGACTCAGAGTCCACAGGTAGGTGAACAGTGACAGTATAATGTTCATGTGATCATGAATGGCAACATTTATTAAATAAAAGGCACAAATTAAATAATTAGAAAGGATAAATTAGTTATTTGTGCGCACTAAGTAGTATTACTTTTTTACTTTTTTCTCCACAACACCTGCCGGGCTTCGTACAAAACATGCTTTCCATCAGTGAAAAATAAATAAATAAACAAACAAAAAGTTGTCTTGACCTTGGTGTTAATCGTACTTTTACTTGGTTACATTAGCATTTTGTAAAAATTTGATAACTAAAAATGTTGTCTCATCTGACATAGTATGTCATATTCCAATCTAAATCTCTAAATCTAATGCTCATAAAATTTAACAGGTACACACATGTACACTCCTCCCATGAGGTTTGGACAATGTCCAGTCAAATTTATTTATAGAACACATTTAAAAACAACAGGCACTGACCAAAGTGCTTTACAGAGGAATTTAAAATATAATTAAATAATTAAAACAAAACTAAATAGCTAAATAACTGTAATAGAAAAAACTACAGCAATTTTCTCATTATATTAATAACTAAGGGGACTTAAGTGCAATTGTATAAAGGTCTTTAGCCATGATGTAAAAGTGATGATAATTAGGGAAGAGCTCATAGTGAGGGAGTAACTGTTCCACAGTCTGGGTGCAGCAATGGAAAAACCTCAGACAGCAATGGATTCTGACTGGAAAGGTGGAATGGTGAGGAGTAAAAGAGGATCTCAGGGGTCTGGATGTAGAGTCTAGATGTAGAGTATGGACTGTGGAGACTGGAGATGTACAAGTCCAGCAGTGCTTTAAAAACAAATACAAGAATCTTAAAATCAATTCTATATTTTACTGGTAACCAGTGAAGGGAAGCCAGAGCAGGGGAGAGGTAGTAACCATGCTACCCATGAGAAGTGAGAAAGAGAGGTGCTGAAGTCAAGATGTGAAGTAATGTAAGATCTACAAAACAAAGAAAAATGTTGTCAAATTTTAACACAGGGTCAAAAATGACATGGCATGTGTACAGAGATTTGAAGACAGGGGCCCAAGAGAATTGTCTATACCAGTAGAGAAATATTTAGGACCAATAGTAAGAACCTCTGTCGTGCTCTCATTTAGCTGAAGATATTTGGCCATCCAGCATTTGACACCCTCAAACAACAACTAAAAAAACCCTGACGATTATGTGTTTCATTCGGTTTCAGTACAGCTGAGTGTCGTCAGCGTAGCAATGACGTGGTGAAGTGGTGTTGTATTTTCTGAACACAGATCCCAGTGGTAGCATAATGAAAATACAATAGGGCCTATGATTTTCAGATTGGAAGTTATTGAGTACAGTTGGATCTAGGTTTGTTTTTTTTATTAAAGGTTGGGTGACAGCATGCGGTGTGAAGAAGACTATAAGACTATAGGCACTGGGAACTTTGCAGCTAAATTAACCAGAAGGGCTAATCCCATTTCAATATGGAGATGTCAGACCAAAGTTTTTACATAATTCATCCCATCCCATGGCAGCATTGGCGACAAGCCAGATCATGTAGTGGCTCTTTGAGGGGGAGCAGTGCCTGGCGATTGGCAGGGAAATCCAGGATAAGCTGCCTTTCTCTGAGGCTGCACAGTGGGTGCTGGCTGAGTGGGTGATGAAGAGAATCGGATGTTGAGTCGGTGATTGTTAGGTGAGTCATTAACATTGGGAAGCATCTGCATCTGCCGCTGCAGGTGGAGCTTCTGCTGTGCTGCCATCTGGGTGGTGTAAGTTTGTGTTGCGTAGGCAATATGGGAAATAGATACGTGATTAATCATATATTTCATCATATGATTTGAGGTACAAATAAAAGCATAAAGCTTTAATACAACAATAATTTCAAAATATTTCACTTAATGTATCACTTATTTATGAATTAAATAAAGTTTTCAACATAAATGTCCATCATAAAGATAAAGAAATTGATTTTTGGGGGATGGGAGATTGTGATGGCTTCAGCACCCTTTGCTTTGGTCCAGTGTAGTGTGTGTGTGTGTGTGTGTGTGTTGCCAGTCCTTGGCTGGGTAGGTCTAGGTCAAGGTCTAGGTAATATTTCATTGACTTTTAAATGATACATTTTGACTTTATCATTGGAGTGGTGCTTGACATACTGAGAATCAAACCAACAGCAGCCATCATAAAATATCATGTGGCATAGTCACAAACTCTGAAATGGTGAATGATTCTGCCCAAGGCCCCGGAAATGCTTGCTCCGCCCTTGCACTAAATGAAAATGGGGGTTGCATTTAAACTGGTCCACCATGTCCCTGAATTGAAACGTGATTCCTTTGATGAGGTTTTTATTTACAAGAGGGAGGAATAATCTGCTTCTCTTGTTGTGTCATGCCAGGCTGCAAATAATCCCTGTGTGTGTGTGTGTGTGTGTGTGTGTGTGTGTGTGTTTTCCCCTCGGAGCATGCAGGCTACAGATGTTCAGTCTCTCTCTCTCGGAGGAGGAGGAGGAGGAGGAGGAGGAAGTGCAGACCGTCTATAGGATCGCACACACTGCAGCCTCGCGCGGCAGAGAGTCTGATACCATGACAGAGGACGCATCCATCCTCTGCTGAGAACCATGCGCTGCCGGCTGAGCCCTGCTGGAATGAACCGACTGAAAGGGGCTTTCAAAGGACTCACCTGTGGATTTGCGCCGTCAAGATGCCCTATATGACTAAACTTCTGATTTTACTTCTATGTCTGGTCGTTACCTGTGAATGCCGTAAGCACGGACACCGGGTGCGGAGATGGACCGGTACCATGGAGACCCAAAAGCATAGCACGTAAGTGGAATATACAGGGACAATAATGGTTTAAGAAGCTTGAGACTACTGTAGCTCACGGATCACTTGTCACATTATTGAGAATTAGTTACATTTTCCCAAATTAAAATATAGAATTAAAAATTTAACAATTACCAAAAAACAAGATAAATAGATAGAGGGCTCATACTGAGCCAAATCACAGCTGCTTTATACTTGCAAATAGTTAAAGATGCATTATGGAGTAGTCTATATGTTGGGTGGAATGTATGTTTTCTCAGTATTATTTTAAATAAAAACAAATAAGCCATAAAGACAGTTCAAGTCTGAACTGCATAAATGAGGTGTGGTCAGAAGTGGAACTCTTTGGCTTTATTGCTGAGTGATGATATCTCGTTGATAGGCATGCAACAGTTTGTATATGTTCACACTTAAAAACATAGTTATCAACAAATGCATTGATTAATTTATCACATGGAAGGAGTGTAAATAATAAAAACCCTATAAAAAGGTTAAAATAATGTAAATTAAAACAGTTTAGACTGCAGTTATGTCAGTGCAAAGTGTAACATTCACCCACACACATCCATACACTGAAGGTGATGAATCTGCCTGCAAGACACTGACCTGCTCATCAGGAGGAGTTTGGTGTTCAGAAGGACACGTTGACATACTGGGTCGACAAAGCTGTTACTTTAATGTTGGAGAGCACTGTTCCTGCTCCTACCAACAGTCAGCTTTGGTTTCTCTAAACAATGACGATCTTTCCCCTAAAATCTTAACCATGTAGGGTTTTTTTAATTGGAATCATATTGTCGTAAAATTGTAACAGCCATATATGATTTGGGAGGCATCGACAAACAATGTAGTCCTGCTGATACTGTCACCAGATCAGAAAATGCTCATATGAGACCTTTTGGAAGGCAGTGACTCACAACCTATTTTGTTGCTTAGTTTGTGGGACTTGTCGTAGTATTAGGAGGATCTGGGTATCAAAGACATTGCTCTCCCAATCTGTATCATTGTTTCAGCAAATGCATAAAAACAGGAAGGTTTTTGGTAGGGAGGTGGACTAGGGTTCCGGAGTCCCGTCTGTAGTTAGGTTTAGGCAACAAAAGCACTTTAATTATTAAATGTTAATAAATACATTGTTTCTTGTCTTTCAAGTCACTGTGGACTTTATCTATATTCCCGAACCTTGACACAAGAGAGCGCTGTTCGCTTGTCTCCTACCAACGTTTGTTGTTTGTTTTTTTTGTTTTTTTTCTCAATAATTCCTTTAACTTAGCTAAGTGGTGGTTATTTCAACCATCCATGTTTCCATAACTATTTTTGGCCTTTTTGTGCCTGAACTTAACCAAACCTTAACCTTACCGCTTCTAGATCAGAACTGGCTATTAGAAACAATTTTTATAACTATGATTTGTAAAAGTTATGGAGGGCATTTCCAAACTATGTTGTACTGCTGATAGGGCGTCAGATAGAAAATCTTAATATGTTTCATTCTGGAGGGCAGTTACAACCAATGTATTTTAGTGGACTTGTTGGAATCAAACCAACACAATGGTTACTTAACTGATGTAACTCAAGAAAGGCCTCATGAGTTAAATCACAGTGTTAGCCATGATAAAAAGACATGTGCAAGCTAATCACCACAACTCTGACAGAGCTTGACAGCTTGAACACTGGTAAACATTGATCGAACTGATATCTGTTTCAAATGATTGTCATGCAAAACACAAATTATAATCAAGAATGTATGGGAGATGAAAAAGATTAGGATGCAAATCAAAAACACACTTGGTGCTCAAGCAGAGCATGCAGCAGTGTCTCACTCAGGCGTCTTCTGTTGGAGGAGCCCTAACCATATAACCCTAAGTAATTCTCACTATTCTACAATTAAGTATTCTAAATTAAGATTAGGTTTAGAGGTTTCCTCTAGTCTGAGGAGTCTGATGCGCTGCATTCCAGCATATATGAACCCCAAATGGACACAAGGGTGAGGAGGGAAATACATTTATCTCTTCTTTACTGCTTGCTAGTACTGCAGAGAAAACGTATATCTGTCTGTTATAGTTTTGCCAGGGCGCGAACAAGTCAAGTCCATCTGTCCTCAGAGGTGATTTACCACAGCATGTGGTCTAAACAGCTGCAGCACCATCATCACTGTTAGGCCGACACTATACCACTGACAATTATCTCAGCGCAGCATTCTGCTTTGCTTGAACACAGGGTTGATCTGAACATTTCTAAAATACATTTGCATTTTCACTACCATGAAATGATGATTACTTTCTATGTGAGCTTTCAGCTGCTGGCATTTTATGTGTGGTCTTTTGGAAGTATGGAATGCAGATGTTGTGAAAAAAGAGCAATGTGAAAACTTACTTTGGTCTCTAGAACATTGAAGGTAAGAAAAAAACAAACAGGTTCTAGATGAATGATCACTTTGTGCAGTCCTTGTTCTCAGTTGTCACAGCAGAATGAGTCAGTATTCTACAGTGTTGCCAAACCCCAGTCTTTCAGTCGACTACCCTCTGACAGTGAATGTCATCTTCCTCTAGCTCCTTGGCCAAGAAGCCTCCAGATGTGACCAAGTCTCGCAAAATGAAGACAGAGCATCTGCTCAAAGTAGACGATCATGACTTCACCATGAGGCCTGCATTTGGAGGTAGGTGTGGAGTGCTCCCCTGACATTTGTATGCATTACTTTCCTGTTGTAGACATACGGGCATTTATTCATGATAACAAACACACACAGACATAAAACTCAAGGTACGCTTACTAGCTTTTTCAAGAGTTTTCAACCACATCTCATCTGCTTAGTTGCTTAGTTGTCTTGTCAACTCTATTCACTGATCATGAGATGTGGTCAAAAGCTCTAGAAAAATCTAGTACATGGATGTTGAATTCAGTCTTTTGTCGTGTCAAAAATGATACAGCAAGCTTCTTCCTGATGTATGAATTTTCAGATTTTCTAAATCCCTTCAGTTCATCATTCATCAGCTTTTGTTTATTAGAATAGCAGAATTACTGACATTTTAAATGGTTATTCGTCTTCACAACCTGCAGCTCAAACCTGAATATGAGATCTAAGCAACAGAACATGTGAAGTTTTGATCAAATATCTGTCTATGAAACAGTTTGACATCCTGATGACACCATGGTGTTAATTTATTTCATTATATTATATTTTTATTACATTTTCTATATTATTTTCATATTAAAAAAAATCAATTATCTTATTATCTATGTAATACAAAACACTGACTAGATTTTGTACAAAAAGCTCATTTTATTTTAATCTCATTGCACAACAAATTGTGTAAAACGCAAGTGTTGCATAGCAGTAGACATTTCCCAACAAAACTTTAGTTTGTTCTACTGAAGACTCTAGAGCTGGACAGATGTATTTGTCTTTGAAATATGAGCCAATATGAACTTATTGCAGACAATGTCAAAGATATGTTTGAGGCAATTTATTTTATTGCATAGTTTGTACACTTACATTTGAGCACTGACATTCTGTCTTACAGTGTAAAATGTCCCTCTCACTACATATCTTGGTCACAATTTTTTAAGAACCAAATTTAAGGGATCCTTATCAAAATATTTGTTATGGTTTGTGTACAAAAAAGAATATTAGCCAATATATTGTTAAGAGAGTTCTTTTTTTTCAATACATTTTTGTAGCTCTTAAATATCAATATTAGTATTGCCCTCACTATAATATTGATCAGGCTTTAATAGACTCCATAAGCTTTAATAATATAATTGTTTGTCTGAGAAGCTGAGACTTAAAGGGACAGCGATTTAATAATGCAGTTCTAAAAAGTTGGGGGACTCACAAGACACATATTCAAGAAAAAATGGTCACCATCTGTGAAGCAGAGGTTTTAATCCCTGGAGCCAAGCTCTAAAAACGCTGGATCCTACATTTCCCATAATGCATCTCAATGGGATCTATCATTAGACCCTCCCTACCTTGTTAATACCCACATCTTTCAAACTCCATTCCCAATTTGTAACACACATTTTCTGTTTCAAATTTGTAGCCCAAACTGACAACCCTGATTACATCTCTATGACATCGTCAGGGTTATTTTCTCAGACTTGACAAAGCTCCTCCAGAGCCACAGAAGACATTATACTCACAGACTGAGTAGTACTCCTCATGAAGTAAACTGACCTTTGTGTGTAAAGTTGGTGGAGTGCTCCTTTAACCCTGTGTTGGGTGTGATGCCTGGAACTAGAAGCGACCTGAGGTAGGAATGGAGGAAAGAGAGAAGTATTTGGTTGACCTGAGTGTGGTTCACCTGTCCTCCCTCAAGCTTCAAAATCCAATTGCATGTCAGCACTTCTGTCTGCCCTCATGTCTCATAATTGATTGGTCTTTGGTGTCCATAAACTCTGATATGTAGGGCTCTTTGATGTTATACCAATTTAAAATATCCATCCCTCTCTTAAAGCATGAAGCATCTCTAGCCTACACCCTCCACATTGATCTTGCTCCGTCATCAGGTTGTGACTGCAATAAACACACATGTTTTTTTGTTCTGCTGGATCACAAGAAAAACTAGATCTAAAGCTTTTTTTTTTCAGGCTGACAATATCACTAATCTCCTGTTCTGGGTTTTTAAGATGAATTTCTCAGTGTGGCAGATGCTCAAGCATTAAGAAGTTTTCCCCAAGTTAGAAAGCTTTTAAAACATCCCACTGGGGTCGTTCTGTGTGCGATCTAAAGACCACAGTTCACAAGATGTTTCATACACTTATTTTCAAGCAGCATGTCTTAATATCTTTCCAAGGCAGGGATTAAATCTAAAGATAGTGGTGTTTTATCATTGAAATACTTCAGAAAGTAGCTCAAGGCTAGGTCTTTGTTGATTTGCTTAGAAGTATGTTCCTCTTGTATCTCTTTTGAGCAATTAAATGAAACTCGTAGGATCTGCTCAAAACTCGACCTAGCTTTCATAACGATATTTGGATACTAAGATACTGTACACCCACCTCTCTGCTCTGAAGTAGGATGGGAAAGGAATAACTTTTCTTCTGACCCTTCTTCCTCTGAAGTTGTACCTTGTTGAGAGCAGAAGATGAAACCGCCATTAAGTGAGGTTGCTTCTCCCCCGTTAGAGTGATTGTCACTTTCTGCGAAAGGCAGAGCATCTATCAGGAATTCACAGTGGAAATGGAACTAAAAATAGCCCGGTACTGGCACAAAGTCCCATCAGAGGATACACGGCTCCAGTCGCATTAGTATAAAGAGTCTCATACTCCACCCTGTTTCCCTACAAAAGGCTGCCTCTCCAGATGTGTTTAAACCCTTTGCTTTAAAAAAAAATTAATAATACTTTAACATGTTTAGTTCCACCGAAACAGACCAGTAAGCTACTGGTTTAGCTGCATCAGAATGAAAGGCTGAAAATTTGAAATGCCCCCAACACACCCAACCCCTTCCTCCAAATAGGCAAGTCAATAACAGACTCAGCACGAAGGGAAACCTGTTGTTATCCAAATTAGAGACTTTGTGAGTATAGATGTCAAGTTACATTTAATAAAGAAAAAACTACAACTTTTGGAGCTGCAGGCATCAGTTCTAGCAGTCATGATGACGTAAAGTTATTTTGAATCCTGTAACATCGCTAAAAAAAGTCAGGTGGATCAAGAAAAACAAGCACTCAGATGATCAGACAGGTTTTAAACAAGCCAACAGTTTATCCAGATTATCTAAACCACTTTATTTGGAGGTAAAACTGAAACTGATTGCACTCGTTATGTCGCTAATAATCTTTCATTGCAAGGGAAAACTAAGTTTGTCAGTCAGTAACTTTGTAAATCAGTCTGTAAACTGTGATGGATGTTTACAATTTGGGCTTAAAACTGATCACTCTGAGGTTGTAGTCAACAAAATTAACAATCAGTGTACTATGTTTGCTGAAGGTGTCTCTATTGTGTGGATTCTTGCTCATTCTGCCTCTCCGTCCCTCTCTTCAGACACGTCCACTTTCCCAGGCCACTTCATTGTTATTCTTTACCTGTCCACCAGTCAGACTTTTCCCATCTGCGCTGCAATCACCTCATTTCCCTCACCTGAGCTTCCCCACCTCTCTCCCCACCTGCACTTAATTTCCTAATCAGCCATGCAGCACATATACTAGCCCGTTTTCCCCAGTCAGTTTTCAGATCATTGTAGTTTCTTCGTTTTCATGTTTCTTTGCTTTTGCGCCACCTGTGCCTGCCTGTAAGCTTATTTGTATCTTCAGCTGGTCATTAAATCATTGAACTGTCCCTCTCTGCCTAGACTATCCTTCTGCTTCACACTCACCTGTCTGACAGAAGGTGTAAGTTACACCACCCCAGTAATTTGTTGATATTGCAAGCTCCCAGGAGTTTAATAAGGCAACATTTTGACCATCGAGGTTTGCATGACAAAGACCTTAATGGTTGAAATAAATTCCAGGGAGCTTACAAGTTTAAGTGAGCAAACTACTTATTTTTTTCTGTTAAGTGGGAAATATGGTCTAATGGGAATGCTAAAGAAAAGGTAAGAAAGTCATCCAAAAAGAGGCCTTATACTTCTGGGACCATGGAAATTTAAGGCTTTATGGACCTCATTGCTTTTTAAGATAGCTTGCCATGAACCAGACAGATAAGTACACTGTATTGTGATCAGAATTAGTTACAGGGGGCCTTAATTTAGCAGTATAGACACTTTGTACATTCCCATAACACTTCTACTCCGTGTAAAATATTTCACATTGTTTATAGCCAGTAGCACCAGTTCTAGCTTGCAGTGGTTAAAATCTTAAAGTATAAAAACCAGGGCTCCTGGTGTGCGTTGCAATTGAAACAGTCAGTTATGTTGCAGCTCTTGTAGCATTCGCTCTGGGAGGTACATAGGCTGCACAGAGGATTATATTCCCAAACTCTCTGGGCAGGTAAAAGAGTCTTAAAGATAAGCAAAGTAGTTCAACGTCAGGGTTACATACCGTTGTTCTTACTGCAGACTAACGGCACCACTTATCATTCACATACACACAGATGCCGCTACCTCTGCCTGCTGTTCTGTCTGCCCGGGTTAGGGAAAAACCTTCCCCCTCAACCAGAGAGCTGACACTGTCCGAGTGAAGCCAGGTCTCAGTAAGCACCATCTCTTCCTGGTACTCGTAACAGAATCAGAATCAGAATCAGAAATACTTTATTGATCCCCGAGGGGAAACTCTTTTGCTACAGCAGCTCACTATCACGTCAGTGCACACAGGAATAGAAGTACTAAGCAAAAAATATAATACACGATAATACAGGTCAGAAAATAAATTAAGTACCAAGTGGGTATAAGTATAAAATTAAAATAAGTGTAAAGTACAAAGTGGATTTACCAGTATGTACGGTATAATACAATGTAATAATATTATATATGTACTGTCAAGTTAAGTGTAGCTTATTAAGATGATTATGAGACAGTGGATATTGCACAGCAGTAAAAGAAGTATGAATAAATATCAATAAATTAAACTGAAAACAGAGTATATTGCACAGGAGTAAGAGATCCTGGTGTTATCGCGTAGCTCCTCAATTTTATCTTGCAACGATCTGATATTTCTCAGTATCATTGCTGGCATGGGGGGGCTATGTCCGCGTCATCATTTGGTCTTAGGCCTAAAGTGGGTTCTTTTTTTTCATTAACTATAACACAAAATCAAAGACAATATATAGAAAATGGTTAAAATCAATCTGACAGAGGCTAAGATATCCTGATTTTTAGTCCCTAGTATGGGTTAAGTCCCCAAAACACTTGATCCAACATTCCCCTTAACGCAACCAAGACTATTACATATGTACATGGTTTTACACATACACATTCAAAAAGATCTGGATCAAATTCAGATGCTTTCAGTGGACAGAGAGGGGGTGAACGTGGCTAACCGATGGGGTGTATTATTACTCTTAATCCTCGGTAAAATAACACATTAAGCTTGTTGTTAATCCACGCTGAAGGGAAAGAGAGAGAAAGCCCATCGGCCAGATCATTTGATGTATGGGCTTGGAGCGAGTCATGTTATGATCTGTTAACTGTATACCAAAGCCACTGTGTGCTTTTCAGAAAATGTGGCTTAGCAGTGTTTCATTTACCTAAAAGCTGTAGTAATCAATATTTTCATATTAACAATGGATCAGATAACTGCTATTCTAACCCTACAAGCTATTCCCACTGTGTCTCACCTCATAAATGTTCACATCATATTGTAATTGATGTGACCACAGCACCCTAATGCATTTCAAGAAAAAAAAAAAGAAATGCCAGTTTTGCGAAAAAGAAAGTTGGAAAGGACGCTGTGACGCACAGGATTAACGAGCTCAGAAACAACAGAATACCAAGGTATAACTGACCAGATGTGTTTAGAGGTGTGTGTGTGGTCATTTGTAGCAGCCTGGTGTCTTTTGTGATTTAATGAAGATAAACACAGTGGAAGTCGTGCGTAATGGCACTGCGCTCTGATGCAGCGCATTTCCAATCAGAGGCTGCAGATTTACCAACATATCTGTCCTGCTGCCTTCATATGTCTGCAGGGCAACTGAAGGAAAAGCTTTTCATACAGTACAACGCAGCTGTGGACAACACATACTTTAAGAATCACTCATTAATTTATAGATTAGTGCAGACTGATTAACCAATGTTCCTGCTTTATCCTCAATAAACGTTATTTTTTGATGCCGATTTAAGCACATCTCCTGGTTGGAGTGTTTAATTAAAATTGTTTAATTACATTTTAAGTATTATTACATTATTGCTGCACATTTGTTGCAAGTATTTAGTTTGCTCTTGTTTATAAAATCACCAAAGTGGCAGTGGCGTGACTTTGCTCCAGAAACAGACTCCAGCTCCAGTGCAATGTCCCATTTTCCACCAAAATCGAAATAACTCGCTCTGCCTCATTTGAATGAACCTCCCACCTGTACACCATGCGCTCTGCGCTGGGTTCCAAAATACCACACAGACAGGCAAAGCAAATTTCAAGGTCTGGAAAATACCAAACTGTCAGAGCGCTGCTTGCACTGGTCGTTGCGCCGCCATGAAAATAGGGCCCTTTGCGTGATGTGAAAGGAGTCACTTGTAGTGACAAAGGCACAGAGAATTATCACCAACTCCACAGTTCTGCTGAGCTCTAAAAAGCTTTTTAGCTTCTTTTAGCTTATCACCACCCACAGCTCCACTCTCATCAGCCTCATTTTCAACAGCACTAATGTTTTTAGCAAAAAAGCCCTGATAAACCTACTGTACACTACCTGCCCAGCATCAAACAGCAGACAAAGTTAGCGATTAGGTGGTGAACATAGTAAAGCATTTAGTAGCTAAAGAGACAAGAGTTACATAATGTAAACGTAAGAGCCAAAACAAGAGTGAGTGTGACACTTATATTCACTGTATAGCCAGAAACAATAAGTTGCTTCATGCCTGCTGGATGTGTACATAGGTAACTGTTTGCCATAGAGAGACAGAGTCCTGACATCACCTCAGGGCTAGCTGCTGTTTCACTAGCTGTAACTCAATGCTCATAGAGAGCTGAAGTAAAACCGGAACCTCTGGGTTCTGTTCCAGAAGTGAGAAAACCTCATTCAAAATCACATTAACATTTGTAATAATGCTTATTGTGATAATAACTGGAAACAAGCTGACCTTGAGGAATACTGGTTTTAAAAAGAAGGTACAACTGCCACAGAAAAGTTACATACTTTTTTGGTCTTTATTTATCCAGGGAAAGTCAACAGAGCTCTGGGTCTTTTCCAGAGACTCTCTGCTGCACCCTCATTGTGTGAGCGTTGCCACTGAGGATTTTCTAATCTTTTAGTCTTGATGAAAAGGTTAAAGTGCCATTGATGCATCACTGAAATGCACAAAAAAAAATGTTTATATTCCACTTAGAGGCTCTTTAAAACTCATAAATTATATGTGATTGAATAAGTTAATTAGCAGCTGTGACTGCTGCTGCCATAGTTTGATGTCAAAACTGTGGAAATTTAATTAAAAGATTGTATCTAGCTTGATACATCAAAGGAAACTGCAGTTATCCATTGATGTACTGCTTTATTATTTCAAGCCAAGTTAAATGCTGTCACTTTTAAATGTGTGCATAGGCAAATAATTTTTGCATTGGCTCAAAAAGAGGTTCATCTTATTAAATGTCATGAACAGCAGAAACTTGTCATTTGCTTTATCCCCGAGAACCAAAGTGTCCTGTGTGTCATCTGTGAGGGGACATGAGCTCAGGGGAATGTCACAATAATCACAGTCTTTGTTTCTTTTTCTTTTTTGCAGCTAAAGCTTAAAGCAGTGCTCACTGATGGATGGGTCAGTAGCACCCAGATACCATCTGGAGATGTCGTCTTAATTTGAGGTGACTAGAGTATAGCTTTAGTTGCTAGCTTCACGCAGTGAAATTTAGCTTGCCTGCAGTTTTAGCCTAGCCTAACTCTGACTAGCTTCATGGCAGGCCCCCCAAGCAGATTAAGCTGCAGGCGGGTCCTCCTGCTGACAGCTTAGATTAGCACAGGCACCAATCTGTTACGCCATCAGACAGCTGTTACCCCGCATATGACACTTTGTCCCAACTGAAGAACAGACACAGAAATGAGAAGAAGAACCAAAACTGGCTGTAAAAGTGCATCCAGTGTTGGTGAAGGTACTTTGAAATTCTGTACTAAAGGAAAATTCCGATATATATATATATATATATATATATATAAATTTCAGTGTTACACTCATTATTTTGTCCATTATGACAATCGGTCATGATAACATTTTACTCGTATTAGTCACTGTGTTTTCCCATGTATTTTATTGAACGTACAGTAAACAGGTCCTTTGCTTTTGTGTCCGTTAATTTGGTTTGAGATGATTTCTGTCATTTAAGTTTTTGAAAATTCTATTGATGGTCTTGTTGGAGAATTTCTACAAAGTAGGTGGTGAGTAAAATATTATCATGACCAACATTCATAATGGATAAAACTATTAGATTGACAAATATTCTTTTAGCGCATTGTTTTGTTTTTATAGTCCTGCTTAGCACCAAACAGCAGACAGACAAAGGGAGAGATAGCAGGTGAACACAGTGGAGCATTTAGCAGCTAAAGAATCACATATTACTCCAAATGAATGATGATGTCGCTGGATGTGTAAATAGGGAACTGTTTGCTAACACATTAGCCATATCAACTTTATAACGCAAGATAAATGTCAGAGAAATATTCTGATAATAAAGTAAAATCAAACTGAATCAAATCAAAATAAGGCCATAATGTGTGTGATGTTTAGCTTGTTGTGAAGTTCTGCCAAGAAAAAAGAAAAAAAAGATTAACTCAACTTTAAGCAAATAAAATGTGTTTTATTCTTTTGCACTGCATACACTTGCTGCCTGCAAGTGGCAATAAATTAAATAATCAATTAATTAGGTAATGCACCTTTAACAAATTTCCCTGCGAAATTACAGTAAACTACTGGCAGCTGTGGTCTCCAGCATTATACCGTTATTTCTAGTCTCACATCTGTAATTTACATTAACAGTTCATTACTACTTAATTACTGTATTCTACAGTAGAGAGTGAGGTTTACAGTGTAATTCTGCAGCTAGTCATGCAGTGATATACTGTATTTCTACAGTGTTGCTGTTGTATCTGCATTAACAGTTTCTAACCGTATATATTAGAGTAAACTACTGAAAAGTTTTCTTCATATTCATATAAAAACAACTGTACATTGCAGACATATGCTGTAAATAACAAAGTGCATTTAATCTTAATGGTCCAGTATATAGATCTAAAAATGTGCTCAGTTTTACATAAAACAAGCATAACCCCTAAAACACCTAGCCCAAAAGAGGATGAGACAAGTGACAGCTTTATGGAACTGAACATTGTATGATAAATTGAAAAGTTTCATTGTAACTCAAAATATCTTAGAAACGAAGCAAAATATGAATATGAAAATACTTTGTGTTTGAAAAGTAAATATCTTAAAGTGCAAGTGCAAAGTGCAAGCCTCAATGAAACAAAAACAATATAAAAGCACTGTTAAACAGATTGCAGGTTAACATCATTTGTAATGCCTTCAAATGTTCTCTGTTTTAATTGGCAGAGGGTTGGCATCCAGATGTCCAGGCTCACAGCTCACTGAGTGAGAGACACAGCATGTAACACTTGTATGAGTAAACAAATAATATTGCCTGGAAATCACCTATTATGTCTCAGCTTTTAGTACACCTTGGCAACAAACTGCAAAAATCCTTGCAGCAACAGCTGCAGCTTAGAAACACACTTCGTTTGAGCTAAGATATCTTACAGACCAAATAATCTTTCAATGCAATATAACCAATGGGTATTCTGGGGCTCAGTAGTCAAAACATCTGCCATCTTTTTTATTTCCATCCTTATCATTGTTGTGTGCTTAAGATAATATGAAATGCAAGTGGGGTAAATGAGGTTTATTTATCAGGCCAGTCTAACATTAGCGTTCACTGACTTTACCACTTTAGTGGCATCGAGCGGTGAAGTTGCAGATTGCAGATTGATCTAGAGCCAGTGTTTGGTTTGTCTGTTCTGGGCTACTGTAGAAACATGGCGGTTCAACGTGGCTTATTTTAAAGTAATGAAAACACAACGATTTTTATTTTCAGGTGATTATACACTAATGAAAACATACCTATGAAAATTATATTCCATTTCTGCCAATAGATCCTCCTAAATGTTACACAATGGACCTTTTAAGTGTAGATGTACTCAAGAAAAGGCAAATATTCAAACTTCCAACTGCTAAAGACAAACTACCTGGAAATGCTCTCTTGTGCTTGCAAGGATTATACCAATTTATTGTTAACAAAAATTGATCTTGGGTTACTAATTAGGTAACCAGATTCACAAATGTAATTTTATTTTCTCAGTATGATATTAAACCTTTTTGTTTGATTCCAGGAGGAATCAAACAAAAAGGTTTAATAAGTGAGTTATGATTTAATAACTGAGTTATGATTTTTCTTTCAAACTCTTAAATTATTCATATGTATATACATCACTTTTATGTGTCCAAAATAATTATTGATTGGCGCAAGAATTAAATGTTGCTGATATGCATTCACAGTTAACAGTAAGGGTTCAATTCAGTTCAATTAAATTTTATTTATATAGCGCCAATTCACAACAGAAATTTAACTCTTCTTAATATTATTTACAGAGACCCAACAATTCCCACCAAGAGCAAGCACTTGGCGACAGTGGCAAGGAAACACGTCCTTTTAAGAGGCAGAAACCTCGAGCAGAACCAGACACTTGTTTAGTGTGACATCCCCAGCAATCCTCATTTAATTTTTTTGAGATGATATTTTCAGTACTTCACTACATGTGGTTGCTTTAAAAATGTTGATAGCATGTGGCGGTAGAGGCTTAGTCAGTCACCCGGGCTGTATTATCTTTGTCATCTTCATTAAAGAATCCCCATCTTATTGTCTCGTCATCTTGTGATGGTACGTGTAGGGCTTCATAAAATTGTTCTGTTCAAAACATGGTAGAAAATTATACATTGAAATTAATACACAAATGATAAACTTTGATCACAGTAATAATCACCTTTTTGTCACTTTTTTAAGACCATCGTACCTGATGGTGTAGACTTGACAGCAGCAGGTTGATGGTCCAGTGCAGCAGCATCCATGGTTGAGAGGTTTAGAGGTGATCAGATAAGATTCACACAGACGAATTAATCAGCACACAAGTCCCCAGGGGAAATGGTGGTGACAACATTAAGCCAAGGGATGGTATCTTGTATGTATAGGCTAAACTACTCCTGCCCATCACACCTGACTTACTTTTGTTTGTGATGATTTACAAATGATTCTTTGTTTTCGTTTGTAGACCATTCATCGCACCATTTAACACTAGCAAAGTTATTACCTTTACTGTTTGACATCCACCTTCCTCTCATTTAACTTCTTATTGAATTCTTTATTATAGTGTCATATATATCTATGTAATACAGAGGAGGGTTTTGTCGTAGTGTACGAGTCAGAACCCACAAATGCAGAACACAAGGAGTGAGGAGATAAGTCAGTATTTATTCAAACAGAGGTAAGTACAAGAATAAAGTCTTTTCTCGAGGGGGGAATCAGAGCTGTCCTCTACAGCTCTTGAGAAAGCAGTGAACTCCATCCTGGATGGACTGCACAGAACCAAGAACAGAGGGTGGCGATGTGAGGCCTGCAACGGCTCCGTAGAGTGGCGTGAGCTGGCTCCGAGTGGCACGGGGGTTTTCAATTATAACATGCTTGTTCATGTTTTAAAACGTGGTGGAAGAAGTATTCAGATCCTTTTCTGAAGTAAAGGTACTAATACCACACTGTAAAAATACTGTTACAAGTAAAAGTCCTGCATTGAAAATGTAACTATAGTAAAGGTATGTAAGTATAATCAGGAAAATGTACTCAAAGTATTAAAAATATTCAAATGTCCCATGTGACTGTTAGACTGTTATATATTATATCATCAGATTATTATTACTCATGCATTAATGTAAAGGCAGGATTTTACTGGTGTAGTTGGTTCAGGTGGAGCTCATTTTGAAAAGCAGCAAATCTTCACATTTGAGAAGCTGGAACCATGAAATATTTTCACATGAAAAATGACTTAAATGATCAAAATAGTTGATAATTTTATGTAGTGGAGTAGCAGTAGAAAGTGGTTTGAAAAGGAATGACTTATGTAAAGTACAAGTACCTTAAATTTGTACTTAAGTACAGTACTTGAATAATGTACTTAGTAACATTCCACCACTGGTTTTAAATAGAATTGCAAACATGGTTATACTTGTTTGTCTGTTTTGTGTATATAGAGGTTAAATTGGACGTTGAGCATGTATGCATGAGGTCCATGCAGATAATGGGTATATTAAATATAGTATATATTTGGTACATCATTCTTCTCATTCCCCGTAATTTCACCCTTATTTGTGGTTCAGAAGAGGTTTTTGAGAAAGATTTCACATTCTAATAGATAAGATCCATCTGCACCTCTTTTAGAAAACATTCACTGCTAGATAAGGCAAATGTTTTTTAAAACATGCTTGTTTATGTTTAACTACATGAATTGCAAGTGATATACTATGGGGATGTTGAATATGTCATAATCACTCACTAACATGTTGAGACTTTATGACCTACACACCACCACCTCCTGGTTCCCCTTGGCAAACTTCGACCCCCCCATTTATACAACACACACACTCGCACTGACAAATAAGTGCTAATCACAAGCTAATATTAATTGCTGGAAATTGGTAATTTCATCCGATACACAGTCTACAACAAACAAAATCACTCCTATAATTTAACAGGCCAAATGCCTGAAGGAGTGTACACACTCAGTGACACACACACACACACACTGAGGGGAAAAGGAATCTGTTACTTTACAAAAACATATACTCAAGTAGAAGTAAAGAGTTAGAGTACAAAAGTATTTACTGAAAATGAACTTGAGTAGCGAGTCCCTTAAAAAGGTAAAAAAGTGAACATGTATTTATTTTATTTATCTCCTGATTAGATAACCTGCCACATATATAATAAAGGTAAAATAAAAAAAAATCCCAGTCTTTATCTCTCAAGTGTGATCACAAAATATTACATTATTATACTCTATTAAATACACCAATTTGTAAAGGATTGCTTTTTTTACATTACATTATTTGCTTGTTGTCTCCTATATTATATTATGATTTGGCAAATAAATCAACAAATCATGTGCATGTGTATAATAGAACATGTATGTGAAAAAAGTAAATATAAAGAGTGTCTACATGTTACAGTGTCCTTTAACTTTGATAATTCCAGTATAGATGTTCCAAGTCCTAGTTCCCATCACAGACGTCCACAGATGTGAGCCCATCACATGAAGAGAATAAGACGCCGCTGTTTTACATCCTGCATCTGACTTTGTAGAAAATTACATTTTTATTTATTTATTTATGAATATATCACAATCCTTCACTAACATGTCGGGATATGTTTTCCCCTTTACAACTGTCAACTTAATCAACCACACACACACACACACACACACACAAACTTAAATTAACTCATTTAATCATATTAAAATTTCATTTTCCATTTGTGTGGATATTGTACTGTATGTGGAGAACAGGAAAGCACATTGACAATTAAAATTCAGTGTACTCCAAAGTATAAGCCACTTGATGATGATATTGAATGTAAAATGGACATTTAATTTTCAGTTTGACAATGTGCAATTTAAAACTTGAAAAGGAATTTGCAAACTGGATTTTTTTACTATATGAATTTGATTTGTGTCCTGATTTTAGCTCATTTCTGATGAAAATGCCCGTTTTCATGATAGCAACACTAACAACAGGTAGCATTACAATATGTGCCACTATTGTCTTTGACATAGCTTTTATTTATTTAGCATAAACCAAGATTCCATTACAACAAAAATAAGATCATCTCTTTATTGCATAGATTGTGCTACCTTACAGTGTATGTCACAGAAATGACTCAGAAATGCTGCATTATGCTTCAACAAAATGAAGGTAGGAATAGGCAACTGCCTATTTTGCCTGTCATAAACAGCCCTGGTTTTCTTTCACACATCCCCACCTGACTCACAACATGTAAAAACTCGGCCAGTTTTCTTTTTTTCTCAACTATGCGAGGTGCTGCTCTGAATACCCCAAATAAGCTCCTCAAAGGAGAGGAGTTAGATTTTACTCCTTTTTGGTAGACAAGAGGTTAAATATTTTTGGTAGCTATTACAGTATTTCTATACAGCAAACATAATCTGTATTCTTTCATTTTGTTATTTATGTTTACTTTTTTCTTTAAAAAGTGTCTTTCCTTTGCTTTTTTCTTGTTTATTGTTTTATTTTATGTTGTATTTTATGGTTTTTATTTTTATGTCATTATTATTTGTAATATATTCTTATTTCTAATTTATTATTTTAATTTTATCTTTTTAAATATTTTATTAAATATGTTTTTCTTTTGATATAAAATGTTGATTTTGAAGATGATTTTTTTGTATCCCCACTGCTACACCTTTTCTTTGAAACCTGCTCTATGTGCTCTATCTCTATGACAGTGTTTGAATTGTTGTTATTATGTGCGCCTGACACAACGCTCCTTTTTAAAAGGCTGAATCTAAGTGTGCACCTTCGAAACTGTGGACTTTTGTCATAAGTGCCGTGACATGTTCACCACCATCATGTAAGTCTGTGTTTCCAAGGAGAGATTAGTTGAAATTCCTGAAAGTATGTGTCTGAAGGGTTCTTAACGGTATTGATACTGGCAAAATTACCCTGTACAGAATATATGCAGTGTCTGTTGCATTACATAGTATAACAAATATGGTAGGAATGCGCAGTGAAATGTTCCCTTTACATGAGCTGCTGAACACTGCTAAGATTATATTCACATTAAACCCTCAAATGAGGATCCTCACACTGTGGATGGATGAAAACCAACCTTTACCTGTCGTTGTCAAGTATAATAAACAAATAAACATTTTTCAGCCTATGCATATTCTGTATGTGCGTTATCAAACCTCACTATGCCAATAAAGTTAAATAATAATAAGGCAACATCTTCCTAAATAAATAAGTAAATTATTATTATCATTATTATTATTATTTCTTTTACATCGTCACATTCATATTGGTATGGATTCTGGGTAATCTTCCAAGCAAGGTCTGTCGAAGTCTGCATCCCAAGTGGACTCTCTGGAAGTCCACAGAAAGTCCACTTGCGACTTCTGTTCCTGGGAACGCACCCATTAAGTGCGAGTCTGCGGTGAAGTCCAGACATTTGGATTCAACCAAAAAGGTTGGGCAGTGACAATCATTGGGCCTGCATGCTGACGAAAGCGTTAGCTGATGTGCTAGTGTTTATTACTCTTCTGAATTAAACGAATAAACATACAGGAGATGTGAAATTCAAAATGCTACTTGATACTCTGAGTGCTAACCAGTTTACTTCTAGGTGGACATTGGTTTCAACGAACCAGTTAAACAAGGGCAAGCATGGTGATCTTTCACTGTTTCTTCAGTAGAAAGAAGTTACATTAGTTATCGTTTGTATCTCAGATCAGAGGCGCTTTTAGAAATTCCAGGCCATCAGACCCCAATCTTTTTTATATTAAATTAGTTGAACATTGGTTGATGAGGTTACTGTGAGGGCAGAAGACCATTTATGTCTAATGTAACAAGAAGTGCAACATACTTGATGCCATTGTTCCAGTAAGTAAAGAATAATCCCAAACAGAGATCCCTCCACAGCCCCTCATCTGAAGAGCTTTGGTGGCTCTAATCTAGCATTTAGTGTCTCTGCTAATCTCTTTGGATTACAGACTGTATAGATAAGTGATGCAAAGTGGTTCAAATCGCCTGTAAATCTTCCCTCCACTTTAGCTCCACAGTCAGCTATGCAGTGTGTGCATGCTGACTGGTGATATGTGAGAGGGTCAGATGTAAAGCTGTTATCTTTATGTAGAGGTCAGAGGTCATGATAGAAATGGTAACGAGATATGAAACATTTACAAGGATCCAGTTACGGTAAAGCAGAATGAGATGCAGTTAATAGAACACTAACATCTCCTATAGGTACAATTCATGTATTTTAAAGGCATGAGGTGGTTCAATCATAAAAAAACATGACTTGAACATGTACGAACATAACCATGCAACAAAAGATATGCCAAATATTTACAACAGGTGTTGCTTGGATATCCTCTTTACCATTAAAGTAACCCATAAACAGAATTCAGATCTGTTTTTGGGTCACTTCTTCCACTTCCTGTGGATTTGTGTAATGTGTTGTGATCCCTCATTCATACACTGCTTAAGTGAGACAGCTGCCAATTCCTGGCTCCACACAAGTTAAATCACACTGAAAAAGTGGGCCAAATGTCACCATGAGCTCACATGGAACTTAATAAAATAGGTGTCACCAATGCTTTCTCAAAATTTAAGTCCTGTTCCCTGTATTTGGGTCCCTAAAACTCACATTAATATTTGACATGCGAGAAATTCACTTAGAGCATAGGCTCACTAGTACTGACTCTTTCTTGAGTCTTGGGAAACAAACCATCTTCTTTGTCCATATAATGGACATTAGGGGTATAACATAAAGTTATACTATTTGTATCTGTATCTCTTTATTTGACAAACATATCTGTATTTAGATGTATGCTACTCTACTACTACTGCCAGTTATATTCTTTATATACAGTATGTATTTTAGCTGCTTACAAAATATACGAAATACCTATTTTAACCATGTACCTAAATGAATCAAATAACAAAGAATTGTATTTGAACCCCACGTCCCCCCCAAAAAACCTAAGTCTAAACTCATTGTAAATAAAAGATGTGTGATTGTTAATGATGCAAGTGGGAATGATTAATGGACAATGGCACTTTTAAGACAGAAGAGGAAGATGCCATGATTCAATATCTGATGAAAAGTTACTAACCTCACCAAGCATATTTGTTTACATATTGGCAAGTTTGGTCATAATGTGCAATGAGAAAGATGTAAAGTTTGGTGTGGTGGATGAGCTGACACCAAGTGGCAAGTGGACCAAAAAAACTAACAATGCAACTTTAAGGTTAGCAAACTTAGTAACTGACAATGCAACTTAGGTTGGTTTTTATTTCCTGGGTTGCTTTTGGCTTCTTAGCGTTAGAAGTAAGATCAGGGAATGCTCAAAATAGAAAGGGTCATTGATCTATAAACTCCATGGCAATCTATCTATTAAACCATATAAAGCACTTTGATTTTGAAAAGTGCTGTATAAATAAAGTTTATTATTATTATTTTATTATTATAAATTTGGCATTTCTTGTGTATAAATGAAAATAAATTTCGTCCTAATGGTAGTACTAAAGGAAAGGACAGAGGGTTGACAAAAGCATGAGGACTCATCCTCTGTGACCATGAATTTCCACTGTAAATGCCGTAGTTGTGGTACCATGCACTAAAATGTTGGTCAAGGGGTAATTTTAACAGCTGGAGAGATGGTCGCCAAAGACACGAGGAATAATCCTCTGGAAACCTTGAATATGCAGCAAATTTCACTTGCAGTTGTTGAGCTTTCTTGTTCTGGACCAAAGTGTTGGATGGATGGATGGACAGACATCACCATCTATAGGACTTGCTGCTAGCAGGGCAACAAAATTGAAACACAAATCAGCTCACAACCTGATGGAAGCATTCAGAATGTTCCCCTGTGGACTGATAGTGGACTGACATGTAATTGCTTCACCTTGTCAATAGTGTAGCATAACATCAATAGATTTGGATGTTTTCAGTAGGAATGATATGAGATGCAGAGACTTCGCATTGCTTAAGCTTAGGCTTGGACGAGTAGGAAATGTCATACAATGATATCAAAAATGGCTGTAGGAAAAGAAAAGGACATAAGTGATTTGGGTTAAGTAGTGATGTGGCTCCAAGCTTTAGCTCAGAACTTGTTCCAGAATCAGGCCATTGGTGATTTGATCTTCTATTTATTATTTTCTGCTAACAATATATTTCTCCCACATTAAGTGTTAACTCTTGGTATCATTTGCAGCACATCAAAGGACATGTATCAACTGCTGTTTATAGTGAATCGTGGTCATGAACCCTAAGGTAGCATATTGGGAACTGATGGTTGTTCTATGTATCTATAATATTTAAACAACTCAACAATTGTCACTGTGCATTATTAATCTATAGAATATTAAGAACATTTGACTTATTGGCTTCCCATATCAAAATATTAAACTAGGAGATGAAGATACAGAAGGGAAGAGGAGTCAGAGAAGGATTTTTAGGTTTTTGGACAATTGAAGTATGGACAATACAAAACTCAGTATCAGGTACATTTGCCTAAAATGTTGTACAGCCTAATGAACACATTTAGACACACAGTTTCCACAGCTAACAAGTCAGTGGATGGCACTTTAGAAACTGGATAAAACACTCAACTCTGAATCTGAGCATACGAAGCCAGCCAGCTGGTAAAATTCAGATAGGTTTCTCATAAATCAGCTTGGCAGCACATAACAGTGTTCTTTCACAACTGTATACTCATGATATATTTTTGTTTGCCAGGTCCTGCAATCCCTGTTGGAGTGGACGTTCAGGTGGAGAGCTTGGACAGCATCTCTGAGGTTGATATGGTAAGAAAATCTGTGTTTATAAGAGAAACCAAGTCTAAAAAAACCAAATTGATCACCACCATGGGATCAGGGACAAATAACCAAATGTGGAAAACAGTTTCAAAAGGTGTCTGTCCACTTAGAAATGCTGATATTTAAAGTACTATCTTACATGAATAAGGTGGACAGCGAAGGGTGAATCCGAGCACTGACTGTCACAACCAGCTGTTATTGCAACACATACACAAAATAACCACAGGGCTTTGTTCTTTAAAAGTACAATAGAATTTATTTAACTTTAGAACTGATTAATAATCAATAAGTTAAGCCAACAAACCACTATCATCTACTCTAAACACAAAATAATGCAAAGCAAAATTCACAACAATGAGCTTGGATGAAATAACACACAGTTATAGACTCTGTCTCTGCCCATACACAAGCCTCTTACTTGGTATCGCTTTTTGATAGCAATTTGATGAGTTCAGTCCGTTTGATTTAGCTGGCGGATTCTGCTCAGGCTCGGATATGGACATTGGCCAGCACACCGTTCGTTAATGGCTTCAACCACAAAGCTGTTCCTCTAAGGCAGTAGTGGGAGACAGCAGTTGACTTTGGTGGAAAGAGAGTAGGGCTCAGCGGTTCCTTCTTTTCCATGAATAAACGTTATAATACAAATCTTTCTTCTGCACAATAGGTAACGATATTAAATTTACAATCTTCACATTTGTTATGTGGAATATAACAATCTTTTTCAAGATCCAAAATGTGTTCAGCAAACACACAACAGTCTGTTGCTTGTCCGGCGTGTTAAGACTTCACCTAGGGAGTTTAAAGTTCACGTGATTTTGTCCCCTGTAGCAACAGAGTTGCAGTGGAAAGATGGCGACCGACTGGTGCGCTCTGACTTTATAGGGATGATGACATCAGGCAGCTCATCCAGTAGGGATCCAGAGTTTGGATTCAAACGTAATTCACACAGGTCTGAATTAATGGGCCTGAGGGGGACTGGCACTATTTCTCCTTGTCCAGGCTTTTTGTTACACATACAGGCCTCCCTCTTTGTTCTCCACACGTGGTGGTGAGGCCCAACATTAGCCCCTTTGATCTGAAGGGTGAGGTGCTAGTCATAGTCTTCAGAGCGACTCTGAGATCGAACAGTCTGTGTGGATGAAGGTAACCGGAGGGTTATATAGTCCTTGCATTACTTAGAATGGGAAAAAGGGGTTAACAGTTGATAGTTCCTAGAGGCAGTAGTGACTGGGTAGACTTTTGAGGGTACATCTGAGCAGACTTCTAACAATCTAGGCATCCCTACATATCATACATGGCACACACAATTCAGCATTACAGACAGACAAATCATTAACTGCATACAGTCCTTGGATGCTCTGAGTCATGATGGAAGCATCGAATCATAAAAAGGGGAAATCTTGAAAGTGAAAAAAAGCGAGAGAAGACAGAAAGGTGGTTAGCGGTTAATTAGCCTTATTCCTTGACAGGATTGGGGCTAGTCTGTGGGATAGTTGCTGGTGAGTGGAAGCGTGGCTAAACATACAGGAGTGAGTCCAGTTTGGCCTGTAACTTTTTAATGTATGTGCAGCAATTGCTGTGATGATCCAGCCACTAAGGAGGGCTATTGCCCTGATTGAGTGTTCCTGATAGGGTGATCACCTGCTTACGTGATTAGCAAATGTGGTAGTGAGTCTAGTCAGTTTGAGACTAAACTGAATCAATTTGGTCCCTTAAGTCAGAAGTTGCTGTTGTAGGGTGTCATCAATTGTGAAGTTGTGGCCTCCGAATGCATCCATAATCTCAATCTCCACATCATGTCTGGCGGCGTTGAGGAGGTTTATGGAGGATAATATCATCAATACAATCATCAGTACAGTGGTTCCTGGCGTACCGTGAGGAACACTGTCTGAACACCCGCCATCGATTGCCGGCTCCTTCTACTCTCGTGTCTATCCCTTCATCCTTTATGGGCATGCTACCCTGGCACTTTGGGAACTCTGGGGACTCGGCTAGGCCACAGAGGTAACTGGTTACATCTCTAATAAAAGGGTTGCTTGGCCACACCACTTGTGAGACCTGAAATAAACACCAAGAAATACTAGTGTCTTTCTAAGTTTTATTCTTTGCAAAGGTCAGCATTGTAGGTCTGCAGAAAGTGAGATAGAGAAGTAGCTCAGACTATTAATAGGAAATGTGTATGCATTTAGTATGGAAGGGGTCGCAGTTACACCGTTGTACAAACTAGTCTAAACCAGTTTTGTATGCCTGAGATCATTTAAAGTTCAAGACATATAAGAAAAAAGGAACTAAGTCTAAAGATACTAGGTAGACAGGAACCCAAGGCGTGTCTCAGTCTGAGTTGTTAAAAGTTCAGCAGGTCAAAGGAAGTGCACAGCTAGACAGAAAATAACACCTTATATTGAATGCCAGTTATCTCATTTGGATGCCCAGCATAGCAACAGAAAAACATCTTAAAATGTCTTACAATTTTCCATTACACACCCAATGGATGTCTTTTGTTTTAGTGCACAGGTTTAGGTTAGAGATGAGGTAGAGCAAGGGGTCTTCATCATGGTAGGCAATGGTTGGCAGCATCTTCAGATGTACATGTGTGTTGCCTTTCCAAAAACCTACATTCGGTACAGACTTTCTTTCTTTCTTCAGACTACATTCTGTCTTTCTATAATGGGTAGATTGAGCATGAATCCTATTCTAGGTTCTTAGGGTTTACAGAGATTGCACTGCTGAGACTGTAGGCCGAATGTACTTGTGAAGGTTGCACCACGGTGGTAGTAGCAGATTTAAGGATCTGCTCTACAAGGTCCAGGGAGACCAGATAGGCTGGAATCCTTCCGCTGCTCAAACTGTTGACCGAGGAGCTTATTCGAGGAGCTTATTTCTCTGTATTAAATCCCTTACTAAGCTACTGGTGACAGCTTTCCCACAATCTGGAAGAGGCCTGAACAGCTTGGCAGGAATTTCTTTGAAATTCCCACCGATTTGGTGAATCTGAAATAAAAGACCTTATCGCCTACTTGGTACTCACGATGGGATGCTTTCCCGTCGTAGTAGGCTTTGGATCCTTTAACACTGGCCTCCATGTTCTCCTAGGCCCAGGCGAATGTGGCCCGGAGGGGGTTGCGCAGGTCTGTCATGTACTGATGAGCTGTGTACACAGTCGTGACAGTGACGTCCTCTGGCTGATACAAGAGGTCCAGCAGGAAAGTCATTACCCTCCCAGTCATCAACTCGAAGGGTGTGACTCTTGAGGAGTGATGTGGGGTGAACCTGATGGCCATCAGAACCAATGGAATATTTACATTCCAGTCCTTGCCATTGCTGTGCACATACTTCTTGAACATGTGTATGATGGTGCGGTTGGCACGTTCGACTTGATTAGATGATTGAGGGTGATACAGGATGTGGAATTTTACTTCCACTCCCAAGATGTCATATAAGGTTGCTGGGCTTCACCACATGTGGAGAACAAAGACAGGGGTCCCCTTGGAAAAGGTAAAGCCTTGACTAAGAGGCTTGAAACTCCCTCCGTTAAGTCACACCTGTGTACAAGATTTAAGCTTGAATCCAAACCCCGGACGAGCCGCCAAAGGGGGCGCAGGATATCCTGGCACTCCGGGCATGACAACATCACCTCCATAAAAGCACAGACCGCTCACTGTCTTTCCACTGTAACTTTGGTTGTTTCAGGGGACACTCAACCTTGACCTTTTATTTATCTAGGAAGGTCTTAACTTGCTGGACAAGCAACAGACTCTCTCTCATGGAGAGAAGAATAACTGCTGAGCTCTGCTCTCTCCCCACAAAAATCGACTGCTGCTTCACTCTGCTGTTGCCCAAAGGAACAGTT
Organism: Siniperca chuatsi; assembly: GCF_020085105.1. Taxonomy (NCBI): domain Eukaryota; kingdom Metazoa; phylum Chordata; class Actinopteri; order Centrarchiformes; family Sinipercidae; genus Siniperca; species Siniperca chuatsi. The sequence continues at coordinate 2,773,889 of NC_058056.1, read as the reverse complement.
TTGCCGTTGAACCCGCCGAGTCATCCAAGCTTATTGTTTTGAATTTTGCTTTGCATTATTTTGGAAAATAAAGGACTGCCCCATCCCTTATTGCTGTGTGTTTCATGCCTAGCACGTTCCATTTTTTATCGGTACCATGTTGCTGGGCCATTTACTTGTGTTAGTTTTAGCCACTGTGGAAGCTAATAACTGTGCTTTGTCAGACCTAAGTCCAGCAACATGGTTGTTAAATGAAAGTTTGCTACTTGTTACCTCGAGAGGAATTTGTGACTGGTCCGACCTAGTCGACTTAAGGTGGGACAAGGGGAATGTGAACGTGACCTCCCTTCTCTGGAGTGGGGCACGGCCCACTGGTCAAGATGGCTGAAACTGGATCACCTGCTGGAGGGTTTGGAGAGTGGCTTTGTAACCCTTAGTTGATTCAATCGAGAGGTTTTGTGGAACCCCTGGTGGTGGAGGGTTTAACACAACTCGTCCTTCCTTCAGCCTCTGGCTGTTTAGGAAAGTGATGGGTTGGTGACAAGTTTTGATAATCACTTTCTGGCCTCCAATGTAGCTGCAAAAGTGTTCCACACCCCTGACAAGCGAGAAGGGCTTTTTCTCAGTCAGAGAATTTGATCTCAACACTGCTCAGAGGCCGGCTTGCATAGGCGATGACCCGCTTGTCTGTGTAAAGCTTTTGTGCCAAGCACTGAGGCAGTGGGAGGAGAAACTTGCCTCAAGGTGGAACTCCTTGTCTTCGTAAGGGTAAGCCAGGCAGGTGGCAGTACAGAGTTTTTCCTTCATTTGTCAGAAGGAGAGCTCTTGCAGTTCTCCCCACATGGCTCCTACTGCTAGACCACCTAGCGTACTCCACCTTTGTGCGGCACCACTGGCCTTTGACGGTGGCCAATTTGGCTCCTGCAGCAGCAAGCTGGTTAAGTACTTGACAGATTTCGTTCAAGTGTTCTTCAGTTCAAGTTCAACTCCTCATAAGGATGTCGTCCATGTAGATGAGGTTTTTGCGGGTGGTGGTGTCGCTCATTGCCTTGTGGAGAAAGATGTTAAACTCAGCTGGGGAGTTTGAATACCCGAAAGGGCAGCTGTTCCAGGTGTACTTGTGGTTACAGAACGAGAACACCAATTTGTATTGGTCAGCCGGATCGACTCTCATGGTCCAGAAACTGTTCATCGTGGAAAAGAAGCAGGCTTTTTTCACCTTGGCCAGTTCTTGATCCACAGATCGCTTCGTTTTGGAGCATTTCATGGCGGGCAATGGTGATCATCTTGATCGGGAAAGTGAAAAGAACATTGTCAAGGTTGTCATGCCTGGTCAAGGATGGGGGCAGCTCCCTGATGACTGGTATCGTTATTTCGAAGTCATGGAATGAACTGTCGACCAGTACTCTCAATGGTTGTCATGCTGAAACCTGGATTGCGGGAATGCATCGGATTCTGCACCAGTAAGTATGTTGAACAAACTGCGTTCTGAGTTCCCAGAAGCTGGGCAAGGCATGGAAGAACATCTGTGAGCCAAGCATCTTCTGTCCCCTAAGGATTACGAGGTGGATGGGGGCACCCACTGTCCGAGCAGGTATAGTCACATCGACCTCGCTAGCAACCTGACACGCCTGAGGAATGGTTTGCCCTGATGTCCTGCATTCAGAACAGCTTGCTTGGGACCACATAACTTGATCCAGCTGGGTGCCGAGCCTAACAAGAAGGTCCGCCCCTAAGAAGAATGGGGGTCGGAGCTGAGGGACTCCACTAAAAAAGTACATGACCCGTTTCTTTCCGATCTGTATCAAAAGGGCGCACACTCCGACTACCTTAGGAAGAGTCTGCGGTGATTCCGCCGAAAGAAGGTGATAACTCCACTGTGCAAAGGCTGGGGGAAGTGTGTGTTGGCAGATATCGTTGTCCTATTCTTGGCTGACAGCCAACTTTTCGGACCAGTTAACCAAGAACGCATTTGGAGTTGCGACGCCATTGAGGTGTATTCCACAGTGCTGAGTTTGTGTTTCTCAGTGAGCACAGGAAGGACTCGTAGTGGTGGAAGGAATTCAGACTTTCAGTCTGCAGTTGATGCATGCTTGTGAGCGGCCGAGAAGGATCAGCGCCAGGATTAGTTGCTGGAAAGGGCATGATCATCGGTAGGGGTCCTCTGGATTCCTGGATGGTGACTTGTCCATCTAAGGTTGGCCGACTGCCTGTGGGACCAAGTGGTTTGGGGGTTTCAACCTAAGCCTAAATATGTCCCCAGTGAGGGTCAATGAGTGGGGCAAATCAGTCCCAGAGGTTCTGACCAATGAGCATGGGTTCTGTGTCAAGGATACAGATGTAAATGGGATGCACAAGAGTCATCTCCTGGAAAGTGATGTCAACCCAGTCATCTGACGCTCCATAGTCACTTAGGTCGCCATAGCGATGAGGTCGACTTCTTTCCCTTCGTAGTGTTCTTCCCCCCTTTGGCTGTGTAAGGTGTTACAGCTAATGGTAGACTGGGATACTCTGCTGGGCATTGGGGCTTCTGTGTCTAATGAGCGGGCAGAGGGGGGCGGTCGATAGCAGTCCAGCATAAGGAGGTCGGTGACTGCACCACTAGGGGTGGTTCCTGGGATGGTGTCGCTCAGACTTCCCAAATGGTTGGTTGATGTAAGAGCTCATTTATCTTATTATCGCAGGTATTAACATCATACCTATTAAGGTTATCTCTGTCCTCTAAGGAGAGATGGAGGAGGCAAGCAACTGCATCCTGCATGGCTAAGTCGTTTGACTTCTGGGGAACCTCAGCTCCTGACACACGAAGGTCTTGGTCATCTTCACCACTTTGATAGTGGAGACACTCAGTGGCTTTAATTTATTTTGTTGTGGTGGGGGAAAGCTGTTACTGTGCTAAAGCAAGTGAATGGGTGAGCAGCTTCAACCTGGCTTGCAAGTTAGTGTTAGTATGCTAACTATTCTACTTCAACCTAAATTAAGTGACTTTTGTCTGACTTTCGTTCGTTCGATTTATGCAGCGGACTCTCCTCAACTGGCTTGGATATGGATGTTGGCCAGGACATCGTTCATTAATGGCTTCAATGGCAAAGCTGTTCCTCTAAGACAGTGGGGGGAGACAGCAGTCAACTCAGTAAAAAGAGAGTAGTTCTCAGCGGTTCCTTCTCTTCCGTGAAGAAACAGTAGAATTCAAATCTTCCTTCTGCAGGTAAGGGATTGTTATGTGGAATATAACAATCTTTTTCAGGATCCAAATTGTGTTCAGCAAACACAAAACAGTCTGTTTCTCATCCACTGTGTTAAGACTTCACCTAGGGAGTTAATGTGATGTTGTCCCCTGTAGCAACAGATTTGCAGGAGAAAGACGGTGGGCAACCGGTGTGTCTTTATAGGTATAATGACATCATGACTGGAGCACTAGAATTTCCTGTGCTCCTGCTTGTCCACTAGGAATCCAGAGTTTGAATTCAAACAGAATTTGCAAATTAACTGGCTTGAGGGGGATTTGGCGCTATTTCTCTTAGTCCAGACTTTTTGTTACACATACAGGCCTGTCTTTGTTCTCCACACGTGGTGGTGAGGCCCATATACACATATACACACCCTTCATATTCATATACAAACAGTATATACATACATATTCATACCTGCATAAATACATATATACACACAAGCACAAGTTAGTCAGCTATGGACTGAAGCTGCTGCTGCTCTGTTAATGTGCTACATTCACTACACATGCTGTGTAGACATTGTGTTAGACCTAGCCATGGGAACAGCCAGCATCTTGAGGTCCCTTCCTGAGGATCTCTGTTTGCAGGATGATAAATAGGGAGAGAAACTGAGAGATATATAGTAATCTGAGGCCATGAGGTCCAAATAAGTAATGAGTAAAATCTGTAAACTAATTATATAACAAACTGGAATCTGGTGTAAAGACAATAAAAGTGCGAGTAATAAGTCTCATTTCTTGTTGTTTGTTAGGAGTCTGTGATTTTTATTTCTGAATGAAGGCCTGTTAAAAGACCTTTGCAGTAAGAAAAGATAAGCATGTATGATTTAAAGCTTAAGTGAATAACATTTAAGAGGAGCTATTGGCAAAAATAGAATATAATATTTATAAGTAATTAGTTACCTGGAAATAAGAATCATGTTTTCATTACCTTAGAATAAGCTGTTTTTAACTACATAAGGAGCGGGAGGTCACCATGTTGCACTGCCGTGTTTCCATTAAGGCTGAGTCCTTACCACAGCGGCCTAAGTTGGATTTCAACTCGCGGCCCTTTGCTGCATGTCTGTATCATTTGGTAGTGAATCTCCAGTACACTCTTTCTTATACACTCTTCATTCAATTCCACCAGGACTTCACCATGACTCTGTACCTGAGGCACTACTGGAAGGATGAGCGACTGTCGTTCACAAGCAGCACCAACAAGAGCATGACGTTTGATGGTCGCCTGGTGAAGAAGATCTGGGTCCCTGATGTCTTCTTTGTCCACTCTAAGAGGTCCTTCATCCACGACACCACCACCGACAACATCATGCTGCGTGTCTTTCCTGATGGACATGTTCTCTACAGCTTGAGGTCTGTAGCATTCAGAATCTGACTTACTGACATATATATTTTGTTCTGCCAGATCTCTGCTGTCCAATAGAACTTTTTAAAATTAAATTCCATTGTAGCAGAAATGTTTTCAATAGACCTTTTTCACTGCAGACATTGTCATAGCAGGAGAAGCACAGGTGTAATTTTTAACATTAATAATGGCTCAATTCCAATAAGTGTCATAGTAAGCCATGCCACTGAGCCAATACCAATACCATAGGCCTTTCTATGGTATTGGTATTGGTCTAGACCTGCTCTATAGGAAAAGTGCAATGAGATAACTTCTGTTATGAATTGGCGCTATATAAATAAAATTGAATTGAATTGAATTGAATTCTATGTAAAGAGTATGTTCAAATTCTTGTTCTTGGGAGTTCAAACCCAGAAGTCCAGACTTCCTCTGTTCATTATTATTTGTATATATTTATCAGTTTTTATTGAAGTTTGGTAAATGTGTGCATATAAGGACCCAACATTTAACTGTAAATTAAACTAAAATTAAACTGTCCAATAGTAAAATGGACTTTGAACAAATTTTAGCTTTAGACTCTAAACCCAATGTTTATCTCTCAAAAGGAATATATTGTTTTTAAAACTCTACTGAGACATCAGACCCAGTGGTGAATTAATTGTACAATAATTACGGTAGTATTTCCCTCACTGTTAATTCCCATGTTAAGGTTTTCTGTCAATGATATCCTGAACATTTCTCCACACAAAAACATGAACGTGTCCATGATAATTTAACAATACGATAGATTAATGTTATGTCCATCAGTTTTAATGTTTTTTCCTTCAATTCTGGGAAATATAGTTTTTTTTGTCCTATTCTTTTCAATTGGCCTGTGTCCACTTCACGTGACTGCCAAGTTTCTTTTGTCAAAACCAAAATGGTGGACATTTCTTTTATTCACAGAGGAAAATGCAGTATTTTAAGATACGTTCTGCATTAAAATGCATTTTGATAACATTTCTAGTGAGAAATGTGCATTTTATTTTCATAATCTTCGTTCAGTGAATGTATATAATCCTTAGTTTTGTTAGTTATTATGAAGATTCTCTCAGGTCTCAGATTATTGCTATGGTGGTTGCTATGAACGCTGCTAGACGTACATAGGGAATTGTGGGTGGACTTGGCATGTTTGACTCCCATTTTGGGCTGTCTGCCGTCAGTGGGCTTAATTCCATCCATTAATCCAAGCGCCACTATCTCTGTTAAGAAAAGGCGTTTTATAGTTTGTGATTGTAAAATGTTAAGTAGCTAATTTAATTTTATATTTCCAAGAATATGTGCCTGAGGATACTTAATAATGAAATCAACTGTCTTAAGAAAGGGTTATCAAACGTAGTGTGAAGCGCTTTGAGTAGTCAGAAAAACTAGAAAGGTGCTATAAAAGTACAATCCATTTACCATTTACAGTCAATATTTCATTTCAAGTTTTATATCCCATTTCAAAACTATTACTATTCCTTTCTGTAAATAGATTTTAAAATGGCAATTTAATTTTAATATTCCCTTTTTCATTTAATTATTATTATTACCATACTTATGTCTATAATTATTCTTCTGTATTGCGTTTTATTTTTAATTTTTTTGGAGCAAATGCCAAGACACATTCTTTGTATGCTTGCATTTGCTAATAAAACAAATTCTGATTGAATGGGCTATGTCATGCTGACATAAAATCCCAGAACCAAGAATCATAAAGATACAAAAAATCTCCAGGGTAGTCTATGCATACCTCAGTATTTGATGACCTGTGAATGAGAATGAGTAATCCAAGCACTTCAGGCCTTCCTCCACCAAGCTTGTAGTAATGCCCTATATTGTCAGCAATATTGTACAATAATCTCTACAGGTAACTCATTTTGATCACAAGTGCCACTAAAAAAGAAAAAACAAACAAACAAAAAGCTTCATTTATATAGTGGGCCATGAAAGTGCTTTCTGAAACTACGCCTGGGATGGCTTGTGTCCATGAAATGTGAAAATAAAATCTGTTGGCGTAGAGCTAAACCAGATACATCATTGGAAAAGTCGCGACCTGAAGACTAAGATATGTCAGTATGAAGATTCTTCATGGCTTCTGCTTTGAGATACTGTCCTTTGAACCTTGTGCTTGGTGCATATTTGAAGGCTTATAATCCAGCAACAAAAGAGGCTACAGACATGTGACCAACTGTTATAGAGAGCTCTTGACTCCAGAGGGACAGTTGGGCTATACAAATATCGATATAATTGCACAGGATAATAAATAAATATGGTAATAATTTATTTTCACCCATTTAACAATTATATATATTAAATCTGATTACACAAATGTGTTTACCATACCCTTAAAGTCCCCAGTGTACTCTCAATTCAGTATTTGCAAGTTCTTTGAAAAACACTATTTCCTATAAACAGGGTTGTAAAAAGATATATCTACTAAATATATCAAATATCTACTACAGCCGAACTAGTAATTACACTTCATCTAGATGATCTATGTTAAGAAAAAGTAAAGATCTTGGTATATTTCAGATATTTTAGCGAGTATTCTAGATATGGGGTTTTGGGTTGGGAGCTGGGAGCAGGTCTAGACCGTACTCTTTATAATATTGTAGAAAAGGTTTCAGTCCTAGTCATCTGGACACTGTTTTCAGAATCAAGACGTTTCGGCTCCCATCCGGAAGTCATTCTCAATTGTGAAAAAATTGGACGGGAACTGGAAATTTAAGCTAAGTTACATAAGCCCTGCCCTCAGGAGGGAATCTGCCTGAGTATCTGTTAATAGCTAGTTTCACCTGAAACTGACCTAATAGTTTCCAAGATGGCCCAGTAATCAGTAATCAGGCCTATTGTTTTCTGGCTGCACCTACCTCATCACTGTTAAGTACCTGATTAGCATGTGATTGGCGTGACCAAGGTGATAATACACTCTGATAGACTTTGGGCAGATTAAATCAGACCACCATTTCTGTTCAAAGAGGGGTTCTCTTTTTTCACAAATATGGCTTCCTTGATGCCCCGTTCAAACCAACTCTTCTCTCTACTTAGAATCTTCACCTCGCTGTCTTCAAATGTGTGGTTTGTAGCGTTTAGATGCAAATGCACGGCGCTCTGTAATCCTGAGTTAGCGTGTCGTCTGTGCTGATAAAGTCTTTTGTGAAGTGGCTGTTTGGTTTCGCCTATGTACCGTTCTTTGCAGTTTTCCTCACTGCACTGAATGGAGTAGACAACATTGCTCTGTTTCTGTGTGGGTAACTTGTCCTTAGGGTGAACGAGTTTCTGTCTTAAAGTGTTGCCTGGTTTAAAGAAGACAGGAACATCGTGCTGTCTAAAGATCCTTTGTAGTTTTTCAGACAGTCCAGATACATAAGGAATGGAGACACCGTTCCTTCTCGGTTCAGTTACACTTTTGTCCTGTTTTTTGGCTCTTAACTTTGTTGATAGCCCAAGTAGGATAACCACAGGCTGAGAGTGCATTCTGGACATGCCTTTCCTCTTTCTTCTTACCCTCTGAGCCTGTGGGCACTTCTTTGGCTCTGTGTTGTAATGTCCGGATTACACCCAGCTTGTGCTGTAGTGGATGGTGTGAGTCAAAGAGCAGGTATTGATCCGTATGTGTTGGTTTCCTGTACACTTCTATCTGGAGCTTTCCGTCCTCTCCTCTGAGAGTAGAACAATCAAGAAAGGCCAAGCGGTTCTCTTTTGCATCCTCACGCGTGAACTTGATGTTGGGGTCCACCGTATTGATATGCTCTGAGAACGCTTCCAGGTCTTGTTTCTTGATTTTCACAAAGGTGTCATCCACATAACGGTACCAATGACTTGGTGGTGTGCCCGGAAACGAGGATAATGCCTTCTTCTCAAACTGTTCCATGTACAGGTTGGCCACAATGGGAGAGACCGGAGAGCCCATAGCACAGCCGTGAATCTGTCTGTAGAAGTGTCCCCGGAATTGGAAGTAGGTTGTGTTGAGACAGATGTCTAATAGTTTACATATGTGTTCAGGTGTAAGCATGGTCCTTTGCTGCAAGGTGGAGTCCTCTTGCAGTCTTCTCATCACCGCTGTCACTGCTTCTGAGGTTGTTATGCAAGTGAACAAGGACACTGCATCATAAGAAACCATAACGTCATCTGGGTCCAACTGGAGATGTTTCACTTTGACCACAAATTTCTGTGTGTTTTCCACATGATGTACTGTGTTTCCCACCAACGGAGCCAAGATTGTAGTCAAATGTTTGGCTATGTTGTATGTGATGGAATCTGTGCTGCACACGATGGGTCTGAGTGGAACATTCTCTTTGTGAATTTTGGGAAGGCCATAGATGCAGGGAATGGCTTCCCCAGGGTATAGTCTGTAGTACAGAGGCCTGTCTATCACCTCCTCCTTCTCAAGCTTCTGTAGACAGTCTATAACCTTCTTCTTGTAGCCATTGGTTGGATCTCTTTTAAGTTTTTGATATGTGGTTGTGTCTTCAAGAAGGTTGTTGACCTTGGTTTCATAATCGGCTGTGTTCAGAATCACAGTGCAGCGACCCTTGTCTGCTGGTAGAATGTTTATGCTGTGATCCTTCTGCAGTGCTGAGAGTGCCCTCCTCTCTTCGGATGTAATGTTGGAAGGAGGTGGTTTGGCACTCTTTAATGTTGCTGTGACACGTAGCCTCAGGTCTGCAGCCTCTGCTTCAGTCATGTTGTTCTTCCTAATGGCTGTTTCTGTGGCTGTGATGTAGTCCACTGTAGGGATGTGGTTGGATGTAACTGAAAAGTTGAGCCTTTTGGAGAGCACATCTTTTTCTGCCTGTGTCAGGATGCGGTCTGATAAGTTTTTGATCCAATTGTTTCTGTTGATACATGTCTCCCTTTGTTCAGTCCCTGATCTCCTGTTGTGCTGGTCCTTTCCTAGATTCCTCTTATTCAAAAGGATGTTAAATTTCTTAATTTGCCGCTCCTTGCTCTTCCTATGTTGTGCACCCTGTGCTACCTGTGTAAAGTCCATCACTCTCTTGAGGATTTCTTCTGGGACAATGCTTGTTAACTTCTTCTGCAAAAATTCTATTCTGTTCTTCAAATTGTCTATTCTTAAGTTGTTTTCCCTGATCCTTTCACTAAGCATCTGGATCAGGTTTCTTCTCCAAATCTTCTGTGCTCTGTGTCCTTTTACTGGTGGTTTAATCTGTAGGCTCTTGGGAATAATCTTGCTCTGCCTGCATCTTAGATTAAAACGGACTTCCGGATGGGAGCCGAAACGTCTTGATTCTGAAAACAGTGTCCAGATGACTAGGACTGAAACCTTTTCTACGATAGAACACTCCTGGACGAATGAGGGACTACACCGTCTCTTTATAATATTAATTACAGAGACCCAACAAATCCCACCATGAGCAAGCATTTGGCGACAGTGGCAAGAAAAAACTTCCTTTTAACAGGCAGAAACCTTGGACAGAACCAGACTCAATGGTGGGCGGCCATCCGCCGCTGCCGTGTTAGGTTTTGAAAGAGAGAGAGAGAAGGGAGGGGTTTGGGGGAAGGGGATAGGGTTAGGGAGGCACAATGCAAAGACCACCAATTAGTAATAATAGGAATGACAACTATAGGAAGAATAATGTCAGGATCAGTAACAGAGCCAATAACAACAACTGTAGTAGCAGTTGTCGAGCAGGAACATGGGGGCAGCAGGTGGCCCACAACCACAGATCCAGACTCTGCAGCTCCGGAGTCAGAAATACCTACTGAAAGTGATAGAAGGAGAGAGGAGAGAAACAAGAAAGCACAGAACTACGGGAGAGAGAAGTGTTGAGTTAGTAACATGCAATGGGATAAAAATGCATACAGATGGAGAGGGAGAGAAGGAGAGAGGAAAGAGGCATATCAAGTGAAGTGTCCCAGCAGTATAGGCCTATAGCAACATATTTTGGTTCAGGACTCACCCAAGCCAGCCCTAATTATAAGCTTTATCAAAGAGGAAAGTCTTTAGCCTACTCTTAAATGTGGAGATGGTGTCTGCCTCCCAAACCTTAAACTGGGACCTGATTCCACAGAAGAAGAGCTTGATAACTGAAGGCTCTGGCTCCCATTCTACTTTTGGAGACTCTAAGAACCACACGTACCCCTGCATTCAAGGAGTGCAGTGTTCTACTCAGGTAATAAGGCGCAGTGTTCTAGTCGGATAATATGGTGTTATGAGATCTTTAAGATACGATGGTGCCAGACCATTAAGAGCTTTGTAGGTGAGGAGAAGGATTTTAAATTCTATTATAAATTTTACAGGGAGCCAGTGTAGAGAAGCTAATATTGGAGAGATATGATCTCTTTTCCTAGTTTTTGTCAGTACACATGCCGCAGCATTCTGGATCAACTGGAGAGTCTTAAGGGACTTATTTGGGCAGCCGGATAATAAGGAATTGCAGTAGTCCAGCCTAGAAGTAACAAATGCATGCACTAATTTTTCGGCATCATTTTGAGACAGGATGTGTCTGATTTTTGCAATATTACGTAGGTGAAAGAAGGCAGTCCTTGAAGTTTGTTTCATGAGGGAGTTAAAGGATAAATCCTGATCAAAGATAACTCAGAGGTTCCTTATAGTGCTGCTGGAGGCCAGGGCAATGCCATCTAGAGTAACTGTATCTTTAGATAATTTGTCTCGGCGGTGTTTGTTGACCAAGTACAATAACTTCAGTTTTGTCAGAGTTTAACATCAGAAAGTTGCAGGTCAACCAGGTCTTTATGTCCTTAAGGCATGCCTGAAGTTTAGTTAACTGGTTAGTTTCATCTGACTTGATCGATAGATATAATTGGGTATCATCTGCATAGCAATGAAAGTTTATGGAGTGCTTCCTAATAATACTGCCTAGGCGAAGCATATATAAGGTGAATAGAATCAGTCCAAGCACAGAACCTCGTGGAACTCCGAATATGATCATAAAAAGATATATCTACTAAATATATCAAATATCTAGTATATCCAAACTACTAATTACACTGCATCTAGATAATTCATGTTAAGAAAGACTAAAATGTTGGTTTATTTAAGATATTTTAGCCAAAACAGGAGTCGAACACCCCGTAATTTACAGCTTTCTCACCACACCGAAAACAACCAATGGGAAGAGAAAAAAAACTTTTCCTTTGGATCAGGGAGCATTTAATGCCAAAAATGCCTATGTAAAAACCTATGTGGCACACTATGTCTGGCTGATAAGTCATTTAAACATTTTCCACCAGACTTCAGGTTTAGTCGTGAGCTGGATTCCTCTTGCAGCGTTGGCTAAGGACCATGGATAATGTAGCCTAGCATTCCGCTATCCAAAACTGACAAAAAAAACTTTATTACTCAGAATTGAAGGAGAAATAATTAAAACTGATAGCCGTAACATTAACCAATCTTATTGTTGAATTATCAAGAACACTTTCGTCTTTTAGTTTTGAGAAATATTGAGGATGTCATCGAAAGAAAACCTTAACATGGGAATTAACAGTGAGGAAAATAATTCCGGCGCCGGGTCCTCGGATCTCCAATGGGACTGATGCTCACAGCATCTTATAGCGCCGCCGTCAGGTTAATATTGGAGTGAGTAGACGGCCGGAGCAGTTCCTCTGAGAGTGTAATTCAGTTCAATTCGATTTTATTTATATAGAGCCAATTCATAACAGAAATTATCTCATTGCGCTTTTCCTACAGAGCAGCTCTAGACCGTACTCTTTATAATATTATTTACAGAGACCCAACAAATCCCACCATGAGCAAGCACTTGGCGACAGTGGTAAGGAAAAACTTCCTTTTAAGAGGCAGAACCAGACTCAATGGTGGGCGGCCATCCGCCGCTGCCGTGTTATGTAATATTGCCGTGGATGGTTTCTACATTGAAGTTAATTGAAAGCCCGATGCATCTCATACAGACGCACAAGGTACGCCCGTTGTGTGCCAAGGGGCAAGCTGAAGCAAACTTGGGTTCTGCTGCAGGACAATGATCCAAAACACACCATCAAGTCCACCTCTGAATGGCCGAAGAAGAACAAAATGAAGACTTTGGAGTGACCCTAGTCAAAGTCCTGACCTGAATCCTATTGAGATGCTGTGGCATGACCTTAAAAAGGCATTTCATGCTCGAAAACCCTCCAATGTGGCTGAATTACAACAATTCTGCAAAGATGAGTGGGCCAAAATTCCTCCACAGCGCTGACTCATTGCAAGTTATCGCAAACACTTGATTGCAGTTGTTGCTGCTAAGGGTAGCCCAACCAGTTATTAGGTTGAGGGGGCAATCACTTTTTGACACAGGGCCATGTAGGTTTGGATTTTGTTTTCCCTTAATAATAACAACCTTCATTTAAAAACTGCATTTTGTATTTACTTGTGTTATCTTTGACTAATATTTAAATTTCTTTGATGATCTGAATCATTTAAGTATGACATGCAAAAAAATAAGAAATCAGGAAGGGGGAAACACTTTTTCACACCACTGTATATAATTTGCTTCAATTTTGATAATTTATTTGTTATAACTATTCCAAAATATTGTTTTCGTAGTGATCTTGTGTGCCTGTCGGATAGCTTCTGTTGGGGAATAATCTATGGACAAGATCTGAGTTTCGAACTAGAATAGTACCTATAGGACCCAATCATTTCATTGGCATGGGAAGCATATATTTGGTTGTTTGAAATAGATTAGGACATAATCCACGAACATGTTCTGTGCACCTCACCTCCATCCCCTTGATATCCTCATTTTGTCTTATTGCCTGAGCCAAGGGCTCGATTTAGATTGCAAAGAGGGTGGGTGACAGAGAGCAGCCCTGTATAGTAGATCTCTCCAATTTAAACCAATTTGTAAGATTTCCATTTATTTTTATTCTTGCCATCGGATCTTGATATAGTGTTTTGATGCAGTCCACTGAATCTTGGTTAAAGCCAAAAACAGCGATATAAAAACTTCCAGCTAACGCTCTCGAAAGCTTTTTCGGTATCTAAGCTAACTAATATGACGCTTTCTACTTTTATTCTTATTTTCTCAATTATGTGCAGTGTCCTTCTAATGTTGTCTTGTGTCTGATGTCCCTTAAGAAAACCTCATCAACTAATTCTGACATGGCAATTAAGTATTGATATTGGCCTGTAATTTTTCCAATATTCATTGTCTTTCCTTTCCTTGGGGATTACTGTAATCATGGCCTCTTTCCAAGAGGGGGAGATCTTGCCTTTTTTTAAGTGTTTCATTGAGTGATGCTAATAACAGAGGGCTTAGTTCCTTTTTAAAGATGTTATACCATTTAACATAAACCCATTGCTTCTTGGTGCCTTGTTTGATTTTAATTTATTAATTGCACTTTCCAGTTATTTTTCAGTAATATAAGAATTTACAATTCCATTCTGTGATTCCCCTATTGCTGGTAGAACCAATGAATTTATAAAGTGTTTTATTGTCCCCTAATTTCCAGAGGCTGGCTGTGAGTATAGCATTTTATAATAATTTTCAAATACTTATACCACATGTTCTGGTTCAAATACTAATGTGATGGATGTAGGTTCTCTAATTATATGAATTGTATTAAGCTGTTGTTTCTTCCTCATGTGTCTAGCTAGTGATTTGGGACCCCCTTTGTAGTAGGTTTGTTTCAGGAATATAGTTTTCTTTTCTACTCCATTCCCTAATTATTCTTCCACTTGTTGCTTCTTTAATTTGGTGATCACTGGATCATTTGTATTGTTGTGTGTCTGTTCTAAAATTTTGAGCTCTCCACTCTTTTCCTGATATAATTTTTTTCTAGTCTTTTTTAGATATGTGGTTTGTGATACTAACTTTCCACGCATAACTGCTTTCATCGGGTCCCAGAGAATAGAAGGGTCTACTTCACCATTATCATTCTGTTCTCTGTATGTGATTATACTCTTTTTAATTTCTTCAACCAATCCTGTATCGTTTAATATGCTTATGTTAATTTGCCAGGTTGAATTTTTTTTCTTATTATTTAAATTTAATGTAAGGTAATGGGCAGAAGGATCTGATAGGTCGGATACTCCTTGCATTCTACTACTCTAAACCTATCCACTGTATTAATGAAATTAACTGTAGCCGATTTTTTTAAATCCCTTTTTTCCATGTTCTGTCTGAGACAGGCTCTTGCAGGTAAATTACCTGCATTTTTTCTTTTTTAAACTTTGCTATGACCTTCGCCCTTTTTATCGGATTGTTCAACCCATTCCCATTCAAAGACACCATTTTAAGATGATTAAGTTGCTTCCTGACAGTTTCTCACATATTCCCAGTAGGTGATTTGAGAGGGGACGAGGGGGGATGCCATCCCACTTGTTAGCAAAATGACCAAAATCCATCCCCCTTGTTAACCTGCTCAAAAGATGCTCTGTGCTTTGTCTCATAGTGGCACTTCACATTGCAGCTTTTAATAATCGCTACGGTCCCCGAACATATGAGACATACTTGTTTTGACGTGTCCGAGGGTAGACTGAACATGTAAGAGTCTGTCCATTCTTGATTAAAAGCTCTGTTTCCGTGGTCTACTTTTTTCTTTTTAGAGCACGGCGTGAAATTATTTCTCCAACTCTTCTCGTCTCTACTCTCCCTGTGTGTGTTTACCTCACTCTCTGACTCAACTTGTATGGTTATGTACAGATTTTATTGGCTGAGTAGCAACACATGAGATGATTTACAACCCATGCAATTGGTCTGCGAGTTTCCTGGGCCGCTAAAGCAGTGCGGTAAAGGCTACAAAAGCTGCGCCGGTTAAAATAGAAACGCTCCATCAAAATTAAATAATTCTCAACAATTTATCAATATTTTCTACAGCAGACAGGGGGAAAGAGAAAGTGAAAAAGACACAAGGGAGCCCTTCTCTCCCTTCAGCCAGGGGTTGGGGGGGTTGCTCCCATTGGGCCATCCCCCCTGTTAAATATGTACAAATCGCCTACTGCCTATAACCTTATGAACATTAGGAACAATAACACCAGAACCCAGGACTAAGCACTTCTGAAAACATGGGGCTCCATTTTTTGGCCCAAGTCCCTGTTTGGAGGAGAGGGGAAAATCCTCCTGTATAGGAAGAGCCCCTCACTAGAGATATACAGAAACCCTGATGGGAGTCCGCCTTCCCTTCTAGATGTGTCCAACATCCCTCTGTAGTCTTCCTCTTCCAGTCAGTTGTATATTAGGAGAAGTATTAGGGGTGGGAGGTAAGCTGTAGCTTGTATCTAGACTCTGTATTCAAATTATACTGACTTTGATAAACGCATATATGGTCCCATAAGGTTAAAACTATATTTTTCAATCATAGCTGACCTCATTCCAAAATTAAATGTATTGTGGTGTTCTGCTTTAGAGCATGGCCTTGATTTTGTTTCAAACTTATTTTAAGTTTATGTCCTGTATACGGCATTAGCTACCTCGCATTCCTCTCTGATGTTTTCTTCACCTCCAAAACTCCTGTAGTTTTTCCTTTGCACATTGAGCCATCCCTCTTTGCACTTCTGGTGCCCCGACAAGTTGCAATGGTGAAGGTTTTTGGCAGCCAATCCTCCATTGAGCATCTGTCATTGGTTTCCTTTACCCAGATGTCCAGTCCCCTCTTCATCATCTCTTTTGAAGCTTCCCATGCTCTGTTATAAAGCTGGGGTCCATCAGTCCAGTGGATTTTAATCCTTGTCAGAGGCACCTGCAACCTGATCCCCTTTTCCTTCAGCACCTTCTTTATTTCCATGTAGGCTTTACATCTCTGCAGTACCTCCATCGTGTAGTCATGATCAAAAAAACAGAGGTTTGCCGTCTAGTTTGATCCATTTCTGCCAGGCTTTCTTAAATATCATCTCTCTGGTGTCAAACTGGAGGCAATTAACAACTATGGATTGTGGTGTCTCACCAGGGCTGGCCATCCTCGCCGCCGCTCTGTGTGCATCAACAGATTGGACCCCTCTGGCAGTGTTAATTCACTCTGTCGTAAGTTATCTACAAAGCGGGGCAGCGAGTCCCCTTCTTCGCCCTCTGTGAACCTGAAGATTCACACATTGTTTCTCTGTGACCTTCCTTCCAGGTCAATTAGTTTTTCTCGTAGTTTTCTTTGTTCTTTGAGCGTTGTCAGAAGAGCTTCGTTAGCTTCCATATTCCACGTCTCAAGTTCCTCAATGCGTGTTTGAGCTTCATTGATACTTTTCCTTTGGTCCTGTAGCTCGCTGTTATTCTCCACCAGTCTGCGGATAATTTGTTCCTTGTAGGTAGCGAGTTCCTGTATGAAGTCAGTTTTGAATTCTTCTTTCTATACAGTTATTCTTAATGCCACCAAGTCCGATTCCCCGTGAAAGGATTTACAGCATGCAGACTGGAAGAGCGTATGTTTACATTTTCCCAGGCAAAGTTTCACAGTTAGTACGTTAGTCAGTTATAAGGAATCAGGAGGAGAGTTTTCTTTAGAGAATTTTATTTTGGACGTTATATTTTGTGGTTATGGCTGATACTGGGGCAGGCTCAGCAAAGAGAAAAATAAGAGAATTGACCGAAGAACAATAAGAAAAGCTAAAAGGGATAGTGAAAGTGCACAGGTGAAAACACGATACAACTTTGGTTGGTTATTCAACAGATGTAGAGAATTGCGGGATTTGAAAGGATTCAAAACCGATCCTGAAGTTATCTCCGATAAAAGTATATTTTAAGAAGTGACTGAAGATCACTGAATCAGCTGACCTGATTTCCTCAGACAGGCTGTTCCAAAGCCTCAGGGCCCTGACTGCAAACACTCTGTCTGTAGTTTTCAGCCTTGTCTCTGGAACAGACAAAAGACCTTTGCCCAAGGATCTCAAGGTATGTGCCGGTACGTACGGTACTAAGAGGTCAGAGATATTGCAGAGAGAAAGGCCATGAAGTGCTTTACTTACTTACTTAAAAGTAATCAGTAAAATCTTAAAATCTATTCTATAACAGACTGGGAGCCAGTGTAAAGAGGCTAAAACAGGATTTATTTGATCACGTTTTTGGTTATGGTTAAAAGCCTGCCAGCTGAGTTCTGTACGGGCTGGAGTCATTCAATATATTTTTGGTTAAGGAAAGTAAAAAGGCTGTTGCAGTACTCCAGCCGTGATGAGATGAAGACGTGTAAAATAATAATAATAATAATAACTTTTTTTATTCAGCACAATTCAATACAAAGTTACAAAGTGCGCTACAATAAAAACATAATAACAGCAAATAAGATCCAGAACTTAAGATGAAACATGATAAAATAATTTAAATAATTGCAACAAATACCATCAGATTAAGAAAAAGCCATATGATAAAAGTGAGTCTTAAGAAGAGATTTTAAGGAGGATACTGTGTTTACCTGCCTGAGATCTCCAGGCATGGAGTTCCACAGATGAGGGGCATGGAGAGCAAAAGCCTGGTTACCTTTAGTGACAAGTCGAGATTTTGGAACCATAAGTACGGCCCTGCCAGAGGATCTCAAGCAGCGATCAGGCTCATAGGGAGTTCGCAAATCACAGATATAGGTAGGAGCCCAACCATTCAAGGCTTTAAAAACAAGCAATAAAATCTTAAAATCAATTCTAAAACTCACAGGTAACCAGTGAAGGGCAGCAAGGATCAATGTAAAATGGTTGCTTGTCTTACGTCGTATGTGTTAAAAGCCTGACAGCAGCATTTTGTATCAGCTGCAATCTTTGGATGTTTCGCCTGCTGATACCAGAATGAAGTGCATTGCAGTAGTCAAGTCTGGAAAAGATAAAAGCATGGATGACCTTTTCTAAGTCTGCAGAGGAAAGGAATGACCTGATCTTGGTTAGCTGTCTCAGTTGTGCAAAGGGCAGGACTGCACCACTTTAGTCACCTGAGCATCAAAGGACAATTCTGAATCTGCATCTCCAAGCACTACAGAGAAGGATCTGTTCGACAGACAGGAGATTAACCAATCCAGAGCCCCATCACTGATACCGACATAGGTCTTCAGACGGTTGATTAAGATATCGTGGTCCACTGTGTCAAAGGCTGAACTGAGGTCAAGGAGAATTAAAATGGAATACAAGCCAGTGTCAGCTGCAAGAAATAGGTCATTGGTGACCTTGACCAGAGCAGTTTCAGTGCTGTGTCAATAGTAGAAACCAGATTGTCATTCATAGAAGAAATCAGTTGAGTGGAGACAACTTTTTCTAAAATCTTTGATAAAAATGGCAGCTTGGAGATGGATCTAAAATTACTTAAAACTGAGGGCTCTAGAGAGGGCTTCTTTAAAAGGGGGTAAACAGTGGCATGATTAAAATTGGAGGGGAAAGTACCAGCAGACAGAGAGCAGTTAATAATGGCTAAAATATCTGGACCAACTGTCTGAAATACAGCTTTTAAAAAACAAGTGGGAATGCAGTCTGAAGGGCAGGTGGATGATTTTGAAAGTGCAACAGTGCGTTCCAGGGTTGACAGAGAGATTTCATTGAAGTTTGTTAATGTTGAAGGTAGGCAGGAGTCAACATCATGCTCTCTGAGATCAGTGTTAAAATGCCCTGTCTAGTGATCATGTCTGAAAAATAGGTGTTTCTTGCTTTGATTTTACGTTGATATGTGGACATTAGGTTTTTAGAGAAGCAAAGGAGTGTGTTTATCTTTTTTTCCACTTTCACTCTGCCTTCCTGCATTGTCTCTTTAAGTTCCTTAATTCTTCATTTAACCATGGCAGAGAAGGTTTCAGCTTTTTAAATATGACTGGAGCTACAGAATCTAGAATGTTTGTGCAAGCTCCTCTACGGGGAGGCCATGTTGTTCACTGGTATTAAATAATGTGTTTGAGGCAGTAAAAGCTTGACTGAAGGAAGGAACAGACTGAATTCAGGGGGCGGGATTGAATCACTGTGGTGGGTTTTGGGTCAGGAGAAAGCAGTGGAACCTGGAAGAGCACTGCCTTATGATCAGAGACTGCAAAATCAATAAAATTCACATCATCCACACAGAAACCATGGGAGAGCACAAGGTCAAGCGTGTGCCCTTTATGGATGGGCTACTTCACATATTGAGTCAAATTAAAAGAATCTAGAAGTTTGTTAAAATCAGAAGTAAGCGAGGAGGAAGAAGGGCAACAAACATGTATCTTAAAATCACTGACAATAAGAACTCTGTCATATTGTAGAATAATGACTGATAAAACCAGAAGTAAGTTTAGGGGGTCAGTAGATTAAAACACATATAATGGGCAGTTTGTTCTTTAAAATAAAACTAAGACTCTCAAAGGTGTAGAAGCAGCACAGCAAGACTGGAGAACAGCTAAAATCAGCTCTGTGTATTACTGCAAGGCCACCCTCTCGTCAGTCTTGGCTGGTGGAAAAATAAATAATCTGGGGGGGATGACTCAATGAGAGGGGCACATTCATCAGGAATAATCCAGAATTCTGTGATGATGAACGCAGTTCATTTTTTAACTCAGCAACCTCCACTACCGGGGCCATCAGTAGAACTGTAAAAGAGGAGCCCGCAGTGGTGAAACGGTAGATTTCCAACCCAGAATAGATAAGAAACTTAACACTGAGGGCCCAGGACCGGCCCGGTGTGGCTGTATCAGCTCTGGTAAGGTTTTAGTTCGACATGGCTGCCTCTGGGGATAACATCCATGTAGTTCTTGCTGTATAGTTTTAAACCGAAGGTCCAAAGGGTCTCAGGCTGGATTCTAACCCGGGCCACTGCCTTAAGGACTCAGCAATGTACATGGGACGCATGCTCTACCAGGTGAGCTACTGGGGTACTCCCAGTATCAGTCCGTTATCTTGTCCTCTGTCCTCCTCCCTCTGCTTGATTCACTGCCTGCAGGTGCCACTGGTAGAGGGGGAAGGGGTTGGTTTGTCTCAGCCAGCAGCTAAGTTTACAAAATTTGTCAAATTTTAAGCTACGTGGCAAACTAAGCAAAAGTGTTGGACTTCATACAGACAGCTTTTCTTTCAGCTTGTTTGTAACAATTCACTATTAGCCAAGCTAGCATGCTGTGCTTATGCTTACATAGTGGCAGTCAGTAAGTGATTTGTTAATTTTTAACGGGGGGATGGCCCAATGGTACGGAGCGTTTCTATTTTAACCCGCACAGCTTTTCTAGCCATTACAGCACTGGTTTAGCAGCCCAGGAAACCCACAGACCAATTTAATGTGTTGTAAATTATCTTGCGTGATGCTACTCAGCCAATCACCATTGCGACTCCAGTCAGTGAGTGAGGTACACATATACACAGACAGAGTAGGGACGAGATGAGACAGAGAAATAATTTCACATGGCGTGCTCTAAAAAGTAGATAGCGAAACCAGAGCTTTTAATCAAGAGTGGACAGACTTATACAGTTCAAAACCAGTATGTCTCATGCAATGTGCAGTGCCACTACGAGACAAAGCACAGAGCATCTTTTGAGCAGGTTAAAAAGGGGGACAGATTTTGGTCATTTACAACAACAAGGGGGATGGCATCCCCCCTCAAATCACCTACTGATGAGAGACTGCAGACAGAGCAGATTAAAATATCGCTTTCTAGATGTTTACATGTTTATGCTTGTTGAACAGATGTCTTGATAAAGTACTGGCTTTTTACTTGCGAAGGTTTAATTGCACGTAGTCAGCGTAGCTGTTGTTAACCCAAGTAATCTAAGAGTTATCTTCACCTGGTTCAATTCACTGTCTCCATCCTCTCTGTTCTGCTGTTCACTGACTTCGCTGCTTCCTGTGTGTGTGTGTTTGTGTGTGTGTGTGTGTGTGTGTGTATGTGGAGGAGCTCAGCCCCAATACAGAGAGCAGGGGAGAGGCTGCAGCATAATGTCGGAGCTTATCAGTACTACGGTCTTTAATAATTTAGCACCGTTGGCCTTGCTACTGAGCTATATCTTGCTGTTGGCTTATTATTATGAAGATATAACATTTCTAGGGAATGTTGATAACTTTAGCTTTCTTAACAAAATTACTATTACAGAGCACTTGAATTTGTTAGTTGTAGTCTTACATGTAACCTAGGTGTGTGAACGGTAATAGCCACAAAGATACATTATGTCATTGCTATTCATCCTGAAAACAGCTGTGTTTAAAAAAGAAAATAAGTTGAGTCTTTCTTTCACGGGCTTCCAAAACAAAATGCACACGCTAGCCAGATCCAGATGTCTCCATTGTCTTTGTTTTGTGTTAATCTATTCTATCTAGTATTCTTAATCTAGCTTTTTACTTAACTCCATTTCTTTTATTATTATTACTATAGCTTTTTAATCTATTTTATTGTATTTCATTGTCATCATTTATATTTTTTGTTTTATCTTTTTAATCTAGTTTTTATTTAACTCAATATTACTGTTATTATGGCTTTAAAATTAATTTATTACATTTATATTTTTTCAAAATAAAAGTTTTTGAAAATGAAAATGTAATTTTTGAAAATGAAAATGTAATTCCACAATTGCATTATAATTTTCCACATACATGTGTTATTTGAGTAAAAATTAAAATGAATATGCAAAAATCCAATTTTCATTTTCACATGCTCGTGCAGGCATTCTATGACCATATTAAAATGAAAATGGAAAAGCTGTTTGACATATAATTTTCAAAGTCATACCCTGCTGTACAGTGGACAATATTCAAATGCAACATCTCACCACGCTCTTCTGGTGTCTTGTGATTTAAACAATACTTGCACAAATGGAAAATTAGGCTACATTGTTTATATTGCATTTTAATTTAATATTAACATTTGAATAGTGTCCACTGTACAGCAGGTTAAGTCCTCGAAAATAAAATGTCAAATGTCATTTTCATTTTCAAATTGTTAGAAAATTTAATTTTCATTTAAATATTGCTGCATAAATAAAGCCAAATAGTACTCCAGTAGAGAAAAACTACACACAAAGTGAAAGAGTGAGGATTTATAAGGGACCAGCAGTTAATTTGTGATCTTAATCCAGCCCTGGTTTCAATAATCTTAAAGTCTGTTCCCAGTTTTACATTTGTTTATTCAACTGTTCAATTTGTGCTAAAGTACACTAAATACAAGATACAATGCAACAAATAAAGCCAGTTAGCCATTACCGAAGCCCTACAGACCTCATTCCACCAGTTAACAAATCAATATTTTGATACTGTTCAGTCAGCAGCCAGATAAATCAATGTATCTCTTATTTACTTGTGTACTTGTTTTCCTAATTCTAGTGTATTTACTTTGTTATTCCTCATCTTGTCTGATTCTTTACTTTTGCATGATGCAGCAGGGGACACGATGTACATCTACACCTACATCTACATCTCTACATCTCTAAATCCATGACATGGAAACTCATGAATTATTTTTAGACATTTTTCCCATTTCATGTTTCATTTTTCTCTCTGCAGCCTTTGGAATGGCTTCCTTCACCTGTTTGTGAATATCAGAAAGCACAGAGAATAAGTTTGCGCAATAGCGTAGCATCTCATCTTCACATTGGCTAATGTCAGGAAGTTGTCTTTTTACTGGCCCAATACCAGTGTTTAACGATCTGCCAAATCGGATTTCAAAAGGGCTGCTTCTTATTCTGGACCTCATGTACATCAGAACAATAGGCAGTGCATTTGTCCAGGGAAACCCTGTCTCATCACAACACTTAGCAAGTTTGTTTTTCAGAGAACTTTTCTCCCTCTCCACGGCTCCTGCGCTGGCTGGGTAATAAGCACAATGATGTTTTAGATCAATACCAAGATACTCTCCTACACTTTTCAATTGTACGCTTATGAAAGGCGTACCATTATCACTGGAGATCTTAGCGGGAATACCCCAGCGTGGAACGATATCTCATATATGACTCTTTGCTACTGCTGCTGAATCCTGTTTGGCTGTTGGCCGCCTGTGGGATTTGAATACTTCTCCCCACATTGTTGGTTGCACAAACAATGCATTTTGGCAACATTTTTGAGAGAAGTTATTAAATCTCTTTGTGAACCAGAATATGTTCAGCTCCAGCATCATGCTCCCTTTTGACCCATGGTCTCGCCCATGGGTCAACACAGCATAATAATGGAACAGATACTTCGGTAAGCATGGTTTGCCAATTGGTCCATAACACACTTTGTCTGTGATAGTGCAACCTGCTTTTTGCCACACTGATTTTTCCTCTGCCATTGCTTTTGTCTGCAGTTCCTGCAAATCAGCTGAAGGTGTCAGAGGTTCATTAGTTAATGCAACACATTGAGTGGTCGGTGTTTGTTTGGCAGCAGCTTTTGCTGCCTTATCCACTCTGGCATTCCCCTGTGAGATAGGATCAAGGTTGTTAGTGTGTGCTTCACATTTACAAATAGCAATCTGTTTAGGAAACAGCACAGCATCCAAGAGTTCAGCAACCAGTGTGTGATATGCAATGGGTTTGTCTGTAGATGTAAGGAACTTTCTGTTTGCCCAGAGTCTTCCAAAGTCATGTGCCACTCCCCATGCATATCTGCTGTCTGTGAAAATGTTCACAGTTTGGTCTTTAGCACATTTACATCCTGCCAACAACGCCAAATTGTAGTGGTAATTATTTATATATAAATAATTATTTATTCTTTAACCCCGATTCCCCAACTACAATAACTTAATTTGATGTTTAAGATAGTCTCTTTGTGCTCATTAATATTTTGGCTGGATTCTTAAGAGTGCTTCTGCCACTGTTAAGAGGTGAAAAAAGGATGCTGAAGCTGGCTGCTAGGGGAAAGACAGTCAGATAGTTTACAGACTCACTTGAGAAAGGAAAAAATTAACCCTTCAATGTCTCTAAGAATGGACTGTTTTATTGCCTTCTCAGATTATCGATTTGGCATTCCCACCTTTTTTACTCTATTTTTCACACATGAACTCTTTCATGTATCTGTTAATACACTCACATGCATCAATATTTTCAAACTTATTGTTTAAGCACTTTACACGACACACCCTAAGTCACCACTCACTCCCCCCTTTTTAAAGATGAGTTCCAAACTATCTTTAAGCTAATCTTTAAACGACCCATGAGGGAAACTAATGAGTGAGGCAAGCGTGTGTAGAAAAGAACCGGTCTGTAAGGACCCCTGTCTAACAGTGAAAAATCTGGCCAAAGTACTGCAATGATTCACACAGCGGTCCCTGACCTGCCCTGCTGACACATCTGTCACGCGCACGCACCTCACTGTCGCAAGAATCGGTATACCCTGTGCCCCGTTGAATAAACTCACCGGAAAGAGAATGTTGCCACAACCACTAGGTTCACTGGATCACAGCAGTGAGCGAGCCTCGGACACTCAGGGCGGCAGGCCCCCACGTCTCCACCCTTCCTTGCCAAGGAGGTTGAGATAGAGATTCCCAGACTCTTATCTGTGCATGGTCTTAACCTGCAGCTCCAAGCGCCCAAGTCCTCTCACATGAGTGAAAATGGCAAATTGTAGTGATAATTCTGTGGAACAAAGAAACACTCAAGGCAACTACTTTCTGTAGGTTTACTTCAAACGTCTGCAGACGGACTCACAACAGCAAAACATACATCAGTATAATCTGCTCTGACTGAGTCCAGAGGGAAAGGAGCATAAGTTATTTATCCAGTCTTCAGGGTCAGGCTCCTCAGTCCGGGGAGACGAGTGTCCCTGAAGTCTAGATACAACAGTCAATAGCATGTTTGTAGTTCCATGTCATCATTATCAATGAACTGTTCTCATCTCACAGTCCATAACAATCATACACAGATCAAGTATTGACGTCAAACAGTTATGTATAGCATCTGTTCCAATCGAAAATCATGTGCCTGGTATTCAAGCAAGTCGTTTATGTGTATGTTATATCAGAGAATCATGTGTATGTTATACAATCATGTAGTACGTTTATTCTTGGCATTACAAAAGTGTTTTTGTACAAGTTATAAAGTTGTGTTTTTGTACAGTAATCAGTTAGGCCCCGCTGCCAGAAACACTCTGCCGCTCCGATGGCATCATAAAAATTGAGAAAGTGTTTCATTGGATGCAAAATTAGTAGACGCCCCGAGTGCAGGATTGAGTCATCAAGCGTTTTCCAGGAAATGGCAAACTCTAAAATACCATTAAGAATACCTACAAAATGACTTTTTAGTCATTGTTGGGCCAGATACTGGCGTAAAGGTGACATATAGCACAAGACATATATAAAAACACTTAAACATCGACTGATTGGTGTGGACTGGTGCTCACATTTAGCTATGTGTTCATGTGTTTAGGGGAACCACATCATGCGACTCCATGCATCTTCTGCCCAGTCCTGATTAACTTGTAATGAACAAAATACAAAAACAGCACAAAGTTAATCTTTGTACTTTGATTCAGGCCACAGAAAATAAGTGATGTGATACAAAACATAATCCTGGTATATACTGTGTTACTGTGGAGATCTTTCACATGAACCGTGACCATGTGGTTGAATTTAAATAATTCAGATAAATTAATGTATACAGTACCACGATTGTCCTAACCATGTATGTCTGTGTTGTTTCTATTGTTGAACAGAGTGACAGTGACAGCAGCCTGTAACATGGACTTCAGCCGCTTTCCTCTGGATTCTCAGACCTGTTCACTGGAGCTGGAGAGCTGTAAGTAAATCTTTCTATCTATTTATGGTTCTAAAAATCATCAAGTGATTATAGTCCTGGCCAGTCCAGAACAAAATTAAAAGATAAAACACAATCTTTTTCTTATACTGTCGATTGCTGCAGGACCTCTATTTACCCTCTGTCTGAAACAATCCATTGAGCAGGCCTGAGCAGGCACCTCCCACCAACCTCAAACACAGACTGTGTTTCCAGTCTTCAGCATCTGGTCTGCCAGCATCTTTGCAGCCAGGGAATCACTGTAACCGAGTTTAGTTGCATTTCTACTTTGAATATTACCACAATAACCACTTCTAAAATCCTAAATGGTTCACCTTCCTGTCACTGAGCATTACAAACTTGGAAATCATGAGGGCGTATCAGGTCGGTTTACCTCGGAAAGAGGCCAAACCAAGGATCATGATTCTGTAGCTCCTGCGATTCACAGAGAGAGATTTAATCCTGGAGACATCGAGGAAATCACAGTTGGAAATTGATGGCTAACAGATTTGATTTTCACCGGACTTCAGCGCATATACTTGGGAAAGACGCAAGCCCTGCTAACCGGTGTTGAAATGTGTGCGTAAAGCTGGGTTCCAGGCCTTTCTCATGTATTCTGCAATTATCAAGCTCACGGTGGCCCATGAACATCATTACTTTGAAGAAATTTCTGAAGCTGAGAGCTTCCTTACATCTGAGGAAGGTTGATTTTCACCATGGCCCAGAAGGTCATGACCCATTTTGGGTTAGCCTTTAATCTTTGTTTTCTTTAACTATTCTTCCATATACTGATACTGGTACTCATGCAGGCTAATAATTCTACATGGGGTTGATTATTAGCCTATTATTATTAATATTATTACATAGGAGGGGAAAGCGGATGGTTGTTGCTGCACCTTCTCTATCAATCTTCTTGGACAATATTTATGGGGGGATGGGTCTGGTCGAGTTTGTTTTTTCAACCTTTTCTGTGGGGGAAAGGGTAGGCTATATGAAAATCCATGTTTTTCTTTATATTCCTACTGGGGTGGTTGGGTATATGTTAGAGAGAGTGCTGTAATGTATGTGGTCTCTGTGGGGATAGGGGGTGGGACAGGACAGGAAGTGTGTATTATTAAAAAGTTATATAGTTTATTTTTTTCCATGTAGGTTTTGCTGTTTATGTTCTGCCTTCTCACATGAATCATTTAACTCCTTTCCTGCAATGTCCGGGGGCTGAGATTTGAGATTTCCGTTTAGTTATTGGTGGCGATTTTAATACAGTATGTGATCATGTGCTAGATAGGACTGGACAGACAGAGGCGAACAACATTTGGCCACTTCTGCTTTGAGGAGATGGGCTGAGCAAATTGCTGTTGTAGACCTCTAGTGCTCTATCAACCCCACAGCCAGAGATTATTTGTTTTTATTTTCTTACAAAGGTTTTATAAGATCAAATTCTATTTTTTCATCCAATTTAAAATAAATCTCGCTTAAGTAAAATTGTCACATTTAGAAGCAAAAACGCATGTTGGCGTTTCTCCCCAAGTATCCCTTGAACAAGAGATTGTCAGAAAGGAACTTAGGTTGCTCTTAGAAGACGTTCTGGATTCCTAATTCACAGAGCTCACTCTAATTATTCCTTTTAGGGTGCCCGCTCTAGCCTCCTACTTGCTCATAAACATGTGTCAATGAGCAGATTTCCAATATCTGTGCCATTAGATAAAGGCTCTATAAGCTCTGACCCCTCTGTAGTAAATTCTACTTTCAGTGATTTTTATTCCAAACTATACAGCTCTGAAGTCTCAGGCAATACTGAAAAGTACAAAACTTTTATCCACAACCTCCAGTTGCCTCAGTTGGATTCTGTGACTAGGGCATCATTTGTTGCCCCCATTACTCTGACTGAATTAAAAGAGGCATTACCGAGTATTAATACTGGAAAATGGCCCAATTTCAACAGAATTCCTCCTGAACTTATCCTAGCATTCTGGCCACAATTAGGACAATTATTTTTGGACAAGATTCAGTTTGCAATTCCTAAGGGCTCCTTCTCTAGGGGTGTCAACACTGCAATAATGTCATTACAATTCAAAAAAGATGAAGGTCCCTTGGACTGTGCACATTATCACCCCCTGTCTTTGTTAAACACAGATGTAAAGGTGTATGCAAAGGTACTTGCCTGCCGTCTGGCGCCCTGTATCACTTCACTAGTCTACCACGATCAGACAGGGTTTATGAAAACCCGCCTGGCTGCTGATAACATTTGATGTTTACTGCATATCATTAGGGCCTCCGCAAATGTTGCCACTCCAGCTGCAGTTCTGTCATTAGATGCAGAGAAAGCTTTTGACCGTTTGGAGTGACAATATTTGTGGGAGGTTCTAAGGCAGGGTTTAGGGAACATTTTATTTCATTGATTCAGGTTCAACTCAGAAATGGCCCCTAAACTTGTAGGTCTATGAAAAGGTAAATAAAATAACATTTATTTAATTTTTAAAGTAAATTATTAATATTTTTAGGTTATAAAAAGGAGACCGGTTTTTACTTGGCAAATTTAATGAGCTTTTTAAAAAAACATACTTTGAGAAGACTGAATTTTAATCCTAAATCCTTGTTGGATTTATGTTAATAATCAGTTTTATTTTATTATTATTATTATTAATATTATTTATTTATTTTAGTTAGGGGTTTTCACCCACTCAGACCTATAATTGAGTGATTTCATAATGACCTGTGGACCTGGTTTGTTCGGTTAAAGAATTATTATTAAAATATTATTATTAAAAAATAATAATTTTGTTTATTTTACTTTGAGTACATTTTACACATTTTATTAATCAATTTTAAATGTAGTTAATCAAATCACAGTGTTTTATAAAACGTTGTCAGTTGACTAATTCATTCCACTAAAGCACTTAAATCAAACGTTGCAATGATAACCGCCCTGCACTCACAAAAAAGTTTTAACTGTTTTTGTTGGCAGTGCAGTTTCTTTGTTGTGGTCAGTTGTGGATTCGTCCAGGAATTATGCTCTAACGCTAGCGAAAAATGACACGTAAGTACCTTTTTTTTTTTTTTTTAAAGTTTTAGCCAAATTGTAAAGATAGCACCACAGACTGAGCTGCAGGCTGTGTTAGCCAAATGTAAAGTTAGCTAAAGCAGACACAGCTAGCTAGCTATGTGAACACAGTTGATTTCAGAAGAGAGGTTATATATGTCCATAACTTCAGTTAATGGAGAGTCATACCACCTTGTTGAGGACTTATTGGGGTATACAGAAGGTAAATACACATGTGTATGTTTAATACTGCATCAAGTCAATGCAGTTTTGACTTTCTATTATTTTTGCAAGTGTTTAAAATATTTGTGTTCACTTTTAAGTGAAACTTTAACTCTCTTCTAGAATGCAACATTATAGAAATATATATTACTGATTATATATAGTATATAAAGTAGTTAAAAATTGCTTTTCTTTAACCAGCCACAACATAAAATGCTGCATACACAATAATGTATCTGTAATAATAATCTCATAATATAATTTCACACTGACAGAGGTCATTATTCTGCCAGTTGAGTATTTTACTTTAGTATATTTTGCTGCTAATACTACTGTACTTTAACCTAAGATTTTGAACACAGATTTTACCTACAGGTATTGCTACCTTTACCTAAGTAAAAGACCTGAATACTCATTCCACCACTGTCCAGTACCTACAAAAATTATATTATCAATATAGACTCTGAATGTTTGTCTAGTTGGTGTGAACTTTAATCATATGGCATTTACCTGTGGGAAAGAAATAATAATGTGCCTCCCCACATACTCTGTTAACTTGTTTCATCTTTTGTTTCTTTTATTCCCCTTCCTCCATTTATTGTCACATTTAGATTGGTCAAAATCCTGTGAACAGCTGTAGTCCAGTCTAGAAGTGTTCTTCTGTGCCATGTAAGTAATGTTAATTTAATATTTTGGTGGGAGGGGCTTAGCAGAGTGATACAAGCAGCAGAGAGAGACGTGGAAGGTTTTGCATTGTGTATGTTCAGACTACCTACTGCAGCTTTAATGCACTCGGTAATTTATTGGAAAGGCTGAAATGCTCACCACAACTCAAGAGTCTCTAATGTTGAAATTATATTCATCCGTCTGTCCATCTGACTGTCTGACTAACTGTGTGTCTTTGTCTGCCCCCCCATCTATCCATCACACAGACTTGAGGAGGGTGCCACAAGATTCGCTCATGGCCACATGGCTCATGGCCACTTTCTGCAAATAGTGCCCAGCTTAATACTGATGTTAGTTCATGCACAGTATGTATGTTACATGAGAGTTACTTGTCAGTTTGTTAAAATAAATTCTTATAACAGATATTCATGGTGTCATTTTTAACTGAAAACGTAACACATGAATGGATGTTATGGGGGTAGCCATATAAGGGAGAAGGAGTAGATGTCATTTTAAG
The DNA here is from genome assembly GCF_020085105.1 of Siniperca chuatsi. Taxonomy (NCBI): domain Eukaryota; kingdom Metazoa; phylum Chordata; class Actinopteri; order Centrarchiformes; family Sinipercidae; genus Siniperca; species Siniperca chuatsi. The sequence goes on along the minus strand of NC_058056.1, from coordinate 2,743,344 downwards.
AATTTTAACAAGGTAAGTGAACTTTTGTGGAAAAATTATTACAAATTACACAAAGTAGAGTATTTTTATAAATCCCAAAACATGTCTGGAGGGGAATTTTAATGAATAACACATACACTGTGCACTTTACAATTTTTTTTTTGGTAGTAATTTAAAATGTGTTTTTCTTGTTCAATAAAATGAATAATTTGTGTTCACTCTACATATCAAAAGCAAATCATTAAAAGAAGAGTTGCAGTGTTATCCTGAACACAAAATAAAATTCTGTGTTACATTAAATAAGTGTATCCTAAATGTAACTAATATACTAATATTGAATTGGTAAAGGGAAGGGCCCTTGTTTTTATTAAATATATATGGTTTTGTATTACTAATTAAACACTTCCTAGTTACGGCAGTATACGGGATCAGTCATAGTCATATATTGGGGTAGCTCTGGCAGACCCACACTTGGACCAGTATAGGCCAGGTCTGCCATTTTAATTGGGGTGATTGCGACCCTATGTCGGTTTCAGTTTCAACAGCCGGACCCTGACCAGTATAGGTCACGTTTTCAACACGTTCTCATTCCGTGGTCAAGTTAGTAATAATAAATATGCAACGACGGTTAGACTTTTAAAAATAAAGCTTGCTGAGAAACATTTCAGGTGATGTCACAGTTTGGTTAGGTTTAGGCACAAGAAACTACTTGGTCAGGTTTAGGAAAATAAAATAAAAATAACTACTTCCTTAAAACAATCAATGTTGATTATTGGTTTCACATGGGAAATGAACCCCGGTCTCCTGTGGGAAAGTTCTGTGTTTGACCCATATGGTTTGATCCATTACGTTTATGTTTGATCCTTAAGTACATTTAACAGCAAATACTTCAGTAGGATTTTGAGATTGACTTCTTGAGTTGCATTCAGGCTTGAATTGATTAACCTTTAATCGATATATGAAACTCATTTTGCTCCTTAAGTTTGTATTCAACGTAATACCTTATTATCTCAATGTATGTGTGACACAAAAAGGCAATTTATAATTTTGGCCGGTAAAAATTATGCTTGGACAGTGGATTCTTTCATCTACAAAAACAATAATAATGCACATGCCTTGTTTGCTACTGTCGATAGGCTAACAAACCCTCCTGTGTCAGTAGCCTCTGAACTGGGGCCTGCAATGAATTTGCCTCTTTCTTTACTGACAAAATTCAGAAAATTTGACATATCCGGTACAGGATATGTGTTGTCCCTGTGTCCAATTAATATCCATTCAAAATAGGATGGCACAATTTGACAAGGACAAACACTGTGTGACTCGCTCGTGCTAGTCCACCCCACCATACCTAGGTGTTTAATAAGTGGAGCATTCTGGATGAGCAAGAATTTCCTGCATCCTCCGTGCTTCTGACTAGCCACCTGTCACCTCTCTTGCCATCACGGGATGCGTCTGAGTGGCTTCCTTGGGAAATCATCTGGTGTCGATCCAGTCAGTGTGCGGGCTTCTTCCCGGGCTCGTCACTGAGCTGGGGCTGCTTCCTCTTGGCCTCGTCACCAAGCTGTGGACGCCTCATTGGGAAGGTTGTTAAAAGTGGATGACCCCCCCTAAAGTGTCCCATCCAAAGTGTCTTGTTGTGGGCTCCTCCATGGTCCGACAAATTTACATCCTGAAGACGGAAACTTTTTGTTATCCCAGAGCCCAAGTACTACACATTAATTACACACTCCCCAAACTCCTGCGTTAAAATCCCTCTGCCTCTGTAGTTATGACATATGTTGGATTAAATGACATTAAGCTTCAGCAGTCTGAAAATCTGAAACAAGATTCTAAATCCCTTATCAACACTGTCCTGGAATCAGGCAGGCAGTGCGTAATATCTGCCTCCTTCTCGATTTGGGGATGTTAAGTTCAGTCGGATCCGCCAGTTGCATATCTGGCTCAAAGGATACTACCGCAAAATTTGGATTCCTTTTGGAATCTTTTGGAATCGTCCCAACCTATTTGCTCGTTATGGGCTACATCAGAACAGGGAGTGTAAACTCCTTCTTACCCGTAATATGGAACTCACACTGAAGTCAGTCATCTGTTGATTTGCAGGACGTCCTTGGAAAGTAGGAACTGACATTAGTTTTTCTCTCATACCTGATCAGTCCGTAGACTTAATAGTCGGTTCCTATCACACGTTGACTGTCGTGAGTAACATTTCCCAAATTTCCGTTGTTATTACCCATCGCAGCAATAAACTTTATCACACAATGGACACTCTGCACAGGTACCCCAGACACATTTCGAAACATGTGATCTTGCAAAACGTCACACCTGTCCATCATTATCACAGGAATCCACAGTACCTTGTTAAAATTGCCTTGACTCAGTCAATTCCTGCTCATGTTCTGGTCTGTCTTGGTCTTGTGCAACATGTAAAGAGGGCCACCCACAACCATGGGAATACATTAGATTTTCTTATTACAAGGGGTATCAAAATAGATATCTCTGATATCACTGATGTTCTCGTCTCTGTTGTGATGCAGACATAGTAGCATTAAAAACCCCACAAAACTCAATGTCATGAGTCTGTTGTTGTAAAGCGAATCCTCGATAACTATGCTAGGACTAGGTTTTTAGAAATGAATAGATATTATGAATACTTTTCCTCCATTGAATGCTTGCTTAGTTGATGATCTAGTGTATGATTTTAATAATAAGTTGAGGTCTTCTTTTGAAACTGCTGCTCCTCCAAGAATTAAAAAACAACATGTAGCCCACAAATCACCTTGGAAATCTGCTATTTGTCAGCTAAAAAGAAATTGCTGCAAGGCAGAGAGACAGTGGAGAAAAGGCAAACTGTCCACTTTGACATCTCACATGAGAATTTACAATAAGGCTGTCATAAAAGAAAGACAAGCCCACATCTCAAAGATCATTACTGATAACAAACAAAACCCCAAAGTCCTCTTCTCCATAATAAACACCCTTTTGAACCCATCTCCGGCCTTCAGTTTAAATGACGAAGCCTCAGTTCACAAATGTCAGGAATTAGCTTTATTTTTTAAAGAAAAAATCATTACAAATGCAGATTCATCAACTCTCTGTGATCTGCCAGCAGATGAGCCTCCATCTACTATGACAGCCTTTAGTTTGACAACAGATGATGAAATTGGTGTCACCATCAACAAAATGAAGTCATCCACATGTGCACTAGACCCCGTTCCTACCATCCTGTTTAAATCCAGCTTCCAGTGCATCTCCCATGAAACAACAAGAATAATCAACACATCTCTGCAGTCTGGCACCTTCCCCTCTGCTTTTCAAACAGCTCTAGTAAAACCCCTCCTTAAGAAGCCTGATCTGGACATTAGTGACCTTGCTAATTACAGGCCTATCTCAAAACTTCCTTTTATATGTAAACTTCTTGAGAAGATTGTATTTGAGCAGTTACAAGGTCATCTGAATACCAATTCTATTTTAGATAAATTCCAGACCAGTTTTCAATCCAACCATAACACTGAAACCGCTTTATTAAAGATAGTAAATGACCTAAGAATTTCAACTGACTCAAACAATGTAGCAGTTCTCTTTTTGTTGTGCTGCATTTGATACGGCTGATCATGGCATTTTTATCAATCGACTCTCTCTGGCACAGTGCTTGACTGGTTTCGCTCATACCTGTCTGAAAGAAATTTCTTTGTTAGTTTAGGTGACTTTGTGTCACAGACACTTGACATCAAATACAGCATTCCGCAGGGAAGCATTCTGGGTCCTATTCTCAGAATCAGAAATACTTTATTGATCCCTGAGGGGAAACTCTTTTGTTACAGCAGCTCACTATCACGTCAGTGCACACAGAAATAGAAGTACTAGCAAAAATTACACTACAATACAGGTCAGAAAATAAATTAAGTACCAAGTGGGTATAAGTATAAAATAAAATAAGTGTGAAGTAATTCTAACATAATTAATCACCATAATGTCAAATATCACTATTACCCCTCTGCTCGCATCACTGCACTGGCTACCTGTATCTTTTAGAATTGATTTTACTTATCTACAAAGCATTATATAATCTAGCACCCTCATATATTAGCAACTGCCTCTCATTTTATGTCCCAACAAGAACTCTCAGATCTTCCACTGCCTTTCTTTTAGAAGTTCCTAAAGTGTCCCACAAGACATCTGAACACCCTCCCCTTGGATCTCAGGACAGCAAACTCCCTTGGTATTTTTTAAAAATAAATTAAAGGCCTATCTTTTTAACTTGGCTTTTAATTTGTGTTGATGTTGCTGGTATCATTTATCAAACTGTTTATTTATTTTCTTTCTTCTTTCTATTGCCTTTGTTGTTTATTATTGATATGATATGTCTTATGAAGCACTTTGGCCTACATCTTTGCATGAGATATGTTATGGAACATCACTACCTATTATCCGGGAAGTCAGCTCGCAAAATATTTTTCAAAAAGCAAGCTAAAAACTTTAGCCTTTAATAAGCTGAGACTTTCCTGATACAAGCCATAAACTCAGCACTAAAAGAAGTACAGCACTGCTGCACTACTTTTATGCTGTATTTTATGTGATTTTATGCATTCTATGTATTACATTTTTTAACTTTATTTTTATTTTTATTTTTACGCCTTAAAGTTTACGGCCCAGTCACAAAGATGTGAAGTTCTAAAGATCTGTCTCCCTCACAAGTATTCTCTTGTACATCATGAGTTTGACTCAGCATCATCAGATTGATGATCTACAAAATTATTTTCCTCATGCACACAATCCATTGGGTCAAAATTCATTACAGCCTCTGTAACCTCTACATCAGGCCTATTCAATTGGTGGCCCGCGGACCACATCCGGCTCAGAAGCAATCTCCGAGTGGCCCAGCATACATAAATCTGATATGTGACAAAATAAGTAAACTACATATATAGTGTATGGAATTAGCCAACGAGTGCACGATCTTGCTTCCTTCTCATCTCTGTTGAGAGTTCCACATGTGCAGTACCGATTGGGCAGGATGTTTACAGATGTAGCGTCACCGCCAATCATATCTTTCACAAATCAGCGTTTTCTAATGTGAGTTCCAACCACGCTTAATAGCTTTTCAAAACATCTGGCTATTGACAGTCAGAAATAGGGAAGGGCTCTACTGAAAATATGTCTCTGTCAACCCTGAAACGTAAATTTGACAATGAAAACCATCAGTTTAACCCTGCCTGGACTGGCAAGTATTAGTTTATTTTACCGCCATCTCCAAACGCCTGATATTTTTTATTACATTCATTTGCATTTGTTTGAAATTTGTCATTACCAAAAACACTTTTTTTAAGTAGGTTGCTGAAAATGTCTGGCCCATTTCCATTTCCTGGTTTTAAAATCTGGCCCAATTCAATTTGTAATTGAATAGCCCTGCTCTACATCAACTTAACTCTGAAGGGACGCTATCGTGGGACTCTTCTTCTGCACATATATATTTGCATAGCTTCCAACACAATGCTTCTATTCATGTTATGTGTATGACATACATCAAACCATTTTCAACTCAATTCATTCAATCCAATTTTATTTATATAGCGCCAATTCATAACAGAAGTCCTTGAAGTCTGTTTCATGTGGGAGTTAAAGGATAAATCCTGATCAAAGATAACTCCGAGGTTCCTTACGGTGGTGCTGGAGGCCAGGGCAATGCCATCTAGAGCAACTATGTCTTTAGATAATGTGTCTCGAAGGTGTTTGGGGCCAAGTACAATTACTTCAGTTTTGTCAGAGTTTAACATCAGAAAATTGCAGGTCATCCAGGTTTTTATGTCCTTAAGGCATGCTTGAAGTTTAGCAAACTGGTTGGTTTCATCTGGCTTGATCGATAGATATAATTAGTTATCATCCACAGAACAATGAAAGTTTATGGAGAGTTTCCTAATAATATTGCCTAAAGGAAGTATATATAAGGTGAATAGAATCGGTCCAAGCACAGAACTCCATGACTAACTTTGGCGTGCACAGAGGACTCACCGTTAACATGTACAAACTGAGATTGATCTGATAGATAGGTTTTAAATCAGCTTAGTGCGGTTCCTTTAATGCCAATTGAATGTTCCAGTCTCTGTAATAGGATGTGACGGTCGGTGGTGTCGAATGCAGCACTAAGATCTAACCTGACAAGTACAGAGACAAGTCCATTGTCTAATGCAGTTTAAAGGTAATTTGTAAATTTCATCTGTGCTATGATGCACTCTAAATCCTGACTGAAAATCCTCAAATAAACTATTGTTCTTTAGAAAGTCACACAACTGATTGGCGACTGTTTTCTCAAGGATCTTAGAGAGAAAGGGAAAGTTAGATATAGGTCTATAGTTGGCTGAAACTTTAGCATAGCTAACCACTTAGGGCCACTGACATCGAACCTTCATCCCCATGCCAGGAATCTTGGTGTCATCTTTGACTCGGGACACTGAAATTTGACAAACAGATCAACTCTGTGGTGAACAGGATCAATTTCAAGGTTCTTTTATTTGTTTTTAAAGCCATACATGGGCTGTCACACCTGGACATTTCAGAACTTCTCTGCCCCTACTCCAACTCTAGGCCTCTTAGATCCTCAAAACAATTGTTTTTAACTGTTCCACGATCACGGCTAGTGGGTAAGGGAGATTGTGCCTTTGCGGTGGCAGCCCCAGAGCTTTGGAATAGTCTTCCACTTTCAATCAAATGTTCCCCCTCCACACTTTTAAGACAAAACTCAAGAACTTGTACATGTTTTCAATGGCCTTTGGTTGCTTTTAGTGGTTTTAGTGATTTTATAATATATATTGCCTTGTATTTAATCATTGCCATTTATTGTTGTTGTTATTGTGCCTTTTTACTACTATTTGTGTAGGGGTGGGAATCGAGTTTCTCTCAGACTCAGAAATAATAAAACAGTTGTGTACTGTAATTACTCAAGTACTGTACTTAAGTACAATTTAAAGGTGTGTGTACTTTACTTGAGTATTTTCAGTTTTTCAAATGCGTGTAACTGACAGTTGGATTGTTAATGTAGAACCACGCACGTGGCACTTGGGGGAGCCTCTGGCAAAAAGCACTGTCACCTTCCCTGCCATTCCTGGGATTTAAAAAAATGCTCTGTGCTGCGTACTTTGTTCATCAATTCAGTTCAATTCAATTCAATTTTATTTATATAGCGCCAATTCATAACAAAGTTATCTCATTGCACTTTTCCTATAGTCTAGACCATACTCTTTATAATATTATTTACAGAGACCCAACAAATCCCACCATGAGCAAGCATTTGGCAACAGTGGCAAGGAAAAACTTCCTTTTAACAGGCAGAAACCTTGGACAGAACCAGAGTCAATGGTCCGCCGTTGCCGTGTTAGGTTTTGAGAGAGAGAGAGAGAGAGAGAGAGAGAGAGAGAGAGAGTGAGAGAGAGAGAGGTTTAGAGAGAGAGAGGTTTTGGGAAAGAGGGGGCACAATGCAAATACCACCTAGAAGTTTTAAAATAGTAGAAATGTAATTGTTGTGTTAATATTAATACATTAATAATAATAGGAATGACAGCTATAGGAAAAATAATGACAGTATTAGTAACAGAGCCAATAACAACAACTGTAGTAGCAGTTGTTGAGCAGGAACAGGATTAGCAAGTGGCCCACAACCACAGATCCAGTCTCTGCAGCTCCGGAGGCAGAAATACCTGCTGAAAGCGACAGAAGGGGAGAGGAGAGAAACGAGAAAGCACAAAACTACGGGAGAGGGAACATGTCAAGTTAGTAACATGCATTTGTATAGCGCTTTTATCTTTACGCTTTACAATTAGCCTCTAATTCATCCATTCACAGCAAGCAACCCGAAGACCCTACCAGTGGGAGCTGGGGATTTAATTGCCATACCTTGTGTTTGATCAAATTACCACAAAATAACTGAAACAGAACAACTTAGGACCAGGTAGTGTTCCAGTATATGAGTACTGGTTGGTTTGGAAGCCCCAGCCATGTCTAGTCAGGTGTGTGTACTGCACTGGATGGAGGTGACAGGGACATAGGGCAGGAGGTGGTGGGTTAATAGAGTGCAACAGTGAGGTTCTGGAAGTGAAAATCCCATTCAGTAACAAAAGAGTTTCCCCTCGTGGATCAATAAAGTATTTATTCTGATTCTGATTCATATTCTGGGAGGATTTTGATTATTAGCCATAATGTCGTAACCATCCAAGCAAGGTACACTTACCATGAGCAATGACATTGTGAAATGATGGTATATGGTCTTGTAGAAGCCACAAGTCTGTATTAAATCAGCCTTGTTTGAAGAAAAACAGGTTTAGCTAGTGAGTTACAACTACCACTGAACTCTACGATCATTTACGTTACGCTTACCACAGAGCAACCACGATTTCCCTTTCTGACACGCTGCGTTTTAGAGAATCACTACAAGTCAGTGTTTGTGAGGGCCAGCTTGTGGGTTCTGTCAAGGCCAGTATGAAAGACAAGACATACAGGGTTGTGGTGAGTTTTTCAGGCTAGCTGGTTAGGTAGTTAATATTAGCTAACATGAGTCTATATGAAACTAACTACATGAATCCTACTAATCATCGTTACACTATATATATACACACACACAACACAAACTACAATATATTACAACAATATAAACACTATAATAATGACAAAGGTTAAATTCAAGAAGAAGCTCGCTAGTATCGTTAGATTGGAAGTTGAGGCAAAGGTATCATTTGCAATGGTTTATGGGATGCGTAGTTCCTTCACTTCTAAAATAATTATATACACAGTCTTGTACCTTGACCTTTTTTCCACTTTCCAATGTTTTTTTGCTCCGAATCAAATGCTTTATGGTCATGATTCATCTCGTAGTTGGTTGGCTTAAAACTACAGTGGGTGTGGTGTGTTCATGGTAATGAAGGATGTTATGGAACCCCAAAATGTTCAATATTAGATAAATTAAAAAAGACATTATGAAATAAATAATCCTATGACTAAATTGTGTAAAATATATAGTGTGAATGCTTACTCGGTTAATAACTGCAAACATTTTCGTGGCCTTTAAGGAATTAAGGTCATTTATTTGTCATTTTGCAATGCATTTGCATTGCACATTGAAATGTAAGTTGTAGCCCCTTCATGCTACACATACATAGAACATATACAAATATTTAAATTTAAAATAATATAAAATAAAATGAAAAAAACAATATATACAGGTATTTACATACATATATATACCTATACACGAATACACCCAGAAAGTAATAATTATGTAGTGCATTTTTTAAATTTGCGTCTGGGGGAATGTAAACAGCAGCAACAAGATAGTGTTGATAATAACATAAAAAAACAACAACTCAACATTTGGGAAACATTGTCCATCAACTGTGACTACATTTAAGTACCAAGCATCATTGATGTAAACACAGAGTTTGCCTTTGGCAGAGTGGTGAGAGCACATACCACATGCGTACTTGATTCAACTGCCGACCCATCTGGGAAACCACAGCTGTTTCTGGTCCCACATGCAGTAACACATTGATTGGATGATTGATTACACCTGCAGCAGTTTCCGATTGGTGCATTATTGTTAAGATCTTTTTAACTGTTAGGACCTCTCGCTCTCCTTTTTAACTGTTAATAATTTCATCTCTGCTCAGTGGCAAAGTGGTTAGAGCACATGCCACATGTCAGCACACTCAGCGGTTAGCAGAGATAAGCCAGACACACTAACATTGTGTTAGTGTGCCTTCGCGCTCGACTCATTTTTGGCGGACACACCATCGTGCCAGGGACACTGCATCGAGCATAAACCTAGCTTAAAAGACGCTTAATTATTCTTCTTCCGTACATTTTTTAGTCAACTATTACTTCGGCATACTTTCAGCTACATAAACCATTCAAATGTCAAAACGTTATGCTCTTTAAGGACATTTATGCTTCTGTTGAACTGTTTTCTACCTTTTAAGCTTTTTAAAGCACAAAGTATTTCTTCTTTTAGCCTTTTCAGTAAATTCATTTCAACTTCCACCTTCGACAGTATTACAGTTTAGCTTCCAGCTTTTCTAGTAATGTGTTTCATCTCTTAGCTTCTTTAGGTAATGCACTTCAGCTTCCAACTCTGCTAGTTTTAGGAGATAATTTGTTACTTTTGGTGTTTTTTGAGTAGTACCTTGGCAGGGCTCTCTGTGTGTTATCACCAGTTGTGCCCAACAGTAACTCACCATTTTTAGGTCCAGTATACAGAAGGGCATTGTCATTTGACTAATTACAGGGGCACTTAGTGGCACTCTTGCGGTTCGACTCCTGACACTTTTACAAAAAAATTCCTGTTTCAACTCATTTCACATCTCTGCATTTTCAGCAGTGCTTTGAAATTTTTCATTTCAGCTGTCAGCTTTCACACGCATTTTCTGCAGGAAATGCATTTTATAGTTATGAAATGTTTTATTTCATAATAAACCTTTTCATAACAACACATTTGATTTTCTAATGTCACTTTTCATGACAGTGGTGTTGTCACTCACCTCTCACCTTTCAGACGTACCCTCCAGGAGGTTTACAGTTGTGGCTCAGAGTGAAATGTCTCAACAACTGTTGGATGGATTGCCATGAAATTTGGTGCAGATATTCATGTTCCCCTCAGGAGGAATTGTTATAACTTTGGTGATTCTCTGACTTTTTATCTACCTCCAACATCAGGTCAAAATTTCAATTTGTCCAATTCTTTGGTTTATGACTAAATACCTGCAAAATTAATAACATTCCCATCAGCTTCAGCTGTACTTTGTCTTTAGCGCTAATTAGCAAATGTTTGCATGCTAACACACCGAACTAAGATGCTGAACATGGTAAACATGACACCTGCTAAACATCAGCATGTTAGCTCATTGTGAGCATTTTAGCATGCTTATGTTAGCATTCAGCTGAAATCACTGCTTTTTCTAAGTACAGTCTCACAGAGCCTCTAACATGGCTGTAGACTCATTAAAATGACTTATTATGTCATATTAATAGTTTTTGGACAACAATGGAGCTCTATGGCGTAGAGGAATAAGATATATCAGGCTTTGGATACACACAGACTTTTAAGTTCATTGGTGGTTTTGGTCTTTTCATGGGATTTGTTGACAAGAAGAAAAATATAGAATATCTATAATAGGCAGAATTTGAGTTTTGACAGTATAAATGTGTGATTATAGTGTGGCCTCTGTTCATCCTGAAATTGAGATTATATTGGTTAGTGTCACCAGTTATTACTGTAAGAATTCTTACACTATAGCATATGCTGCCATTTTCTTCTACTGCTAGTTTCATGGTGCAGATTGTTTACTTCTGCCTCAGGCTGCTGTTTGGTTGCTGGCCATCAAAAGATGTTCCTTTTTTCTCACTGAAAAGGAGTGCCCAGTCATCAGCTCCCGTCAAACTATGTTCACATTTCCATATGAATAAATAATCACTGTAGAAAACATGTGAGCAGAGTAGAATGAAGAAATATACTCCTGATTATCCAGGGCATGTTTCTGTTTTTTTAAAAGTCAATTTCATGAAGATTTTAATGTAAATTTTGCCCTGAGGTATAGTCTTCACCCACCATTATTTTGAAGTGTGATGAGCCATTGATTTAAAGCATTGCTGGAGATGAGTCCATGATTAGATTTGATTGGACTGTGTGATGTTTTGCAGATGCCTACACAGATGAAGACCTGATGCTGTACTGGAAGAGCGGCGATGAGTCCCTTAGCACTGATGATCGCATCTCCTTATCACAGTTCCTCATCCAGAAGTTCCACACAACGTCTCGCTTAGCCTTCTACAGCAGCACAGGTACACACACACACACACACACACACACACACACACACACACACACACACACACACACACACACACACACAGGATTAACTAAGGCAACAAGAGCTCAGCCGTGTTTGGATTAAATGATTTAGAAATTATGCTTGTTAGACATTGTTCTTGTGTACAACATCCAGATATGAATGACAATTATTTTGGCCAAATGAATCATGTCTGCTGTCATTCCTGCTTACAAGTATAGGCCTATAGTCACTGAACATAAATATGGACTACTTCGACTACATGACCTTTCCTCTAGCTCCACCTTTAGGACAAAGTCTTTATATAGTAGAAAATCAGGTGACGTTGTTATAGAGCAACAAAGTCCACGTATAGGGGGAGATAAGGATGAATGGATGGCTCAATAAAAGTAGTAATTGTAACCCAAACCATGATGTTCCCCTAACCTTAACTAAGAACTTATTTTATCCCAAACCATGCTCTTTCCCAAAACCTCACATCATAAAACCTATTTTTGAAACTTGCTGTACCTTATTTTTGTAACGGTTTAGGAAGGCACAGAAAAATTATGTCGTCTTCCTGATAGGGGGCGTCAGATCAGACAACACATCTTTGTGTCATTACAGAGGCCGTGGAAAAATGACATAAATTTGGAGGACTTGGAGGACTTGTCTAAATGTGAACCTATCCTTTATTCTCAACAAGCCCATTCTCTATGAGCAATTAGGATTTTTGTTTATTAACCATGGCATTGACATGTTATCATCTTATGAAGTTGATGACAGTATTTATAAAATCCTGGCTGTGGCTGTGGGAGGACGGAATGGCAATGTTGACTGATGAAAGAGAAAGTTAGCTACCCTGCATTAAATTAAAAGAAGAATATAACGTCAATTTATAGTAGCTCTCCGTTCAGCCAACAACACAAGACAAAGGAGCAGAAATACAAAAGTCTGTTTTCATATGATTTAGTATTTTTTCTCCTGCTTGAATGTGTATTTTCCTGACTTGGCTCACAGCAGGTCCAGACTAGTGACGCAGCCAATCAAATACTTATTAAGTAGGGCTGTAAACTGTTTTTTTTTTTAATCTGTTCACAGCAATAATATTATCAAATGAGTTTAAAAAGGTTAAAACAAACATCTCATCATTTCATAACTCCAAGAGGCAGACAGTATCAATTTCCATTTCAGGCAGTAGGCAACCCTAGTCCCTACAGTTTGCCTGGTGATGTTTGGTTAAGTGATCCTCAAGAATGGCCACCAGCTGACTTTGGAAACATTTACATTTATCTGATAGACACTCCTGGTTACTAACGTTACATATCGAATTTATTTTTAGAACTCTCAAAATATGTCATTATTTGCTCAAGCTATGGGTGGCTGATATATTGATTACTCATAATGCCGTTGTTTGGAATTTCAGAATGATAATATTGGTATGAGTATAGGGCCTACTACATTGTAATGTGTCAGATACTTACACCTGTTTTAGACCAAGTGTACATGAATTGCATTTATTGCAAACTGTCCTGAAACTGTTGATTAAGCTAACTGTTACTTCTATTTTTCTTCATTTATAAATTTTTGTCCTAAAAGGGGCACATTTAGCAGATGACTAATTGTGAGAAAACCATTAATCTGACTCCTAATAAATTAATGGGTTTTGCAATCCACTGGTTATGCACTGGCACAAAAATAGAAATATTTCAGTGATAACCTGAATGATAGTGCAATCTCAAACAGATGATCAGATTGTTTGCACTTCCAACAACATAGCGGATTAGTCACCACTGTGTGTGTCAAAGAATTGAGCCTGGGAATACTCACACACACAGTGTCAGTCACGTCGATCAGTCGGACCAGCAGCAACATCCAGCTCTCTGGGAACCAATCACGTCAGGAGGTTAACAATCCTTGTGATGTTTTTCCTTGGCTTGTGTTGAGGTGAGTGGCGATGAACGAGGGACTAAGCTGCCACAAGTTTTTCGCACTCTACCGCTGTTTGCAGACTATAAATACGGGGAACAAACTGTAGCTTCTGACTCCAGGTTTGTATCTCTGCAGACCAGAGAGGGTGTGGTAACTGTCAATCATTTTTTATTTGGCCTATAAGTGGCTTACAATCCACTGTCAGTCAAAAACTAATTTCACCAATATGCCGCCTGAACCACTTGTCACTTTTTAATTCAGCGAACCACTTCACAGTAGCCTAGGGGGGAGGTACACAAACTCACACTCCATTGTAGACTACCAGACAACTTTTCAAGTAGCTAGCGCACTAGCTAGCTATGCTAGCTAACGCTGTCTGCTTATGGCTTATCAACTCCTTGATCATAACAGAATATAGTAACTTTCACCAGTGCTCATTTTAGACAGGCCCCTGCAAGAAAACGTGTTCTTTGTTTAGATTATGAAACTACGTATGAGGCTACATAAACCTCACTTATTTCACCTTAGCAGTCCACCAAAATCTGTTTCTGAACAAATTTGATACGACTTTCGTAATGAAAGGACACTACTGCACTTCTGGTTTCCACTGCTTTTCTAGCCTGTTAGCTACTGTAATTTCCCATCTCTGAGAAGCTCTTCAATTCAATTCAATTTTATTTATATAGCGCCAATTCATAACAGAAGTTATCTCATTGCACTTTTTCTATAGAGCAGGTCTAGACCGTCTTTATAACATTATTTATAGAAACCCAACAAATCCCACCATGAGCAAGCACTTGGTGACAGTGGCAAGGAAAAACTTCCTTTTAAGAGGCAGAAACCTTGGGCAGAACCAGACTCAGGGGGTAGAGGGAAGGGCGGATGGGAGAGGGAAGCACAATGCAAATACCACCTAGAATTTTAAAATAGAAATAATGTGGGTATTGCTCAGGTATTGTGAGGCCAATACTGTATAGTAAGGCAAAAGAAAAAAAAACAATCTGCTGATCGAATGCACCTGTGGCAAATAGGCGCATTTGATCAGCTGATTATGTTTCTTTTTGCCTCACTATATAAGCCTCACAATACCTGTGTATAATCCTGAGGAAGAGCTTCTCAGAGTTTGCAACGTTGCAAATAAATTATACCTCCTAGGGGGATTCATAACTACTCAGTGTGCAGGTAAGTCAGATTAAAATGTGAAATCTAACATTTTCAGTCAGTAGTAAAGACCAAAGGAGTGCAAATATGAATAGAATTTATTCAAATGTGAACTACGTTTTTTAAATAAAAGGACAAAACACAAAAAGGTGGACACTATTTAAAACTATAAATGTAAAAGTAAACACATTTATTAAAATATAATCAACAGACTGGGCCTGTGCAAGAGGTAACAGCGATCCAGAGTCCATGGGGGGGTAGCGGGGAAAGGGGATAAAGGGTGGCATTGTAGGAATGAGGAAGAGCAGAGGTGGTAACAGTGTTATGGCTACAGATGTTATTTTTTAACAACCATAATGAACATAAAAAATAAACTCAACATGACAGTCAGGACTATGTTTAGGTGTAACAAAATGGGTCCCAAAGCCAAATTCAAAAGCAGTGACACTGCCAACTGTAAGCAGTTCACTGCGTTTGGAGGTGGTCTTTAAGGCAGTTGTACTTACAATCATATAATTTCCTCTAGGTGTGAAATGAACTCCATCTTTCAAAAATAGCCCAGGACTGTCATGTCAAAACACTGTTTAAGCTACGAACAAATGTAGCTATAACACTGTTGACAGATTTCACCGGATTGGCACCAGCCTTCCACCGGCACCTAACATGATCTTCATGCCAGGGTGCTGGAGGTGAAGCTGGTGCAGGTCCTCCATCCTGTTGACCAGCTGGACGCAGCTGACCTCCCCATGTCGTTGCCGCCACAGTGGATGATGAAGGCATCCGGTGCTACTCTTCCTCGCAGGAACTGAGAAAAGAAGGGGAGAAGGCCTTTCCACCACAGTCCACCCCAGCCAAACCAACAGACATGGACGGCCAGCATGCTGAGGTTGCTTCCCAAGGTCTCTGCAGCTCTCTCACAAATGATCCACACTGTGATTATGGGAGGAAAATAAATTAGTTTAATAAATGCTTCAGGTAAAATGTTAACTATAAAGGATGGCTCAGTTTTTCACGTTTACAATACTATTATGTCACATCTGTAGGAGAAAATGGAACAAGGGAGCAACACTTCAAAGTATAGGACAGTCTTTACATTTTTTGTTGTTGTCCTTTGAGGACAGACAATGTAAAATCAGCTATCAAAAGTCAGTCATATATCGCTAGGCTAAATAGGCTAAAAATAATAATAATTATGATTATGCAATCACATGTAGGTAACTTAATGTTAGCTTATTAGCGTTAATTTATTAAAAGTAATGTTATAATCAAATGACATCCAATGACTGGCAAAAATCTAAATTCAGGTTAATTGATTTGCTTCAAATTGTTCACTAGACATGTATTAAGTAAACATTACGCTAATTCACAGTAACACTGACCAAACTTCTGCAAGTCTGGACAAAATCTAGTGTTGTAAATTACCATAATTATATATTTAAATAAGGGTGAGTCATTTTAAAACTTGTGTAGTATAATCTCAATAACAGATAAATCATTATTTCAAGTTTTGCTGTATAGTTTCAGGTTAACTTACCTCATGAGTAAACTGGGATGACTACTAGGTACCATCCATAGACCACCAACTGCATACCACAGGGTTAGCTGGCACAGAGTAGCATATAGCCTAGCTTCTTAGCCTAATTTAGGAAACGCTCCTGAAGGTTGTATTAGAGGGTAAGAATAAACGGCTTATGTGGTCATATGGGTTGGAGGACTTGTTGGAAACAAGGCAACTTTGCTTCTTTGTGTTAAACCTCCCCCTTCTCCCTTTTGATTGACAGAGAATTGTAAGCCTCTGATTGGCCAAATAAAAAAATTATTGACCGTTACCCCGCCCATTCAGAGTCTCCGGTCTGCAGAGATACCCTACTCTCTGACTCCACTGTTTACCAGGAAGGCGCACACTTATGACGCTGTGTGACGCTGTGTGACATCACTTTAAAGCAACCCGGTAGTTGGCAGCAGCAGACGCTGGAACAATTGAAACAAGGGGAGGGTGAGCTGGGCGACCGCATCACCTACCTGTACTTTGTCGGCTTGTTACAATCTGCAGACAAATTATAGCTTATTATTATATGAATGACAGTAAGCATGAAGACAGAAACATGATTAATTTCACATCCCTTTCGAATGATAATTTAAAACTATTTCTAAGCTTGCACAAGTTTCTTAATGTGTATGGAATAATTCAGCAAACATAAAATGTGACACCTAAATGTTTGGGTATACTTTGATATCAGAGGTCAAAGGTCACAGATTTTGCTCCAGCATCTTTTAAGGAATCTGTCATCATTACAATAATCACATATTATACTAATAGAAAGGATTCTACATAGTTCAAGTTAGAACCGAAAGTGGTTCTTCCTGGTGATGTCATAGGGGAACCTTTTATCTATTGGTTCTTTAAAGAACCTTATTAGGTTCTTAAAAGGATAACCTTTTAAGGTTCCACAAAGAACCTTCTGTCTAGGGGTTCTCTGAACCAATTCAATTGGGTGCTTTAGAAAACCAATACAGGTTCTTAGACATAGTTGCTCAAGGAGCCTTTACTGGTTCCATCAGGAACCTTTCATGAAAGCTTATTTCATGAAAGCAAATTCCTTGTATGTGTAAACCTACTTGGCAATAAAGTTGATTCTGAATGTCTAGAATAGTTTTTTTAGATAACCAAAAATGGTTAATTTGAAATAGGGCTGTCACGATATCAGATTTTCACTACACGATTATCATGGACAAAATAATTCACAATCCTGATATCTATAGAAAATTTGAAAAAAGTTAGCTAGCTAAAACCTAGCTGGTTACTGTATCTTCTTTTTTACATTTTATGGCGGGTGGCCATAAAGGTGCATTACCGCCACCTACTATGACAAAGTGATGAACGGAAAGAAACGTAAATTATTTCATCATGTGTGTTATTAACATGATAAATATTTCATTTTTAAATATCACGATTGTCGTCAATACCCCTCATTTGAAACCTACCAGCTTTTACCAAAATCCTGTTCTTCAGGAAAACCCTGAATGTTTTTCACAGAAATGCAACAGTACATAAAGAAGTGAGCTACTGAAGTGATGAAATGGAAATGAACAAATTAACTTAAAAAAGCAATACAGCTTGTTCTGGACTACAAGGTCAACCTACCTCCTCCTTGAGCTCCAGCATTTTATGACATTTAATGACATTTTGAATTAGTAGTCCAACCTCACAATAATGGAAATAGAGACCTGAAGTAAAATCTCATTTATCACGTTTAACACCGAAAGAATGGTCTCATCTACTGTCATTTATTTGTTATAAAGGAAATAAAAAAGCCTGCACTTGAGAATAGTGTTTTAGCAGCGTGTTGGCAATAGCAGTAACAGTTTTATCATGGAATTGCTTTCTTTCTAGACTGTTCTCTACCTTTGCTGGCTACTTTTCCCACAGCTGTGACAATCTGACAACTCCAAAGTACTCACATGTCAAAGTTTTGCTGGGGAGAAAACAATGTGACATCATTGCACTGTCTACCAAACAAACAAATGTATCAGTCACACATCACCTTAGTTAAAAGGCAGAAGCTCAGCTTTATATCATAAACAAGGGAACTCCAGCTTGAGAAAAAAAACAGTTACTGTTATTTTGCACGATTTAACCCAAATGCAGAACACAAGGAAATGGTACTTGAATGAGGTAGCAACAGTTTTTATTATATACTGCAAGCAATCACTGGGGGATCTGAGCTCTTCCAGAGCGGCGAGGCTCCTGGGACAGAGATGGGGAGTGTAGGTTCTGGCTTGGCTTGAGTAACGTGGCAGGCAGAACAGGAAAGGCAACTAGCTTGTGTAGCGGGGCAGGCAGAACAGGGAGGCAGCTTTGCAGACAAGGGAGAGAACATGGAGGCCGCAACCAATGGCAGGGAACAACCACGGGCCTAAGGCAAGCAGCGATCAAAAACAGGGAACAAGTCCAACGAGCAAAGAAATCCAACAGGGAGCAGGAAAAAATACAAAAGTCCACAGTACAGGCAAGGTCCAAGGAAACAAAGTCAGTCCAACAAAACTTACAGGTAACCAAATGCCTGGATGCATGACACGGGAACAAAGCACAACCAAAATGCACATGACAAGGGAAACAACCCAACAATAAACAAAGGAATAACCCCAGACTAAATACACTGAGGTAAGGGAGCCAACGAGACACAGGTGCAAAGAATCAAGGTGGGGCCAACACTCTAAACTGGAGGGAAAGCAAACAAAGACAGGAAGAAAAGTCACAAGACACACGAGGATTCAATTAAATTCAATTTTATTAATTTAGCGCCAATTCATAACAGAAGTTATCTTATTGCACTTTTCTTATAGAGCAGGTCTAGACCCTACTCTTTATAATATTAATTACAGAGACCCAACAAATCCCACCATGAGCAAGCATTTGGCGACAGTGGCAAGGAAAATTTTTCTTTAAGAGGCAGAAACCTTGGACAGAACCAGACTCAATGGTGGGCGGCCATCCGCCGCTGCCGTGTTAGGTTTAGGAGAGGAGAGGAGAACACTACAAAATAAAACAGGAAACAGGACAAAACATCAAACTATGACAGTTACATATTACATTTTTCATAACTAACATTTATAGCATTTAATATAAAGCAGCTGTGCCCATCAATGGACCCATTCACACTACACCGCTGACCCACATCATTCTTGTCAAAGCTGTTTTCACCAACACCCAGACAAAACTTTGTTTTTAATGTTGTGAAGGGATGCCTTGACATAGTCACTAACTGTAGCCTGCCATAGATTGATGTGCTGCTAGAGAAAAAAAGTCACCAGAAATATAGTTCTTTGCAGTAAATGAATTTAATTTTTTCCTTTTACTGGCATGCGACTTTCTTTGAAGTCATTTGCTCACAACCAACTAATCAAACAAGTTTTTTGGAGCACTAATGTAATACAACAAAAACAAGTTGACAATAATAAATAGACAGTACTTGTATAGTGCCTTTTCTAGTCTTTTGATTTGAAAATTGTTGGAGTAGTAAAACCTCATTCTAGACTTTGTCTAACAGAAGTCAACTTCTTTGTGTAACAAAAGTCAACTTCTTTGAGAAGTTTACACGAAATCTAACTTATTTCGGCATTCCTATCCTAACATAAATTCAGTTGTTAACAGGTGTTTTGTTAGTTTTGAGGATTTGTGTGTGAAATATTTTGCTATTTGTCACTCCTGGACAATGCATAAGATCATAAGATCAATTCACATAATTCCATCCTGTGATTGGTGGATTGTAGATTGGATTTGTAGATTGGTGGTAAAACACCCAGAACATTTGACTGGTCACAAAGACAAAATAACACAACCGGGTTTTAGATGCGAAAGAAGTGCCTGGTAGAGTGAGACAGATTGGTTGGGGCCAGAGAAGTTTGAGCCAGTCAGCACAACCTATTCTATCCACTGAGCTCTTTGCAGCCTTTCATTTTCATCGGTGGATTGCTTGGGGTAAGCAAAAGGTTAAAAAAATAATGTTTTTTGTATGAAAATGAGGAACATATTTTACTAAGCCTCCTGATGCATTACTTTATCTCTGAGTGTCACTTCGAAAACATGGTCAACTGCAGACTCTTGGCTACAAGGTAAGCTTTGAATGAGCTTTCTCTGTCGCTGTATTGCTGACTTATGAGACATTTTCTATGGTTGTTTGTCAATTTATTTGTCTGTTTTGGCCATAAAGCAAGTGATTACAGCGCTGTTTTATCTGGATGATTTTGTATGTTGTACTTGCGTGGTGAATCTTAAATCTGTATATGTGAACTTTGATGTTGATAGCTGCAGGCAATCTGGAGATAGATTATTCAATTCTTCAATCCATAAAAGCAGGCAATGGCACCGATTTGGGTCCCAACATGTTAAAGTAATAGTGTGGGTTCTTACAGTGTTTTTTTCCATAATATAGTGAATCTGGGCCAGCAGATCATGCTAAAACCCATAGCTAAAAAAAGGTTTATAAGCATGCACAATAAGCCTTTTCCACCAAAAAGAAAAAAAAAAATCAGCATTGGTTTGTAGCTCAATTTGCTGGGCCACAGAACATGGGACAGAATACTTTACCTTGTCAATGACAAACAGCTGCTGTGGGTCCTCTTTGAAGACTGAAGGTAGGAGGAGTACTGCAGCATTGACCATCTGGCCTGAAGAATGCAAAGGCAATGTAAAGAAAGGGATGAGGGTCTCAAATAACACATGGTAAACATAAAATACATAATTTTAAATTGTTTTTTATCGTCATCATTGGAGTAGATAAGGAAACTGCAAGAATGTTAAGAATGTTAGGTCTTTCTCTGCATGGAGAGGATTTATCAGTTGACTTCTCCTGAGTCAAAAGAACGGTTTTGCAAGGGATTAAAAGTTAAAGTTAAAAGTCAAAAACTATGGTGCTGCTTGGTGGTTGCTAGGGTGCTGCTACCTTTAAACACCCTAGCAAATATTCAGAACACCACAGCAACCGCCTAACAACCATCCAGAACACCATCACAACTGCTTAGCAACACCCTAGCAATCATCCAGCTTGGTGATTAGGAAGAGCAAGATCACAGCATACCTCTTCTTTCCTCCTCTGTCTTGGAGGCATCAAGCACAGCTAAACATTTATCCTTGAGGGCGCTTTTAGCAGCCTTGTCAACAGTGTTTTTTGACATCTCGCAGAGGTTAACAACCACTTGTTTGTCCACATCAACTGTGGTTACAAGCTTCATTTCCTCCAAAATCTAGGATACGCAAAGTAGGCCCTTTGACAAAGAAATAGTACGCAAAATTTAAGTGTTTACATTATGATTGCTCATCTCTCTGAAACATTTGTTTGATTAAAGCTGCATTCTGAAACTGCATCAGTGACATTAGATTTTCCATTTGAATGCAATATGCAAATAATAAGTCTACCAAGTTGTTTGAGCTCAACCTGACACAGCGTTACAACGTGCCACAAAATCAACGGAATCGTAGAACTGGAGAAGGTAAATTCTGGTTGGCTGTTTCATCTTGAATTAGATCACTAGTAGAACTACAGCATCCCGGAAGCGAATCTACTATTAATTTTTTCATCAAGCTTGCGCGCAAATCCCACTATGGCAAGGCATGACCCGCCCTAGTCTGCCTCTGATTGGCTAGTACTCCTTGCCTTGGTTAGGTTTAGGCATGAGGAATTAGATTGGTGAGGGTTAGGGTAAACCAATCAGAGGCAGACTAAGGCGGGACATGCCTTCCTTCCTAGGATTTGCACGCAAGCATGATGAAAAAATGATAACTGACTTGAGTGGAGTCGTTCGACTACATCTAAAACACATTTCAGGTAAGTATTTTTTAATACTGATTTATATTACAGAAATGCCTTTTAAGTGTATTATAGTGGTGTAGTGTTGCGTTGTTTGGACTAACCTTAACATTATACCTCCATGTAGCCTATCTTGAGACATCGGCTGTTATGTGGCTTGTTTGACTGACTCAACCTTCTCTAGCAATCCTGGCTAGCACAGCATTGGATGATGTCATCTGAACAGCAACACCAAAATGTCACATCACAGCCACATGTAAGTAGTTTTTATTGCCTTGGTTACATACCGTGTTTTATGAACCTTTATGAAATTCTGTTTGTACATAAATCTGTACATTATTAGCAATTATTTTGCAAACTAGTTCTCTTGGTAGGTTGCTAATGCTAACTAACTTATGTCAAAAAAGCAGTAGCTAACCACTTCCACGATAGTTGGCAAACTTGACAATCTTAAAAAAGAGAATAGTAAAAGCATATTCTTCTTGATGATTTTACATTGTGACGCTATAACGCCTAAACAAGGCACTTTGCCGAATTGACTTGATAACCTACACATCAAGTTTGATAACCTAACGTTACACATACATAGCCAAAGTAACTACTATTGCCTGTTGGCCATGGCTAGGATGCTATAAGGGGTAAATGTATTACTAGCTTCCACATCACATAGGCTGCAATCTCAGTCAAGTAGTTTATTCTGAGATATATATGGCTAACTATGAGTCCCTCTTCTTTGCTAATCTGAACTTTGTCCAACAGGACATTATGAGACAGCAGTTGATGGAGAGATTTCTCTTCAAACTGCAATCTGCCATAAACCAGCAACCGCTAAATTTTGATTATTTGGAGTTCCTGACTCGCCATGAGCTTATTCTGTTTGAATCGCTTTCTGACAGGAAGTGTTGCAGAGATTACAGAAGCACTACAAAACCTCCATCTTGTTGTCCAGCGGGAAATTAATTCCAGCTCTATGCCCACTGTGGAACAAGAAAGAGAAGTTGGTCCAGGTTAAGACGTAAAGTTCTTTTATCATTGTAGGTTCAAACAAATTGTGTATATTTTATCTCCAGCTCCTTAGAAGAACTCTTCAGCTAGAGGGTAATGATGATTGATCATTATTTTGGCAGAAAAAAATACTGCCAACATTGTGAGTGCACAGAAACCACTATACAAGCCTTGCAGTTTAGCTATGAACAGAATAGTTGCATTGGCCAGTAGAGATCACTTTGGAATTCCTGTTAAGATCAAATAATTATTATCACATCTGGCTATACTTTTCAAATACAAAGCATCTTCAGGGGGCAATGATTTATTGCCTTTAAAACAATCTGTACAAGTAGGCTAATCAATCAAGGAGCATTTCTTATACATAAAGCATTTCATGTTGCAGCACTACTTTATCTCAGATTTTAATTGTAGGTAGTCCATAACTCATATCTGCTTGCCTTTCTTACAGAGGGTAACAATTCAGATGCAACTGAATGTATTGCTGTGTATTTCAGATCAGCCTTGTGTATGAGTGTGTCTGTTTGACTTATCTCAACCAATTGAAGTGTTAATTAATGCAAAAGAGTCAGTTGTAACACTGCAAGTGCAATAAAATATAGGCCTATTCAGTATTTTAGTTCGTAAGATATACCAAGATAACCGTTTTGAATATGAACAAATATAATAATTTAAATATCAAATGCTGTAGAAGGTTCTGTTGCAATGCAATGTTATGGAAGGAAGAGCGAGCTTTATCTCTGGAAAGAGTGTCCACAATTAGAGGTTAGTTGCATTTTTCAGTCTTAAAATTTTTGACTGCACAATTATTGGTAGTTCTAGCAGTTTGGTTGTTTCATGAAAGCACAAATTGCTGTATAAATCCAAGTCAACCAATTAAAATGTCACTCTAGAATAGAGCGACTTTAGCGTGATGTCTGTGTTGAAGTCACAAGCAAGCACCATGATGTTCTTCACTCTCTGGAGGAAGATCGTCTGCTTGACATCTCTGATGTGGTTCACCTCTTTGGTGTGCACTACATCTTTGTCTTTCAAATCCGAGCAGACCTGGACACCTTCAATGGAGGATGAATAATCATCCTCTATGGACAGAGGGAGGTCTCGGTCCTGAACAGCTGTGAAAAACAGTTGAGTTGCAAAGGTATGGCAGGCAGGTATCTGTCTTGTTTTCTGACATAATAGACATCAATGGCAATTGGACTGTAGAGCACACAGGCCAAAAATATTTTGAAAAATCAAGACTAGTTTCTTTCCTTAACATATCAGTGTGTGTTTCTGTCATGATTTTTGTGTAGAGATGCTGCAGTTTTATTTTTTCCATCTACAAACCATAATGCCTTTGAGTTCTGTTGCACTGTGCACTGAGTGATGAGAGGCATATCTGACCGATGTATAAAACCCTTCAGTAACCAGTAGTTTGAATTTCTATATTATTATATTTATTATATTATATATTTTTACAATATAAAAACAACAACAACAGAACAATATTTTAAGTACAAAGTCTTATTTGAATTGTTTTTCTGGATCTGTAGGAGCTTCAAGACCACGGCATCAAGAGTTCCATACTGCAGTTGTGCAGTACAGTTGTGGTTCCTGAAATGGTGTGCCCACTGGATGACGAAGCCCTGGAAGAACGTCAGAGAACTGATGATCCTCTGGAACATTCTTAGTCACATGGTCGTGACTTACACACGATGTTTGCACAGGGTGTCAACCCAACAATGACATTCGAACATGAACTTATATATGGACACATTAGCTGGTTACAACGTTATAAAGCTCCTTTGCCAAAACATCCCCTTCAGTTTACTAATGGACAAGCAAAAAAGGCACTGAAGGAGTAGCTCTAATGTAACACCGTTTCGGAGGATTTACTAACAGGAGCAATAGTTTTTGTGAGCTCTGTGTAGCTCCCTAAACACGCTAAAACACTAAAGTTGTTATACAACATGATTAATTTCGCTGTAGATGTCTGTAAACCTTCACATTCACTCTTTCTCTGAATTGAGATCCTACACTTTATGCATAAATAAGACCTGTAGATATAACAAAAGATGAGGGCACACCAAAGCCTCTATACAGGCAACTCGACACACATCAGCCATAATTTGATTTTGTTACAATGGTAGCGTTCCAGCAAAGTTAAAGTGAACAGATATAAAATGATGGTGGAGCTGTTAAATTGATGACCAATACAAGCAAAGGATCTGTTTGAGGGGCATTTTACAGGTATTGCTAAAGAGAAAGACAAATTCACTTAAAATATCTAGAAACAGTGTATACTCAGTTCTTGCTTAAACCTGTTGCCTTATGCAAGAGCTATCCTCAAAGATCCTGTGTCAGCCAGGAGCCTTGAAATCTTGGTTAATGACAATTAACTGACAGTAACACATGACTAGGCTAAAGTATAATAATTACAATAATTAGCTTTAATGATAAGTCAAAGAATTGGACTGACAACTGTACCTCTGTGTGGTCACTATCTTCAGGAAGAGACACAGTTTGTCTTCCGATGCCGCCTGAAGGAGTTCAAGCTCCTCAGTTGGCGACGGTGTGGGGGATGTATTTTTTGGCAGCAGATACAAATTGAGCAGTTATCTTACTGGTTATCTTAACAAGATGCTTGGTGGTAGTTAAACACCTCTTTTTACTATGACTGAAGTTTGATTTGAAATATCCTGGAAAAGATCTGTGGATTAAAATGTAGCTTTATATCAGTGTAATAACAATCCATTGTTGCATTAAATCATCTAAATAGCATGTATATATTTTTTCCAATGCGAGTTCGAACCAAAGTCCTTTTAGTGGTTAAACAGAAGGGACATAAATTGCATTTATGATGTGGACTTAATACATTTCGTTATGATTTAAAAAAAAAACGCAAATGAAAATATGGGACTGAATAACGAACCTTGTCATCTCTTGCTGCTCAGTTACATTTCTAGGGGCAGGGTTCCCTTGTCTCTGTCAGCCTTGTTGAGCCATTTGTGGCCAGTGTTAAGCAGCACAGACACCAGGTTTCTGGTTCAACTGCACCATGGCCCTAAATCAATTCAAGATGTAACAAAACATGTTTTCAGTTAAAATTGCAACAATTAAACATGAAGCCAATTTATAATTAGGCTACGGTTTGTAATCCATAAAAATCAGCCATGCTTGCTTCAGTAACATTAGCCGATAGGTTAACTTAAGTTAGCCATATAGCTATGTCTACCGCTAGCAAACTTCATTTTATCATTTTATTGAGCACAGAATAGATTTGTTTCCTCAAATGAAATTTCTTGCTTGCGTATAATTTCCTCAAAATATAATGTATTTCTGTGCTCAAAATCTCCCATTGCTCGCTCAAGTCCAGTCAAATTTATTCATAAGCACGTTTAAAAACAACAGATGAAACATAACACCAAAACAGCCAGGACAAAATATATGAAACAATAATAAAATATATTTAAAACTCAAAATAAATAGAGAGCATGTAAAAAAACAACACACAAATAGAATCCAAAATCAAAACTCAGTCTGATTTAAAAGCCAAAGAATAAAAATGGGTTTTCAAAGAAGTTTTAAAAATGTCCACTGTAGGTGAGGTCCTGATGTGGAGCAGTAGGCTGTTCCATAATTTAGGAGCAGCGATAGCAAAGGCCTGGTCTCCCCTGTGCTTTAATCTGGACATTGGGACGACCAGAAGCATCTGGTTAGCAGACCTCAGTGATCTCGAGGGAGTGTGCAAAGATAAAAGATCAGCAAGGTAAGGAGGCACCAACCCATTAAATGACTTAAAAACAAACAATAAGAGCTTAAAAATCTATTCTAAAACGAACTGGAACCCAATGCAGAGAGGCCAAAATGGGCGTGATGTGATCACGTTTACGTGTCCCTGAAATGAGGCACAAATATAACGCCACACACCCCTGCCTTCAGGCCTCCCTCAGAAACCACTCCCCCAAAACACATTTTTATGCGCAATGAGTGCACGGGCAGAGTGCGCACAGGTAGATAGGCCAGCCAGCCAATAATTTCAATCAGGCCAAATAAAATAATAGGATGGGCTTATTACAGGCGTGTCACAGCCACAGATACCAGATTTCTATTTTTTTCCCCATAGCATTTGATTTATTGATTGCTGTACAGAGAATTTCAACAAATAAAATAATGCTTCTAAAATACATTACCTACCTTTGCTTTAAAACTGGTGATGTTTGAAGAACCCCACAATGCCTTCTAGTGACAAAATTTAGTAATACTGTTGGAAGCGGTGCTAAGTAGGGAAGAAACGCTGGTGTGGAAATGGAATCGCCACAACCCCAGGGAACCCACACCCTGTGTAGCTATGCATTAAGTCAAACCAACTAGGGTTGGGTGTTATGACAGTGTAGAACCACAAAGACTAAATACTCAGGTGAGGGGAGATAACAAGACAGGTGGAACTAATTAAGGCGGGGTAAACCATCAAAACTGGAGCGAAACACACAATGACAGCAAGTGAAGTTACTCACACGAGAGGAGAGGAGAAATACAAAATAAAATAGGAAACATCGACAGAAAAACATGAACAAAGGAGAACCTGAACTAAGGAGCAGAGCAGGACATGACGAAGCTAATAATGGTGACTAACAAAAAAACAATTGTTTTGTCTATGAACCTTGACTGTTATTAACCAAACTCGCAGAGATTTGAATGGACAAGGAAAGAGGGCAATGTGAGCACCTGTAACAGTCAAGAGGGTGCAAGTCTGTTTCATCTCTAGGCTTCAGTATGACTGTATCATCAGTTTCTTCCACATGAAAAGCATGTAGATGGCTAGAAAATGCAACAGTAAAAAAAAAAATTTGCCACAAGAAACCAGCTTGACCGAAAATGCAGAATCACTCAGGTGATTTCTTGGCCAGTGAGAAACACACGTTTTTGAAGTTATTCATAACCTGAGCAACTTTTTTGAAGTACAAATGTTTTGATTCACACCTCATACACCAATTGGACCGCAGAGCTCCACATTCCAGTATGAGACGAGGATAGTGCAATAGACAATGCACCTTTGAAGTAATTCGGGATACAGGTCTTTAAAATCAGCAATTAAACAACCTAAATAGCTAACCCAGCTTTTACCAAGCATTGGAGCTAGGAGTATTTCAGTTATCTCACACAGGAGTAGATACAACTGCCAGTCCTTATTAGTAGAGGGAACCTTATCTCCAATTACAAAAGACAGCAAGCGAAACAGTGTCCACTTCTCAACAGCTTTGCCAATTACATGGCCATTGGCAGAAAGTGTTTCCGGAATAAGTGGTGGCTTGTTCCTAATCTCGTTTCGTCCAAAGTTAAAATCCTTCAGGCAATTATTGCATTCAGTAATAGTCATAAGTTTGTCCATATGCAGTGCCTTGATCACTAGCTTAAGTGTAAGACATACAACATCATACTTAACATCAGGAGGAAATGCCTTGGTGACCTCAAAATGAGGCAGTACACTTGAAGCACATGGTTCATTTACACCATACGCTGCAGTGGAGGTAGGATAATTCGCAACACATTTCAAATGATATTCATGAACTTCAGCTGTACGCAGAACACAGTCCTCCTCTCTTGTCTTTGCAACAACGTCTGTATGATGACATGAGCAATATCTGTACACTCTACCGCTGTTAAAACTGCAGGAAAATCCTGCAAGGAGCTGCAATAATCCCTTTCACCGAATATTTTCATTGATCCGGGTAACAGACTCACGCCTTCAGATTGTAATTATTACTTAAGAGTCATTCTGAAACTTTTGCTACGCCGTCCTGCCTCATAAGTCTATGTCTCACTTAGAAGGTGTATATTTTTCAAAGCTTATCTAAATTGTGGACTATTAATATCGATGTTTACATTTTCTAAACAAGTGGCAACAAGAGTCTGATAAGTTTGATGAAAATGACTAAACAGTAACTCCAACTCATTAATCACAGCTGATTGTACTGTGAACAATATGCTTTTCTTCCAACTTAAGATAGAATAATGCCAACTGTTTCTGAATAGAGTCAGTAAGCTGGTTAACAATATCACCAATTGTTGAAGCAGAACACTCTAGTCTAGGTTTGTATCCTCGGGCAGTGGACTCAATTCTTGTTCAAGTGATGAATCACTACTGTGAGCAGCGTTCATACAGACATTACAAAATGAAATTGAGATTTGGAGGAGATTTTAAAGATTTAGCTGCGTAATGAGCTCTGTTGCAGTCTACAGCTGTGCCGTGCCCCATGAAGGCTGAATCTCAGTAATGTGTTGTTACCCTTCATGCATGTCCATTTGCTTGAGCTGAAGTTTCCTGTTGAGTGATTCATCAAAGAGCAACACATAACCTTTTCCTGGTAATAGTGGAAGTAAGGAGCAAGACCGTGGTTGACCTTGTAGGAGGTTTGCTTCTCGCCACACGCAAAGAATCTCGCAATTGCACTGTCGAGGAACATCATCTCAAATAACTTAGAGTTGTCTTCAGCACTTGCTGGAGTAGTGAGAGGTGACACTTTTCAGTGTCCAAAGGATCTCAGTACGCCAGGAATCGTTGTTCTGTACCCCATGAGCTGACATCTTTACATGAGGGATTTGTTTGAGGATACTGTAAATAGAAAAAGACACACAGTTTAGCCTACTCCAAGTCCTCCATTATTTCATGTCACATCTCTCAGTTGGATTACCGACTTTTACCTAATTAAATTATCATACTCAAAACTATGCAGCATTTAATAATCACCACTATAAACAATAGTTAGGTTTTAGATGCTACAGCAAGCAATGTAACAACACATTATCCAGTGGAGCATGGCTTTCACTGAGCTAAACCCTTCAATGGATGAACCCAATGTTAAAGGCCCAATTTATTTGGCTATATCAATTATGGATTATTTAAAGAGTAGGAGTTGCTGATGGAAATTAATTTCTTAACTACCAGATCCTAGCATAACTCAAAATACAGGTCGTTTTTGCTCCAATGCAAATGTAATACACTTAACAACTTAAAAATAAACTCACATTTAGCTGTCACATACTATCAACCATTGTATCAATAACTTGATCAATTTGACAATGACAAAATGTCAATCCAATGAAATAACAAGTTTTTTCAAAGCCAGTATGGCTACCATGGTATAAAATTTGCATCACGGATTGTGCCTATAACAAGTTAATTCTACTATCAATCCCGTGAGCAGGATGGGAAAAATATTTGTCTTATTTCAAGTGCTAAGCAATGCTAAATGTAGCAAAACGGGCTAGACTGGTCACCGGGCATCTGTTATTAATATATTATTATTATTGCACGATGAGGGTTGGTGTTTGGAAAAAGCCAGTAGCTATAAATATTAATTTCCAGCCATGCTGGATTAAATTTACCCTCCCCTGCATTTCGTTTTCAGTAACAGGCTCATCAAGGCGAGGAAGAAAGGAGTGGCATGAGACGGTGGCGCGTCAGAATTAAAATGAAAAAAGAAAAAGCTATGTGATCATTTCTGATTCTGAGCAATTGATTTATAATGACATGATGAACAAAACTTTGGTCAAAATATAAGACAGCATTTTATGGTTCATTTGAATTTCAAGGACTTTTTAAGTACCTTGTTAAAAAGGGGCTATGTACAAGGTATTCAAGTACTTGATTTTTTTCCCTTCAAAATCTAAGCACTTCAAGCACCTTGTGCACTCTCATTTTCATGGCAAAGCTGTAGATGTTTCAGCCACTTTTTGTGAGTCTGGGTATTAACAGGACATCTCGGGCACTGGAATACCTTCATATCCAAAGCTCACAGATGAACGATGATATGAATTCTTCAAGTCAATTGACCTTTAGCCATGAGCAGACTTGGTCAACTGACACCATTAGTGCACAGCTAAACAGGTGGTTGTGTAACGTTAACAGAGTTGTAAAGTGTTTGTTATTTTGTCTACCCCCTGAAGAGCACTGAGAGAAGTGAAAAGAGGAAGACAAACACATAACAGGGAAACTGGAATAGGCAAGAGGGAGAGATAGCAGGTACAAGGGATTAATGAGATACAAGAACCGGGAATAGGTTTACACTCTGGTCAAGGGACTTTTGAATTTTTTATTTTTTTCCCCAATCTACAGAACTGTCTAAAAAGCAAATAGTGACATCAGTCTTTCACAAGACACTAAGTTATGCATTTTTTATTATCTCTAAGCACAAAAAGTCAGTGGACATCTCAGTGGTAGTAGTGCCCACACAATATATACCAGTTAGTTGGTGTGTCAAAATCTGGGTCAAAAAGACACCACCACATCAGAATCAGAAATCAGAATCAGAAATACTTTATTGATCCCCGAGGGGAAACTCTTTACACATGCGTGCTAACACTACTGCTAGCCAGCTAATGTTAGCTAAAAATCAACAACTAGCTAGCAGGTGATGTGGTCCAAGTTGTTAAAATGCATTAAAATGAGACTTTGAGCATATTTGACAATTTATGTTGATGTTAAGCCACCTATTCTAAACACATTAACTTTTTACATTCCTAACATTAAACGCTAATATCAGCTAACACTGGTTGCCAGCTTGATAGGGAGGAGGGAGCACAACAATGATGATGTGAAACTGGTGGGGTAAAGTAATATAATCCCACATTTATGCTCTTGTTACTGACTTTGTAACGTTACTTTTCAGTACACCTCAAAATAGCATAATGTCCAGTCCATGATATCAACTTCCCAACAGGTTCAAACATATCTGATGAAATGACTGCCGGTCATAACTTGACTTTTACAACATTGTGCACGGTGGCTAGCGAATAATGTAAGCTAACACAGCTAATGCTAACTAGCAAAGTTGGCTAATTAGCTAGCTAGTTTAGCGTTTGCCAGCTATGTGTGAGAAACACATTTACAATATTTTATTTTGGTACAATTTGGCCCGTTTCTGCATATAAATTCCAGTCATCCATGGGAGAAGGTTTGAATAAACTCTGCTCAGACTTCTGGATCTGCAAACTTACTTCTTCCCCTCTAAACAGTAAAGGTGTCAATTTGGATACTTGCCAGACAAGACCAGAACTTTCCATGCCGGAGGAAAGACATGTCTTGTCATGCTAGAAGAGCAACAGGAAAATTTAAAGATAATAAATGGACTCTCTGGATAAGTTTAACTAAAGCAGGAGAGACTAAAAACAACATCTTCTCCTCCCTTATCTGTCTCACACACATTACACACATACACATGCAAACAAGCACACTCTTTCTTCTCTCACCCCCTGATGTGGTCTGATAGGTTTGCCAGACACCTGTCATAAAAGTTATTTAATATGAATTAATGTGAATTAGCTATATAACCAAGCAGTAACCCAGCTAACATTAATCAAGCCCGTTTCCTTGATGTGTAACCTAACTTTAGTTTTTGTAGGACATAAAATGAGCAAGTTATTAATTCAGGGAGTTAATCTCTTGTTTACCGGGTGACAGCATTGCCACCTCCTGACCAACAGACAGAACCATGCCATTTTGAATCTGTATAATATTGTAGCCAATATACTGTATTGTTTAACCTCAGGCCACTTATTAGTAATGTTAAAAATCTGTGTTTTGGTTGAATGATCTGTTGAAATAGTTGTTGGTTGAATAATTTTTCTCTGAATGTTTTATAACCACTATGCTATTTTTATGTCTCAAATCATCATTGTATGGACATAGTGATGTTTGAGTATGTGATATTTTGCACATAAAACTTAAATTAAATTCACTAGAGCTAGAAAACACCCCTGAGCTTAACAGTTGTTTTATTTTACCTTTTATTTTCTTAATATGTATTTCTTTAAGTTTTCTTTTCCTCTATTAAAGTCCATTCACAGTTTAACCTGTTTCCAACACTAAGCCTCACGATTTTTTACAACGTTATTTGTTTTTTTTAAGTTACTGAAACCTAGCTGAAGAAGTTAATGTAGCCAGAGATATTTTATTCAACAAGTCGGAACATCACAGACTCGACAGAGCCGCCCTGAGTCGCTGGAAGCCAGCCAGCCTGGACAACATCTGTGTTCTAACGCAGAAGAAACTTTAAATCCTGCATCTCCCAGAGAACTGTGCCAGCAGCGTCTTGACCTTCGCCGTCGCCCCTGAAACGAAACCGCCCAACCGGCCAGGAGACCTCATCAGCTCGGTGACCAACTGCTTTCATGGAGACTGAGCCACAGGCCGACATGCCGGCACCTTCCTCTGCACAGCGGATTCAATCCTGCACACCATGTCGGAAAGCCGGCGAAATGCTTCATCTTTGCCAGCGCTCCAAAACAGTAGGCTAAACCACGGCTGTGATAAAGAGCTGATGTCGAATAAAATATATTAATTCCTATATATAGAAGTTAATTGCTCTAGCATTACGTTAGAGTCTTGCAGTTGTTTTTATAATCAAATCACATACCTCACCTCACTATTGCCAGTAACTTAAGGTTTACCTCATCATTCCATTTCTGTACTCATGTTTGTTTTTTTCTTTAACATATACCTTATTAATCCTTCATTTATTCAGTTATTAGGCATTTAGCAATAAATAAATGTCCTCATTTAATCAGTAAAAAGTTGTCTGTGTGTTTTCTTTGAAGCAGAAGACAAGGTCAATCTTTTGAAAAGAATTCAATCCTTAAAGGAGGGGTATGCGATTCTAATTCAATACATGTGTTTTTGTCAAATTCAGCTAATATCTCCTCATGGTACACTAGCTGTCCATTCAGTGAGCGCGCTGAAAAAAGATCCGGTGTTTGTACACAGCCCTGGCTCTGTAAATGGGAAATAAACAAAGTGGCTCGGACCGGGCCACACAACACTATTCCAGCCATGATTTGTGTGTCAGGTAACGTTAAATGACTTGCCCACGGACTTTCAGCTGACTTTCTAGTTTGCCAAGATGTGCTGCTGTTGTGATGTTAGCTATAGTAGCAGGAGAGTTGTGAGTATCGCTGTCTGGAGCTGCTGTGCTGGCTCTGGGAAACGTCTCGTCCTCTCTGGCTGTTAGCTGCAACTGTTGTGACAGTTTGCTAACCCACGACCTAGCTAATATTAGTTACATTACTTGCTGTGTCGTTGTTCGCTCTATATCGTAGTATTTGTCATGGTATTGGACTTCTCCAAAATCACATACCCCACCTTTAATGAGTGTGCGGGGCTATGAGTTTTTCAATGTATTCCAAGCTTCAGAGCACTTATCAAGAACCAGTTTTTCTTAGGGTGTATACTCTGCATGTTAATAAGCAACTTTCTTAAATGTAGGAAATGAAACCTCATGTAAAATGTTGTAACCAGTTTCTACATTGTTGAATCTTTTAGCACTCCACCCCATCTGAGCAGGTCTCTTGCTGTGTTTGCAGGCTGGTACAATCGTCTCTACATCAACTTCACATTGCGACGCCACATCTTCTTCTTCCTGCTGCAGACATACTTTCCCGCCACGCTTATGGTGATGCTTTCATGGGTGTCGTTCTGGATCGACCGCCGGGCTGTGCCAGCCAGAGTTTCCCTGGGTAAAAAAAAACTCTCGTCAAATGTCCTTTGAAGAGGTTGTGCGTGCCTGTGGAAAATCTGTCTGTGTGAAATGATAAAAGCTTGTTGTGACATGGCTCCACCAACTGGGAACACACACATGCATGACTGAACACACAAACCTCCCACGCTATACCACTCTCACATTTCTTTTGAATTATTTTCTGTATTGGGGCTGTTGCTGTACTTGTCATACAGACATCTGTTTTCCCCTTGCTGAGATCCTCTCATGGCTCATCTCATTGCTCTTTAGCTGTTAGAATGGGATGTCTTTAAAAGTCCCTTTGAGGTTTTTTATATCTTAACTGCAGTTTGTTTTGTTTTTCTCTTCTCTTTTGTGCATTATATATATTAGAAAAACCTGATTTCCTCAGCCTAATTTCTCCTGGAGTAAGCTGATTTGTTTTGTCATGTATAAAATGGTATAAATGGTTTCTATTTGTTTTTTCATGTGCACATATACGTGACATAGAGTGCAGAAAGGGAAAGTATCACTGCCACAGCAGTGCATGAAAGGATAGAAAATAATTTCATTCAAAGTGAATAAAACTAAAGCTATTTAATTCCTCAGGCAGACTATTCCACTTGGCCTCTGACCTTCTGGTAAAGAGCTGCTGAGCATCTGGTCCAAAATGAATTCATTAATTTATTAATACTTACAACTGCAGACCTAGAAATTGTTGTAAAATGTTTTATTAATGACTATTAATATTAATATTAATAACATCTATAACTGCAGACTTGTTGGCTTATTAGAAAGTTAGTTAAACCTTTTAAACCCTCACAGTTGACTTATAATTTTTCTTCCTTTTCTGTCATTACCTAGTATTTGTTACAATCATTGTATTCAGAGATGCAGCCCCCTCAATAATCCATAATGGATTCAAGTTCTAATATACTGTTAATGCATAGAAACACTTCCACATAGCCAGTCAATTGTTCTTGTTCCTGGTTCATCTTTAAAGAATATCTCATGTCCCTATGTTACACGTCACTGGTGTGGGAGACAGGATTATATAAAAAGTGAATGGGGTTCTGTAGCCAAGACTTTCTGTTGAATTCAGTGTTTCTGTTGAAGTTACAACTTCAGAGGGAAAAAAGATTGCAGCACACTGACTGATTTACAGCCTTTAAAGGATTAGTAAGGTGATACTACATTCTTACAGTCAAAAAATCCCATATGCAGACCAAAACCAACAATGAATGTATCCTACTGGCAAGTGTTGTGTGTGTATCTAAAGCCTGATGTATCTTATTCCTCTGTGCCATAGAGCTCCATTGTTGTCCAAAAACTTTTACAAACACATCAATGAGACACACTGTTGCAATGGGTGACATGTTCCTTGATTACCATGAACACACACTGTAGTTTATTTTGACTCAATGCCACATACACCATCCTGCTGCCCAAAATGCTCACTAGAGTACCAAATGTTGATAAATCCACCGCAGAAAATAGTCCCCAAACAAACTATTTATTCCTGTTTGAGTAACGTTTGTTAAAAACAACAGTGGACAGTTGTTTGAGGAAATTACTGAGTCTTTAAAAAAAATTAAACTATACTACTATATATTTATGAGTAATTTATAAAGATTGAGGTCTTCAGTAGAAACCAGTGGTCTTGGAGCTGAGAGCTACAGACAGGGTAGGGAAGTCTGAAAGAGACAGAGAAAAGAGACAAATAACACACTGTTGGTTTGGGTCTTTTCATGAAATTTGTTGACAGTAAAAAAAATAATAGCACCAACCTTCATGTTTTTTTTGTCAACTCCTGTTGAAGTTGCTACAGTTTGCCCTCAGCAGCAAGTCTTTATCCATCTCCACTATAGCATTTTATGACATTGAGAGCTGTTTTTGTCTGTCGTTTCAACAGCTCATAGAACACTTACACACTTACCACTTACAATATAATGCAATTCCAGACAACCACACCACAAACATAATCCTCAAAAGTGTCATTAGACTTGAATCAACACCTTTCTTACATAGTGTCAACAAACAACAACAAAAATGAACCATTGTTAGCATGCTTTTGGTGATTTGTCTGTGAGAAGGTGTCTGAGTTAAAACTGCGCTAAATTTGAGTGTGAGTTCATTCTTGACTTTAGAAACAGTAATTTGGCAAAAAAAAAACATCAACTGAGTAAACGTCACCTGCTGAGGATGACAATGAGATGTGGTTAAAAGCTCTGGAAAAGCTAGTACCTCAAAGTAAGGTTCTTTGTCAAAAACTGGAGTAAATTTGAGGATGAAAGTTCATTCTTCACCTTGAAAACAGTAGTCAACACAGAATTTCACCACAAGGTCTATTCAGTAGCTGATGTGGAGCTTTCAGTCATATCACGGCACTCCTCAGCTGTCCTCAGTTGCCCAGTTTTCATTGAATTGCAACTGATAGATCTTGAAAGAAAGCTTCAAATGCTTGAAAAAATATCCAGAATAGCTACTAAATGGACTTTGAGATTGTTGTAGTAAATTATATTAATTTGATTAAAAAACATTTTATATGACTAGCATAACTATTGTTTCAGCAGCATTTCAGTTATTTATTAATGGAACGGTTACATGTCATTGAAATGCTGCTGAAACTGTGGGCATACTGTATGTAACCCAAATGTAACCAGTTTTAGCTCAGATTGAATCTAGACACCTTCCAGTGGTGGAAAGTAACTAAGTACATTTACTCAAGTACAGTTTTGAGGTACTTGAGAATTTCCATTTTATACAATACACTTTTCACTCCACTACATTTATTTGATAACTTTAGCCACTGGTTACTTTTCAGATTTAGATTACTGATACAAATACATAAATAATAATAAATATACATTAAGTATATTTTGATGCTAATAATTTTAATTACTTTAAGTAATTATTAAGTAAAATTTTGAATGCATGACTTTTGCTACAGAATATTTCTACACCGTGGTATTACTGCTTTTACTTAAGTAAAAGTTTGGAGTACTTTTTCCACCACTGACACCTTCTCACCTGCAAATCTTCAAAACCATGCTGACTGGGAGCCTCACAGGGTAGTATTTATTGCAGGG
The DNA here is from genome assembly GCF_020085105.1 of Siniperca chuatsi. NCBI lineage: Eukaryota > Metazoa > Chordata > Actinopteri > Centrarchiformes > Sinipercidae > Siniperca > Siniperca chuatsi. The sequence continues at coordinate 2,705,584 of NC_058056.1, read as the reverse complement.
CTGTTGGACCACATTGCATCACACTGTATATTTAAAGTGGTCATGTTATTGCTTTCACACCCTATTTTAAGCTACCAAGCACAGGCAGCCCATTAAATTGTGTCTACACTGTGAAAGTAAAATAGACAAACTCAGATTTAAACATTTTCAATCTGTGGTTTACTGTAGTTTAACTAGAATTTTGTGTATTTTGTGTCCAGGCATCACCACAGTGTTGACCATGTCCACCATCATCACTGGAGTGAATGCGTCCATGCCCCGGGTGTCCTACATCAAGGCGGTGGACATTTACCTCTGGGTCAGCTTTGTTTTCGTCTTCTTGTCAGTGTTGGAGTACGCCGCCGTCAACTACTTGTCCACCGTCCAGGACCGCCGGGAGCGCAAGATGAGAGAGCGGGCACGATCTCAGGTTTGCTTCCAAACTGCCAAGCAATATTAAAAAAAAAGAGGCATCCCTCTCTGTGCTCATGAGCCAGAACAGTCAATTTTGCTGTTAGGAGAATCAAGATTCCAAAAGCTGCACTGCCTTTGTGCAATTTCACTTACAAGAACATCTGTCAGGCTGTCTGGAAACAAACAAATAAGAGCAGCAGTGAAACAAAGAGAGAAAACAAGGGCAAGAACAATGAGTTTTTGTATCCAACAGTTAATTGCATAGTTTGAGAGAGTTGTTAAAGTTCAGCATCTCATCCCTGGAAGATGTTCAACAGTTCTGTCTGAAACAGCTAGTTGAACTAAAATAACTGGATCTGGTTTTGGATCATTAAATGAACTCCCTACATACACTGTTAAAAAAAAAACAAATACAAACAAGCAAAATCGTAAAAACAAAAAAAAGAAAAAAAACTTAATAATTCCAGCAGCTGGGCCTGATCACCAGGTTTCATCTAGGTCTCAGTTAAAAGTCCAGTTGGACAGTAGAGATAAAATCATTTAAGATAAATGTCTTATTTGAGAGTGATCTCACATTCAGGAGGGCCAGTTTAACAGGAATATCCGGTACAGAAGAGGAAGTGGGAGGGGCAGGAGCAATTGGGCTCAGGTACTTATGGTTTGCACCACTATAGGTTGAAAACTCCTTGCTCAGCCATTTTGTGATTATCACGGGTCTTGGACTGGCAGAGTATGGAGTTGAAAATGGGCCTAGAAACCAGAAGGAGGAGCTAGAGGGCATGTGGACGTTGGCAGTCAGTGTGTGTTAAAAATGGAGTAGTTAAAACAAGGGCGCCAGGATTGCTGGGGTGAATACCATCATGCCTGTAAAAGGAGGAACGATTTGAAAAGTTGTCAATAAAAAAACACATTATGGGCTAGGCAGACTGAGGATCTGGCTAAAGTGACCAGTGCCTTGATTAAAGGAGGTTATGGGACCAGAGATAAAGACCCGCCTTCCACATTCATTAAGGGAATCCAGGAGCCTGCTAAAATCACGTTTTAAGATCTCGGATCTCCGGTCAGAGACGTCGTTACAGCCAACATGGATAATAATGTTCTGGACATTGTTATATTTATCCAGAAGGCTAGGGCTAGGGTCTCCTGGATATCTGCAAGCTTAGCGCCAGGAAAACAGACAGTCTTTATGGATTTTCCTTTGCTGTTTCTTACAATGGAGTTGTCAATGACAAGAGTGTCTGGTGGAGACATCTGAGGGGTGAGAGGCGAGTATTGATGGGAGGAGGGTGCATGTGGGAAACAGCCTGTGGTGCTGGAGTAAAATTTGGCTTGGATGTGGACATAATCCGACGAGTTATGGGAGCACTGGTTGTTCTTGCGGGGGTGACAAGGGCTTTCGCCCCATGAGACAGGAGGTTGGTCGCAAGGCTTTGCAGCTGCTGCCACAGATGGGGGCATCAGTGCGCAGCCAGGACGGTGACAAGGAGGGCTGAGGGTCTACGGCCAGTGGAGGAAAGTCCTGCAAATCTGTTTGAGTGGCGAGGGATTGACTTCTTCTTGCTGCAGCTGTTGTGGACAGCAGACCTAGGCAGTTGGACTGGAGAGGAGCTAAGCGTTTTTTTTTTTTTTTTTTTTTTAGCCCCCTGCTGTAGCCAGCGGTCCTCAAAATGGGGTCGAGCATCCGGAATGGTAGCGTCTAGCTCAGCCTCAGTGGTGGCGGTGGAAACGGCGCCCACAGTGACCAACATGGAATCTTCAAGCGGGGGGTTCCCAGACAGGATAGCCGAGTCCGGCTCGACCACCGTCGGGCCAGTGGTGATGCCGTTTTCGGCAGTCAGGGAGTCGTTCCTCTTCTCTGATCTGGTAGAGAGAAGAGATCCATCTTTGCAGCTCGGCAACAGTTTGGGTCAAGCAGAGGCAGTTGTCACACCCAGATGGAGGGGTAATTGGAGGCATGATGGCATTAAAAGTGACCAAGATCTAAAAATGTATCATAGAAAACTGGCCTAAAAGTGGATAAAAAGTTTACAACACAGCCTCTACCGGGTATACACAGACGCCCACGCATGCTTGTACCCTGTAACGGCTCAGAAAAAAGCAGGTTTGAACACAAAAGTACGACACAAAGGAGATGAGAAAAAGAGATGGAGAAATTGAAAGCGTGTATGTATGGGCAAGAGAAAGGAGTGTGCCTATATCGGCATTCTGTAATCTTTAATTCACTGGTTTATCAGGGAAGTGTATGAACTGCACTGCAGACTGGACTTTACCTGTGACACAACCAGAAATGTACCTGTGACAGGTTAGGTCCAAAGTGGGCTGAACGCAAAGTTCAGTATGACCTATGTTCTTGCCATGTGCTGCTTTGAAATATGTGTAATGTGTGTATTTGCTTTGCAGTGGTTCCCAACCTGGGGGTCAGGACGCCCCACGGGTTCCAAGAATGTAGAAGATGTTTTTTCTTATTTTTCTCAAGATTTTTCTTTTCCTTGTGAAATACTAGATTCTTTTACCTTTCCAGGCCTCTAAAAGTCCACAAAATAAGTGAAATACCTTGTACTTTCAACTCCTCTGGTCTCTAAAGATAAGTAAAATACTGGATTCTCTCACCTCTTCAGGCCTCTAAATGTCCTTGAAATTAGACAAATCCGAGAAGGAAAAATCACAGTTTTCAAGTCTTCACAGTAACAATGGAATCCAGCATTCAGCAGGGAGTGCAGTCAACTCTAAAAGATAATTAGTTTTAAAGAGTTAATATACTGGAGATAGTGTACAAATATACTAAGCCAGGAATTTTGCTAATGGACACAAGGGGCCATTAAACTGATTCAGAATTTATATTACAGTAAATGCACCACGGTAATAAATATGAATGTTTTTTGGTTACATTTATCATTATTAGGTAAATATGACAAAAGATTGGGGATGATGGGGGTTATCGTACTTGTAGTGCCTGTAAGTATTTTTCACCACATTTTTGGGTCACACTAGGATAAAAAATAGCAAATTGACTTTGCATATACCAGCCTAATTTTTACAAAAGTCTGCTTGATTTCTTCAAATATAATGTTTCAATGTCAAATTTCTCTCACAGAGACACTGAATGGGTGTGAATTGTTAAGGTTATCTGGGGATTTTAGTATAAATCTTGAACTTAATTTTCATGAGCCCAGGCTGTGACACATGACAGGAGGTCTGGCACTATCAGTGAATCAATGTCCACTGATGTTTCCACACTCACTGGTCCAGTGTTTGATGTCTGTACTTTAGGTAATGAAAAGACTCATTATATTTACTGCACACTAAATGCTCCTGAAATGGTTGAATGAACACACATTGTTGGTTTTGTTTTTTTTTCTTGGGATTTGTTATCAATTATACAATTATACAATGACACCAGACTTATCCTTTTAACAAGATTGAATGTCTAAAGCCTACAGTGAGTTCAGCCCCAGCACGTATTCAGAAATAGTTACAAAAATACAGAGAAATTTCCACAATTTTAAGACAATAATCTATTATTTAGGTAGAGTAAATGTAGCTACATAGCCCACTCCAAATGTTTTACCAATCTGTCCAAGAGCAGTAACGTGACATCGGTGTTTGCCCTCAGTCCCTTCTCTCAGCACTATCCAACAGGGAAAAGCTTAAGCTACACCAATGGTTATCCCTGTTTGTCCTCGCCATCGATTGCTTTCTTTTTTTGACAGTAATCCTTCCTCTGAACGCAGAGGGGTTTTTTATGGGGCTCACCAGACACTTTGCTTGGACGCTTCTTAGGTCCAGAGCCATGTAGAGAGAGAGTTGCGTCATCTCTGTTCAGTTTCAATTTAAGTGGCTTTATTGGCATGACTGCATACAATACAACGTCGCCAAAGCATATTAACACAAACTATACAATCATAATAAACAAAATAAAAATAAACAATTCTCAATAATAAACATTCTCTATAATGGACTTTTTTTTTTTTACAGCAAAGGTGGAGCTCTCTACATGGCTCTGGGTTGCTCCCCACCAAACCAATAATTGCTGGTTGATGTAAAAACACATCATTACCGGTGCGCCAGCGTGGGAATGTCGCCACAGACACCAGATTTAAAAACTCTGGTGTACTGCGAAATACAGAGAGATTTCCCTGCCGGTGATAGGCTTAAACAGCATTGTGCGAACTTGTTTGGCAAGGGCTTGAATGTAACGGACGTTCATTTATATGTAAAAGTCCCACACTCCAGCTTTAAGGACAGAACATGCTGGATATTTTGCTATTCTTACACTCAGTGTATACACTGTTTTACCTGCATTTTTCTGTCATCCATCTCATTTAACCAATGCAGCTATCTAAACAGGCCACATAACTTGCATGTCATGAGCGCATTATGCATATACGTGCAACCAAAGTAGTCATTCATCAGGTTTACACATGTGATAGTGTATTGGGCTATGAGCTTTGTCAAACACCTTAGTGCACAGCAGTACAGTGAATTAAATCCAGTGTATACACTGACAGAGGACTGCAGCTGTTGCAAACCTGCTGGTGTCATTGGCCCGCTGCTGGTGGAGGCAATATGTAACAGCCTTACCAGTAGTGAGGTTATGGATTAAAAATGGTCCTCTGGGTGGTGCTACAGTATAGGAATAAGGTAATGGGGTCATTAACATGTTGTCTAGGCCTGGGCTATAATTACAGTAACTGTTCTCATCTACTGACTTTCAGTAGTTTCTTTATTGTGACAATATGATCATAACGCGTACAGGCCCCTAAAGATTATTTATAAAACAAGGTAAAAAAAAGAAAAGAGGGTTGACAGTAACATACAGATTTATCCTCTGGGGACCATAAACATCGACAACAGTTTTTGAGATACCTTGTTATGGACGAAAGTGTCAGTCAAGAGGAAATGTTCCAAATAACATAGTTTTTGAGAATTCTTGTTCTGGACCAGAGTGTTGGAGCAACCAATAAATTAGCAATCACTGCCAAAATTAGGGCCCAAGATTAGCAGGACAGTGATGGATTTTGGTGACTTATTTTAACATTTCAAGAAAAGGTTGCCTGATAATCTCCCTAAATTTTGGTCTATTCCTTTGAAATTCCAAACATAATAATGATTATATTTTATATTTCTTCCCTGCTAGTCACTGCCCTGCACCTGTGGGATATCCCAGACACGAACCATGACCATGTTGGATGGTACCTACAGCGAGGCCGATACCAACAGCCTGGCCGGCTACACTGAGGAGCCCATGGTGCCAGAGGAGGAGCATGAAGACCTGCACGAGGTTTCAGAGAAACCTGAACACATGGTGGTCCATCTGTCAGTGAGCAGCGAGTCCACCACCACCAAGAAGAAGAAGAGCCTGCGTGCCCTCAACATCATCCAGAACACACATGCTATTGACAAATACTCCCGGATGATTTTCCCTGGTTCGTACATCTTCTTCAACCTTATCTACTGGTCCGTCTACTGCTGAAAGACACTGCTGAGTCAAGACTGAGGCCAGAGAGATTAACACACAGACAGTATGAATGCTGCATCATCAAATGGGACACTTCTGGACTAATTCTAAGAGAGCTCTTCTTGTACTGTATGTCTTGTGACGATAGATCATTAGGTTTAAGGCCTTGGACAGTAACAAAGCCTGAAAAGATAAGTTGTCTTGAAAAGACTTTGGGATAGATCGGCGCACTCCTGATCTTTTTCCTCATGCAGCAATTTGAATGTTCATTAACGCTCTAAACTAAAACAAAATAATAATTTAAATTGTGTTTTTAAACTACTGATGCTAATTCTCTGTTGAACAGCTCTTTGTCCTCATTACTGCTGTTCCTGAGATGAACAGCAGGCCTATTATGTATCAGTCACGACTTATACTTACTTATAAACAGTGATGACAACTTAATTTCTAATATTTCAAGATAACCATTTGACCATGTTTTTAAGCCTGTTATCTCAAAAAATTATATTATAACTTAAAGAACCAGTGTAACATTTAGGAGGAGCTGTGGGCAGAAATAGAATATAATACTCATAAGTATGTTTTCATTAGTGTATAATCACCTGAAAATAAGAAAAATGTTTTCGTTACCTTAGAATAAGCCGTTTTTATCTACAGAGGGAGCAGGCCCCCTTCCATGTAGGTCGCCATGTTGCACCGCCATGTTTCTACAGTAGCCCAGAACAAACAAACCAAACACTGGCTCTAGTTTCGCGACCACCATAGTTTCTCCTACACGCTTGTAAGGGAAGGGTGAGGCGAGTGGTATTCAAATGGTTGCAAACTGCAATTCAACACTAGATGCCGCTAAATCCTACACATTGGACCTTTATGTTGAATCAACAAGACTACAGTTTACAGCCATGTTAGCAGCTCTGTGGGGCTGCATTTAGTGGTGCTTTGAGCTAAATGCTAATGCCAACAGGCTAACATGCTCAAGCTAACATGCTGATGATGTTTAGCAGGTTAATGTTTACCATGTTCACCAGCTTAGTTTAGCATGCAAGCATTTGTTAGTACAGCTGAGACTGATGGGAATGTCATTATTTCCGCTGGTGTTTGGTATTAAACCAGAGTACTGGAAAAATGTAAACTTAGAACTAATGATGGCGCTAGAAGAAAACTGGGGATCACCAAAGTGATTACAATTCATTCTGTGGAGAACATTAACGAAAAGTTCATGGCATTCCATCCAATAGTTAAAGAGACATTTCACTCAATTGAGACGTTTCACAGAAACAAAAATGTCAAGCAGCTGGTGGATCTAGATGAAAAGTTAGAGGCTCATAAAGTCATTACGGTTCAGCCTCTGTAATCAATCCCCTAGTTGTCAAGATATTTCACTCAAAACCAAAAATGTCAACCTCATGGTCGTGCTAGGGCAGATCAAGTCAGTGGATCACTAAAGTCAGTAGGATTCATCCTAATATTTGCCAAGACAAGTCATTCTGGACCAAAGTAACCATCCCTGAACCATCCCTAGAGCCCCACTGCTAGCATGGACAGTTTTCTAGTGATGACTTTAACTTATCTTTATCTGAGAATAGATGAAGACTTCCGTACTTCATGGTCTGTCAGAGTGGATTTAATCATTCTGAGTCATTTCACTCAGCCTCAACATATAAGTCACGTTTCCATCCAAATTTAGCGCAAATTATAACTGAATTTCCAGAAAATCGGCAAAAGCAGGGATTTCAATCCACTACTGTTATGTGACTATTAGGAGTTGGGTGCATCAAGAAAAACTGTTGGTGGCGCTAATTCTCCAGTCAGGTGCCATTAAAGTATTGCAGAAGAAGATGGCTCAACGAGATGACATAATTAAAAGAGCACCAGTCATACCTCAAACGATGGAAAACCATGTGGAAAACATGATGTGAATATGGCATTTCTCTTTGTTTCATGTATTACTTTGAGGACGGTTACAGTCTCCTCATCGCTCCACACAGGTTTGATGTTTTTGTCTGCCACTATTTTTCATTTCTTCAGTGGAGCGGAAGCTTCAGTGGACGTTTAAGTCACATGCTTCATGTACATCATGATTTATTTGCTCAGTCTGTTTCCATTACATCTATTTTTCCACCTCAGCCAAACTCAAAAACGTTTTTGCAATATTTCGACTTTTTTTCTTTCAAATTTCCAGCATCCTCATATTTATTTTTCCTCATATTTGAAAATGCGCATAAACAGGTGGATGGAAGTACACTTATAGAGGCACCCCGGAAGTGAACGGAACAAATATTATAGAACAGAAAGGACATAAACTTTGACAATATACTGTATAATATAATACAATACAAAAAACTATTTATTTAAGGATGACATAATCAAGTTGTGATAACAGAGATAACGGTGTAATATCTTGAGATAAAGACGTCTCAGGATGACAGTCTTCAGCACCACAACACCAAATGATCTCTTGAGAAAATTTGATAATTAAGTATTGAGATAACAGGCATAAAAAATATTAGGAGCCATGGCCAATCTTGACTTCCATAGTACTGAACATGGATATAATTTATTTTTCATTGATTTGGTACTGATTTTGATATTGTCACGCTGTTCTGATATGTTAAGACTACAATGACTATTTGAGAAACTGGTCTCTTGGTAAACTTTCATAGCAAGGTAATTTGCACAACTCAACACTGGATTACTTAAAGGACCATTTTATTTATTGCTAGTTGCCTTAGCATGTGACGGAGATATGTACCAAATACTACTGTATAGATGACTGTGGTGATACTTGTATTATAATATCTAAAAGGTTTGTTGTTTCAGAGGGACATTTTCTACTAAGGTCAGTGTAGTCGTTTATCCTAGCTTAAGCTAGCTTAATAAAATGACTTCAGAATTTACCAGCAACCCTGAATGCCATTCATTCAGTATAATTTCAGATTGATTGAGATTGATTTGTCTTGTCTTGAGATAAAAGTTTTGTGCAAATTTGGAACAAAGGAATCAGCTTCTTGTTCATGTTGCGCTTACCAGGCAGAAAGTTGAGTTTCCCCGAACTTCTTTCAAAATGAACATGTCTGAGAAGTGCAATTAACATATCAGCATAGTGTGAAAACATGCTTACCCAGTTGAAATTGCTATTTTTATTCCCTTTGATCGTACATAGTTAGTCTTATGTACACAAATCTCCACTTGACTTCAAGAGCTTCTTCAAAAGCTCTCCAAAGCTTCTAACTTTATTTCGGTAATTTAGTTTTCATTGTAAATAAACACTAATTTGAATTTGAACACTATGACCTAACAGTGACTGAAACGATGTGACCCAAGTCTCATTAAAAGTGTTTGTATATGATTTATTGGCTAGGTTTATTAAAGTGAATCTAAGTAAGTGATAATGAACACAGTTCCCCAGACCACTTAACTATGGTTGTGGTATGTCATTGTGAGTCCATACTGTGTGTGTGTGTGTGTGTGTGTGTGTATTCCAAAGTGAAAATGTTCTTTAGAGAACCACTGTCCCTGCCCACCTCATGCTGATATTGTGTTCCACTGGCTTTCTTTGATAAATGTTTTTTGTTTTGGGTTTTTTTTTTTTGGGAGGGGGGTTAAAGCTTCTTGCATAATTTTTACTGAAAAGCTGAAACACATTACTGGGGGTTTCTGCCCATGAGTATCTGCTACTGAACTTGTTGGTAACATTTGAACATCTCATCATTTTAACAAAGATAAAAGACCAATTATTTTGTGAGCATTTAACTTCTGCTCCGTTGAGCCTTTTACAGCACTTCTATGGCTATGACTCATAGAAAATGTGAAGGCTAAAAAAAAAAATTAATCATTGTTCTAACTAATCATCTCTGTTAAAAGGATGAGGTGCTCAAGTTTTACTAACCAGTACAGTGATAGATACTCATTTAATTAATAACATGGACAGAAAGCCCCAGTATCATTTTTCATTTTTAAAAGACTGATGACAAAAACTGTCCATAAGAAAATACGATGTCTTGTCAAAGCTAGTGAAACGGAAACTAGCTTCAAATGGGAGCAGAGCTTTGGGACCCCACGTGGTGGCCCAGAGGTGCAAAACATACGATTTCAGAAAACAAATGAACAAAACTGAAAATAAATTGCAGTTCAGAAAACATGACATCAGAAAGTACATTTTAGACAATAAACTTTTAGAAGTCACAAAATGTGGTAATACACGTAAGCATTTCAGAAAACACAAAACTTATGAAAACACGACTTACAAACTAAATAAGGTCACTACGCTCATTTATTGTTTCTTTGTGCACCCCACATGGACAGCCAGACTGAATTTACAGTCTGTAATGTGGGTCCACTTGTTCTCCTGAAACTTAGTGTACTATAAGATATATTGATGAGCTATGGACTAGTTTGTCCACATTTTGTAAAATCCCTATAGCAGCCTGTTGCTGTAGCAGGGTGGTCACCTGTGATGGTCATGCTGGGGAGGAAAACAAGCTCACTCTGGCCATGCGTATCTTCCAGCAGAAAAAAATTAGTTTGCATCCCTTTTCAGCAGCTTATTTAAAGTGCAGCCAGGATGTTGTGTGTATATAAAGTTTTATTCGCTGCCATACTTGACTGTTCATTTATTCCCTTTGGCAGTGCACTGCCATTGATCTTTAGAGCATTTACAGTATTTGATGAAGATGAATCAAACAGTATGCAAACCAGTTCAATCAGCTTTAAGGATGAAAAAGACAGCAGTTTTCTGAAATGTCATGCTTTTTGAAATGTTGTGTTTTCTGTAATGGATAGAAATAAATTAATGTACATGTTGTATGTGTAATTTATTTCTATCCATCAATTTTCTATAACCACTTACCTTTGAAGGGTAAAGATAGGCCCAAACCGGCCTGTGGATTCAAACCTAGGACCTCATTGCTGTGAGACAATAGTGCTAAGCATTGAGCCACTGTACTGCCCCGACTGTGTTGACACATTTTCCACAATTTCTTTTGCACCTCAGGGCCACTACAGTTCTATAAATGTGAAATGTCAAAAAAATATCAGTTAAAGCCTGGAAAGTAACTAACATGCACATCTCACCATTTTTATGAGGTGGTAAAAATTGTGAAATTATTCCTGTAAATTGTAAAGTACCATACATTTTCTGGAGTCATACATGTGTTAAGTTAAAAAAAAAATTGAAGCCAAGGTAATGTACACAGTTCTTTTAGCCCCACAAAGCCCTTCGAGGAAAAAAAAAAATCATATTATATTACAGTGACATGTGAAACATACTAGATGTGCTAAAGAATGTATTGTAATGCTAAGTAATGTAAAGTATTTATAAGCTTTTTAAAAAATCTGATGATTTTGTATATTAGTGTAGCCATTTATAGATCAACCAAACTGCAATATGTCTAATTTATACAAATACAGCCATTTGACTGGTTCTATCATATGGTGTTACATTTATTGACAATATTGCTCACCTGAAAATTTGATAACATTTGATTGATACTGTTTGATGTCCACAGCAAAGCTTTATTCATATGCAATTTGTATGCACATTTATAAAACATGTACCTTTTTTGGAAGCTGTTCCTATTTCATTAAACATGAAGCCTGTGGTTGAAATGTTCTGTTGGCCCATCACTGTAAGCATTCATGAGTTGCTACTGACATTAAAGAATGTTATTATAAAGGATAATAAATATAATTATGATGAACTAAGTATGTCTTTGATTTAGAAACATTTAAATTCTATTTATAGTACACACAAGGTACTCTCTACCAGTAGATTTACAGTGCTCAGTTTCAAGTTTCAAACCTAATATTGGGGTACTAAATGGACAAAAGGGATATATCATGAAAAGTTAGTTTACTTCTGCAAAACTGAAAGATTTTTTTTTCTGTAGGGGGCCAGCAAATGGCTGTTTCAAAGCTTTCTATCTTTCCACACACCAAGGCTGATGAGGAGAATGCATTTCAAATTCAACTTTTTCAGGTTTGCTCATCACACTGCAAAGCTCCTGACAGCTGCATGAAATTTTTTTATCTCATGTCAAAATAAATAATAATTTCTACAATCGGTGTGTGGTGAGAATTGAAGCTTTAGGATTAGGGTTTAACTCATCTAATCCCCTTACTTAAAGCTGCACTAATCGATATTTTCATATTAACAATGGATCAAATGTCTGTGCAATGGGAATTATTGCGATGTGAGAATTATCACCAACTCTACAGTTCCCATCAGCTCTATGGAGCTTTTTAGCTCATTGTTTTGGTTTTACAGCCCACAGAGAATTTGGCTGAACCAAACTTTCAAATCCAAGCAGACATACTAGCTCATTTTAAGCAGAAAAAGCAGAAAAAAGTTTTTTACACACAATATGAATTTTGTTGGAAAATCACCTGTATTAACATCATATGCCAACAAGAATTTATGTGGTTAGGGTACAGTGAAAATAAAATAATTTAGTGTGTAGTTTCTCTTTAATGCTAATGTTCCTGTCTCTGCTGGATGTGTAAACATGCAATTGTTTGCTAACATATTAGCCACATCAACTTCATACAGCAATTATGTGTCATATGTACGTGCTTTTCAGCTTTTGGGGAATTTTGCCCCCAGTTGGCCAAAAAACTGATTAATGCAGCTTTAAAGCACTAGAAATCATTTAAAACATTAGGATTCATCCCCTGGAAACTAGAGCCTGATCCATACCGGATTAATATCCTTTTTATTGGTATTTAGCAGATAACAAGTACACAACAAAACAAATCCCCACCCAACCACAACCAACCCTCTCCAACATCCTCTTGTGGTTACAAAAACGTTATACAGTACACCTTATTCAAGGAGAGCTACACCTACGATAATAATCCTATTACAGACAAAGAAGACAATACTAATCCAGAGGTGTAACCTATTTTCTAGGATTGATCATCACAGTCCTTTATATCTTTCAGGTTATCAAAATAATTCAAATAATTGTCTAAAGTTTGCATGTTCAATTTATTTATTATATCTGAGCAATAGATCCTTTCTGATTAGGGTTCAAGGACAAAAGTTAATCTACAGTGGTAGATGGTGGTTCGTTGGAAAAAAGTGTAGCCTTTCCTCACAAAGTCCCTAGGGGGCTTAGAACAAATTTTTCTGACAATTGATTAAATGAGGCAAACACTCCTTCAATATATAAATACTTAATAAAACAAATTCCATTTGAATGCCAGGCTCGGAAAGCCAGATCAAGTTTAGCTGGAGTAAAGAGGTGGTTTGAATGGGTGCCATCAAGGATGGACCCTGCAGGCCAAATTTATTCTGAAACTGTGACCATATTTTTATAGTCTAAAGAATTACTGGGTGATCAACTCGCAAGCTGGAAATGAGAGCAAGAGGAGAAGTGGCCAGAGAATGTATAGGGGCCATCTGAGACTCTATCCTCACCCAGATATGAGCTGTAGGGTTAAACTGATCCTGACCCTACTCAATAACCCTCTGAGTAGTGGAGTAGGTTGGGTAGGGCCAATCCCCTGCAATGTTTGGGCCTTTGCATGTATGTTTTATGAATATGTGGTTGCTTACCATTCCAAATGAAACTAGAAAGACTCTTATCAAGTTGTGAGAATATCCTCAAGGGGATGAAAATAGGGATGTTCTGAAAAAGATACAAAAATCAGGGGGAATAATCTTCATTTTTATCAAGTTTATACAACCAGCCACTGACCAGCAAACGTTCAAGATCCAATCTGCATTTCTCAATTAGAGAGGTAAAGTTAAGCTTAAATAGTTGCTGGAGGGTAATGCCCAAGTATCTGCAATAGGAGCTGACCTTCTTGAAGGGGAATAATGTGGCCGGAATATTAAGAGTTGGGGAGTTAATTGGGAAAAGTTCACTTTTTTGCAGGTTGAGTTTGTAGCCTGATAGTTTTCCAAATTGTCCCAAGATAGCTAGAATAGGGGGTATGGAGAGTGTAGGATTAGATAGATAGTAGAAAGTTGTTTGCATAAAGTGACACTTTGTGGGTAATACCCCCTCTATGTATTCTTTCATAAGCTGTGCATTGACACAGAGAGTCAGCCAGGGCTTCAATGACAACGTTAAAAAGTAACAGGGACAATGGGCAACCCTGTCTCGTTCCTCTAATAAGAGGAAAGACAGAGGAGTGGTCATTAGTGCGGACAGAAGCTAGCAGGGAGGAATATAATAAATAATTTAGTCCATGAAATTAAATTTGCCCCAAATCCAAACCTGTGTAAAACATCAAACAAGAAATCCCATTCCACCCGATTAAACGCCTTCTCTGCATCTAAGGATATTTCAGTTAGTTCAGATAGTTCAGGTCTGTCTGTCTCAGACTTTGAATAAATAATGTCAAAGAGCCAACGAGTGTTGGAGAAGGAATGTCTGCCTTGCAAGAATCCGGTTTTAACAGGTGAAATAAGGGATGGGAGGGCCTTCTCAAGGTGCTTAGATAGACATTTTGCAAAAATTTTGCAATCAGCACAAAGTAATAAAATAGGAAGATATGAGCTGGGTAAATTAAGGTCTTTACCATTCTTCGGTATCAAACAAATGGAAGCCTATCGCAAAGTCTGTGGTAAATGACCTGTAGACAGTGCTTCATTGGACATTACAAGGAGTAAAGGTGATAGGCTATTTGAGATTTTTTTTTTTTTTTTATTCGACCAGCAGCCCATCAGGCCCTGGAGATTTCCCAGATTGCATATATTTAATAGCATCTCGAATCTATTCATAGTGTAAGAGGATGGTCGAGCTCAGCTCTCACCCCACTGCACAGAGAAGGTAATGTCATGTTTTCAAATGTTCAAAAAACTGTTAAAATTCTGTTGGATTGGGATTGCATTTAAAGGTGTTTTTGTAAAAATCAGCAAGTGTATCATTAATTTGTTTATGGTTGGTGGTTATAATTTCTAATGATGTTTTTATCTGAGTAATTTGACGGGTCACAAATGATTGTCGAGCTTGATGAAATGATTGTCGAGCTTAATGGGCCAAAAACCTACCTGCCTTGTCCCTGTATTCAAATACAGAGTGGCGTGCCCTGAGAAACTGTTGCTCAGCCTGTGCTGTCGACACCAAACCACAATTGAAGTCATCACCAATGATCAGGGCATGGTAATCAAAATTCGGGAGAGAGGCAAAGAAATTATTTTAAAAATTGTTATCATCCCAATTGGGTGCATACACACAGGCTAGAACAACACATCAACCCAGGAGCTGGCTGGTAACAATAATGAATCTGCCGTTTGTGTCTGCAATAACTCTGTTACTTTCAAAGGGAATGTTTTTATGTATAACAATAGCAGTGCCTCTGGCTTTCGAGTTGAATTTAGAATGACATTTTTTTCCATCTAAGCTCTCTTGCATCCTAACTACATCTATGGTACGCAAGTGCGTCTCTTGAACGAAAGCTATATCAGTTTGGAGATATGCAAGATGGGATCGGATCCTATTCCTTTTGATGGGATTATTCAGGCCCTTAACATTCCATGTGGTAAACTGAGTTTTCCTTTCACAAGTCCCACTCATACAGGGTGAGTAAATCTCATGGTGCACACAAAAGGTAAATTAATTTTGGGAGAAATGTGTCCACCATGCAGAATGCTGAGGGCCTAAGAGAGGGTGTTACCAGGTTGGGAATAAAGGATACATAATCTTACATTAGTTGGCTGTTATCTCACTTACTCAAGCCAGAGCAAAGCTGCCAACAAACACCATAAGTCACAAATCATGATCAACTGTTATATGGTGTTCAGCTAGAAGGGAGAAGTGGGCAATATAGTCTCTCAGTCATTATCATCTACGTGTTGTGGCGACTTGAACTCCTGTCTGGCACCGTTGAATGTGAAACAGAGTTTAGCCGGGTGTAACAATGAATATTTCAGTCCCGTCTGATGGAGGTTTTTTTGCCAGAGTGAAGGAAGCCCGTCTGCGAGCCAGGTCAGCGCTGTAGTCCGGGTAGATACTTATCTTGTTGCCTTTGTATATCAGGTGCCCGGCCCGTTCCCAAGAGAGGCGGAATAGTAATCCCATGGTCCCGACAACTCGGATGTTTTGCCGGCGGGACCCGTTTTCCAGGTCATCCAGCCAGGATTGCAGCCTCTCACTCTGAGCCTTCATGGTGGAGTAGACAGATTTTAATTGACCAACTCTCCCATCAACTGTGGATAGGCCGTCTTCTATATCCTGAATTTTCTGTCTGTTAGAAGAGACTGCAGCATTCAAAACGTAACTGAGCCTTAAAGCTAAACTCGACTTAGTATTCTAACTGCAAATCTGCAAGAAAAGTAGCGTGGTAAAATTACCGAGAAAATGAGAAAGAATATGGAGGAGCCAGGATGAGACTTCTTCATGCCACCATGACACCGGAACTCCCCATACTGGATTTTTGAGGTTGATACTGACAGCAAATTTAATTTAATTTGGTTTTTCAGGAATTGTAACCAAAAAGGAGTCTTTACAGTGTAAAAACAAGACAAAACAAGAATTTACAGCCGTGCTAGCAGCTCTGTGAGGCTGCATAGTGGTGCTTTGAGCTAAATGCAAAATGCAGATATAATGTTTACCATTGTAGGGAATTACAGTGGTTAAAGGGGCACCAAATTGTGTAGGTGCAATCAATTAATTATGGCAGAATTATGAAAGATAATAATAATATAATAATAATAATAAATAATAACTTTAATTAACCTTGGGTCAGCACTTTTAAAGGAGAGAAAATGATGTCAATCAATTGACTGAGTCTCATAAAATATACTAACCTATCAATTTGGAACTCTGTTTAATAATTCAATGAATAACTATAACCAAAACAATCATTAATAGCTAGTAGATTGAAGGATTTGGAGTTCAACATAGAAATGTTGAGTATGTCAGTATTCACTCTTTTGAAACATTAAAGAAACCAGCAAAATTATCCACAAGCGTTTATTAAGAATATAATAAAAGCAAAAATACACAATATGAAATCTAACTAAAATGCACTGAACTAAGAACAAAAGAGTGTGTGTGTTCTGCCTCTGTATGTATGTCTCACGTGCAAAAGCATGAAAACATGAGGTCAGACAAGTACAGAAAAGTACAGTGAAGCAGGAGATTTAAAGGTCCAGTGTGTAGGATTTAGTGGCATCTAGCGGTGAAATTCCAGTTTGCAACCATTTGAATACCGCTCGCAACACGCTCCCCTTCCAACCGAGTAGGAAAAACTACAGTGGCTGCAAAACTCACAAGAAAAGTGAAAGGCCCTATCTGCCAATAGCTCCACCTAAATGTTACACACTGGACCTTTAAAGTTCCTCTCAGCGTATGTGTGTGTGTGTGTGTGTGTGTGTGTCAGATTACGGTACCAAGTTAAAAGGCATGCAAAGACTCTGTCTGTGTGAAGCATAACATTACTAACATCAATTTAGCATGTGGCTACCAAATGACCTAACAGATGAGGACACACAACATCATAGCAATACACCTCAGAAAAACACATCAGTACATTGTTAAAACTAAACAGTCCTGTGCTTAGCCAAGTACACAGTTAAGCTTTGTGAAGCTATATAATGCCCAGGTACGTTACCAGTCCGTAAAGGAAAAGGTTGCTTTGACATGCTGCTGTTAGCTGGCGATTCTGTTGTGGATTAGCCAGAATTGTGGTTCCGTTGTGGAAACGTCTTTTGCTGTGCCGTGTTGCGATTTTGCAAGGAAGCCGGTCACTCCTTCTGTTTCACTTCTGTTGTTCTCCTCAGTGTTAAGTTAACTCGGTGTTAACGTGCTTCAGGCTCCTGTTAGCATGTGAAGTTAGCTGGCAGACTTTGTGTCATAGCCACTGGTGCTAATTAAACTTGTTACAGGGATCTAGCAGGCTCTCACTTAGCTGCTGTGAGATCAGTGAGTTTGGATCTGTTGCTCCAAGCAGGACACGCTGGGCAGCAGAACCCAGATAGCAGTCCAGGAGAAAAGAGAAAGAACAATCCCGTGAGCTGGGTTTTTTGTTGATCTGGTGACATCACGGATCACAAGTCAGACTGGCCAATGGTAACAGGTAGCCGGGTCCAGAGGCAGAGTTCACATACAGGTATGAAGTCAAGTCTGCAGGATTGTGGGAAACTGACACACCAAAGTTAGTTCCTCAAGGTTCTGTGCTTGGACCACTTCTGTTCACCTTATATATGCTTCCTCTCTCTCTCTCTCTCTCTCTCAAAACCTAACACAGCAGTGGCGGATGGCCGCCCACCATTGAGTCTGGTTCTGCCCAAGGTTTCTGCCTGTTAAAAGGAAGATACAAACAAAATGGAGTGGCCTAGTCAAAGTCCTGACCTGAATCCTATTGAGATGCTGTGGCATGACGTTAAAAAGGCAGTTCATGCTCAAAAACCATCCAATGTGGCTGAATTACAACAATTCTGCAAAGATAAGTGGGCCAAAATTCCTCCACAGCGCTGTAAAAGACTCATTGCAAGTTATTGCTGCTAAGGGTGGCCCAACCAGTTATTAGGTTTAGGGGGCAATCACTATTTCACACGGGGCCATGTAGGTTTGGATTTTGTGTTCCCTTAATAATAACAGCCTTCATTTAAAAACTGCATTTTGTGTTTACTTGTGTTATCTTTTACTAATATTTAAATTTGTTTGATGATGTGTGACAAACAAAAAAAAAAAAAGAAATCAGGAAGGGGGCACACACTCACATTACTGTACCTACACTTGTCAAATGTGGACTAGATTATCCCAAAGAAGCCAGAGACTCTTTAAAAACAGTTTCAGATTTGTGAAACCTTTAAATTGTGAAAACGTGCAAAATAGCAATGTTACTGTTACAGTATTGCCACAACATGGCCTTTGTTGGTTGAAGTTCACTGCAGAAGTCTCTCCATTTAATTTCTTTTTGCCATGAAGATCTTGTCTTTCTCACTTCAAAACAGAAAATGTATTTTTACCTTTTGAAAAACAAAATATATTCATAGATTGGTCAATTGGGCAATTTACTCTTCAAATTCTTCTTTCAAAAAAAATGTTGTTGTTCTCTCACCTTTACTCTACTGGGCCACAGTCAACCTCTCACACTGCAATGTTATTTTCCTCACTTTTGCCAAAACCTATACTGTGGCTTGTGTTAGAAGTACCATAATTCAGCCATTAGTGTGCTTGTTCTTCATTTGATCTATATATGAAGACATTTTTATGAAAAGCTTTCTGTCAATACTTTGGGGAATTTTAAACTGAAAAGAGTATATTGCACAGCAGCATTAAACACAGAATATTGCACAATTATTTAATTATTATAAGTATTGCAGTGATGTTAATGATCCAATGGCCAGTTTAATGACTTAGGGTCATATAGACATATAGTCATATAGAGGGAGGAGTTAAAGAGTTCTACAGGTCTACAACCAGCTCCTTAGACTTGTACTCAGTCTCATCACCACCGCTGATACATCCCACCACAGCAGTCATCAGAAAACTTCTGAAGGTGGCAGGACTCTGTGCGGTAGCTGAAGTCCGTGGTGTAGATGGTGAAGAGGAAGGGAGAGAGAACAGTCTCCTGAGGGGCCCCAGTGTTGCTGACCACGCTGTCCAACACACAGTGCTGCAGACGCACATGCTGTGAGTATTAACACGAAATATTTCTACACATACAACAACACAATACAACACAACAAAAACTGACATCTTAGTGTGGCTTTTCTGGTTGTGGCCAATGAGGGACCCTGAATCGTACATATTCATGAGGAAGGTGGCATCAATGATGTCTACGCACTCGTTACAGGAACCTGGGTTCCTCATTGGCCACAACCAGAAAAGCCACGTTAAGGCGTTAAATATATAGTTTAAGTTAAAGGCTCAGTAATTTCTTAAAACTGCTGGTCACTGTCATTTTTAGCAAACATCATTGGCAAACAACAACAGTGGAGCTCTATGTCACAGAGGAATAAGATGTATCAGGCTTCAGATACACACACAGTACTTGTAAGATACAGTCATTGTTGGTTTTGATCTTGACATTTGATATTTGTTCATTAAAGATCAAACCAGTCACAGCATTGACTGGGAAGAGGTCAAAGGTCAGTGGAGTCCTGGAGTCAGTGGATGGCACAAGAAAGATCAAACAGGACATTCACATCCAACACCATGGACCATCTTTGAACAGAGCACCCTAGAGGCTTGGGCATAGACTCAACCTAACTTCTTACTGCTGAGACACGAGGCCTTGAAAAAAAGTTGGATTGGGCCAACTCTGTAGCCCTGCAGGGTTTATTGTGCCTTCTGTTGAATCACTGACTGCGGCTTGATTCATTAAGGAGTGCCCTTTAGGAGCAGAGCCTATTCCAGCACATACAAAATAAGCATTAATGCAATAATTCACAACCAACCCATTAAACACACGTCATCATTCAAATACCTGTACGAGGACAGTGCACTGTCCTGGATCTACCATGTGGACTTCCTCTGCAATAAGGTACAACAGAGGATTTATTTTTTAAGGAGACTCAGGTCATTTGGAGCCAATAAGGAAATCCTCACTCTATTCTTCTGCTCCACCATACAAAGCATCCTGCAATACATAGGCTCAGTCTGGTTCAGTGGCCTGAAAGCCAGGATTCTACGGCTCCTAGGGATCTGCTCCAAGGTGGTGGGTCACTAAGTGTTCCCTCATACTGGCTGACAAAATCGCCCTGGACCCTCTCACATGTTCTTTTTTACAGACCTTCTTTAATGTTGCGATGTAATTTATACTTAGATGATGTATTATGATGATTGTTGGAGCAGACAAATTTCCGTGTCAACGGATAATAAAGCCCATCTTATCTTACTTAAATGGTCCTAAAATTTGGGGTTAAGAAAGTCGACTGAAACAGTAAATGGATTAAAATAAATAAAGTGACTGTCAAGGTTGTCAAGGGCGTTATTTCAATAGGGGATAGGGAGACATATCGTTTTCATGTTTTTTGTCCTCCACACTTTCATGGATTCATTTACCCGCAGAAATCTCTCTAAGCAGTGTCCTAATCCAGATGATGATAAAAATGTTGAAATGCCCACATAATTGGTCACATTAGGCTACTCAGTAATTTTTTGCCTTGGGTTTAACCTCTCAGGCTACATACAGGCCCTCTGATTGGTGGAGCTTGTTGAGGCCATACAAAGCCTTTGAAGACTCTCAAGGGGCCGCTACGACCTGCAAAGCGAGGGCCACGAGACAGAAGTAGACAATCAGTAGACTACTTTTTGGTAGCCTTGCTAGCCTGTCTACTTATACTGTGAGAATGTAATAATTGAATAGGAAAATAACTTTTGTAAGCCAATCATGTTAGTGCTGCTGCTGCCGTAAGTAAACACAGTACACAGACACAGTAACCAAACCACTCCCTTTATTTAGCTTAATAAGGCTGCACATACCTACAGTACCTACCCGGCTAACTAGCTAGATTGGGTTATGAGCTTGGATTATTACTCAATTTCAAAGTAAAGAGACGGTGTTAATGGCAGCAGCTAACATAGCTGCTTAATTCAGAGTTAGTTCGGCAGCATTTTCTAAAGAGAAAGATAAAAACTCAAAATACTATCAAATCCAACATGTACCTACCATGTACCTCATACCTAAACGACAGAATAGGTTGTTTGCCAATGACTCCCAAAATGACATATATGACCGTTGCCCAAAATAGTAGGACAGGGCCACCGACAGGCATGCCGGACCTTCGTCGCCATGGTAACAATAATAAACATGTGGTTCGCAGCCTAACAATAAACGTAAATATGTTTCACAATAAGCTGCTTGCACATTCTTGGGGAGGGCGGTCTAATTAAAGATATGGTATTATGAAAGTAAGAATGATTAAATGACATTTCAAATTAATAAGTTACATTTTTTACAATTATTTATTGTTCCATTTATATATTTTACACAATTTATTCATGTGATTATTTATTTAATAATTAAGTATTTATTTATGTAATAGTACTATATTGATATACAAATGTTTTTTCTTTTCTTTCTCACAGATTGGTTTTGTTGCTGCAGTTCCCATGTCCCTCTCATTGTTTTAGTTAAAAAAAGATGAAACTCAGTGCCAAAAGCGCTGACATAAACTGAAATTAATGTAGACCTGGCACAAAAAACAAATACTAAACCAAACTCTCTTGTCTGTTTACAAAATAGTAAATTGCATTATGTGTAGGTTTGAAAAAAAACACCATTTCAAAGTGTTCCCAAAGTGTTTGAGGATGAATTAGTAATAAATGTAAAAGCAATATATACAAAATACTTGCTCTGGCCCTGTAAAAATACCACTGCTACCAAAAATACAAAAACTAGCGCTAAACCAAAATCAACAATAAATATTTGTAAAATAAATTAAAGGTCCAGTGTGTGACATTTAGGAGGAGCTATTGGCAGAAATGGAATATAATATTTATAAATAAGTTTTCATGAGTGTATAATCACCTGAAAATAAAAACTTTAGTTTGACTGCATGCCAGCTGCAATGTGATTAAATTGTCTGTTAGTGCGGTTTGTGATTTCCATAGATAGAAAAGGAAGGAGAGGGATGTGACTGGAAAGAGAAGGATAGTCCCATATCAGGAGGCACAAAGATGTCAAGTAGACATCTATATTTAACAATACACAAATTAGCTTAAATTCACTTATTTTAAAGGGTCAGTTCACCCATATTACAAAAACATTTCTTCTGTCAGTGGTATACAGCCAAGCACAGTTTTTGTTTTATCTGCCAACATTTTGAGACACAGTAAAGAGGCGATCACACAGAGAGGCACCGCTACAGGTGCAGCAAGTTCAGAAACGCCTTGGCAAAGACAGTCGGGAAAAACAGCTGATGCGCCCGCGGAGCGGGAATGCGTGTGCCCTGCTCCTATTAGCCTATTTATTGGCATAGTAAACGGCATTGTACACACCAGAGAGATTCACCTGGCTGCTCAAGCAACAGGAAGTGGTAAAGTAGTAAAGCCCTCCTCTCGCTTGATTTGATTGGCGCCGTACCATGGGAAAACAATAGTTTAGTTTAGTTTTGCTGGTGACACATCTCTGTGTGATCGCCCGTTAACACCAGATGATCCATAGTTCTTACTTTTTATTTGAACTACTTTCAACCAAAGAACTAGTCCCTATGAAAGCTGTTGACATGGTGGTCTTTGGATTATCCAGAGTAACAGGGACACTGACTCCGTAAAGAGATGCCGTTTTTCAAATGTCATCTTTCAATGCTGTGAGCACCATACGCTAAATTCCAGTCCCCTCCATTGTATTCAATTCAATTCAATTTTATTTATATAGCGCCAATTCATAACCGAAGTTATCTCATTGCACTTTTCCTACAGAGCAGGTCTAGACCGTACTCTTTATAATATTATTTACAGAGATCCAACAAATCCCACCATGGCACTTGGCGATAAGGTACTATGAGCTCTTTAAGATATGATGGTGCCTGACCATTAAGGGCTTTGTAGGTGAGGAGAAGGATTTTAAATTCTATTCTGGATTTTACAGGGAGCCAGTGCAGAGAAGCTAATATTGGAGAAATATGATCTCTTTTCCTAGTTCTTGTCAGTACACGTGCCGCAGCATTCTGGATCAAGTGGAGAGTCTTAAGGGACTTATTCGGGCAGTCTGATAATAAGGAATTGCAATAGTCCAACCTATAAGTAACAAATGCATGCACTAGTTTTCCGGCATCATTTTGAGACAGGATGTGCCTGATTTTTGCAATGTTACGTAGGTGAAAGAAGGCAGTCCTTGAAGTTTGTTTCATGTGGGAGTTAAAGGATAAATGATCAAAGATAACTCCGAGGTTCCTTACGGTGGTGCTGGAGGCCAGGGCAATGCCATCTAGAGCAACTATGTCTTTAATTCAGGTGTATGCAGAAATCTCAGAGAGAAAAATCTCAAAACCCAAACTATCTACATAGCTAGATGCTACCAGAGGTAAGTAAGAAAATATATTGTGTTGTAATTTGGGTGAATCGACCTTTTAAACTACAACTGGTAAACAAGTAAATAAAAGCTGGTTACATACTGCATAGTGCAACTGAACTGGACTGTAACTGGCCGTTAATATTTGGTTTGTAGCCAAAGATTTGTGTTCGAGATTCCATTCTTAGCTTGTTAGCAGCTATTACTCTGTGAATTCAATAAATTTAACATAATGCTAAAAGCCATCAATTTAATGGTTTAATATATTTATAGAATGCTGCCAAGTACTGCTAATTGATATATGTAGTCCAATATTACCCATTGTTGTAGGATGTTTTCAACAGTGATTTAGTTATTGAAAGTTTCTTTTCATGAAGTGTTTATTATATTTTTGATTGAAACCCTGGATAAATTCTGATAGACTGAATGGAAACTGGGTGGGAACTGCTGCTGTACTTTTAACCAATAGGAACACATTTCTGAGAAGCAGCTGCTCTGGATTTGTTCCTTGTTCTGGTTCAATCTGGTCTGCTGATGAGTTCAAGTGCTGCCGGAAACACTGAAAGACACTATGAGTGGAACTCAGTACGAGTAGAGAATGAATAGAACTGTCAGAAATACTGAAATACAGTATGAGTTAAACTTAAATTTAAAGAGACAAATAATAGCTGTTATGCATGCTTTTGGTAAATAAATGTGCTCAATGAAAGCATTTGTGGCCTCAGCAAGAAGCAATCTCCTGTTGTGCATATTCTCCTTATCTTTATTTTGGGAGCTGTTTCCTCACATGTTAGTGTTAATTTGTGTTGGGTAAAAAATGACATGAATAAATATATTTACAAATAACTGACACATCTGTGTTTTCCCCTTTTCAGGAAAAAGCTAAATTGTAAAATAACAAAAATGTACAATTTCTGTTATAAGACCATGGAAAGCTGGTTGCTCTTACAACATGAAGGCATCACTTGGTTTACAGCAGAACTTTGGATACAGAAGTTTAGTAAAGGCCTCACAAAAACTTAGTAACTAAGGAAATTCACTGTAGAGTTCTACACAATTTCTACCCCATAACAAGTAAATGTAAAAAGAACATTTAAAAAATCTTTATTTTCTTACATTTTCTTTACACTTTCTATATCACTGCTGTTCCTGCTGTTTATTTTGGGAGGACACTTTTTTGATGGCTATTATTTACTTTAGTTGACTATTGTGCCTTTTGGGGAAATTATTTTAGGGGAATATATCCATCAATCCAGAATACATGACATAACTGACATGAAAAATATGAATCCAAATTTATGAATCCTTAATAAAAATAGCTTGTGGTAAAACATATAAAATCCCCTTATTATTGGAAAATACCACAAATGCAAGTGTAGCCCAGAAATCCTGAGCATAATGGTGCTATACATTTCTTAAGTGTATCTTTAATTATTTTTACATATTTTGTTACTAATACTAAAATTGGATAAAAATATACTTGTTCATCCTATTCTGCAGTGTACAGTACAGTTTACAGTAATGGTGCACCCTTAGCACCTTAGTTTCATTCTTTAAAGGAAGCCCTGAAAGAGTTATTATTTAGTTTTACATTTGAAACACACTGTATTGTTTTTAGTCAGTTTCTGTGTGAGTTGTAATTTCCCTGCACACTGAAAGTTTTGTTTAGTAATAAACAAAGGTTGCATTGCGTTGTACTGTCGAGTCGTGCTGTAGTTTACAAGGAGTCGTTGAAGGCAGCATGACAAGCCGTGTGTTGACTCCAGCCCCCGGCGGCCTCGGCTCAACTTCCTTCCTGCCCCAACTTCACTGTACACAACACAGCAGGACAGTGTTCAAACCTTCAAACTAGCGGCTCCTCACACCTGATGAACACAAAGCCGCCGTAAGTGTTTTTATTCTTATAAAACCGTACTTCACCAATAAAGCTGCACCGTTGTTCAGCTAAGTTAGCTTAATGATGATAGGCCTACCTCTACTTACTAACACGGTAACTCTCTGTATCCTCTCGCGTTTACACCAGCTCTGCAATAGATTACTGTAAATTACTATAATGAGCAGTGGAGACCTGTGTCTTACTCGTATGGGTTTGTTGTATTTGGTGACCGGGCATATTACCGTAAACCAGTGCGGTCCTAACGTTGAATCTCCACCTCAAAACTAGCATAACACATAACGTTAGGTCATTAATACCAGACTGAAGTTATATGTATGAGCTAGACTTTGTGTAAATATCCATAAGCGTCCTTGAATTATAAAGGAGCACGTTAACCGCAGTTAGCATGACAAGCAAACAAAAACAGTGAATATAACCGCCGTCAGTGGCACGTGTGAGTGAAATAGATTAAAGTTAGTGTTAATGCGAGTTTACTGCACGAGCTGTCAAAGTGAGGGAGGAGGGGCTTCGCTGTCTACAGACACTGCAGCGGTTGTTACACCCAAATGGAAAGGATTGTAAGCTATTATGACGCATGTTTACAGTTTTTCCGCTATTAAAACAGCTTTATGATGTTACAAAAAGTAGCCCATAGCATGTATGTTGTGTGTTTGTTAAAACTAAAGCAAAGAGAAATACAGTGGTAACGTTATAGTGACAGAGAGAAAGGATAGTGCAAGTTATAAATTAGTACTAATTGCTACATGTGCAAGTTAGCTACTGAGCTAACACCGGCACATTTAGATGAATGTTTTTAAAATGTCATTGTTGATTACTGTGCGTTTTCCCCTCTAAATAAATATGACAATAACATAAAACACACGAAACATAACATAAAACATAAATTCCAAAAGACAAAATTAATTCGTTTTCCAGTACATTTAGTTGTCAGATAAATGCTATTAATAATGACGAAATTCTATTAATAATGAAAACACTAGAAAAAAACATATAATAAATGGAAAAACAACTGCTGTCAAGCTCTTCAGGACCATGCTAATATAGTAAAGTATTAGCATGATACATTTTATTTTTGATTTTGAAGTATAAAGAAAGTTTTAAAATGCTTTTGTTAGCTTTCACTGAGGACAGGGAGTTCTAAATATTACCAAGTTTAAGAGTCTGAGGACAAACAAGAAGCTATTGGGTAGCTGGAATGTTGTGGTGGGTAGAAATGAGTCATCCAGGAAAATGGCCCATGTGTTTTATTTTTCCTCTAAGAAAAGATGGAGTGGCTCTTTGTGCTCTTGCAGTGCCAGGACTCCTCCCTCCCCTACATTTTACTGCGGACTCTTGACTACCTCTGTCAGTTATGTTCGCTCAAGGTTTTTCCTACCAGTAGGGTTGCCACCTTCAATGTGAAAGAATAAGGGGCACCTTGCCAGCGGCCCTATGCCCAGGGGACACAAATCAGGCAGGGGTCAGGGGGTCCTCCCTCATGAGATTTTGAGTGTCAGACACTTCATTTCCTGCATTCTGGTGACTTTTTATGCATCCATTTGTGCTTTTTATGTATCAATTTCCAAGTCCTCTGCTACTCTCAACATGAATGTAAAGGAAATAAAGAGTCAGTAAGAGTATTTGTAGTCATTATGAAATAGATCTCATGGTCCAAAACCTCTCATAAAGGCTGGGGTAGCCTAGCCTTCGGCAGATTAATGTTCACCAAGTGTGTTATTGGTTAAGTTTCTCTCTCACACATACACGCTTGCATGTGCAGAGGGGGGGTGCTTTTGCAACCCTACCTCCCAGCTGCATCTCCTGAGGGCACACTGAGTGTCTGCACAGCGCTGTACTGGCCTTAATGCAGTTGACGGAATTCCTGGAATTTGTCAGTTACCATGTTTTTGAAAATGCACATAACAAGACAGGGGCCAAATGATTTAAATTTCTACTAAAAGTATGAAATATGGTGTATTGTTGTATGGTGTATTTCTACAGGAACAGACACAAAAAAAAAAAAAAACCCAAACAAACAAAAAACCTACATGTTGTTGTGGCCATGTCAGTGAGGTGTTGATTCAACTCTATACCTTAGGTCAGTGGTTTCCAACCTTTTTCCACGTGTGACCCCTTCATACGAAGCAGTCTCTGCGTTTCTCGTCACAGGGTGCATGTCTAGGAGTTATGAGCACTTCAGCAGCAAAGATTATAGAAAAGTCTGAAAAATAACTAAAATTTGGTGTAGCTGTGTATTTTTTATTTCTTGGCCCGTAATCCTTATCGTGGCCCCAAAGAGTCATCTCACGACCCTTTGGAGTTCCTGAATCAAAACACTGGAATCAGCAAAGGCGGTGTCTATGGCCCTACTGCAATTGCATGACCACAAAAGTTTTGGCTGCAGGTTTTCATCATACAAACCACAGATTTGTAAAATTATTATTCTTAGTTTTAATTTTTACTGAGAGATTTTCTTTTATCTATTGTATCTCTCCTCCCTGTCAAGTCATTTAAAGAGGTACTGAAGCAATTTAGAATCGCACTTCCAGAGTGGTGGGGGACTCACGAGAGCCAAATATTAAAAAAGAATGGCCAAAATCGAAGCAGCGAACGCCAACATATCCTGACTGTTAGTCCCTGGTATGAGACAAGCTCCAAAAACTCTTGATCCTACATTTCCCATGATTCAGCCAATATCTTTTTGTGAGACCCTTCCTACCTTGTAAACGCACGTCTTTTCAAACGTCACGCTCCCAGTTTGTAACACAGGCTTTCTGTTCAATATTTGTAAATACGTTTTTCCTCCAAAATAAAAGTGGTGGAGTTCTGCTGATGTAGAGTCTGCCTGCTGTTCTTCTTTTCAGGCCCAGGACTGGTCATGACGCAGCAGGAGCAGCAAGACTTCATTGAGAGCCTGGAGGCAGCCCTCTCCTGGATGCGGGCCATCCAGGAGAGGCTGAAAGCCAATGACAACACCCAGGGGCCACGTGATGCCCTGGAGGCCCGACTCAAGGAGACAGAGGTGGGATACTTCACTTACTGTTTGACCCTTCACCTCTGACCCCTGCTTCTACTTTAGTCATTAGACTCCGGAGTGGGGACAGCTGCAGTTACTGGTCTTTGAGCAGGGCGCAGTATCTGAGGATCCTGAAGTGGGACTTTTTGTTCAAAAGATAATGATACTTTAATGATCTTCTTTGGGGAAATTGGTTCACTGGCGCAGCAAACATGATACAAATAAACATTAGAACTGAGGAGACAGAAAATTAAAGGGAAAAGGAAATGTGGTCTTCATAATGATACACGTTGTGTGAGAAAGCTGCTCTCGATCATCTCAGCCAAATTCTAATTAGTTTACAGTCATTTTACCATTGGACAGTATTATTCATTTTTTAAATGTTTACTCTACAGGTACGCTATGTTTACATTTTATATGGACTAAAATGCCGCTCTCTGTTCCCTGCTGAATGTGTAGGAAATCCATCAGTCGGAGCATGAAGGCCGTTTGAAGATGGACGTGGTGCTGGTGGCAGCCGAGAACCTTTTGCAGAGCGGCGATGAGGAGCTGAGGAACCACACCCACGCTAAGCTCAAAGACCTGAAAAGCCTGTGGGAGGAGACCTGCACCTATATCATCCACTGTCACAGGTGCTACTCTACTCACTGCAGACTCCGTGTGTGTAGTGATTTGTAGGTGTTTGACACTCCTCCTGGTTAGTTTGCCCTCAGGGCTGCTTTAGCTTTATTCAGGTCAGCCGTCAATGCTCTGTTTTGAGTAGCTTTGGATGTGTGTTTTCAGTTTACAGTGATATAAAACAGAGAAGCAGCAAATCCTCACACTGGAGACGCTGGAGCCAGAGGAAATGTGTAAATGACTGAATTGATGGACTCATTTATTAGTTGACTAATTCTTTCAGCACTATATGTGTCACATCTGGAAGTTTTAGAAGGAGTTGAAATGAATGAAAATAATTATAGATTGTGGTTAATTATAATCAATTAACTGCATCAATTTCAATACTATTGCATTGCTAAATGTACCACAGTATGGCATAGACATGGTTAGTTTCTGTTCTGTTTTGCCTGAGAGCGTATCATTTTATCGGTGAGTCAATCATATTAAAATATTTGGTGTTTTGATAACATCAGCATGTGAGCTAGCTAAATTGGCCTCATGTGTTATCAGGCAGTTATCACTGTGTTGTTGTTGACACATCCGGTTTGCACAATATCTGAGGTTACATAACAAATAGCTGGTGGCTTGTAGTTGCGTCTGTCCAGCAATAGTTTAGTTAGATAGGTAAATAAATAGTAAGGGAAACAGGGACGGGACGAAACACGATTTTATCGCGGAACGGGATGAAAAACACTCACTGTGAATATCCTCACATGAGTGACTTGAAAAGCCCAATGTCAATGCCAGTTGGACTTTATTTTTGTTAAAGGATAATTCCTGTATTTCTTAAGATAATCGTGACATGAAATTTTCATATCGTCCCATGCCTAAAGGGAAATAAGATCCAGTTTTTATAAGAACTAAAATGATAACGTACGTTCACTGTCACAGTAGCCTACTTTTAAAATAAATCTACCTTATATCAGTATAAAACACATATTCATGTGAACACAGTTAAAACATAAACATATGTAGTCTGCAGTCTACCAGACCCAGACTGCTCAGTCTAACTCTTCCTCATGTGTTTATCTCACACCCAGTCGAATTGAGTGGGTGTGGCTCCACTGGAGCGAGTACCTGAAGGCCTACGAGGAGTTTGAGCTGTGGCTGACGAGGCAACAGCGCAGTCTGGATGTTGGGGTGGAGCTGCAGCTGGGGGTGAAGGAGAAGCTTTGGCAGGTGGACCAGCAAAGGGTGGTGGTGAGCGACATCCACAGCCAGGCAGCGCTGCTGGAGAGGCTGCTGGATGAGGCTTCTGCGCTGCACAACAGAACCCAGGACCCCAGTGTTGAGCCCCAGGCCCAGGAGAGGCTGCAGGAGGCCTACAACGATGTCAGAGACAGAACTGAGGTGAGGTGCTTATTTATGTGGTCAGACTCAACCACACTGTTCAACTACTGTTGTATACTTCCATACGCAGTGTGCATATGCTCAGAGCCATTGCAATAGGTGTGTAAGTGATGCAGCTTCACAGGGCATCATGTTTTTAGGGACCTGCAATCCTGTAGATTTAAAAAAATATATATTTTTTTTTAACCCAATGTATTCAAAAATGAATTTCTACTCTGTAAACATTATACATAATCAAGGTCTTTTGTGCTTCCTTGGTTAAGGTCATCCTCATTTAAACATCTGCCGGCAACAACACAACATTCACATGCATGAGTCACTGTCTGAGAAAAGCAGGAAAACGAAAGCTGAAACTAAGTTAAAGAACTGTACACACATCACTGCCTCAGACAGAATAGGTGGGTTCACCATATCCATTGAAATGTGTGTTGCATCCAGGTTGGATTACACAGATCGTATTGCTGAGCAGGGCTGCAAGTAACAGTTATTTCTATTATTGATTAATCATGTGATTGTTTATATGATTAATAGAAAATATTGAAAAATGCCCATCACAATGACATCTTCAAATTGCTTGTTTTATTTGACCAACAGTCTAAAACCCAAATATGTTCAAAATCTTCACATTGGAGGAGCTGGAACCAGAGAATGATTAGCATTTTTGCTTGATAAATGACTTAAACCATAGATTGATTATCAAAATTGTTAAATCATTTTCTGTTGTTCAACAGATCCATTAATTGATTCATTGACTACTCATCCCAGTACTATTGCTAAGTTTTTTGCTAATAAAACAAGGAAAGTCGCTTTCAGTCTCTTATAGTGCATAGTATACATAAAAATGCCAACATGACAGCTGACTGTCATAAAACATCTGAGTTGTTTTTTGTACAGCAGCAAGTTATGAGTCTATATGATGAACATAATGCTGAAGTAGGTGTGCATAACGCTGCTGTAACAGTATGAAAATAATATAATGCTATGCATAGAACGTGTGTGGAATGCTGCTTAAGGTGTGCAGAGTGCCGTGGCTGGATGAACCTCTGAAAGGGTCCCTCTTGACACATCTCTGGCCCTGGTACTTGCATTGTGTACAGTATGTACTGTATCCTATCCCCTCCAAGTTCCCATCAAGTACAGTGCACACGGCACACTACAGTATACATAGCAGCTTCATTATTTCCTTCATTATGAGACCCAGAGACCAACCACTACTACCTAGTCCCAGGTTTCTGTGTGCCAGGTAGTTGGAGTTGATTTGATTAAATGTGACTTTATTGAGAAGTATGCACAATGTGAGCACAAAATAAAATAATAAAGGTCTTAAACCTAGATTGTGACACAGAGCCCCTCTACAAGACGGGGCCTCTCCTGTGTTTTTAAATTCCTATACAAATTTGCAATTAATAAAATTATGTGGAATTAATTGACATGAGCCTGGTACATTTGGGGCCCCTGAGAAGACTGGGAAGTGAAAAAAAACCCCAAACAAATGCTCAAATTAAGAAAGTAAATTTGAACTATGAAATGAAAGCACGTTAATCCTCTTGAGTAAAACAAAAGTTGTTGATTGAATAAGGAACAGCTTCTTTGTAACAGGAAGCACAGGGTTTGAGAAACACTTGCAGTTGCAATAGCAGTGGCTTGAAATGCTATGCTCTCATTTTTTGCTTCCACCACCACCACACACACACACACACACACACACACACACACACACACACACACACACACACACACACACACACACACACACACACACGCCTACACACAGTACATATGGTTGTTTAAGAGTATGTTTTGTGAAGGACTCTTTCACTGAGGGGAGGATGGTGTGGGCTGGCTGTCTGGTTGGCTGTATGTCTGAGTGTGTTGGTGGGATTTGCATTACATTTGATGTTGGGTGACATTTTGAATCGATGTGAGCAACTCAGTATGTGCCCACAAATTAGTGAGCCCTTACTTTAAATTAACAGCAAGGATTTCAAACTTAAATTCATGCAAATCCATCAGCCACACAACTGTACGTAAATTTGAGGTTAATGAAACGCGTGTTGATATGTATTCTGTGCATCTATAATCAGATCCAGATGCAGCAAAGGGAGACAACAGTTCACTGAATTTCAGATGGGAATCATTTACATTCAGAGTAGAGATACTGTTGGATTAGTGGACATTAACAAATACATGCCGGCTGCTTTTCTTCTCCATGAACAACACAATGAGACTGCTCTACCTCTTCCCTTATCAGACAGCTCTGCTTGTTTTTGGTAATCTCTTTGCTCTGGTATAAAAGTTCAATGTGCTCGCAAGAATCTTAATGGACAATAGAGAGTCTCACAGGAGAATACAAATTCACATTCACATTCAGGCTCCTTGCTCAGATACCCAAATGTGAAGTCTGTGATGTGTGCTGAAAGATCTTAATTCATTTTGAACAGTTCAATGCTCAAAATGACCACAAAGTGTGTCTCTTGCTTTGCTAGGAGCGTCTGTCGCTGCTTCAGAAGATTGCTGAGGAGCACCAGACATACCAAGGCTGTGTTCAGAGGTTCCAGTCCTGGCTGCTGTCAAAAACCAAGGAGCTAACTGATCTGATGGAGAGGGAGGATACCTCTGAGGACAAACTCAAAGCCTTACAAGTGAGACTCACTGAAAGTGAATTAGGAAGCTGCTGTTTCATGTCGCCAAAATTGTCATAGTCTTGTGTCATTGTTATCTTCAGCAGTGGAAAAGGGAAATATTCTATTTGGAGTTTGAATAAATATTCTCAGCTGTGTAGCATGCACTTTTGTACCAACCAAATGAAAAGTAAATAGAATTATTAATTGTAAATTAAAAAAAAGAGCATTAATGGATGGATACAATACAGTAAGTGCGGTCTGTAGCATAGTATACCAAGTATATGTCCAAATTCTGATCCCCAAATTCACAGTTTATAGCTCAGATTATTTATGTTTTTATTTGAGTGTAATATTACCAACCATTGGAGTTGCAGTGTGCCACCAAAATAATTATACACTTTATTCCAGTTTTTATGAGTTACATTGTAAAGCCTTTTTAAAATGTTGCAGTTCCATTTTGCTAAATTACTGACTGTGGAAGCAGTTGTGCCTCTAGTTTCTGGCAGACTTTTAATTTGAAATATTTGCAGGCTGAGTTTTATTTATGGTAACCACGCTAAAAAAAAATGGCAAAGTAGAAGCGATTGGAATTAATTAGTAATTAAAAACCGTATTTGTGTTTAAAAAGAAATTGAGAGTGGTGAGTATGACATGACTGTTGTTGTGCTGAGGCAATTAGTGCTGTATAAATTCTAGTGAATTGATTACATTGAGCATGCATGAATACATTATAGTGAATATAAGATGTGAGCTATTATACTACAGGTAATTCCACTTCTCATTATTTTTTTGTAAGAATTTCAGTAGTCGCAAATATTTCATTTTATAGAGAAATACTTACTGTATGATTTGAAACCAAGTTGTAATGTATGTTTGTAATCCAAGCCAACATATTGTAATGTTTCTTCTTCTGCCCCTGTGTCAGGCTTTGGACGACAGCGTGGCCGGCGAGGAGAAGACCCTGCAGCATATCGAGGGCATGGTGGAGGTGGTGAGGAGCAACACCTCTCCTGCGGGGGCGGAGGTGGTGGTGGAGGAGGCAGAGGAGTTGAGGCTGGGCTGGCAGAGGCTGAGGCAGGGCCTGTGCGAGGCCGAGGAGGGCCTGCGCTCCAGCCTGGACTCCCATAGTCAGTACATGGCCAGGTGCCAGCGGCTGGGCGAAGACATAGGCTGCCTCAGGGTGCTGCTGCAAGGGCTGGACCAGGAGCTGGAGGAGGGCCGCGAGGGTGGGGGCCGCACTGACCGCACAGAGGAGCAGATGGTGGGCCAGTGGAGGAAATACATGGTAGGTTTTTTAAACATATCAGCAGTATTATTAAGTTCAGTGGAAATGTAGTCTAGATGCAGTAAAGTCTTACTTAATGTGGTCCTGGTTGGCTACTCAAGTGAAGCACCCATTTCTGGCATGGAATTCTCATAAAGTTCTGTGTCAGATGAAACTTGAGAATACAAACCCACTGAACAGAAGGTGAACTTCTCAGTGACAGTTCAGGAGATATGACTTAAACTGCGAGTGTGTGGGAATTCTGTTAAACTCTATATAGGCCTGCCATTTACTTTTTTCTGATTGTGTCAAATCTATGTAGACAGAGAGCTGTTGGCTGTCACGTACAACAGAACAAAACTGTACTGCTCTTCTTGGTAGGGCTGGACAATATGTTGATATTTACTGTGAGACAGTCAGTGGGTTTATGTGCACTTAAGTAACCAGGTTACTCAGAGAACGCATTCACATTCACCATAGCAGCCTGGTAACTGTAAATCCTCGTATACATGCAGCAGGTCAGTAATCAGATTCATTTTTGGAGCAGGGCTTTCTTATTATAACTGTATTAGTGATAGAATATGCTGTGTCGGTTGGTCTTGGCTTTTTTCTCTCCTTTCATCAAGCCACTCAGCTGTTACTTTCCCTGTATGCACTCTTTTTGTCATGCACATGCTCACATGTAAAAAGCCGTTTTGAAACCCCGTATACATGACCAAGAAATGTGCACGTTCCAGGAGAAATCCCGTAGTTGTTAAGGACATCAATTTACTGAAGAAAGCCAATTGTAACATGGTTACTTAAGTGCATGTAAATGCAGTAATAATACATTTGTGTACCGTCAGAGATTTTGCCATATTGTTCATACGATGGTATCTATTCCTTTAATAATGGTTGTATTATTATGATTTCTTGGGGCTTTTCACCTTTATACCCAAAACTTTCTTTGAAGCCCCTAAAACCACGGTTTTAAATCTTTAGTATGTCTCTATAACATTAAAGGGCCAATGTGTAACATTTAGGAGGAGCTATTGGCAGAAATGGGTGGAAATGAGTATTACAACAACAAACACGTAGAAAAATTATCCTGACAAAAAAAAATCTGGAACAATAAATATGGAAAAATAAAAATAACTTAAAAAAAATTAATAATTTTTAGAAAAATGATCCTTGCAAAACTTTTTTTTTTTTTTAAATTAAGGAACTTAGAAAGACTGGCAAAACCTTTCCCCCCACCTGTTCTTAAGTCATGAACACAGGAGAGAAAACAGTTTAGATCAGACTTAGAATTTCTTTTTCTCACTTGCCTCTCAGGGCTTCCCTACTTTCCTCCTTACGCAAACATCATTCCTCCTCACGTCCCTTTTAGAGGTGATCAAATCTACCTGCCCTGACAGGTGACTCTTGACTGGATTCTTTATCTCCATCACATCCCATTATTTTAATATCACATGCCTGACACACTGTAAACAGAATCCTGCAGTCCTGTCAGTGAAGCTGCTTTATCACATTAGTGGATCCACTGAATGCCTCAGAGAGGTGTGGTAGAGTCACAATCAGATTATTATTTCTATCTGGGTGCCTCACACTGTGACATATACCAGGTTCATCCACCTCTTTGTCTGACAAGTCACCACTGGCTATGGATCGATAAGCGGTCCCCATTGTGTAGCAGAAAAAGTGGTAATAAACGTGACAAGCTTTGCCTCTATAGAATTTAGTATTCATATGTTTTATATACATGTTTGCAGCATGTGACAGATAAAGGGTGGAGTTGGCAGCAGAGTGTTCACAGAGAATCTTACAGTGGAAGAGTTCTGTACCGTTGGACCTGTGGAGCTGCTTCTGTAGGGTGTGACTGGAATGCTAATTAACCTGGTGGACTCATCTGTCTCGTCATCTGCTGGAATCTAGACAGGCTGTCACCTCACTGTGACAATCTGTGAAATGTGAAATGGATTGTAAACAGTTCATCTACATCACAAATATACCATTGTAGCTGAAATATTTTACTCAGAATTTAGATTGAAAGGTAATGGAAAGAAATGGCAAACAATTATAGAACATGCTCCGCTAATGGCCCTAACCTTACAGTTGTGTGTGTTTAATAATTAATGAGAGCACAAACACATGTCAGTTTCTGGAAAGAAGCCATCCTAAACATTCTGGCCTCAGTAAATGGAAATTTTCACATTTCTGTGGATATATTCTTAGCAGTCTTAGTTATGTCATATATCAGGGTACTAAAATAGTCTTAGAGGTCCGCTTACCAAATTTTAACAGTGTCACAGGTCCACAAAGGATAGATTGAGTGTATTGTAAGTTGTAAAAACTCCAGAACTATGTACACAAAAGGCATTTCTGTGTTAACGGAAGAAGCGACATCTTCATTGTCTTCAAGTCCTTAAACTCGGGGACATGAGGTGTGATGGCCAGGCAGAGACACAGATGTAGGTGTCTATTAAAGGTGGGTTATGCGATTTTAATCAAATACACGTCTTTTCGACATTTAGTCGTGCCAATTAGCAGCCACTCACAATAATACTAATAAACATAGCAATTATTGGGGTCCAAGCAGATTATGAGCATTTGGATGCTTGTTTTTTATTTAATTGACAAGAAGCACTAGAAAACACATCACATTCACATGCATGAATTAAATAGAATGAAATAGAAATGTTGTGCATACAGTACTAATTACAATAAGACACTGAATGTCATTGCGGACTCATCAGCGGACATATCTGAACATCGTTCAAAACATGTGATATCTAGTATCCAAAGAATGTATGTGTCAATTTTGGTAGCATTTGCATGAAGACTTGTGGAGATATAGATGTTAATTGATCTTGCATATTTCTAAAAATATAGTGACGGACTTCTGAATTGGCCATAGGTTGCAGTGAGGCAAACTTTTGTCACACGAGTGGATGTGCTGAAATAAATTCAGCTATGTAGGACGTACGGGTGATTTTTGTTGTTGTTGATTTTTTTGAAGTTTGGAATGTGAAATGTCTAGAAATTTAGATTTGTTGTAATAAGCCAAGGCCACTTTAATCAATCATTACCAAATTTTATTCTTCGACTCAGTCTTGACCCTAGATCGTGCACACCAAATTTCGTACAAATCCATGCAGCCAATTACGAGATATAAAGTTTTTGCATTTGTGGCGCCCCCTAGTGGCAGAATATCCCAAGACTGCGTAGCGAAGCTCGGACCTAGCATCTGAACATGTGCACCAATTTTGATTTAGGAGCATGTATTGAAATTTCCTTGATAACTTTGGATCAGCGAAGTCTGTAGATGATCCTTACAGTGTTTTGGGACGATTGGCCCAACGGTTTCTGACGAGTTGTCGAAAACAGGAATTTGAGAACATTTTGAAAAAAATTGCAAAATTTTACATTTTTAGAGCAGAAGACCAGCGGAGCAAAGATGCAGATAAATTAAGATTAAAATGATGAAAGAATTTCTAAACCAAGCTGTTTTCAAGATAATTGCAGAAACGTAAGCGTTCAGTACAGCGCCACCTTGAGGTCAATGAGTGTCATTTTATGTGCCTGAGTAGTGGGCAAAATTTGCAACCCACCTGCCAATTTTGGTGACTTCTGGTCTTACGTTTTTTGCTGCACGAACACTTTTAGCAGAAAAAAATAAGAAAGAAGAAGAAAGAATAATGAGCCATTATTGCTGTTATTAGTTGCACCTGTGCTGTTCTTGCTATGACTAGTCAAAATGTACACCATGAGACAGGTCTATTGCCTCAATGCAAAATACAACAAACATGGAGGAGCAGCTTAAAGCTGAAAAGCAAAACATGGAGATATAGTAACAAGTCTCAAAGTACACTTTTTAAAAACTGTTTTCAATTGTGAAAATGTTCTAATGTACCAAAGTCACATTGTACGTTACACACCAGCTTCCAGTCAGGAAGCACAGCATGCAAAGATGACAGCTTCTTACTGTTCCTTCTGGGATTTTTTTCTGGAACTGAACAACTACAAACTGGAACAACTTGGCATCATGCTGCATTCATGCAGTGTTGGCAGAATGGGAAGAAGAGGAAAACCTCCTGTTATTTTGACTTGGGAGCGTTCAGGCAATATTCCAAGA
Source organism: Siniperca chuatsi (assembly GCF_020085105.1). Lineage (NCBI taxonomy): Eukaryota > Metazoa > Chordata > Actinopteri > Centrarchiformes > Sinipercidae > Siniperca > Siniperca chuatsi. The sequence goes on along the minus strand of NC_058056.1, from coordinate 2,666,913 downwards.
TAGTTACCCCCACTCCAACTCAGAATTACAACTAGGAGGCTGACTTGTATTTATGGTGTATGATATGACATGAACATGGCATTAAACAGTATAGACAATGAGTGAGTGAGTGTGCAACTCAGGTGTCTGGTAAAAATCACACCTTGGTTGTCACCTGCTGTCGTGGTTTGAGCTTACTTTGCTTGTGTTCCGTATTTGAATCTCGCAGGGTGTGAGGAATACTCTGGCAGGGGAGGAGTCCCAAGTGGAACTTCTCAAGGCTCAGCTCAAGGAGCTCTTCAGGTTCTCAGAGGACTCGCGTCACCTTTCTGATGATGTCCTGGCTGTTGTCAAAGAACATCAGAGGTATGTGCAGTGATGTTGATAGATTTTTAATGTAGTGAGTCCCTGGGACCCACAGGTGGTCGTTTGAGTGGGTCCCCAATAAAATGTGTGTTTTTTGACAAATTGTAGCATTAAACTCGTGTGATAAGGGTTATAATTATGGTTATTCATGTATGAGAGCAGGTCAAGGAGGGGCTGAGCTGATATTGCTGTGCGCAGCTCTACAATGAAATAAGATTTTACCCATTTTAAATAGTACAAAAAATAGAAAATCAATATGTGGCGGTCAATGTTGATATTGTTTATGGGAAACACTGAATTAACGTGATGTGTTCGTAAGATGCAGTTAGTTGGGGCAGTATATCAGGATGTGAAGTAAGGTCAGCGGCAGACACTGAACAACCCAGGAAAAGAATAGTGAAAACTTCTGAAGATAAACTAATATAGCTGGTTACTGCTTCTGCTTTTTCTGTTGTGTTTATTTACATTGTGCAAAATTTGAAGTTCTCCAGGAAAACAGTCCAGTGTCGGCTTGGGTTTGAGAGGATACATATTTTTGTGTATTTTTACTGTAGACTGGATTGTAATCATGGCCTGATTGTCCTGCTAGCGGGGCCCCAGGGTAACACTGAGCTGCTGAGCTCCTGTTAAAGCACTGTTCCTCCTCTCTGTGCACTGTGTACAGTTTTTCTTTGCTGGAATACTTCCTAGCCCCAGGTTTGCTGTGTGGTAATGTGATTAAATGCAAATTAATTCAGGATTATGCGTTGTGTGAATATACTATCATTATCAGCTTAAAACTAGATTATGAACCTAGGACGCTCTTCAAGGTCAGTTAAAGCAAGACACATGTGAGGTTTCTTATCTTGTCAGTTGATATTGTGCTTTAGTGCTGCATATTCACAAATGCAGCAGTTTCCCACTTTGCCCTGTTGGTAATCCAGCCTGCCACTAACTATTACTAAGGTTTTGAAAAATTTTACGAGGTACAGGCGTACAGGTGCTGCAGTTTTCACACCACAATGCAAGGTAGCTATTAAGAAAAGAACCACAGATAACTTTACAGCGTATACAGTTGAGCTCCTAGCTATTTTGCTAGCTTTGCAATGGTTAGAAGAAAACAACAAAAATAATGCACTAATTGCATCTGATCGTTGGGCAGCTCACAAGCATTAAATCTGTGAAATCTTGAAATTCATCATTTAATTTACAGACTGCACAATAAGGGTTTGATGGTTTGCTTTGTTTGGGTCCCTACTCATGTAGGAGTAGATGGGAATGAGGATGCTGATATACTGGCTATTTGTTTTTCTTTAGTTTTTTTCATTTTCTTTGTCTTCCAATCTACTGTTGCACACTCCAGTCTGGTAGGCAGCGGTAACACACCTGCAAGCTGGTTGCCAGATGCCAATCAAAACAAAAGAAGAAGAAGAAACACAGTCCAGATGGTGAAGAGCTAACTTAGCTAGTTAGCAGCTGAGCTAATGTTACAGGCATTGTGATTTTTTTTCGCTGTGGCGCTGTGTGTATTTAAAACATTTTGATTTTAATTATCCATTTTCCATTGTAGTCCGTAGCATGCTAAACACTTTGTGCTTCTTCCTTCTGTGCACTACCTCATGTTAACCATTTGCTTTTGAGTGTTAGGTCTGAAACTACCACAAATTCCCTCCCTGTTTTATACTTTTAGACTTTTTAAAAAAACACTAAAGGATAAAACGACCAAGCTCACGGTTCCACAACACAACACAAGGGAAAGGAGGGCAAAAACACAGACCATCGCATCATGTTTACATGCGTGACAGCACTTCCAAACCAATAAAACTAAAAATACACAGAGAACCAGATTAACAAACATAAACAGCCTAACAAACCCACTGCAATCTGTGTGCTGGATTATGTGTTTCCATCTTGAAACACTGTGCCCTAGATAATATATATGAACATCTTATCAAAACAAAACCTCTTAAACTGGATATCAGCTGTTCGCCAAAATCCTGGGTGCTTGTATAGTCACACTTTGATTTGCACAGACAAATTGCATAAGCTTTCAGACTCTGAAAAGTGCTTCAGAGGTACAGTAACTAGTGGTTTTGTATAGACTGAAGGGACAAAGTTTTACTACATTTTTTCATGGAAAAGTTTCTGTGCATATGTTTCTTGACATTCAGAGGTCTTTTTGAAAGCTTTTCAGATATTAATTTTTCTGCACAATGGGATTCAATTTATTAAGGACATTGCTTAAAGATCCCCTCCAGACATGTTTTAAGAGATATAAAAATGGTCGGCTTTGAAAAATAATTTGTCTGATATGGTTTTAAAAAAAATAAGTTCAATAAACTACTTAAATTCTTCAAATTGCATCTACCCCTTCTCCCTCATAAACATCCAAATCTATGAATATGCAAATATTGTTTGTTTCAGAAGTTTAAGTGCTGTACGCAAGATGTTTCATACTTCAATGAAAAGTCCATTCTCGGTGTATGTACACTGCAAGTTGCAAGTTTCCACATCACACTTTTGTAAGTTGCATATCAGACCATGATAACTAGTTATGATGTCATAAATCCTGCTGGGACTTCTGTGTTAAACTGAGATTTAAGGTGAGCAAAGAGAAACTTTCCCCCGTCAGCAGATGAATGTGAAAACAAACTCATCATACATTCTGCACAATGAAGCTCAAACATCACAGTGAAGAACAATAACCAAAACATGGTTTTGACTGGAGGGGACAGTCGTTGATGTTGTCTGTGACAAGTGCTTCTTTTGTCATGCTTGGTCACTTACCAATTGTGGTTAAGTGACCAAGCATAATTTGAAACAGCCAAGAACATTTTTATAAATATTGATCTTGCCTTACTTTTTGTTAAAGGTACTCTAAAGGTTTTCTTGTAAATAACGTTCACATTACATTCACTGTTTCTCACCAAAACACGTATGCCTTGCCTTTCTCATAAAACATTTACAAAGCAGATTTTCAAACCCTAATTGTTTAGGTTCATAAACTGGTAGTCTTCTTCTTTCAGGAACAACAACAATAAATATAGTATAATAAATAGTAAATATGGGTGTGCTGAGAACAAAATGTCTAATTGGAACTTAGTGGTCAGAGTAATAGTTGCAGTCTTTTTCACTATGAAATTCGTATGGCCTTTGTTCATAGCGTCCGGCTGCGTTGCATCGTTAAGGATCTGTTTTTTGCTAGAGCAGCTTGCATCTCTGCAGCATTAAATTCACTTGTGAGTGTATGTAAATGCCTGTATTTATTGACAGTAGACTTAAAATATATTTTTAAGGATGATTTTCATTTGTTTCTGACTGTGTCTTCACACATACACAGTAATGTGTTTTTTGTTAGTGAGAGAGAGAAAAGCGAGAGAGGGAGGGAGACCTGTAACTCTGTTCTGTCTCCTCCTGCTCTCTGTGTGTTTTAATGCAGCCGAATTCACAATATAGCTGTCGTCATTGCACATTAGCCTGTAGATAGGCTATACTGACATTTAAAATGAGTGATGACAGAGAAAGAGAAGCAACAGAAGGTTGTCATATTCAAGTATAGCCACAAAACATGTTTCAATCTAAATTAGTGCATTCATGCTTGTAAAACACGAAAAATGGCGGCAAACTCAACTATATATTATTACTATATTATATACGTGGCTGCTGAAGAACAGACGCTCTGCTTCTGAATCGTTGACATTGAAACCGCAACAGAGCCCTGACTCAGCCATGACTGAGCCGAAGCACTGCTGGAACCTGATGCAGCCGGATGCTGTGTACATTCAGCGTTATAGTTGAGATTGAATGCACCTGTTATTGACTGATGTAGGTTCGATGCTCAAACAAAAATATTTATGTTCTTTGTGTTAGATGATTGATGAGAGAACCTGATGAATATGAGATGAATATCATGCCATATCTCAAAACTGAAAAAAAAGCTTGAAACTCAGTGTTAAAAATTGAAATCTAATAAAAAGGTTTTGCACAATTGAAACTAAGTTTTGAAGGCTTGCAAAATGTTTTGATAGGCTGAAAAAAGGCCTCGGAGGTGGGCGCTCAACCTCCCTCACGCTCCTCTCCTCGTCGCAGCCACTGTAAACCACTTCAGTACAGTATTCCTTGTCGTCAAACTGGCCTCCGTCAGTCTTGGAGGCTGTGTTCGTGTTCACTGGGAGGCTGCTGAGTACGGCTCTGTTGCCCGCTCGCCTTGCTCCGTTTTTGGTGCCCATTCTGACTCCACTCCCCCGGGCCTGAAAACCTCCTCCTCCCAGCGGTCCAAAGCTACTGTGCTAGAGGTGTAAACAGTAACACCAACACTCCCCCGGTGCCTAGAGCTCCCAGTTTGGGCGGAGTCAGCTAATAGGATGGCTAGCTTCACGGCTAACTAGCTAACAGCAGTTACAGTTAGCAGCAGTTAGCAGTTACTTGCCACAAGTAAAGCTATCTGCCCATCAGGAAACTCTGTAAATCTCCCAGAGTTCAGGCAGAGCGGATTTTCAGAGGGAAAATCAGAAAAAAAATTCTCCATGAAATGTGAGTTCACTAAAATCAGTGAATAAAGTTATAATGTTGTGTTTTTGTACAGACATCAGTGAGGCTGATGTCTATTGTTTTTCCAACCTTGTCTCATTTGTGGTCTGATAAACAGTAAATTCATCAAATACAGTGCCCCATATTACTATTTTCCAAGCTACTGTCTGCACACCTTTGACAGTTATCGTAGCCAGCGGCAAGAGCAGCGTTTATGTCACCACGACCACGTGGCCCATACAAACACAAAAAAGGCAAGGGAGATAAAACACAGAACTGATACATGTCATTTAGACTAACATAAAATTATATTGTGAACATTAATGTCCATGCTGGCAATTATTTGTAAAGTAGGAAAGCTACCATGAGCGGACCCACTGTAGCTGTCATATGCCGCAGAGGCTTTCGTCATACGGAAGCGGGCGTGGTTTCATCTAAAGTACGTTGTTTAAACGATACGCCTCCAGGATCCCAGCTTTTTTTTCAGACTGTCTGTCTCGGAGTTTAAGAGTTTCAGACCAGTGAACTACGAGACAACGCTGCCAGAAATGACGTGACTCGCAAGCTCGCAACTGTGTGGGCAGATCTCTGAAAAGTGGGTGTTGTAAACTCAGCTCTGAAAAAACAAGTCAAACAAAGTCAATATGAGTGCAAATGTACATCCGCAAAAGTTTCAAAATAATCCCTTTCGAAACTCGAGATTCAAGTTTCAAAACCTTTTCCCAACATATGCGCACCAGTTTTCAAACCTGAAAAACAAACTAATACACCAGGAGAACAGTGACAAATTTGAAACTGTGTTGGAGAAACACTGTAAAAAGAGTGCTGCAGTTGTAAAGAAAGAAAACTCAATACAAAATAATGTTTGCAGAGATTTGAAATTTTTTTTCAGTCTAACAAAAGATTATGCAAGCCTTCAAAACTTAGTTTCGATCTTGCAAAACCATTTTTATATATTAGCATTTCAACCTTTCTAAGCTTTTTTTTCAGTTTCTAGATGCATGATATTCATCCCATAGATGAGCCTGTTTGGAAACGTGTTGTTCACACACTTAAACTTTTATTTAATAAATACGAATTTGTGAAGACTATTGATGCAAGCCTCTCAGTATATACATGTTTGGCACATATTTTTACATATACTGTATGTACAAAATAATTACAGCCTTGTAGGTACGTTTTTCTCTTGTAAATTTCCTTTACAAAAGGTCTTTGTTTGAAAATGTCTTGTGTGCTCATGTTGCAGTGTGAAATGCAGAGCGACAAGGCTGTGTTCTGAGTCAGAGTCAGGGCTGAGAAACATTCTCCAGGACCCACTGCTGGTCTACGCCCAGTGGAGCCACATGGTCTCTCAGGCTCTGGAGGCTTCTGCTGAGGTTACTGACTTCTCCCACATCGCCATGTTGGTCCAGAACATAGAGGTAAAACACACACATTTCCTTAAAGCAGCTATAATCGATATTTCTATAAGAACAATGTATCAAACGACAGACAATGTGCAATGTGAAAGGTCTCGCTCATATCGTAGTAATGAACCTACATAAAATTATCACCTGAATCTGCAGCTGTACTAATTTCTTCCTAAAGAATCAATTGTTTCTTACCAATTTAATGCTTCCATATTAAAACTTGGTCTCAGCAGTTGCAAAAAGAAACTAAAAATATTACAGTATGTGAATAACAGGATATCATCCCTATGAGTCATAGACTGGTAACCCAGATGCTTTCCCAGCCAGCACAGCAGCTCCAGACAGCGATACTCACAACTCAGAATCAGAATCAGAATCAGAAATACTTTATTGATCCCCGTAGGGAAACTCTTTCTTACAGTAGCTCGTCTTTACGTCAGTGCACACAGGAGAAAACGATATTATACACTATAAACAGGTCAGAAATAAATTAAGTAACATGTTGGTATAAGTATAAGATAAACTAAGTGTCGAGTACCAACTCTCCTGTTACTATAGCAAACATCACAACAGCAGCAGATCTTGGCAAACTAGAAAGTCAGCTGAACGTCCGTGGGCAAGTCATTTAACTTTATTGATCCCCGAGGGGAAACTCTTTCGTTACAGTTGCTCACTATCACGTCAATGCACACTCGAGAATAGAAGGAATAGAAGTACTAAGCAAATCAAAATATAATACACTATAATACAGGTAAGATAAATTAAGTACAATCATGGCTAGAATGACTGGAATAGTGCTGTGTGGCCCGGTCCGAGCCACTTTGTTTGTTTGGCATTTACAGAGCCGAGGCTGTGTTCAAACACCAGAGTTCTTTTTTCATCGCACACACTGAACAGACAGCTAGCAGACCGTGAGGAGATATTCACTGAATTTGACAAAAAGACATTTATTGGATTAGAATCGCATACCCCACCTTTAAGTCTGCTGAGATCCTAATTACAAATCAAACATCTTTCCACTGTACTACAACACTTTCATCTCATCTCATCTTTGATTTTCTATCAGATACATATTTCATGAAACTGTGAGAGTTATCTTCCAGACAGAGAAAGCTAACGGATCTGATAAATCTGATAATATCTCTAATGTCAGGGAATGTTATGAATGTGTCGCTATCACAAATATACTAGAATATATTTCCCCCCTCACAAAGTTGTTTTAACTGGTTTTCAGCACAATGTTAGTGGAAACCTCATCATACTCTGACTTTTGTTACATCAGAGACAGTTGTAACTCAAGTAACAGCTCAGTAGGCATGTTTGTTGCATGTCAGCGTCAGCTTTCTCCCGAAGCTTCCTGTCTCACTCTACTGTTACACTATTACATAAAACAATGAGGATAAACAATTATACTTAATACACTGTCGGGATCTGGATAAGTGTCTCCAAGGGCCACCAAGGACAAGAAAAAGAAATCTGAAAAAGCAGGGGGATGGCAGATGAGTAAAATAACATACCTGCTACACAAATTTACGTTCTTCAAAAAAAAGATCAGAAAGATTTATAACTCTTCAATTTCAAGTCTACAGTAAAATAAATGTCAAAGTCAAAGCTTTGGAGTTGCGTCACTGTGGCAGCATTGTAGTATAGTCATAAAAATTCTGTATGAAGTTCTGTATGAAATTCTGTATGGAGATATTTTCAGCAGTGTAGAACATCTAAAGAAGGATTGCCTGAATAAACAGACTTCAGACTTCATGTGTTCTCCATTTCTGTCCTTTATGTTAGCGTCTGCTGAAGGACAGTGTCCAGCTGCAGGAGCGTTTCAGTCTGCTGCAGGTGAAGGGGGACCTGCTGGACTCTGTGTTCGGTCCTGAGAGGTCTGACGACCTGCAGGACGAGCTGAGTGCCGCCATCAGGAACAGAGAGCTGCTGCACACTCAGCTGCTGCAGAGGAAGAGCAGGCTTCAGGTATCAACATGTCACTGTCATTCATTTGGCTTTACTACATCTTAAATTTTAATGTGAACTTGCAAACCGTGTAACTTTTTAATTTTTAATTATTGATGCAGTGGATACCTACTTGAGTAGAAATCAACTTTTAAAATTGTAGGAAAGTAAAACGTACAATCTACAATCTTGATGCTGAAATCTTTAGCATGTGATGTTTAGCCCATTTATTCTTACTTTATATAACATTAATAATAACTTTATATATACATATGTAGCACTTTTCAAAAAGAAGTTACACAGTACTGTACAATGTCAATTTTGAGGCATATCAGATTGTGCGATAGATGCCTTTTGAATCTTGGCGCTACGATGGAAATAGAAAAAAACATGCAAGCAAAGACATGTCGTTAACTCACACCATCCACCTGCACCACCCTCCTATTTTGAAAATGCTAAATAAAAAACAACTTGTGGGAATTTAATGTGGGACAGCCCAAAATCACACACCTCATGACATCCTGACAAAAAGACTAGCATGTCAGAATTGTTTTGCCTTCTATTGCCTAATTTAAAAACTTGCCAACATGTCGTCTGTCATGCATCTCGGAGAAGTCACAGCAAGAATTTGTTACTCTATGATTGCCTAATCGGACAGAGTGCCCATCTCAGAAGTCAAAAATATCGCAAAATATTATGAAATCTGATCCCTGCGCTAGAAATATCAAGAATTGTAGTAGCTATAGACGTGTTTTTCTCTGACACATTTTTATTTTTTTGACAATGTAATCAAACTTTAGAATGTGATTATCAATTGATTCAGAACCTGTTTTTAAGCAGCCACACAGTGTGAGGTCAGTATTTCTCCCTAGCTGTCACCTCATTTTATTATGGAGGAGGTGAAAACAAAGAGGACATACTCTGGCTTCAACATATAGTCCAGACATGACTGGCTGTATAACAACACAATTTATGACATTTTTCCCACTCTCAGGGCTTAATCTCAAGAACCAAGGACTTTGGTGATGCCTATGAGTTGATTTGCTCTAAGCTGGCCAGTCTCCGGGACCAACTAATAGCAGCTGACGGCCTCCAGCCTGACATCCTGGCTAAGAAAAGCCAGTCTGACCAGTTCAGGGTGAGTTTAATCCCAGGTCAGAGCAGAGCCAAGGCAGACTCAAGATGCTCTATGTACACTGTCATATTGTGGCCTCCAGCAGATTAATTCAGATGAAGTGTCATGCACCTTCTCCAAAGTTACAGTAGGTTACCACAGTGTAAAGATCAGTAAATTACTCAGCTTTTGTAGAGTAAGCTTTATCATATTCAAGAAAGACAAGTGCTTGATGGAATGATGTTTACAACATGAATTGTTTTTGATTTACTACATATAAATTACACTTTACAGAACAGTCATTTGTAAAAGCATGCTCTAGTGTTGCTACCTTCAGACAGCCATTGGTTTCAGTTAATTTAAGTTCACAATGAGAATCAGACTGTAGAGCCTTGAAACTTGAATTAGGTAATCAATCACTGTGAACTCTGTCTCTGCTTTTAGTGTTGTGAAAGTGACTGATTTATTCTTTATAAAAGATTGTGCTGCAGTATCATACTGAATGTTGTAGTATATAGTATCTCAAGATTAGATATTTTTAAAATAATGTTATTAATGAACTTTCAGTTCATTTATGTGTTGCCTGAACTTGAAGTTTACACCAACCCCATAGTTGTGTGTTTTTGTGTTATTTCCCATGGCGTGCTGTCACACTGTGTGTCCTCAGGTGATCCAGAAAGACCTGGAGGACTGCGAAGCCCACATCACAGCGCTGGAGACTCTGGTCTCATCCAGTCAGAGCAACAGGCCTCAGTTTGAGAGGCTCTTTTATGACTGGAAACATCTCTACAAGGCAGTCAGGGTAAGACAGGAGAGTGGTTTAAAATGAGTTCTCAATCACTTCTTTCTGACTACAACTCCTCCTTAATACCTGATGAAGCCTCCACCCATAGTTAAAGCTACAGCAAACAATCTTTTTGTATTAGCTATGGATCAAATGACTCTCATTGTGACAAAACAACAAATTATCACCACCTCTGCAGTTCCTTTCAGGTCTTCTGAGCTATACTGTCTTTTAGCTCGTTTTGGTTTTACAGCCTGAAACTGTCGTGTTCCCAATCAGGGAATTCAGGGGAAACGAGGGGTTGGACCCAAACGCAGACAGAGGAAGCCGAACGATGACTTGAGTGGTTTATTTAGGAGCTTACTGGCAGATACAGGAAGGTAGACCGGTAGACAGGTAGACTGGTCGATAGGCAGGTAGGTGACAAACAGGTAACATAAATCCATAAGGGAGCAGGCAGAAAATCCAAGGTACACAGTAAATATCCAAGGAAACACTGGCGAAGAGCTGGAACACTTGACACGCAACTGACGAAGACGAACTGACACTGAACCAAGGAAAAAACCTGGACTAAATACACTTAGAGACAGGTAGAGGAGACAACGAGACACAGGTGCAACCACTCAAGGCAAGGCCAACAATCCAAACTGGAGGGAAAGTAAACAAAGACAGGAAGTAAAACCACAAGACACACGAGTAGAGGAGAACACTATAAAATATAACAGGAAACAGGACAAAACGCCAAACTATGACAGAAACTTTGATAATACTTCTTTAAAAGAGTACCCCACCGATTTAGCATTGTACTCTTATAACATTTTCGGACTCACGATGGATAGTTTTAAAAAATAAATCAAAATTGAAGAAACAGAACCAGAGATATGGTGGTTTTTATTCCACATATTCTTCTACCTTGTCAAAACCTGGCACTTAGATTACCCACAATGCAACTTGACCTCTGACAGTTCGGTTGAGATCCTCTTGCCCCAAGCAGAGATGAGGAGCGGGCTACAGAGGTCTGGTAAGCTCACTTCTTTCTAACTCCACCCCCCAGATTTTTTAAATTTTCAAACATGTAGTCTTCAGCCCCAACCACCGCTGACTCAAGTGACATCACTTGAGGATATTTATTAGACTTCACACAGCTCCATCTGTGGACACAAAAGACTTAACACAACCTTTTTCACATTTGTAGTAGTACTCCCCAAGACCTGTAGGCAAACTTTGATGTGTAGACAAAAAAAATGTAGTTCCCCTTTAAGGACTTCAGAGCAGGAGCCAGTTTTCTCATAGTTTTATAATCAATGTGGGTAACTTTTAGTATTAACTTTATACCAGCACAATGAAGTACAATTATTTGATTCCTTATGTTTAATATATTCATATTTCCTACATTTCACCTGTAATCATCTGGCTTGTAACTATTTGCCCAGGATGTAATTGAAGTAAATAATAATAATAATAATATAATAATAATCTCTTCCATGTGGACAAATTCATTCATTAAAAAAATGAGAGAAAACACAAATGACATCTTAGGTTGTAAGCACCAACATAATGCTGCAATGTAACAGGGTTACTGGTGCTCTATCATCATCCTGACATATCTTCTTGAGTGTATTAGTGTACATGTAGTTAATGGTACTGTAACATGCACTGATTCACACTTTATTTTGCCAAAAAAATTTAATTTTGCTCAGAACTTGCACAGCAATTTAATGAAAACAACTAATGAAGAAACTGTGTCCTCTGTTGGTCATTTTAGTGGTTCAATGCATTCACCAAACACTAAACATAGTTTCCCCTTTATTTTAGCTCTGACCAGCAGCTACAGTAGTAGAGGTCCCTGTGTCAGTTTGTTTGACAAAAAATCACAGTGCATGTGCCATTGTAGGGCAGAGCTAGAGTATAAGGACTCAACAGGCTTGATAGATACATCACTGTCAGTGGCATTGTTGTCAGTATAGCTCAGTTGGTAACAACAGACATCCAACATGTTTTTATGCATGCTGGTCTCCCCCAAAAGATGAGGCTTTCCTGAATCAACTCTCCAAACTAAATTGATTTTGATGTGCTCACAGACTGCTGTCAAACCTAAAAACACTAGTTTTAAAAAGATAATAAAAACACCAATATACTAACCTCAACCCTAGATCTATTCATTTAAAGGCAGCCGCACTAGACAGATATGCTTGAATCACACTGGGGACATACTAAAATAAGCACAATTTTTATCACTAAATTGAAAATATGTGGCCTTGAACCAGTCACATAACATTGTTGACCAGCTGCAGAAGGCAGTGTGTTGGAGGGTAAATGGATTGCATTTACTAGCTTTTCTAGTCTACCGACTACTCAAAACACACGCCAACATTCACCCATTCACACACACACATTCATACACTGATGAGCAGGCTGCCATGCAAGGTGCCAGCCTGCTCATCAGGAGCGGTAAGGGGCTTAGTGTCTTGCTCAAGAACACTTTGACACTCTCTCTGGATGAGGGGATCGAACCTCTACCTCCCGAGCCATGCCGCCCGATGTTTATAGATGCCTGTGTGAAAATTTCAACAATCTTATCTGGCCAGTCTGTGCACACTGTGGGAAATGAAGACAAATGTTTTGGTCACAAACCCTTCACTTTGCCTGTAAGAACTCACCAAATAAGATTTCATCTGGAACATACTGCCAGCATGATTCTTGAGTAAGCTGTTGGTGGCTCCCTACGACCCAACTTCACATCACTGGACCCTAATCAGACTAAAAATGTATACTTGTCACAGTGACCGATTACTAATCTGTCGCTCTTTTTTGAATAGTTAAAGTCAAAACATCAAGGATTTATATTGAGGTCCTAGTTAACATTATTTTTAATTTCAATTGGACTGTAAAAGTGTTAGTGCAGCATCTGTTACAGTATTGGAATGTAAAGATACTGTTTGCATAATGACAGCTGTTGCCCATATTGCCAATGCATGCATTTTTCCCCTTGCCACTGCCAGCTGATCTTTTCCTTTTGTTTGCAGGTGAAGGTGCATGAGAATGAAGAGAGCATCGCAGACCATGAGAGCTTCCACGACAGTCTGCTGAACATAGAGAAGTGGCTGATGATCATGAAGCAGAAGCTGGAGTCCTTCCACAGCCCCTCAGGAGAGTGGAGCATAGAGGGCCGCCAGCACGAAGCTGAGGTGTGTGTGTGTGTGTGTGTGTGTGTGTGTGTGTGTGTGTGTGTGTGTGTGTGTGTGTGTGTGTGTGTGTGTGTTCTTGCACCTCTGTGCTCACGATAAGCAGTTGTTATTATAGTTGTTGTTATTTCATGACAGTTATGTACATTCCTTCTGTGTAGTTCTGTGTTGGATCGGTTAGCAGGACAGGTGTCCTCCCTACAAGTAGTTCTGATTGGAGAGACTCTGCTTTGTGAAGCTCGCCATGTTTAGCTAAGAAGGATGAACAACTTTACTGTGAACCTGCCAGAGAGCGCTGAAACTGGGATGGCTTGTCACACATGTATGTTCATCCACTGCCTCACTGTGACTCCTCCAACAGCGCTTCCAAAATGTCCTGTTCAGGGCAGCAAAAACACTGTTGTGGATTGGCATGTGTTACAACTCTGCGTCCAGCTGCCGTCTGTTAGCAGCAGTGTCCTCTCTTCTTGCACTTGACCTGTCTTATTCTGCTCGCCTCAGCTCCATTTCCTCCTCAGTATGCTCTGGCTCAAACCGATACGTTACAACAGCCATTCTGTAGGAAGTGTAATCGTCTTCTCCTTATTATGATATTATGTCTGATATTTTCTTGTGAAAGCGTCTCTATTTTGCAGAGTTACGTCTTTGCTAACTTCTTTTTGTTTACTAACTAGTATGTGGGTCTTCCAGCCCTGATCATCCAATTAAAGCGCACACATGAGTTCCACATAGAGGAATGGTGCATTAGTATGCTGTCGTGTAGCTAAAACTATTTTTTCATTTTCCTCACTGAAATCAGAAAAAATATTTTTCAATGACCATTCAATACACCTAAGTATCAATTTTATGACATGTTTTTGCAACTTTCTTGTCTGATAATTATCTGTTTTCCCTATTGAGTTTCCAAACATCACAGCTTATGAATCCAATGCTATGTGGCAACTAAAAGGTGAAGCTTTGTCATCAGACCTTCACATAAGCATGTGAAAGGAAGGATTTACAGATCACTCAAAACCACTTGTATGGTAATCTTCCTATAAGTCATCCAAACATAATTCAAAATGTAATTTCATGATAGAGAGGTGATGTCTTTGCAGTCTTTTTCTCTCTACAGTCAGTAGAGAGTCATTTTTGGCTTCATTGGTAATTAGCAGCCCTGGGTACATTTTTGTTTTATTTGTAGTGTGGAAGCCCAGACCTACAGGTGTCAGGGTTCATGATGGATAAACTCATCAATTCATTAAAATCCATTTCCCCCACTCTTGATCTTATATCACTGACATGTATTATTCTGTCAACCATCTCTGCAAAATAACTGAAGGTAGCTCACAGTGACCTTAAGTAATGGCCCCAGTGATGAATTTTAATGGGAATACCAAGGAGACTCTTTATAATTACAGTCTTCATTATTATACTGAACCAACCTGCCAATCTCATCAACACCATGGATTGAGATTCTTCACCTCTGCATTTCATTAACTCACAGCATTGTTAAATGTGGCTTTAATACTGTTCAGGAGCTCTGCTCTTTTAAACTATACAATGGATATCAAATATATGTAGCAGTGTGCAGAAAAATACTTCTTGAGAGTTCCTTTTTATGAATAAAAAACTAACACCCATCTCATTAGCCTAAAACAGACACCAGTAGTGCACCAGAAAGGAGAAATCCATTCCAAAAAAATAACACTGTTGGTTTAGTGTATTTGCCAACATTAAACAGCTGGTACAGAGGAATATGTATGCTTCACCACAGACAGGAAATGATGTGTTGAAGTTTGAAAGAAAAATTCATACTCTTTCTTATCCAGCAGCAAGTGTTGCAAAGCTGCATTCAACAACCTGTGACCTTTTGGTCCTCTTGTTTCTTTGGTCTAAAGCATCACAGCTGAACCAGTATTAAACATGAATGTGTAGTTTACTGACAGCATGTTACCTAAAGTATATGATTTAACCTCTTGAACCCAACTGATGCAATTTTAAACAGCCCTTTTCCCCAGAATCATAAGTCAGTTAAACCAGAACACACAGACATCAAAACATATTGCTGGAATCAGCACAATTTACTTACTTGCTTGTGATAGCAGTATCTCCAATTAAATCCATTTGCTTAGAAATCATTAAAATAGGTATTACACATAACTTCAGATGTTTCTGCAAAATCATTATGTTTAAAGGTTTCCCTCAGTAACAAAAATAATCCAGTAATCCTCAGAATGTCTCATCAACATGGCACTTATATCCCTGGAACACTGTGGTGTCTTTAAAACCTGTGGACACTAACAAATCAGCGCGGCTCATGTTTCATTTGCTCTGGCAGGTACATCTGGCCCCCCTTCCATTCAGACAAATTTCCACCCGTCTTGGATCCGGTCGGGCCAGTCACAACCGTTTATCTAATATGAGGCGGGTTTGATACGATGATTGACGGAGATTTACCGGTCCAGATTTGAAAAGTCAAACGTCACACGTTTCGCTGCACAAATGTTTTTAGAAACATATATTAGTGTACTGTTTAGCTGTAATTTGAAAAAGTTTGTGATAACTCCCCTTGGAAATTGAAAATGAACTGAGAGGTTCCAGACTAATACGCATTGCAAATGAGCAGATCTAGATCTGCTACAATATATAAATACTGTGAAGGTATCAAAATGCTCAATCCACAGAGAAATGCACACAGCCTGTATTCAGCAACTGTGCCTTTGAACAAGCCATCAGGACTTCAATAAGGTTGTGATGTCACAACTATACAATCACCGCCCTCAGCCATGCCCCCAACAACAACACAACACCAAGCGGTCATTTTGTCGCTGAGCTAGCAAGCTACAAGACAGAAAAAGTCAAGAAAACGCTGCACAATTGTTGGATGTCAGGAGGCCAGTATATCATTGCACAGCCTTCCCAAGTTTTCTGGTTTTCCCTCTGATGTCCTCCAGCTGCTCTGCCTCAACTCTCGGTGATTAAACGTTACAGAGTTTCCTGACTGCTAACTGTAACGTTAGCTGCCATTAGCTATTAGTTGACTCTGCCCAGACTTGGAGATCGGAGCACCAGCGGTCCAAAGCTCCTGTACTAGAAGTGTAAACACCAACACTCCCCCGGTTCTCTGAGCTCCCAGTTCTGACAGATTGAGCTAATAGGACAACTAGCTGCACGGCTAACTGAGCTAACTAGCTAACGGCAGCTACACAACAAGTACAGCAGTTAACAAGTAAAGCTATCTCTCCATAAGGAAACTCCATCAATCACCAAAAGTTGAAGCAGAGCAGCTAGAGGACATCAGAGGGAAAACCAGAAAATATTGTATTCATAAAACATAATCCAGTTTCACCAAAATCAGTGAAGTTGTGTTTTGTACAGTAATCAGTGACGTCCGCCCCCCATGAACACTCCGCTCTGGCCGAGTCTATCGTTGCGGTGCTCAGAAGCTTTGGGCGCTGCCCTTCAGCAGGCTTCTGGAAGTTGGCCACTCAGAAGAAAGTGGGCTTTTAGGGAGGGGGGCCTTAAAGAGACAGGAGCTAAAATGGCTTTTTTTCAGACAGAGGATGAACTAAGGGGCTGTATAAAATAAATAGGATTTTTTTTTTAACTGTGAATCATGCAAAGCTACTGTAGTGGAGTCCCAGAATAAAAATATATGGCACACTGTATGAAGTTCACTAACACTAATTAACTTCATGGTAGCTCTGATGTTTACACACACAAAACATCATGATTGCTGCATGATGAAAACTATTAAGCCTCCATGACTTTTGGTCTCCTCCTGTTCCATTGTCATTATCCACAGAGAGCGCTTGAAGAGTTTCCAGAGAAGGAGCTTCAGCTGCAGCATATGGAAGTCCATGGTCAGGGGGTTCTGGAGAAAACTTCAGAGGAGGGACAGGTCCACATTCTGCGAGACATGAAGCGCCTACGAGAGTCCTGGTTGGCCCTATACAACATTAGTCTCAATCTTCACAGGTACCTGAAAAAATTAGGATAATGATAGTTGTTGCTTTTAGTTTGGTATGCTTAGTGTGTGGTGATGGTAAGCAAGACTTTCACAAAACTACTCTTTTCTCAGTTTCAGTGGTCACTCTGACTCCTTGTGTACACCCACCACATAGTGGAAGCAGCTCAGCAGCAACAGCAGTTTCAATTATTCAGTGTCTACCAGTGATGGACAAGTTACTTGAAAAATGGAATCAATGGCTCATTACGCATTACTCACTGAAAAAGTAATTACATTACTAATTGCTCAGCAGCAAAAATAATCATAATCAAATAATCATCATATTACATTACTCGTTACTTTCGTTACTCAGCCCAGCTCTGTCATTTAAAGAACTTCAAGTCCTGCACACCCACATGTTGCAGCTTTTGTATTTAACACATGTAGAAATAGAAAACAAGAATTTGTTGTTTAACAAGCATGCAGCCCAACAGTTTGAAGTGATTTACGGACCATGCAGCACCTAATGTTGGTTTTGCCTCTGTGACTGCACAGACCCGACCTCAGCTGCGAGGTTCACCCTCCAACTGTAAACAAAACTAGGTGACTCCTAAATCTAGGCGTACCCATGGATAACATTAGTAAGCCTGCTAAGGACACACAACATTTAAATAAGACAACTTTGGAATTACCGGGAGTGGCATTTCTCCTC
Organism: Siniperca chuatsi; assembly: GCF_020085105.1. NCBI lineage: Eukaryota > Metazoa > Chordata > Actinopteri > Centrarchiformes > Sinipercidae > Siniperca > Siniperca chuatsi. The sequence continues at coordinate 2,648,974 of NC_058056.1, read as the reverse complement.
TTTTGATAGAAGCTAGGCACCTCTAAACGCCCCTGTGCCAAGCTAACATGTCCCAGACCAGTCTCTTCACACTGAGACCAAATAGATATTAATCCACCTTCTAACTCCCAGTTAGACACAGACCCCCAAATATCAAAGTAAGGGAGCTTTACAGGGATTAGTAACTGAAATGTAATTACTGAAATTCAAATTGTAATCCCTTACGCTACTCGTTACTGAACAAAGTAATTACACATTACCGTACAACGCTACTAAGTAATGGGTTACTGCCCAACATTGGTGTCTACACGAAATAACATGCATTTTAGTAGTGCTCACAAGCCAATACACAGTCAATGTAGTAACACACCTAAGTCGGAACAAAATAGCCAAAAGATACACTATGGACTGCAGTTATGTACGTAAAGGGTGAGTGAAACGTTAGCCATTATGCGGCTAGTGTAGACAGCTACATTGATTAAAATTGAGGCTTATCTGTTTCGTCGGATGTGTGAGAATGATGACTAAAAAACACAGCTGACATGCACCTGGTTTGACAAGGGACTACTGGTGTAGTCTTTCCACATTTTCTCCATGACTTTTTTATATTTATCAATACTTAAACATTGTTCAACAGTCAGAGTTGTGTTTGGCCCACACTGACATTGGCTCCTAAGTGAATGTTGCTATTACATTAATATAGCCACCAAGAAACCAAGTGTTGTCACTGAAGTTTGACAAAGAAAATTGTATCACAAGGTCCAGTTACTTGGTGTTTACGAAGCTTTCAGCGACATTTCACAATGAGATTCTAATTTCTTGTCGAAACTGCTATTTCTGTGGTACAGAATATAAACGCATGCATATAAACAAACAAGAAACTATAAGAGCTTCTCTGACCTCAAGTTTATTGCTACTCAAAGTTTTATGTCGTTTTATGAATGTTTCTTCTCTGTTGTTCACCAGTCTCTTCTTGTGGTTGTGATGCATTAGACTTACAGGTGATGAGCTGGTGAGTTATGAAAACACTTAAACTCTATTTCTTTCTCTCCCAGGCTGCTAAACAGCTCCACAGCGCAAACAGAGTCTGACTTATGGAGGGTTGGAGGCCTCTTTGTAGACAGCACATCCCTAACAACAGAGCTCAGGCTGGGGAAGGGGGGCAGTCAGGTCAGGACAGAAGACTCCAGGAGCCAGAGAGGCCAACAACAAGACAAGCCAGCAGAGGTGTATGGAACCTTGGCTAGCTCTGGGCCAGCAATAGGAGGACGCCTGGAGGGAGAGGCAGAAGAGGGGGTGATGACGGGGCAGGGTGGGTGGATCCAGGGCCATGGTGAAGGTCACCTCATTCTGACTGGACAAGACCATGAACATCTCAGCCCATCAAGGACAGGCAAGGACAGTGGGCGCTCTTTTAAAGGAGACGAAGTAGATTCCTCTGCTTGGAGTATTTGCGGCAGAGCAGACCAGAAGGTTTCCAAAGACTCCACCACTGATGGAAGCCCTGACAGTGATAAATCAACAGGGGGCAACAGCAGCATCTTGGCTGGAGACAAATGGGGAACAGCATTTACTACAAAGGTCAGCTATGGTGAGGGAGGAAGAATGGACTCTGGTGAAGGCAGCATGGAGGGAGGGGAAGGCCTGAGCTCAGGAGGAGGAGCGTTCATGCTGTTCAGAAGGGACCCAGCCAAGCAACCATCAACTACACCAATGCAACCCACAATGGTATTATTGTACAGTGTTTACTCTAAAGAAGTGTTCATACTTCCTGCCCCTTGGTTAACTTTGTAGAGTAGCAAACTAGGCCGAGCCAGTGGTTTAGGTATTTTTCTCTGTAAATTTAATTTCAAAGTTTACTTTCAATGATAAACAACGTTCCTCCACACAGAAACACAGGAGTCTCCTGGATAATCTAACAGTACTATGGGGTTATGTTGGCTTTGCTCCCTTAATATAGTACTAAATACTACAGTACCCATGAGTATTACAGGCTGATGCACAACACCTCACCATAACTGAAATGCTAAATTCATCCCACACTGATCCAAAATACACAAGTGAACTGAATCAAGCTGCTGAAAGTATTTAATAAGTTGTTACCACAATGCTCTCTGGGACTTGTAGTCAACATCTCTCCTTCTTTGACTTTTAGTCAACAAATTTTCTTTACCATGTCGGAGGTGGGAAACATCCAACATCCAGTCATGCAAAATTGGCTATGAGGACAAAAATAAAACTTTTTACATATATGACCTGGGCTGCCTGGCAAGGCTGAATCACAGATCACCTTTCTGCATGACCAATACTATATAGAAAATCTATGTTCGCACTGTACAGATCAGCTGACTGGTCACAACTTGGTTGCTCACACTGAGCATAAACATGGAACCTCCGGTTGATTTTGTCCATTGAATATTCCAGTTAAGTTAATTCAAACAAGACGACTGTGTCTTCAACAATGTTGACAAAAAGAGAGAGCCAGCATCACTCTGTGCAATTCTACTATGAACAGAAAGCAAGAAGAAAAAAGAAAAATGGAACCGCAGATGGCTGGGAAAAGACAATATTGTCTTGTCTGCTGTGCAGCAAAGTTCAGTTTTATTTTTATCACAGCACAGTCACAGTCCAGATCTCTTGACAGCAGCCATGTGACAGTTTGAGCATCAAACGGCCAGACAGCCGACCAAAATTTCTGACCTGCCAGTAATCCATCCCATCATCCAACAGCCAGATAAGTGATCATTCGGGCAATTAGACATCAAACGACAGCCGATCTGGCAGAAATTCAGCTAAATTCTAAAATGAGTTGAGGCGACCAATTCAGGTTTAAAATGGGGCCTTATCCAGCTAAAAGCAAGGTATCACTTGAAATGATAAGTACCTTATATTATTTCAGTTCATATTGTGCTTACTTGGTGCATCTTCCTAAATAAATGTATGTTTAGTGCTTGGTTTCTGGGGCTTTTGGCACATTATAATAAAGCTGTAATAGGGCTGCTGGGTGAATATATATAGTTAAATGTTCTTCTATAGGTAAATACTAAAAGTATTAAACTATGATATATATATAATGATATATTCTTTTAACCCTAGTTACAGTTTTAATGGGTGCTACATGGCAACATATTGTTTAGTCAATGAAAAGAGAGTGAGTGCCCCCCAGTAGTTTGGGGAACTGGATTTTGAGGTACAGTTTTTTGGCATTTGTGGCGCCCCCTAAGGGTCAAGCTAAAAATGCTTTGGCACGCCTATTCCCGAACATGGTCTGAAGATATCTCCCAAGATTTATGATGATTGGACAAATCGTTAATGAGTTATGGCCAGTTTCTTGCTAAGCCCCTCCTATTGCGAAGATATTTTGGTTGATGGCGGCCATGTTTTTTGACCGATCTTGCTCATTTATAATAGGCTTTTTTGTAGAGCACATTGTATGAGAAATTTCAAGTCAATCGGAGTCACGGTGTGAGGGGCATGGCCTTTCAAAATTGCCACTATGTGGACGATTAGGCTCAAATTTTTGTGGAAGCATTTGCACATCCTTTCCAGTTATTGGGCCAAGTTTTGTGTTTCTAGCTCATTCCAGCTCACGGCAGTTTGAGACAGCATAAGACAAATAATAATAAACCGGCAAAAACACAATAGGGTTCTACCGCTTTGCGGTTTGAACCCAAATCATTTTTTTGTAATGAAATCGTATTGATAGGACACAGAAGCACAGAAGTCTGGTGACAGATGACTACTGTGACCAACCTTTCTCAATGATGGATTTGTTAACAGTCCACACATTAGCCAAGTATCCCTAGTCCAAACTAAAAAATGCCACAAAATGACTGCTGACTTGTTCATAGTGTTACTGTGTGCTGTGCAAGAGTTTTATGAGTTGTTTGGGGTTTTACAGAGGGGAAGAGAACAGTACACATCCAGGAAGAGGGAGTTTGAGGCCTGGCTGTCCAAAGAGAATGACCTCCTCTCAGGGATCCTCAGTACCAAGGGAGCAACACTCAGTGCCAAAGAACTCAAGATCCGACAGGACACACTCTACGTGAGTTTCTCTTAACATTAAAACATTTGAAATGGTTTTTTTTTTACAGTTCAGTCTGTAGTTGTAGTGACACCACCTCTCATTCTTGGAGGAGGATGTTAAGACTACTGTTTCCACCAGCTCTTTGTTAAGTGCTAAGTATGTCTAACATGCTTAAATCCTTCATATACCAGCAGATGGATAACAAGTTATTGTTCCTGATGACTTTGGTTACTCTGGGAGATGGCTGTTTACATTTTTTGGGTGGTTTGTTGAAAATATATTAAAGAACCCTACTAAAGTTTTTGTATGTTGTTGCCCATGTACTACTATTCACATTGACTTAACATTATTGCTGGCCATTTGCTAAAGCAAACCAGAGTTTGTAAGATTTCTGCATGCATTTTCTCACTTACAAAGCAGCCATTTGTGTCATATCAGTGCATTATAACAATGAACTTGAGACTTGACACGTGTTTGAGTTATGTAGTCCACCACAGTGATTGTCATAACTTAATTTACTTGTGTAAACATTTTGTTGTCAAAGTTTTTGTTATCTTGTGGCACAGGAAGTATAGGTAAATGCTAGGGCTGCCAGAGTACTGTAGGGACGCATCATTGTCTACCAATATTTATATTAATTCACAACTGTTTGTAGAAGGTATGAAGTGATTTTGTTTTAATTATCAAGCCCTTCAGAATCACTCCTACGAATTGCGCTGAAATTGAACCTAAGACTCAAGAATATGACTTGTGAGTGATTTATGAATCTTCCTACACTGTCTTTCAGTAAGGAACAACACGACTTCTAGGAGAAAGTGTGATGTCGCTGTTTTATGACACTCAGAGCTGCAAAGTAGAAATTCTGATGATGTGTTGTAGTTTTTTGACAGTTGCAGTTTGAAATATTGAACAGTGGTAAAATTAGAAATGCAGAAAATAGGGTAGGGTTTATGTGTATATGAAACAAACTTAACAAAAATATGATGCCAAAATTAATTTAAACTTATAATATTTACTTTATGTATTTATAGTATTATAGTTTTATTTATTTACTAATATTTATTTAATACATTGATTAATCAAAGACCACAGTTTGATTTATGACTGCTGGAGTTGTTGGTTCTGACAACTTCATTGTTACACAGCTGCATTTTCCCAGTAAACATTGTGAGGACTTATTTAATTGGTTTTCTGCAGGGACAGCATGTGTTTTCCTCTGCTTCCCACCCAAGGTCAGTCTCAAAAATTATTTGGTTTTATCAAAACAATCTTTTAATAAACTTATTGCCATCATGCGTTTCAAAAAAAAACAAAACACCCCTCACACAATGTGAGAGGTGTTTTGTTAGGAGCGATCACCTACTCTGGGGTCCCTGATGTGTCAGCAGGATTTTTGCAGGGAGTTGTCAGTGTTCTCATTTAAGCAGCCAAGCTTTGGCATTATTGTGCACATTGAAATGTACCCTGACATGACTAACCAGGCCTAGAGCACTACCTAGACTAGAGCTGGTAGTGTTTGTTATCTCTGCGGGGTTAAGCAGTTGAAAGCGCAGATTTAAAAAGCCTTCACTGTATCTCCACGCAACAGTAAGGTAATATGGACAAAAGTAAAAGCTGACATGATGTTCACTGTCGTGGATTACCTACTGTAACTCTACAAGTTGACTTTTCATACTTTACTGAAATGAATGGAAATTATTGAGTGTGTCAACATGTTACAGATCCACTCCATCTGCATAAATGTAACCACATGTCAGGCAGTGATAAGAAACTTTATGTATAAATGTATGAGTAGATTAAACACAGTATAATCCATGCACTGGTAAATCCTACCAAAAGCTGGACATGTCAACACTTCAGAAAAGTGGTGACTCTGGTGCAGGAGTCTGTTTGTGCTTCCTGAGAGAATTCTGACAAGTGATGCTAGAACTATGTACATACAGTCTGAAATGCTATATAAATAATCCTGAACTTGAATGTACTATTATTGCGCTGGCATAAACCAAAGCAACACAAATAGACCTTTTCCACTGCAGGAACTTAACAAAACTTAACATATACATACATAACATAACATGTATCCGTTGTCTTGGGTACTGCTTTTATTTCCACTGTTCTCTGTCTGTTTTGGGAACGAGTTCCTGAAGCTCAATTCAGGCACTGCTTAGGAGGAGATACTAATTGAAAATTCCTGGTACTTTAAGGAGTTGATAGCAGTGCTGTAAACCGTAGCAGGTCAAGCAGGTGTGACTTCACATCACAACAAACACAACAACAGAAACCACCATTTTACCACTGCATCTGTATGGAGAAGGACAACCAATACTTATAAATAATGTAACTAATAAAAATTAAGAAAAATGCTTGTTGGACATACCAACATATCCAGGTCCTCATCAGTATTTGTGGAGAGGAGACCATCACAAGGGAGCTGAAGTCAGTGGCTGGCAGAAATGGGGATGCAACACAAAAAACAAAAAAACAAGATGGATTTTGGGCCACTGACTGGCGTGTGCTGCCCCCAGCAGTACCCTTGATTCAGTGTAAACCTGAAAGAAAGTCAATTGCTGTCTGTCCCACAACCGCTTACTTCACTCATCTCCTAAACACCACATAAAACAACATAGCCGGTCCTGCCGTTGCCTTTTTAATGGCATTTATCCAAAATGTCAAAGTTTGTAAAATACAGCTGAAATACAATGAAGAACCTCATACCAAAGCCTCAAAAGGTTCTAAAAAGTTCAAGTTATGACAAGCCCCCGGTCATGGATGGGTCCTGCAGTGAAAAAGGGCTAGAAGTCAGTTAATGTGTGGATAGATTGACTTTACTATGATTGAAATGAATGTCTCTGGGCAGAAACCTGACTTTGAAGTAAACTGCTGAGGAGTTTACTGGATTTGTGATTGTTTGTTCAGGGATGAATAATGTGTAAACTGTACCTTTCTTTGACAGAGATGAAGCTTCTGAGGTTATTAATATTCTGTCTTTTGGCTATGATGTTGTCATCAAGCATGTCACTTTCAAACTTGAAATGTATTGGAAGTGATAACTCTAGTTGGACAAAACATGTGTTGGTTTTTGTAATTACCACAACCACTTCTTTTCCCCACAGCTATATGCATATTTGTTTGAACCATGCTGTTCATTCTAAAGTTTTAATTGCCTGAGGATTTGGAAAAGCCAAAGGAGCCATTGTGTTACAGAAGAAAAGAGACTGTTACACTGACCTCTTGTGGTTAAAAGGTTCAGTTCTGTTGCACCTTATGTTGCTTGTCATTTCTGAAATGGAAGAAAAACTCTGAACAGACACCAGGAACTTCCTGTACTAGTCCAGTATACCTAAAACTCTCTGCTGTGTCCTGGTGCAGGCTCTGAGAGCAGGAGTGACGTGGGGTCAGGAGCAGTTCCAGCTGTTGCTCCAGGAGAGTCAGGGCAGTGAAGCTGGTTCTGGACCAGCAGAAGATGTGTGTCTGGAGGAGCTTCGCTACCGCTGGATGCTCTATAAGTCCAAACTGAAGGATGTGAGAGATGTCAGGGCCAGAACCAGTGCCAAGGTGAGAGAAGAGCTGACTATTGATCACGTAGAGTAAAAACTGCCTGCGTTTCAATTCACAGAAACTTTTGGTTTATGCATACAACAATCCTAAATGGGTAGAATAATCTTCCAGTGTTCATGAGGAATCTGGCAGGGCCAGCATGAAGGCCAGCTCCATTTGTTGCCATTGCACTTTAGTCAACACCAAACTCATAAAGTTCACTATACTTTCTTACTTCTCTTTCTTCAGACTTTCTTTAGACTTTGTCGCAAATGCACACATTGTCTTTCTTTAGTGTTTGTCTGAGTATGTCTTTGGTACCTGATTAATCCCTCCACAACCTGTCTGTGAAGTGACTGATGTTAGTGCGCGTCATTCAGATTCAGGCCATTCACAGCTAAGTGTTGTCTTTGAACTCTAACCAAATTCATGTTAAAACTCTCTCCCGATTCCAATTCTGAATCAAACCATACAGAATAAAGTTTGCAAAGGAAAGGGAAGAAAAAGAGAACATAGAGCTCAAAGAGAAGTGGAGGGAGAAATATGCATTGACTTTCTTGCAGTCCAGCACTAAACCTGTGTTTATACTACAGCAGCTGGACCAATCAACACTTTGATCAGTGCCTCTGTCTGGAAGTCTCACCTTTTGTTCCCAGGTTCAGGCTCTGGTTACAGGCGAACTGTGCCATTTCAATGTGTCTAGGTTTTCTTAAATTATATGACAGGCTGTTGAATGTATAAAGTTTTTATTAGTTCAAAAACAATGTAAAACAATGTTTGTGACATGTGAAATGATTTACTGAAGTTCTATAAATGTGTGTATTTTAATCATTGTTTTGCCTTTATTAACCATAATATCCCAATTTTGGGTCCCAAAATAAAATAGTTAGGAACCCCTGGTACAGGTAATAATCAACAGGTTTCTAATAAATCTGGAGCACAAATGTAATTGTACTTGATTTTGGAAACTGTCTATAATTGTTGTTGTATGCCAGGATCCTGCATTAACTGACAACTTCACTGTGATGTGTTGTCATGGGATTCCCCCTTAAAGTGCACTGTTGTTTTTTCCCCACAAGGTGGCAGTGTAACAGCAGTTAGGCCACTGCTTGCACAGTGACAGTTAAGATTCCCTGTCACATCTGTGAAGTAGCTGCTCCTCAGTAGAATTACGTACAGTAGACTGAATGCTAATTGCACAGTGTTCTCCAGATGTGGTGGAACCATATGAAAACAAACGTTTTCATAAACTCATATGATTTTTAAGAACAACCCACTGGGCTGTGCAATATGACACTAAAAAGTCACCTGTCAGTTCAACAGTGTGGTCCTGCATGAGTCAGTTGTCAGTAAGAGCTCGAATGCGGTTTGAATTTAGTAAGAGGATGCAGTGTGCAAGATTAGTGTGTGTAACTCTTGAGGTTTTGAATACAATAAACATTGTGAATTGATTCAAATATTTCATATTGCTGCAGAGAGTCCAAGCCAAACAAGAGGAGCCGGCCATCGCAGCAAAGGTGCAAAAGGTAACACCGAACTATTTATGGTTTTTAACATAACTAGACAGCACAATTACGGCTGAGATAATTATCAGTATTAATTTACGCACTGTTGGGCAAAAATCACTGGAAAATGTTACATTGTTACGAAACTTTCACATTGATTGTATGTACATATACAGACTCTCATTCTAAGATCTTTCCAAGTCTTTCCTTACATGAAAACAATGCATTTATGAAGTTTAATATATTTTGTCCCACAGTTTATTTGTGAATAAGGAGTTCTTGATTTGGTGAACTAGAGCTGTTTAATTAACTGATTTATGTTTAATTAAGTTAATAAACTGTGGAATCCAAAGTTCTTTAAAAAGACATGATCATAATTTTTATGCCGTTGGTTATTAGTCAAAGGTCCAGTGTGGAACATTTAGGAGGAGCTATTGGCAGAAATGGATATAATATTTATAAGTGTGTTTCATTAGTCTATAATCGCCTGAAAATAAGATTCATTGTGTTTTCATTACCTTAGAATAAGCCGTTTTTATCTACAGAGGGAGTGGGTCCCCTTCCACGGAGGCCGCCATGTTGTACCGCCATGTTTCTAAGTAGCCCAGAATGGACAAACCAAACACTGGCTCTAGTTCCACGGCCACCATAGTTTCTCCTACACGCTTGGAAAGGGGAGGTGGATCCAAGCAGTTTTTCAAATGGTTGCAAACTGCAATTTCAATGCTAGATGCCACTAAATCCTACACACTGCTGGACCTTTAAACGTAGACACCAGATTTCCTTTGCCATTACTTTAAAAACCTTGTACAGCTAGTACTGTAGCTACTAATCTACTCAATCAAGTGACATGTATGCATTTGAAAATAGCAGGAGTTTCTTCTAATGGTATAGATTTTGCTGGTTTGATACAGTATGTTCATATACAGTTGTGAAATATAGGTGTGTCTACTACCTCCTGTCTTGTAAGTGTTGAAAAGTGTGATAATACCAAAGGACTTATAGGTCTTCACAATTTGAAATGGGGAAAAAATGAAATAAGACGAGAGAACAGCATTGCTGGCAGCCACATGATGCTGAACTAATGAGCAGCCATGGTGGAAAAGAGCAGCAATACATTACATACACAACACATACATTCGAGTGATGATCGAGTCCACTCTGATCCACTCGGGTATTAGATAGGGCTGCATTTTCACAGATTTGATCCATAATTTCATTATGGATTTATCAGTCTATATTCTTGATTAACTGATGAATCGTTTAGTCTATATCAGAAAATAGTGAAAATCCTCTTCGCAATTTCCCAGAGCCCAACCTGATGTCTTCAAATGTCTTGTTATGTCCAACCAACAGACCAAAACCCAAAGATATTGAGTTTACAATGATATTAAAGAGAGAAGAGCAACACATCCTCACATGTGGAACCAGTGAATTTTTGACATTTTGCTTGATAAGTTATATCAAAATATAAAAAGTAATTTTCTGTTGATTGTCTAGTTGATTAATCAACTAATTGTTTTTTGCTCAAAATAAGAATTTGGCAGGCAGATGTAAAACAATCCAGGTAACAGCCATTACTAGTTGACTGAGTAGCAGTGCGGATGCCCAGCAGCAGCACACCCACTCAAACAGTATTTTCAAACTTGACCGGTTAGAGCATGGATGTATCCGTGGTTGAGAGACACAGATTGTTCTCGTTGTCCAGTTTCCTGGATGATCTACAATCATGCTCAAAGCAACACGGTGAGACAGCCAATACCAATTGTTTCAGCGTGGTAACATAGCAACTATAGGAAAAGATGACTTGTTTTAAAAGAAAGAAAAGAAATGTGTGTATTTAATTTTATTTGTAGGCATTTATTTGTTATATGTAATTAATTGGTCAAATTGTGTTTTCATTGCAGTGTATGAGTAAATATTCAGAAAGAGAAACTCCAACTAAAGGGAATCAGGGGCACAAAGAAAGATCTCAAAGAAAGAGGTGGATTAGCTTCAGGCTACAGCGATCAGGGGTTATTCTGAATAGCCATTGTATTGCTAGCTAAATAAGCGTGAAAAACAACCAGGCCCACCCTGGCTTTCATTCAGATTTCATTCATGGTTAGACAAATCACAATACAAAAATAAAAGATCATTCTAGATAACTTTACTCACTAAACAAATCACGATAAAAAGTAAAATATTCTAGATAACGTTACTCACCAATCCAAAGTGGCGTCGCGGACATCAGCAAACCTGTCTTCTCTTTGAGAATCATATTCACTGTCCTCGCTATCGTTCTCTGATTCTATTATCATCTCCAAGACCTCTTCAATAGTGAACCTGGTCCTTTTGTGGCCTTAGACATTGTGGAAATCACAGAAATCAAATATATCCAGAGAAATCAAATAATCAAGGTGTAGGTTACCTCTTGTTGGTTGCACTGTGTGTGTTCAGCTCGGTTCTGCTGCGTAAAAGAGGGATTTTGCAGCGAAACGCATTGAAGTAGCTCAGCTCCCATGCAACCAAACTACCCAATCCATACACATATACAATGGGGAAATGATTGGCTACAATCGTGAATGACTGGCTTATTGATAGCCAATAACAGTTGGTTCTACCATGGCAGCAAAGACACATGACAGAAGCAGGTTGGCCTTCCAATCTGGGAGTGCTTGCGGTACTCTAGGGGCTGTCCTGGGGTGAACACTAAACAGCAGTCTCAATCAGCTGTGTGTGTGTGTCCCTGAGATCAAAGGTTGCTATGGTGATGGCTCTGAATGTAGTTTATAGCTAAAAGTATGAATAAAGAAATAAGACTTGAAACTTGCTTGAAAAAGTTTGAGGAGTTCATGTTTGTATTTTAAACTGCACTAATTAGCTCATCTTCTGAGATCCAAGGTTGCCGTGGTGATGGTAACTGCTGTGTGTGACTCCTGGCTGAGAGAGTTCATTTCATAGAAATTTTAGCTGAAGCTGATCTATCATACTCGTGCTTCTACCGCAAAGACTGTAACTCTTATCGCCCAAGTTAGAATATCGTAAGAGAGGCAAGAACCTCCTGACGAGGCTTTGTGAGATTTGTGTATGTAGTGTGAAAAATGTGTCCATTAGAGCAATTTAGAAATGTACCCGTTTCTGGTTTTCAAAAAAACTTAATATGAAGTTAATATGAAAGTCTATACGACAGTCACTGCTGTCACTTAGACGCTGACTGTGCCAACTGTGTGAGTCTGTTTGAGTCCATGTTTACATATCTGCAACCAGCACACATTTGTTTGTGGGATTGAGAAATTTTTAAGGAGATTCTACTTCTCCTCTGTACTCTAGCAATGTCACCCACTCTAGCTCCGTCCAATACACACACACATTATAAACTCAGAAAAGACTGAAAATTGCATGAAACTGTGACTGTGTAGAAAGTATGAAAGATATGGATTAGTGTGATAAGGTCCCAGGGATTGTGAACGTTTTAAAGTTTGAATGGAGTTTCTACGTGAATGTATGAATGACTGGGAAGAGGTTGAAGATGAGTGGGTTTGAAGGTTTTTCCAATTGACTCCCATTATAACTTTACTTCAACCAAAGTTGAATATTTTGAAAAATTTTAAGGGGATTTTAAAGTTGAATTATACACGGATGAATTTTTTTATTTTTTATTTTTGGTAGTAGAAGAACATAAGTTGTGAATGCTTCCATGCATTCACACCCAACTAGAAAATTTCAGAAGAAATTTTAGGTATGCCTGAAGTGCCGCGCATACCCCGACAACTGCGCCAAGCTGCCATAAAGCCTGTGCAGAGCCACCTCCAGCCAGGACAGGGCAAAACAAAGCAAATCCCTTTGGAATGACCTACATTTATGTGTAATTCATCCATAAAATGTGGTCCGATCTTCAATAAGGTTTAACGAGTTACTAAAACCAAGGGTTCGCTTCCTTTTTCCATCCGGGCTTTGAAAGTTCAAGTGAATTCTGCAACAATCGTACACCAAAACATGCAAATGAAGCTTAGAGGAAGTTCCACCAGGAACAAGACAAGACTGACTATCTCATGCTCACCCTTATTTACATTCTCTCTCACTCTCTCTCACTCTTTCTCTCCCTCTCTCTCACTCTCTTTTCTGGCTTCCAGCTCATCAGCTGACTTATTTCAGATAAGCGAGACACCATCAATTCCAAAAATTAGTCTAGAACTTGTAATAATGAATAAGAATGAAGTCGAAACCCTTTTTCAACTATGAGCAGCACAAGGCTTCACTGAAGACTGCGATATATAATGTGTTTATGTCGTCTTTAAAATGTAGGAGCTGTCGCAGTTTAAAAACTCCTATCATCTCTGTAGTTGAACTTCTTACACACTTTTGAACACACACACACACACACACACACACACTGGTTGCTATAGTGACCGTCCCACTTGAGCCATAAGGGAGGGGCAGTGTTGTTACACACGCAGAACTCTGTAGACAGCTCTGACAGTTCATTTAATAGAGAATCACCCTCTCAAACCCCTGCTTCTAGCTTGAAGACTGAGTCCAATCCCCAAAGTAAAGATATTATCAGAACTAAAAGAGTCTGCCGAACGCGTTGATGTAGATTGTATGCTTGTGGTGTTAAAAATTGTGAGCACTGGAATGAGTTAGAAATGTAAGCAGAGAAGAGAAAATTAGAGTTTTTCTGGTCTCAGTTATAATGGAAGTCCAAGGGAGCTTGCCTGGCACTGCTGTCCCTCAGCTCATAGGGCCAAATTAAATTATATTCCATAAGAATATCTGAGGAACAAGGACACGTTTTCCTAAGTTTTGATGATAAACTGATGTATGTAGAGTGAAAACTGTGGGAGATAGAGCAATTTTAAGATAACTTTTTATGGAGAGTTTACAGCTTCTCCACTCTGGTGTCTGCCTGGCCACATACACACTCATAATAAAACTTTGTGCATTCTTTTGCGATTTTTGCGAAAACACTTGGGCCAATCTCTGAGAAAAGTCATACCGCTCTATTCCAAATCATTCCGCACGATTTGATGTAGTTTTTGCGTTTGGGTTAAGAATGGTACGAGGCTAGATGCAGGCCAAAATCGACATGGAAGAAGAACAACTACAAAATGCATTTCCTGTAGAAAATGCAGTGTGAATGCTGACAGCTAAAATACATTTTAAAGCATTACTGGAAATGCATAAATGAATTGCCTGAATAATCTTAAAGCACAAATGTGTTGCACTGCAGAACAGTCGTGAGTCGAACCGCTGACCCTCCAGTTCTCACAAGGTGTGTATATCTGAAATTGTATCAGATGCTACAGTCTTCCACTACAGCATCCCCATCTGTACAATTTCACTGAATTTGGTTACGAAGAAATATTACATCAAAGAGATACAGCAGTTAACAAGTAGTATGGTGGTGTTTTACTAATGGCCACAAGGCGGGGCTATTGGTGCCATGCTTAAATATGTCATGCACGTGCTCATGTAGAACTTGTTAACCAAGTGTCATTTAATTAAAGTCAACAGAAGTGTACAAATATAATGTTTTATTGTTGCAAATGGGCGTGGCCTATACCAGTCAATCGGCTTCATCCAAGGAACGCATTATATTTTGCCACGCCTCAAGGTTCAGGAGTTATTACCGAAAACGTAACATTTACACATAGGGCAGCTGTCCATAAAGCATGAATACTTTAGCACTTGTAGTTGTTGAGATTTCAGCTTTCAAACATTACTCCCATAGACTTCCCATTATAAATTTTAATACTTTAAAAAATTATATAAAATCATTGAAACATGTTAGAATAAAGAAAGCTGACAGTATGTAGGAGTAGTAGTCAACTGAAAAACATACAGAAGGCGGAATAATAACTAGAAAATGCATTTCCTGTAGAAAATACAGTGTGAATGCTGACAGCTGAAATGCCCATTGCTGGAAATGCATTGCATTGCAGAACAGTCAGGAGTCAAACCGCTGACCCTGCAGTTCTCCCAAGGTGTGCAGACATGCACTGTAACCACTGCACCACTGATCACAATGGTAGTTGTTGTAGGGCTGCGTGAGGTTCAAATATCAGTTGAAGAGTGAGTTTTGTGTGTGTGTGTGTGTGTGTTAGTATGTGTATATAAAAGTTGAATAAAACAATGTAAGATGTGGAACACATTACACATTCCTCATATGGGCCATTCTTGCCCTGTGATTTTTGCAATGGAATCACAAAAACCCTTATACAGGCCCCCAGGACCTTCTGCTTGCAACAGAGCGACATTCCTCACGTCAACGTCTGGAATTATAAATGATCTAGATCAAACAATTGGAGTACTCCATATTATATGGTTAGTGTCTTGCGTCAATAAACCATTACAAGCGCATTCAAATGCATTTAAGAGATACAAGTCACCTCTACACAGCAACACATAAGAGGAATTCCCTAACCTGCTGTATAGAGGGTGGTAATTAAAAGATACTGACCTCTGTTAGAATTCCTTTCCTGCTGCAGAAAATAGAAGGTATTCTGCATCCCACCGCTACCACCACGGCTCACACATGTGGTGTCCACACAGACAGCGTTGCTGCGGCAGCGCTGCTACTGCCAGCCCTATATTTCTACATTCTGTATGCCTTTGATACTGGCCATCAATAATAGAATGTTTCATTTCATTATAAATTTCATTTCGATTTAGTTTAGGGTTAAGAAATGTGTGCTCAATTGTAAAAAAATTAATAATTTTTTCATGTCTGTGATATATTCTACAGATATAGACATTGAAACTGTAGTGAAAGGTGTAATGTTGCTGGTATGATGTCAATATGACTATCAACAGATCATTTTCACTGTCTATTTTTGCTGAGAACCGCAGGCGTCACTCACAAAATAGACGACACGCCGAATCTCTAGATGATGCGCTGCTGCAGCCGCGCCAGGGCCACGCTTCTCACGCGGCCTGCGTGGTTGCTCTAACCGGTTAACATGGGTGCCGAAATGAAAAGCAAGAGGTTCCAGTGAGGCTGTGTTCAAAAGGTGAAAGATGAACTGAGGCGGTAAACATGATTCACAGAATAACAAGTCTGAGAGAAAGTCTAGAGGCCCAAGCTGAGTCAGTTTACTGTGGCACATGAAAATGACATTTTTCACCAGCTCAGTCATTTACATATTTTTTTGGGCTTTTTTTTTAAATGATAAAACCTACAATACATATTTGTATGTGCAGTAATGTGTTTTCCACGAACCCTGTGTTGCTGCTGTCGTTGCAGAGGCCTGGGTTGTTGCAGCGGGTGTGTCGGCTGGCTCTTCCGTTGTGGCTCCTCCTCCTGGCTCTGCTGCTCCTGGCCTTCCTGCTGCCCCTCATGGACGAAGGCAACAGCTGCTCCCTCTCCAACAACTTCGCCAGATCCTTCAACATAATGCTCCGTTACGAAGGGCCGCCACCCACATAGGAAACCTGTAGAGATAATATCAGTGGTAATATCTGATCTCACTTTCTACAGCAACTTATGTTGCTATAATGGACCACGGCTTATGTAGGAAATGTTGACTTGACTACTTAAGATCCCACATTCCCCTGCCCATTGATCATCATGTGTGACTGTAACAGAACACAAACAGGACCACACAACCTTCAGTTCCATCTAAAAACTGTGCAGTTTCATCTTCTTTTTAAAAACTACTTACTAATAGCTTTGCTAACACCAGTGAATCATTTTTTCCTCCTTTAATATCAACTGTACTAGGACGGACCACAATCTATGAAGGAAACCACAACCTAGAGTAGCACGCACATCTGCAAACAACAAATCCCACTTTTTCCCGATCCTTCTATTCATTCTGCTTCTACGCATTCTGGCGTCACGTTTCGCTGACCTGATTGGTCGATAGAGCACAAGGCCCCAGGCTCACGAAACTCAGATCAAACTAGGCAGTGCTGATCAAATATGAATCAAGATTCTGTCACTGCATTGCCTATTTCCTCTCAAATGTTTTCAGAAACACATTTTAGTGTACTGTTTAGCTGTAATTTGAGAAACCACCACCATTTTCTTCCTGATTACATGATTTGAGTAGGTTTTCTTTTATGTTTGGGATGAGACACGGAAAAAGTATCATTCATTCATCCATGATCTATATCTGCTTATCCTGCACTGGGTCACTGGGGGGCGGGAGCCTTTACCTGCTCACACTGATTGAGAGGCAGAGTACTGCCTCACCATGAAACGTAAAAACATTCAGTCCACAGTGTCTCAACTGTTGGAAGTTTCTTGTTATAACAACATACTAACTTGTCATGTCACAACGAGAAACTTTGGTTTGGTATTGTGTGAGAACAAGAAAGGTTTCTTGTTAAAACATAATAATTTGGTATGTGGTAATAGTGAGAAAAACGTCATTATAACATGAAAATATCTTGTTATAACATGAAATCATTATAATGAGAAGCTTAGCAGATTTTTCAGACTTTTTCTTATGGTGGTGGCATTACGCTGCCTTACACTTCAGCTCTGTCCAGTCATAATCAGGCCTAGATTCCATTTGGTAGGGACTAAACATAAAAATC
The DNA here is from genome assembly GCF_020085105.1 of Siniperca chuatsi. Taxonomy (NCBI): domain Eukaryota; kingdom Metazoa; phylum Chordata; class Actinopteri; order Centrarchiformes; family Sinipercidae; genus Siniperca; species Siniperca chuatsi. The sequence continues at coordinate 2,631,403 of NC_058056.1, read as the reverse complement.
TGAATTTTCATGCATATAAATCTTGAGAAGACACAAAACGAAACCTTGATTCTGAAAACAGTGTCCAGATGACTACGACTGAAACCTTTTCTACGATAGAACACTCCTGGACGAATGAGGGACTACACCGTCTTAAAACGAAACCTTATTAATAACATTGGCTTGGTGAGAATACTTTAAGCCCTGCTCTCAAACCTCTATAAGTACTTATCAGTTAACTGGAATTCATCCTTGCCTGGTAGTCATTTAAATGAATGTCATACTATACATAGGGTGAGAGATGCTAAGCCAAAGTGAAATGCTCAGTGGATAAAAATGTGGAACATGTACCTGAAGATCCAAACCAAAGACTACAACAACTGTACTGGACATGATACTGAAGCTAACACTGCATTTCTGTTGAACTCTGGATTCATATCTTCTCAGCAGCAACTAATACCATTAATTACACCCTCCATGTGTTCAAGTGGTCCGGCTTAGAAAACCAGGTTAGGAACAAAGACTCCAGTTAGATTTTCTCTGCCTGAGGTAAAACAACACTTCAGCTATTGTTGTGCTAATGATTTGTAGCAATATTAAATAGCCAGTTTACAAAAAAAACTACAAGCTTTATATACAGTATATGTTATGTTTAATCTTTGTAAAGATTTTAAGATCAAAAAAGTACATTTCTTATTGTTATACAATCAACCGGGACTGTCAACTGTATGTTCATACTGAGAGCAACCTGGCTAATGCTAATCATTCTGTTCTGACTGTGAGCAGTGAACAGAGAAATCAGATATTTTCATTGTCAGGATGTTGACTTTGATGTAGAATCAAAGCACTGTACAATTCTAGGGCTTTAATTCTGTTTGCCAGCTATGTTGACGCATTAAATCAGTAAAATTAGAGTGTGGACTGCACTGCATGGGCCCCAATCTGAATGTGGACTGTGGGTTCCAGTCATTGGCTGGAAGCAGTGCTGTACAATAACAGAGAGCCCAAGTCCTGACGCCCCCTCCGGGCTAGCTGCTGTTCCACTAGCAACATCTCATCTCATTCTTTCATCAGTCTTACTGAAAAAGTAAAGCATGTTGCAGGGATTTACTGTACGTATTCTACATTATGATATATGATAAGTAGCTAATTCAGCACTTGCTGTTTATGATTTTGTTGGCATTTTTTAAAACTGCAGTTCCCATGAAGTTTTTCCAGACCCCACAATAACTGTTTCTCCCTTGTCCATTATATCTACCTGAGCTCTCCTCTGATGCTGTCTCTAAAACCCTTTAGCTGTTCATAGAATGTTTACGCGGTTCAGTCCATCCTGTCCATTTTCAAATATCCCAATTTGACTGTCAGTCCGTCAAGCTGGTGATACTTAACCCACAATGGGCATGGGCATGGGCTCGTGGGACACAGTGTTCTTTAAAGGCAGCTAAAAACAGTAACATCAACAATTTATTTATTTATTTTTTTTGTCATGTATTTACCATCCCTGTCTACACAAATGGAATGAACTGTACGACATTCTGTCGTTCAGGAACACAACCTGGAAGGTCTGGCTCCACTTTGGCTCTCTGTTGTGGATTCAGGCTTTAGAGAGGCAGCATATTTCAAGTAAATGAACACAGACAAATGGCAGTCAGAGAGAGGAGAGAAATTTCTTAATAAATTAAATTTGAAAATAACCAAGCTTGAAGATTTACTCAACAAAATCGCCCTCACCCAATCCCAGGCACGATACTTTGTTGGAACCTGTTGGGTGTTGCAGTCTTTCATATCAAAGTTGTTGAACAGTGGTTGATCATGTTGCTCACAGTGCGAACACACAGATGTGCTTGACTGATTCAGTAACAATTTAGTAGAAGCAGTACACATGAAGAATCATAAGCATACGATAGAAGGGGATCTTTACTCCTACAATGTTGACTGATGACTGATGAAATGTACTGACGATTGTACAGTGAAGGGGTGTGTGTGTGTGTGTGTGTGTGTGTGTGCGCACAGTCTACTCATGTAGCTCTCCTCCCTCACACTTTCTTCACTGCTTATATAGTTTGACACATTACCTCATGGAAACCACATCCACTGCTCTGAATTAGAAATGAGACGGACGGTTTAACGTTTGTTTACCATTTGCAGAATGTACCTTGAAAAACCAAAAATCCTCCGTTTAGGTTGATTCTGTCTGTAGTGCATGCTCAAAGTTCTTTTGTGTTCTTGCATGTACACTTAAGATTTTTAAACCTTTATTTTTAGTACTGATTTCATGACAGCTAATCTGCTACTATTGATGCAGGAATAAGGAGGTGTCCATGAATTTCATACTTTAGGTCTTCTCATGTGTCAGTAGGGTAAAAACAGTTTTCCTTTGTTCCTTCTGTGTCCCTTTTTTAACTGTACACCCATCTCATGAGAGCTGTTCAGATACTTTTCTTTTCTGGAGGTGCTATTTTGGCTTTAACACACGTGATCTGTCTTTTTCACTGCCTAAACCAACAGTGAAAATAATTAGAAAGCCATCTGCTGTGGCCCCTGACATTTTTTTTGGACCACAGTGTGCTCTTGTTGCCAATGCCCGAGCTGTAAACCTTCGCGATCACCTTTCTCTTACAAACCCGAAATAACTTGCAATCGCTTTTTATCCTGCATTCTCTCTTTTTTCACACCACACACACCCTTAAAAATACACCCGAACACCTCCACACTCCCTCACAAATACGGTTACTTTCTCTTTGTTGGCTGGGTTTGTGTATATTATTGACTTATCATGTTGCCATGGCAACAGTGACCTAATCAAGTTAATCTTTTATGTCTTATACAACGACAACCTTACAAGTCCTCCAGCGTGTTTGGAATTTGCTGTTAAATTCAGCTTTTATTTGGGAATGAAAGAGCACAGGAGAGGACACTTGAGGATTTGAAAAATGTTATATTTCAACATCACCATCACCATGGCAGTTTTTTTTCACAGCCTAAACCACCAGTGAAAACAATTAGTTCCCTTTTAACACCCCCCCCCCAAAAAAAAAAAAGAAAACCTCACTGCCATGATGAATGGCAGCTTCAAACTGCCTCCACACTGATTTTTAATTGCTTTCAGAGAAATGTTTAGAGTTTTCTCATGTAGCCCAGAACAGGAAGAGGGCGTTGTTCTTTCTGCACACAAAAAATTACTTTGCAGAGAAATAGTTTTTGCTTTTGCTGGGCAGTATATCATCCTTTTCAAAATGTTGTTTGAGTCTCTATACTAGGGCTGTCACTGTTTCAAAAAATGGAATTTAGACACACATATTCATTCAAATTAATTCAGATGTAGCCCACATAGCCTAGTTGTAAACTGCGTTGTAGAATTGTCGTTCCGTTCATTCGCTGCGTCTCTGCTGCCTCACTGAATGACCAGCTAACAGCTGACTTCAGATTTTTTTGTCATGGTAACTTGGCTGTAAGGCAGATGCATTTTACGAAGTAGGTAAACGGACTGACCTTTAGCAAGTATTTTACCATCTGTGATGTCATATTTTTTATCATAGTTTCCTATAGGTGATCATAACACCTGGTACTTAAAACAGATTATTGGTTCTTAAACTTTCAAGTAGCTGAAAATAAATGCATATGCTAAATATTTGCAAATCGCTTCTTGCTATTAGCTCTCACAGACTCCCCCACTCCCTCCATCAATCCTTTGCTGAGCAAAGTGTTATGCACAGCGCAAGAGCCTAGTTTTTCCACTATAATGTGAACACAGGCTTTATATAGTCAAACCCCAATCTGTTTAGAGACTAACATAATCTGGTCAAAAGCAGGAACTGAGCTGTCCTATCTGCTATTGGCTGGTCGTAAGTGCCATGTCATGTCAATCAAAATACTTAATTAACTACTTAATTGTCTGTCAGGTGTCTGTTAAAACTTTAAATCAGGTATCTCAAACATAGTTCCGGCCAACACTGTTGACACTGGTTTCTGAGGTTTCCTGAAACAAAAATAATGGACAAGGTGGAGGTGAAGAAAATACAATGGTGACATTGCCACCAGATGTCAGGCATCTCAGAGGTTTTCACAGACTTCTAATGTGTAAATATGCTACATGTAGCATCACATATTACTGAAGACATACAGTTATCGTGGCCTTAAAGCTTTATGTATACCATCCAGTTGATCAGCTGTACTCAGTGCCATAACCGCATGTATTTATTATTACTGTATAACAACCGTATAAGGTTTAGTCCTGTCATGTGTTAATGCTGCATTGTACACTGAATCAATAATTAGGCTCCATGGCACTGCTTATTGTACTGCTCTGCTCTGTCTTCTATTATGTATGTGTCCCTTTAGAGAAGCCTATTCAATGCCTGGCTCAAATCCTACATTATTGCGTGTCCATTGATAACTTATGCAACATAAGAAATGACTTGAATCCCCTGAGCACAACTGGTTCTTTAGATACAGTATGTGCGACATACAGAAGAAAAGCTGTCAGAATAGAATAGTACACTTGTTATGCAAAAATGTCCTGAATGCCTGTGTCTGCTCTCAGATCGTATTCATTATGAAAATGCACAGGTAATGATTGACAAGCAAGAGATTTTTTGTAAAATGATACAATTCTATTTTATTAACATTTTAAAACAGAGTAGAAATGCTTCATTTTATTCAAGAGAGCTTGTATGATTAAATAAAAATGCAATTTAAATATTCTGTGCTGGAATCTATTGTTTGTGTGTGTTTTGTTTCAAGATTGAGAGATGGACTAACATATTGTTGGTTTTGGTCTTTTTATGGGAATTATTTACAATGAGAAAAATGTAGAATTATTCCAGGTTCATCATTTAAAACCAAAATATACAGTACACTGTAAAAGTGGACACACATTGTACAATTACACACACTAAGCGAGTGGTGTGTGTTCTGTTAAGTGATGCTTTGCATGGACCAATTAAATCAAATTGTTAGACATCTGGTGATGTAATGTACGCTCCCTAGTGCTTTTATTCTGGCAAAGGAAAAGCCTTTGGAACCTCATTTAGGCCATCCTGGGATGGAAACTCTCCACTGAAGACCAATTTAAAGACAGACATTCTTTTAGAACATTTAGCACCCGCTTGAGTCCAATGGCCAATATTTATTGCCCTAATATAAATCAGAAAGCTGATATATCAGTCTAACTCCAGTTTACTGTATAAAGCCCTGATTTCCTTCCGTGTTATTTGATGTATTCTGTTACTACCTCCTGCTACTACAGTCCACTTTCTCCAGAGACATCATTATGTTTTCATCACATAATCTACCTGTGTCTGTTTGTATGAGTGTTCGCACTGAGTTTGTTGCTGAGTGTTTGTGCTTCCATTCCATGTGTGTGCAGCCTCCTACGCTGTTCTCACCTCGTCCTCCCAACCAGGCCCACCGAGCTGTGCTGCAATCTGGAGCTCAGACTCTGCCAAATACATGTAGCAAAAATACTAGACCAGCCTCTCTCCCAAAGCAGATTCAAGTCCTTATCGATCTGCAGCATTCTAACAGAAGAATAATTTTTTCTAACGTTAACTCTGATATAACCAAACCACTTCCTCACTGGAACTAGTTTTCTGTTGTTGTTGTTGTTTTGTTTTTTTAATGCTAAAGTAATTATAAATGGTGATGATAAATATGGCTGTATAATAATATGAACACAAAAACACCAAAGGTTTTGTTGAGTACATTGTGATATCTGATATAGGAAATTTTCCAGCACACAGGTAGTGATGTGTTTTGTAATTCAAGTGTGTTTAGAATTAATAAAATAACAAGTGACAACTCCCTTTGCATGTTTAAAGTACTTTTACATAGTTGAGTGGAGTAGAAAACAGCTGATTTGTGAAATTAATTCTGTTTCATCAAAACAAGCCTGATAGGTTGTCTCCTGGTAGTCAGAGGAGGACATTTGAATTAAACTGAACCGTTCTCAACTTCCCCGCATCACGCTGCTGGGCGCTTTCTGAGTCTTCGAGTAGCAGTGGGCAGCACCAGCATGTATCAAGGTTTAATTAACAACGAATGGAATCCTGCAGTATCTCCAGTGTTTGATTCTGTATGTGTGAGTTGGGCGTCATGGCTATCTACAACCTTCAAAACAGTGGAATTAACAGTGAATAGGACCACAGTTCATGGGAATTGGGAAAATAGGCTAAGAAAAGCAAGATTCTAAACCCTATGATAAAGTTTGAGTATGTTTTGGGCTCCAGACGATTATAATCATATCACATGTGCTTACCATTTGTTGTCTCTCATTAAATCCACTTTTCTGTTTCAGGGCCAAAATGGCCAAATTTATATAATGGTAACAAAGGATCACATGCAACAGGAACCAGCTGATTTCCATAAAACCTCACTATGCACAAATCAAGTTACATAGAATATGACACTGTGTCATCCATAACCTTAAGGTCAATGAGGACTTGTTGACTTATGTTTTAGTAAAGGGCAGGAATAAAGCTCAGAACTGACTGTATTTCTTAAGGAAACTTAAGAAGGCTAAATTTGCATGCCAAGTTTTTGTTAACTTTTACAGAGGAGCAATAGAAAGCATCCTGACTGGAAACATTACAAACTGGTATGGGATGTGCACAGCCCAGGACCGGAGGGGTGATTAAAACCGCCCAGAACATCATTGGTACCCATCTAACTAGCATCAGTGATATCGAACAGGTGAGGTGCCTGAGCAGAGCACAAAGGATATTAAAATACAATACCCACCCCAGCCACAGCATGTTCACCCTGCTGCCATCTGGCAAGCCATACAGAAGTATCTGCTACAGAGCAGCTTCTTTCCTCAGGCTGTGAGACTCCACCTCATCCTCCGCACTCCACTATAAATAAATAAAACTTTCTGTTATGATGGTTTTGCACATTACCATACCACCAACCTATATAATAAATGTATATAGGTAACTGTATATATTGTTTTTTATTTTTATTCAATTCTAATTTTGAATATTGGTATATATGTTCTGTGTGTGTAGTGTGAAGGGGGCTCCAACTTTAATTTCATTGTGCAGCCTTGTGTTGTAGAATGACAAATAAATGTACCTTAAACCTTGATGACTAAACAGAATATAGATAATTTATAATACTCTTATTCAAAAGTTACTGAATCTTAGTATTCACTATCAGTGGTTTTTGATAGTGAATACACAGTACTTAGCTATTTTAGCTCCTGGAATGTCATCATTTAACCAATTACACAAACAAGATTCACCAAATCCTCATTTGACTGTAGAGTAAACACAAAGGAATCCTTTGAGAGGGCAAAGTGAAAGAACAACCTATACACTAACAGCCCTGATTGTATTAAGTGTATTATGGTGCTTTGTCCTATTGCTCACTCTACATTTGGAAACTGGCATTGGTTTTTAGATACAGTGTTTGTTAATTTAACACCTCTGTGAAAGTCTCTATAGAGACTTTAGTGAGCTTCACAGAGCTGGTATTTACAGTTGGGCCCCCGTTAAGAAACCACTTTTATTCATGGCCAGCACACAAAGACGCATGAAGCCATGGAAATCTGTAACCCCCCCTCACGGACCCTATGAATTCTCTCAAGGGCATCTGGAATGTCCTTAAAGATCCCTGCAACTTATCTAAGGACTTTGAATCCTAGTGAATGATCCCTGCAACTTCTTCAGGGACCCTTGGAACCTGGAAGATCCCTGAAGTTTCTTCAAGAATTCATTGGACCTCCCAAAAGTGTTAACCTAAAAAGTCCTTAAGGACTGTTGGATCATTCTAAAGGTGCTTGGAACTTCATCAAGGACCTGCTCAATTATATATGAAACTTTTGAGACTCCTGGAACCTTCTTAAAATTCCTGCAATTTATTCACAAAATGAAATGAATTGGATTCCTCAGAGGTACCTCGAGGTACCTGGAGCTTCTCCAAGGAGCCCTTGAACCTGAAAGTTTCCTGCAGCTTCGTCAAGGAGCCCTGGAATCTCCTCTGGGTTACTTGGAAATTCTTTGAGGACTATTGGATCATTGTCAAAGGTCCCTGGAATTTCTTCAAGGACACTGGTAATCAATGATCCCTGAAATTCTTAGGACTCCTGGAACCTCCTTAAAAATACATCTAACTTATCCAGGGGTCTAAGATCCTTCTAAAGGATCCCTGAAATGTATTCAATGACACATTGATTCTCCTCAAAGGTCCTGGGATCCTTAGTTCCTTCCTAAAAGATCCCTGTATGTCAAGTCAAGGACCTTGGCAACCCTCTACAAGATCTTTGGAACTTTAAGACTCATGTGTTAAATGTGATGTTAAACACAGACAAAACTGAAGTTATTGTACGTGGCCCCAAACACTTCAGAAACTCATTATCTAAAGATGTAGTTACTCTAAATGGCATTGCCCTGGCCTCCAGCACCACCATAAGGAACCTCTGAGTTATCTTTGATCAGGATATGTTCTTTAACTCCCACATGAAACAAACTTCAAGGACTGCCTTTTTCACTTACGTAACATTGCAAAACTCAGGCACATCCTGTCTCAAAGTGACGCAGGAAAGCTAGTCCATGCATTTGTTACTTCTAGGCTGGATTTTTGCAATTCCTTATGATCAGGCTGCCCGAATAAGACCCTTAAGACTCACCAGTTGATCCACAATGCTGCGGCATATGTACTGACAAGAACTAGGAAAAGAGATCATATTTCTCTGCGCGCTTCTCTGCACTGGCTCCCTGTAAAATCCAGAACACAATATAATTTAAAATCCTTCTCCTCACCTACAAAGCTCTTAATGCTCAAGTACCATCGTATCTTAATACCTTATTACCCCACTAGAACACTACGTTCCCAGAATGCAGAGTGCCTTGTGGTTCCTAGAGTCTCCAAAAGTAGAATGGGAGCCAGAGCCTTCAGCTATCAAGATCCTCTCCTGTGAAATCAGATCCCAGTTTCCCAGGCAGACACCATCTCCACATTTAAGAGTAGTCTTATAGCTTATAGTTAGGGCTGGCTCAGATGAGTCCTGAACCATCCCTTAGTTATGCTGCTATAGGCCTAGACTGCTGGGAGGCATCCCATGATGCACCTCTCTCCTCCTCTCCCTCTCCATCTGTACACATTCTTATTCCATTAATGCATGTCACTAACTCGACATCTTCTCTCTCCCGTAGTTTTGTGCTTTCTCATCTCTCTCCTCTCTCCTTCTGTCGCTTTCAGCAGGCCTCTGGAGCTGTAGAGTCTGGAACTATGATTGCGGACCACCTACTGCCCCCATGTTCCTGTTCAACACTCGCTGCTACAATTATTATTATTAGTCTTATTATTATAATTATTATTCCAAACATTATTAACACTATTATTATTGTATTAATATTAATGTCACCACTACCATTACATTATTATTATTTTAAACTTCTATGTGCAATTTGCGTTGTGCTACTGTATGCTCTCTTTCCTCCTGTTCTCTCGCTCTCTCTTTCTCTCTCAACCCAACCAGCAGCGGCAGATCACCCTGCACTTGAGCTTTGTCTGCGATCCTGGCTGCTTTCACGACAGCGACAGAGCCTGTTGAAAATTGTACTAATGACTTAAACTCAGCCCTTTCAACCCTCCTAGATTCAGTTGCACCTCTTTCTACCAAAACTAGACGTTCAAAGAGGTCTACACCCTGGTTTACAGATGAAACATGTCCTCTTAAGCAGGCCTGTAGAAGATAGGAAGGTAAATGGGTGTAAATCAAAACTGGAAGTTTTCTACCTCGCATGGCATGAGAGTGTATTAAATTACAAGCACGCTCAAGATATTGAAGAAATATCTTTGTATTTTCCCTGTAAATTCTTAAAACATCTCAATGGTCCCTGGAACTTTTGGGACCCTTAAACTTCCTTAAAGATCCCTGGAGCTTTTTTTCAGGGAGCTGTAAGGGACATTCACTGCTACTAAATGTCGCACTAGAGCTCCTGCATCTCAGACCAAAACAAATGGGCACTAATGTCATTTTACCTCGCAGATCATAGTAAAACATACTTCATTCAAGCTGGACAGAAACAAAATAAAACTCACTAAAACCGTCTTTGTTAGTCTTTCCACTGTTCCAACAATCACCAACTCTGGTTTGATCGAAATTTGGTCCTTGGTCCTTAATTCACCGTGTTAGATGAGAAAAAAAACAGCTCTCCTCACAGACAAACAGTTTCACATGAGGGACTCACATGCACTAACATGCACACGTGGCCGGTGCTGCTGTATAAACAAAGCACAGAGAGGTTCTGATAACAACACAGGCAGAGGGGGTGTGACATCATCCTCTGATCAGGACGCCATTACTCCACTATATCTTTATATAGCAAGTAGTTTTTTACTGCTATTTTAATATTCAGAATCTCATTTACAGAACTTTTAATGATACCAAGGTTCTTCTTCCCCTGGGACTTCTTAAGAGATCTTGGTATGTTACTCGAAGATCACTTGAACTTTTTCAAAGCACCCTTGAAGTCCACCTACTTGTCAGTCCATTCATCTGCAGATGCAAATACCATGTCATGTGCCAAATTTTATCTTAAAATGTTAAATAAACAGCATTACGCAATATACCATGCGTATATAATCATGTTACCATGAAACTGTATCCTTGGTATATTCCTGTATTTTGTTCTTTACGTTATTGTTATCACTCACAGAACAGGCTGAACAAGTGCAGGCACCACAAAAAGGGTGCCTTGAGTTCCTGAAAGTTGCAACAAGTCCTACAAACTAAACAACAACATATGTTGTTTGTCCTTTCTTCTCTAGAACGACACATTGAAGTATTTTCTGATCTGAGGTGAGGAGAAGGATTTTAAATTCTATTCTGGATTTTACAAGGAGCCAGTGCAGAGAAGCTAATATTGGAGACATATGATCTCTTTTCGTAGTTCTTGTCAGTACACGTGCCGCAGCATTCTGGATCAACTGGAGAGTCTTAAGGGACTTATTCGGGGAGCTTGATAATAAGGAGTTACAAAAATCCAGCCTAGAAGTAACAAATGCATGGACTAGTTTTTGCAATGTTACATAGGTGAAGGAAGGCAGTCCTTGAAGTTTGTTTCATGTGGGAGTTAAAGGATGAATCTTGATCAAAGATAACTCAGAGGTTCCTTACAGTGGTGCTAGAGGCCAGGGCAATGCCATCTAGAGTAACTATATCTTTAGATAAGGTGTCTCGGAGGTGTTTGGAGCCATGTACAATAACTTTTTTGTTTTGTCTGAGTTTAACATCAGAAAATTGCTGGTCATCCAGGTTTTTATGTTCTTAAGGCATGCTTGAAGTTTAGCTAACTGGTTAGTTTCATCTGGCTTGATCAATAGATATAATTGGGTGTCATCCGCATAACAATGAAAGTTTATGGAGTGTTTCCTAATAATATTGCCTAAAGGAAGCATGTATAAGGTGAATAGAATCAGTCCAAGCACAGAACCTTGTGGAACTCCGTGACTAATTTTGTCGTGCACGGAGGACTCACCTTTAACATGTACAAACTGAGATTGATCTGATAGATAGGATTTAAACCAGCTTAGTGCCGTTCCTTTAATGCCAATTGAATGTTCCAGTCTCTGTTATAGGATGTGATGGTCAATGGTGTTGAACGCAGCACTGAGATCTAACAAGACAAGTACAGAGACAAGTCCACTGTCTGATTAAAAGGTCATTTCTAATTTTCACTAGTGCTGTCTCTGTGCTATGATGCACTCTAAATATAAATTTAGAAAGTCACACAACTGATTGCCGACTGCTTTCTCAAGGATCTTAGAGAGAAAGGGAAGGTTAGATATAGGTCTATAGTTGGTTAAAACCCCTGGATCAAGAGTGGGCTTTTTAAGAAGAGGTTTATTTACAGCTATTTTAAAGGACTGTGGGACATAGCCTGTTAATAAAGACAGATTGATCATATCCAGTAAAGAAGTGCTAACTAAGGGTAAAACGTCTTTAAGCAGCCTAGTTGGAATGGGGTCTAAGAGACAGGTTGATGGCTTAGATGAAGAAGTTGATGTTAGTTGAAGAAGGTCGATAGGAGCAAAGCAGTCTAAATATATATCAGGTTTCACAGCTGTTTCTAAGGTTCCTCTCTTTGAAGATAAATCTGTACCGGTTGAGGGCAGGACGTGATGAATTTTTTATTTAATAGTTAAAATTTTATCATTAAAGAAGCTCATGAAGTCGTTACTACTGAGGGCTATAGGAATACATGGCTCAATAGAGCTGTGACTCTCTGTCAGCCTGGCTAAAGTGCTGAAAAGAAACCTGGGGTTGTTTATATTTTTCTCTATTAATGATGAGAAGTAGGCTGCTCTGGCATTACAGAGGGCTTTCCTATATGTTTTAAGACTATCTTGCCAGACTAAACAAGATTCTTCCAGGTTGTTGGAACGCCATTTACATTCAAGTGTTCACGATGTTAGCTTTAATTTGCAGATTTGGTTATACAGTACCATGGAGCTAACCTTCTTTGTTTTATTATCTTCTTTTTTAGAGGAGCAATAGAATCGAGTGTCGTTCGCAGTGAGCCTGCAGCACTATCAACAAGATCGTCAAGATCGTCATTTGGGAGGGGCTGCGATTTGCATAGGAGTCCTCTGTTATATTGAGACATAACATTGAATTAAATGCAGATGGAAGAGCTTCCTTGAATTTAGCTACAGCAATATCAGATAGACATCTAGAGTAAGAATTGTTGCCTAATGGCATGTAGTCCAGCAATATCAGTTCACAAGTTATTAAATAATGGTCCGATAAAAAAGGATTCTGTGGAAAGACTATTAAATGTTCAATTTCAATGCCACATACCAGAACAAGGTCGAGGGTGTGGTTCTAACAGTGAGTGGCTTCAGGTACACTCTGACAAAAGCCAATCAAATCTAATAATGAGATAAACGCAGTACTAAGGCTATCATTTTTAACGTCTACATGAATATTGAAATCACCTACAATAATTACTTGTTATAATAAGTATTATTTATAATTATTTATAATTAATAATTATCTGTTGTAAGGACTAATTTGATAAAAACTCTGAGAATTCAGATAAAAATTCAGAATATGGACCAGGAGCGCGGTACACTATAACAAATAGAATTGGCTGTCGTGTTTTCCAGGTTAGGTGTAAAAGACTAAGAACAATGCTTTCGAATGAGTTAGAATTTAGTTTACGTTTAGGGTTGATTAATAGGCTTGAGTCAAAGATGGCTGCAACTCCACCTCCTCGGTTGGTGCCTCGAGGAATAGGAGTATTAATATGAGATTCATTTATTCATTTTCAACATATTCTTCATGACCAAGCCAGGTTTCAGTAAGACAAAATAAGTCAATATGATAATCTAATATTAATTCGTTCACTAGTACAGTTTTAGATGACAGAGATCTGATGTTTAAGAGTCCACATTTAATTCTCCTATTGTGTTGTGCTATTTCAGTGTTTTTGTTTAGGTTTTTATTTATAACTCCTCTTCTGTTAACTTTAGATTTTATTAATTTAAGTGGATGCCCCCCTCATGTCCTGGATTGTTGACTTGCCTGACTGGCAGACCACAGCATGTGCATCTGCAGCACTGTGTGTCGGACAGCATGGTCAGCAACACTGGGGCCCCTCAGGGGACTGTCCTCTCTCCCTTCCTCTTCACCATCTACACCACAGACTTCAGCTACCACACAGAGTTCTGCCACCTTCAGAAGTTTTCTGATGACTCTGCGGTGGTGAGAAGTATCAGCGATGGTGATGAGACTGAGTACAGGGCTGCGGTGGGTAACTTTGTCTCATGGTGTGAGCAGAAACGTCTGCAGCTCAATGCGACAAAGTCTAAGGAGCTGGTTGTAGACCTACGAAGGGCCAAGGCACCAGTGACCCCGGTTTCCATCCAGGGGGTCAGTGTGGACATTGTAGAGGATTACAAGTACCTGGGAGTACACATGGACAATAAACTGGACTGGGCTAAGAACACTCAAGCTCTTTACAGGAAGGGCCAGAGCCGCCTCTATTTTCTGAGGAGGCTGAGGTCCTTCAACATTTGCCGGACAATGCTGAGGATGTTTTATGAGTCTGTGGTGGCCAGTGCTATCCTGTATGCTGTTGCATGCTGGGGAAGCAGGTTGAGGGTAGCGGACACTAACAGACTCAACAAACTGATCCGTAAGGCCAGTGACATTGTTGGGGTGGAGCTGGACTCTCTGTCGGTCGTGTCAGAAAGGAGGATGCTGGCCAAACTACATGCCATCTTGGACAGTGTCTCCCACCCACTCCATGACGTGCTGGTCAAACAAAGGAGTACTTTCAGCAGAAGACTCATCCCCCCAAAATGCACCACAGAGCACCACAGAAAGTCATTTCTGCCTGTGGCCATCAAACTCTTTAACTCCTCCCTCTAAGTGTTAGTCTATATGACCCTAAATCATTAAACTGGACATTGATGGACATTGTTATTGGTATTATATACCTCTATTACTCTCGACAGTACATGCACCTCTGCTTATCACTTATTACTTATTTAGTTACATTGTATTATTATACTGTACTATCATCATCAACCGGTAAACCCACTTGGTACTTGACACTTAGTTTATCTTGTACTTATACTGACCTGATACTTAATTTATTTTCTGACCTGTTCTTATAGTGTATCATATTGTTTGCTAGCTCCTGTGTGACGTAAAGGCAAGCTACTGTAACAAAGAGTTTCCCTACGGGGATCAATAAAGTATTTCTGATTCTGATCTCTTAAAACTTGAGATAATTGTGCAATATTCTGTGTTAATACTGCTGTGCAATATATTCTGTTTTCAGTTTAATTTATTTATATTTATTCATACTCTATTACTGCTGTGCAATATCCTCCATCTCATAATCTTAATAAGCTACACTAAACTTGACAGTTCATGCACTATTACTTTATACCGTATTATTATCATCAACCGGTAAACCCACTTTGTACTTCACACTTATTTTAATTTTATACTTATACCCACTTGGTACTTAATTTATCTGACCTGTATTATAGTGTATTATATTTTTTGCTTAGTACGTCTATTCCTGTGTGCACTGACGTGATAGTGAGCTGCTGTAACAAAAGAGTTTACCCTCGGGGATCAATAAAGTATTTCTGATCTGATCTGATCTGAAGTCCAGATGAAACCCAGAAACTGCATCTGCTGGCTTGGCACATCTCTTGGCACAGTATGTGATATGGTGGATTACCAGAACAGTGTCTATAGGGGACAGCAATGTTCTAGTCACACAGAGTAAAGCATGGAAAACGACTTCAGAACAGGCCCAGTAAATCATACAGCGTGTAGAGGGTACCGAGTAGCATGAGTCCTCCTCCAACTCCAACTCCTCCCACAAGCCACTGCTCCATCCCTCACTGCCCTATGGTGGTGTGGAGAGAGTGAACAAACTTTGATGCCACAGCTCAAACAACAAAAGCAGACACAGTGGTTGTCATGCGGCGACATGGCAGCATATGGAGCAAGACTTGTCCCTGTTGGAGTAGAAAAAGGTGGTACTAACAACATTACCTAACCCTATAACTAGCAATGCATAACCTATAAGAGAAAACAGTCCATGTTGAGCCTCCTCAGCCTGCAGAGGCAGAAGAGCCGTTGTCTCGCTGTCTTTGTGATGGTATCAGTGTGGTGAATCCAGGTCAGGTCCTCGCTGATGTGATCCATGTGGAACCTGAAGCTACTGACTCTCTCCACCGTAGTTTCATTGATGGTGATGGGGGTGTGCCCTTGTCCTTGTTGTTTCCTGTAGTCCACAATCAGCTCCTTTGTTTTGGTGACGTTGAGATAGATGTTGCTGTCCTAGCACCAAGATGTCAGGGCTCTGACCTCCTCTCGGTAGGCCATCTCATTGTCGCTGGTGATCAGGCCGACGACAGTCATGTCGTCAGCAAACTTAATGATAGTGTTGGAGCTTTGCATGGCCACACAGTGATGCGTGAATAGGGAGTACAGGGTAGCGTTGAGTACGCAGCCCTGAGGGGTGCTGGTGTTGACAGTCAGGGTGGAGGATGTGGTGGTGGCTATCCACACAGCCTGGGGTCTGCCCATCAGGATTATCAAGTTCAGGATCCAGTCACATAAGGTAGTGTTGAGTCCCAGGTCTGAGCTTGATGATGAGCTTGAAGGGTAGTGAATGCTGAACTATAGTCAATGAACAGCATTCTCTATGTGTTCCTCTGGTCCAGGTGGAAGATGGCAGTGTAGAGGGATAGGGCCTCCACACTGTTTTGGCTGTATGCAAATTGCAGTGGGTCCAGCGAGTCAGGAAGAGAGGAGGTGATGAAGGTTTTGACTAACCGCTCAAAGCACTTCATGACGGTGCAGGTGAGTGCTACTGGGCAGTAGTTGTTCAGGCAGAGAGCTTTGGTCTTTTGGGGGACAGGGACAATAGTGGACATTTTGAAAGGCTATCATTAAGGCCTGTGGGGACCATGTTGTTGAGCCTGTCAATTCAAAACATCTCTCTTCAGGAGAGAGACAATTACATTGCACACAATGTCATCTAAAGTAAGCCAGTTTGAATGGTGGGGTTTTGTGTTGAACTCTGCCAAATCGGGAGGTAACTGGCATTCTTGCTGAGAACTAGTGGGAGTTGTTAGAAGCTCTCCCAAGAGCCACTTGTAATTAATTTCAATCATCAAATTAAAATAGATTATTTTAAGATGCATTTTTTAATTAAAAAAAATATTGGATGGCTATGTTGGTCTATCAGTCGGTGGGTCCACCACTTTGGTCCAAACTGGATTATCTCAACATCTATTGAATGGATTGCCATGAAATTTGGTTCAGGCGTTCATGTTCCCAGAGAATGAATCCTAATGACGTTGGTGATCCCATGACTTTTCATCTAGCACCACCAGAAAGTTCACATGTATGGTTTTGAGTGAAATTATGGATTTCCATGAAATTTGATACACACATTCTTGTTCCCCTCAGAATGAATAGTAATAACTTTAGCACCATTATCACATCAAGCTTTTAATTTGTCCAATACTTTGGTTTATGACAAAATACCTGCACTAATAATGACACGCCTCAGCTGTACTGGTTTAGTTCTAATTAGGAAATGTTGGCATGCTTACATGCTAAACTAAGATGATAAACATTACACCTGCTAAAGATTAGCATGTTAGCATTGTCGTAGAAAAAAGTTTCAGTCGTAGTCATCTGGACACTGTTTTCAGAATCAAGACGTTTTGGCTCCCATCCGGAAGTCATTCTCAATTGTGAAAAATGGACCGGGAACTCAGAAATTTAAGCTACTCTGTGTTACTTAAGCCCTGCCCTCAGGAAGGAGTCTACCTGAGTATCTGTTGATTACTCTGCCTAGTTTCACCTGAAACTGACCTAATTGTTTCCATGATGGCCCAGTAATCAGTAATAGGCCTGATTACTGATTACTGGGCCATGATGCAAACAATTAGGTCAGTTTTACACCCAAATCTCAATTTGCACACACAATATTGCATAATGTAATATTTCTCAAATGAAATACTCAAAAAGAGTTCAGACTATGTTGATTGTTCCATTTAATGTTCTCATATAGTGGGGTGTATTAAACACCTCTTGGCAATGTAAGGCTCTCTGTCAAAACTAATGCAGGCCACACAAGTTGAGGATACCAGCTGAGCTGATGCTGATTTGAAAGTGAAATGAGTAGCCTGAGAAATAAGGACCTCTACAGTATGCAAATTTAAACAGAGGTTATATGAAAAGAGAGGACTTAGGTCACAACAAGAATTATTTTACATCCCATTATGATATTTGATCATGTTTTTACTAGTCCTGCTATTGTAAATAAGTAAAAAGACATTATAACAATTTTATTTTTATATGATCGTTACTGTCAATTTCCAAGCTAGTCCGACCCATCTACTCATACTGCCATCTACATACAACACAAGGTTTCATCCTGTCCCAATTTCAAATGTGGACACTCACCGAGCATACAGTAATGGTTATTAAGCTTTGACTGTAGTTAGCTGCATCATAAGACAAACTGAATCAGCTTTGTGTTTGTGCAGTCAAGTGTTGACTTGCCCTTCTTCTAACTGCATGTAGTCATGGGAATGAGTGAAACCGATGATGACTGTGTGTGTGTTTGTCTGTGTGTGTGTGTGTGTGTATTATTTGACTTCAGCCTTCTGTATTCAGGCAGTCACACAACAGAAGGACAGGGAGATGGACACTGTGGTTGTGATAGGAAGAGGAGGAATTTGTTTGTGACAGTGTGTGTGTGTGTGTGTGTGTGTGTCTTGTGGAGATGAGGATAAGGAAGTGTTTGTGACTAGATAAACATGTTTCTGTGCTTTAGCTGTTTGTGTGTTATGCTTTAATTTGTCTTCAGTAGGACTTTGATTTGAAAAGTGTGCTTTAAAGAATTTATTTTATTTGCTACAATACATGACACGACTCAACCTACACTTTATGCAGTTAATAAAAACATTACAATTACTGTGTTCTACACAGTGAGTGTCAACAAGGTCTGTCTTGGAGTGATGCCTTTTGTTATGTTTCTAGTTTATTGGGGTGGGTTAGAGAGAAGGGGTGGGGGTGGGGTTGAGGGAAGCACAATGCAAATTCTACCTAGAATTTTCAAATAATAATAATGTAACAGTAGTGGTAATATTAATATTAATATTAATAAAGTAATAATTATAGGAATGATAGTCATAGAAATACAAATGGCAATAATAGGCAGGTGGCCCACAACCACAGATCCAGTCTCTGCAGCTCCGGAGGTACAAATACCTGCTGAAAGCGACAGAAGGAGAGAGGAAAGAGACAAGAAAGCACAAAACTACAGGAGAGAGAAGATGTCGAGTTAGTAACATGCATTAATGGGATAAAAATGCATACAGATGGAGAGGCAGAGGAGGAGAGAGGGGCACAGTGCATCATGGGAAGTCTCTCGGCAGTCTAGGCCTATGGCAGCACAACTAAGGGATGGTTCAGGACTCACCCAAGCCAGCCCTAACTATAAGCTTTATCAAAGACAAAAGTCTTAAGCCTACTCTTAAATGTGGAGATGGTATCTGCCTCCCGAACCCAAACTGGAATCTGATTACACAGGAGAGGAGCTTGATAACTGAAGGGTCTGTTTCCCATTCTACAATTGGAGACTCTAGGAACCACAAGTAACCCTGCATTCTGAGAGCGCAGTGTTCTAGTGGGATAGAAAGGTATTATGAGCTCTTTAAGATACGATGGTGCCTGAGCATTAAGAGCTTTGTAGGTGAGGAGAAGGATTTTATATTATTTTCTGGATTTTACAGAGAGCCAGTGCAGAGAAGCTAATACTGGAGTAAATATGATATCTTTACCTAGTTCTTGTCAATACACGTGCCGCAGCATTGTGGATCAACAGGGGACTCTTAAGGGACTTACTCGGACAGCCTGATGATAAGGAATTGCAATAGTCCATCCAAAAAGTAACAAATGCATGGACTAGTTTTTCGGCATCATTTCGAGACAGGATGTGACTGATTTTTGCAATGTTATGTAAGTGAAGGAAGGCAGTCCTTGAAGTTTGTTTCACGTGGGAGTTAAAGGATAAATCTTGATCAAAGATAACTCAGAGGTTCCTTCCGGTGATGCTGGAGACCAGGGCAATGCCATCTCGAGCAACTATATCTTTAGATAACGTGTCTCGGAGGTGTTTGGGGCCAAGTACAATAACTTTTTTGTTTTGTCTGAGTTTAACATCAGAAAGTTGCAGGTCATCCAGGTTTTTATGTCCTTAAGGCATGCTTGAAGTTTAGCTAACTGGTTAGTTACATCGGGCTTGATAGATATAATTGGGGATCATCCACAGAACAATGAAAGTTTATGGAGTGTTTCCTAATGATATTGCTTAAAGGAAGCATATATATAAGGTGAATAATAGAATCGGTCCAAGCACAGAACCTTGTGGAACTCTGTGACTAACTTTGGCGTGCACGGAGGACTCACTATTGACATGTACAAACTGAGATCGATGTGATAGATAGGATTTAAACCAGCTTAGTGCCAATGCCAATTGAATGTTCCAGTCTCTGTGATGTGATGGTCAATGGTGTTGAATGCAGCACTAAGATCTAACAAGACAAGTACAGAGACAAGTCCATTGTCTGATGCATTTAAAAGGTAATTTCTAATTTTCACCAGTGTAGTCTCTGTGCTGATTGGTACACTAACAACTGATTGGCGACTGCTTTCTCACGGATCTTAGAGAGAAAGGGAAGGTTAAATATAAGTCTATAGTTGGCTAAAACCCTTGGATCAAGAGTAGGTTTTTATGAAGAGGTTTAATTACAGCTATTTTAAAGGACTGTGGTACATAGCCAGTTAATAAAGACAGATTGATCATATCCAGTAGAGAAGTGTCTTTAAGCAGTCTAGTTGGAATGGGGTCTGAGAGACAGGTTGATGGCTTAGATGAATTAATCTAAGAAGTTAGTTGAAGAAGGTTGATAGGAGAAAAGCAGTCTAAATATATATCAGGTTTCACAGCTGTTTCTAAGGTTCCTGTGTTTGAAGATAAATCAGTACCGGTTGAGGGCAGGACTTGATGAATTCTTTTCTCGGTTCAGCAGTGTGCTCTGATCCAACCAGGGCAGAAGGCTGCTGCGATCCAGCAGAGAGTCCTGGGGGCTGCTGCGATCCAGCAGAGAGTCGTGGAACTGGAGGCCGCTACGATCCAGCAGGGAGTCCAGGAACTGGAGGCCGCGCGGGGCAGGAACTAGAGACCACCGGGCTGCTGACTGGGAACCAGGCCGGACTGCTGACGGCTCTGGGGTGCCGGGTGGCGGTGCAGACAAGCAGCTGGGCAGCGGTGCAGAGGAGCATCGGTGGGAGCCACGCTTCCTGTACAGCACTACCAGATGGGCCGTGGCAAGATGTCGCCACTGACTTACTGGGCCCACTACCAACAGGACATTCTATATTGGTAGTTATAGACTACTACAGGCAATATTATGAATACAAGATCCTGCTGTCAACTACCACAGATAAGGTGACAGTCCAGAGAACATTTTCAGTCGCCATGGTCTCCCTATCACCATCGAATCTGATTGTGGCACGCAGTTCAAGTCCTCCTAGTTCCAGACATTCTGTCAGGACAACGGAAAATTACATGTTAAAACTACATTGAAGTGGGCACAAGCCAACAGTGAAGTGGAGAGACAAAATGCTTCACTAATGAAGGATACGCATTGCACAATCTGAAGGCATGCGCCAACGTGCATGTTGCCTGTTGCCGTTGCTCCGTCTCATCGATTTATTTTTTCTGAAGAGTTTCCCCTCGGGGATCAATAAAGTATTTCTGATTCTGATAGACTGAAACTCAGAATCAGAAATCAGAAATACTTTATTGATCCCCGAAGGGGAAACTCTTTTGTTACAGCAGCTCACTATCATGTCAGTGCACACAGGAATAGAAGTACTAAGCAAAAAATATAATACACTATAATACAGGTCAGGAAATAAATTAAGTACCAAGTGGGTATAAGTATAAAATTAAAATAAGTGTGAAGTACAAAGTGGGTTTACCGGTTGATGATAATAATACAAGTAATAGTGCATGAACTGTTAAGTTAAGTGTAGCTTATTAAGATTATAATGAGACGGAGGATATTGCACAGCAGTACTATAGGTATGAATAAACATCAATAAATAGGGAAGTATGTCAAAACCTACTGGTTTATTGACCACTCCACCACAAGAAAGAGCCCCGCAAAGGTGCTCTTCAAAAGGAAAATGAGAGGACATAGCAAACACCAAAAAGAGATCTGGAGACACGGAAAAGGAAAATAACAGATTTACACAGACAACAAGAGCAGAGCAAAATACTCAGATGTGACAGTCAGAGATCAGGTTCTACTGAAACAAGAGAAGATAGACAAGTTTTCTACTACATTCAACAAGACCCCATACAAGGTCATTAGTAAGGACAGTAACAATGTAGTTGTCAAATCACCAAGCTACATACTCCAGGAATACTACATTCATCAAGATGTACTACGCTGAGGAACCTGCTCCACAATCAACCAGCAAAACACAAATGACATGGACTGAGAATGAGGAGCACCAAAACAAAGACACTTTATATCCCGCACTTGCTTATTGCACTTCTGGTTAGACCTAAACTGCATTTTGTTGCCTTGTACTTGTACATGTGTAATGACAATATAGTTGAATCTAATCTAATCTAATCTACAGAGTCCAGCACAGAGACTAACACTGAGGGGATCATACCCAAGCCTCTCACTCCCAAGTATGAGAGACCCCACAGGCAGATCAAACTGCCACAGAGACTAACAGACTGTATCATTAAATAAACCAACACTAAAAGGAAAAACCTTCCAGGGCTAAGGATGGACAATTAAAATGTTGACTTGTTTGTTCTAAAATAAGATGAGGGCTGTTCAGAAATCTAGCAATGGACGTAAACAAAAAGAAATATGCCTTTATGTATGTCAGAAAATGGCTCACTAAGGCAGGAAACATGCAGGGGGAAAAATCTGATGTTCTGAAAAAGAAACTCGGATATAATTACGTACTTTCTGGGAAAGTAGTCAACCAGTTCTTAAAAACACCACTGTTATCCATCAATTCAAGTTACAATTG
Organism: Siniperca chuatsi; assembly: GCF_020085105.1. NCBI lineage: Eukaryota > Metazoa > Chordata > Actinopteri > Centrarchiformes > Sinipercidae > Siniperca > Siniperca chuatsi. The sequence continues at coordinate 2,608,803 of NC_058056.1, read as the reverse complement.
TAGTTATAAAAGGTTTATGTTGGTAACAGCCCAAGTTTAATTATGTACTATCTAGAAATTAGGATAGTACTTTCCAATAAATTACTTTTTCTTATATAGTTATTGTTCATGACTACACCCATTTATAAATGGTTTATTAGAGTTACCTTAAAAACTATGGAATTGTTTTTATTTAAGTTGAAATTGAAATTGAAATTGAATTACATCAATACTTACCTGGTATAGTGTGGAGTAGATGATTAGTGGCAGGTGTGTAATCAATACTCAGGTGAGTGCGATCTGCTGATTGCAGTGGGTGTTTCTGGTGGTGTCTGTGTTGGCTCTCTGACAGTACCCCCTCCTCCAGGGGCGGCTCCTGACGCCCGCTGACGGGGTCTGCCTCGGCCTCTGGGTGCAGGACGATCTGAATGAGCACTGTGAAAGTCCGTCAGTAACGCCGGGTCGAGGATGTCGTCTCGTGGAACCCAAGATCTTTCTTCGGGCCCGTATCCTTCCCAGTCCACCAAGTACTCTAGCCGGCCGCCCCGTCGCCTAGAATCCATAATGGCCTCCACCCGATAGATTAGGGGTTCCTCGATCACATCTGGAGGAGGAGTTAGGGGTAGCTCCTCGGGTTCTGTGGAAGACGGAGACACAGGTTTTAGGAGGGAGACATGAAATGAAGGGTGAATGCGGTACCTCGGGGGGAGCTGGAGCCGGTAGGTGACGTCATTAATCTGCCTCTCGATGGGGAATGGACCTATGTAGCGGGGACTCAGCTTACGGCAAGGCTGACGGAGACGCAGATCCCGAGTGGAAAGCCAGACGCGATCCCCTGGATGATAGACCGGGGTAGGGGATCGTCGGGCATCTGCAAATTGCTTGTGTCTCCATACAGCATGCTGCAGGTGGATATGGGCTGAGTCCCACACTCTCTCGCTCGCCCAAAACCAGTGGTCAATGGCTGGGACTTCAGATGGTTACTCTGTCCTGGGGAACAACGAGGGTTGGTAGCCGAATACGCACTGGAACGGGGTGAGACCCGTGGTGTTCTGCTTTAGCGAGTTCTGTGCGTACTCGGCCCACGGAAGGAAGCGGTTCCAGCTGGTTTGGGTGTTGTGACAGTAGGTCCGAAGATATCTCCCTATCTCCTGTATCTTCCGCTCAGTCTGGCCGTTGGTCTGAGGGTGATAACCGGAGGAGAGCTTGACTGCTACTTGGAGGAGTTTGAAGAAAGCCTTCCACACACGTGAGGTGAACTGCTCAGAAGACCTACCAAGCATCAGTAATATGAGTGAGGTGAGGTGCCTGTGCAGAGCCCAAAGGATACTAAAGGACAGTACCCATCCCAGCCAAAGCCTGTTCACCCTGCTGCCATCTGGAAAGATATACAGAAGTATCCGCTGCCGTACCATCAGACTACAGAGCAGCTTCTTCCCTCAGGCTGTGAGACTACTAAATTCATCCTCAGCACTCCACCATGTAAAATTGTTTTCATTTCTATGACTTATTTATTTATATATCTTGTATCTAGTATGTTCTTATCATATCCTTTGTAATAGATTATTCCATTATTCCATTGTCCATCCATTTAACAGGAACTTGTACCATATATGTTCCACAACATTACTAAGTAAAACATGACAATTTACTCAATAAGTAAGCTGGAACTGTACTTGATTGTTTCTGTGACAGATAATACACTCATAGCCTGTTGAAAAAGCATAGTAAGTTCATGGCAGAGCCCCCCCACTCCATTAACGACTTGAGCCTGGCCAACCAACTGAATGAGTTCTACTGTCGCTTTGAGAGACAATGGGACAGTCCTGACACCATCCCCCGTGACTCCATCCACCAGCTCCAGCCCACCAACTCCACATCCCACACCTCAGCAGGGGCCTGGGCCTCTCCACAACTGCTCACCGCAGAAGCTCCCTCCTCCCCCTACCGCAACAACAACTCTCTCCATCCTGGAGAAGGATGTCAACAGACTGTTCAGGAGGCAGAACCCTTGCAAAGCAGCTGGGCCAGACTCTGGCTCTCCATCCACCTTGAAGCACTGTGCTGATCAGCTGTCTCAGGTGTTCACGGACATCTTTAACACCTCACTGGAGACATGCCATGTGCCAGCCTGCTTCAAAACGTCCACCATCATCCCCATCCCCAAAAAACCAAGGACCACAGGACTTCATGATTACAGACCCGTCACCGTGACCTAATAATGGTAATGAAGTCTTTTGAAAGCTTTATGCTGTCCCACCTCAGATCCATCACAGACCCACTCCTGGACCCCCTGCAGTTCACATACAGACCCAACAGGTAAGTTGTTTTTATTATATTGTTTACTTTATTCTTTAGTGTGTGATTTAAGATGTAAAAGTGTCTAATCTAAGACCCTGAGATTGATTACTTCTGTCACCCTTGTGATTATTTCTCCCCATTTTTCAGGTGTGTTGTCAAGTATGTGTAAACAAAGTTAACATGGCTGTAATAACCCACTAACATGTCAAGAGTTTTGTGTGACATTTTGAGTAAATTAGAGTTATGTTTTAGTCAATCTTTCTGAAGTATTACTCGTGAATTTATGATCTTTTTAACCTGATTGCAGATTTTAAGATTACAGACCATGAACTTACTATGCTTTTTCAATTGATAAACAGGCTATGAGTGTATTATCTTTTAACTTATCACAGAAACGAGGCTTCCTTTTACAATACAGTTTCAGCTTACTTACTGAGTAAATTGTAATGTTTTAGTAATGTTGGTGAACATAAATGGTACAAGTTCCTGCTAACTGCATGGACAATGGAATATGTATATATTATATATATATTAAAAAGGATATGGTAAGAACATGGTAATACCATGGAAACAAACAAGGCTTCCTTTTACAGTACAGTTTCAGCTTACTTACTGAGTAAATTGTAAAAACATCTGCAAGAACGTACCCAGTATTTAAGAAGATTTACCATGTCACTAGAGGAAAACTGTTTCTGTGAAGGTTGTTACCAGGTAAAAATTGATCTAATTTTTCAACTTAAATAAAAACAATTCCATAGTTTCTAAGGTAACTCTAATAAACCCTTTATAAATGGGTGTAGAAAAAGTAATTTATTGGAATTTCTAGATAGTACATAATTAAACTTGGGCTGTTACCAACTTGAACCTTTTACAAAACCATAAAAAATTGTAACTAGGATTGATAATAATTGATTAATAATAGAATAAAATAATAGGTAATAGAGGAGGTGTTTCTAAGAATTGGTTTTCTACTTTCCTAGGAAGTACACAATTATATCTGAGTTATTACCAACCTAAACCGGTCACAACTATACAGTACTTAGTTGAGTTGAGGAGGTTTTTCTTAGTATTTCCGCTGTAGTTTTTCTGTATTTACTTACTTATTTACCAGTGGTAATTATCCAACAATATGCTATAATTTACCATATAGTTACCGGGTAAATACTTGACTGTATAAGGAAGGGTTACCCAGATGGTAATAGCAAGTGCTGTAGTATGCATTCCTTTGTCATAGAATTTGGATTGTACACCCAGTAACACGTTTAACTTTTTCAGGAAGACCAATAAAAGAAACCCTCAATGAAAGACTGTATTGTGTTACAGAAGCTAGAGGAACAGTGGCTAGCTGGAACATAACATCAGGATTTTCTATGTCATAATGGCTGCCTCAGTCCTGTTTTGCCCATTCAGCCTCTGTACCTCCCTTCAGCCACATTCTCTCTTCCATCAGGCCCATGCATTACTTAGGAACTCTCTAGACTTGCCTCCTTGGTTTATTCTCCATCCATCCACCAGATGCCTTCAGACTTTCCCACTGGTCCCAGTAACCTGACTCCTACATCCACCTGCTCACCTGTTCCTTATTCCCTAATTACCCACTAGAGTATTTTTACCAGCCCATCTCCACCTGCTCCTGGTCAGAGTGTCAATGTTGCTTTGTGTCTTTGCTTTCCAGCCACCTGAATCTGTACCTGGAACCCGAACCTGAACCTGAACCTGAACCTGAACCTGAATCTGAATCTGTACCTGTCTGCCTGCACCTTTTTCCTGCCCCATGCCACCTGTGGATTCTCAATTACTTCTGTTTGAAATTGCTACCCATACCAGCTTATGTATTATGATTTTCTCATTAAAATCACTGAAGTCCCACCCTCCTGGATAACTACCGCCCAATATCCAAATTGCCTTTTATTTCGAAGATTCTCGAAAAACTTGTATCTAAGCAGCTCCTTGCTGCTGTGGAAAAGTTCCAATCTGGCTTTCGTCAACACCACAGCACTGAGACAGCCCTTCTCAAAGTCACTAATGACCTTTTAATGAATGCAGACGCAGGCATGTGTTCAATTCTTGTGCTGTTGGACATAAGTGCTGCCTTTGATACAATTGATCATGGCATTCTTTTAGACAGACTGAGGCACTGGGTGGGCATATCTGGAACTGCACTAGACTGGTTCGCATCTTACCTGTCCAATAGGAAATTCTGTGTTAGCATTAATAACTTCAAGTCATCCTTTTCCCATATCAAGTATGGTGTGCCTCAAGGTTCAATTCTGGGACCAATATTGTTCTCCTTATACATGCTTCCCTTGGGTGATGTAATCCGCAGACATGGTATTTCTTTTCATTGTTATGCGGATGACACACAGTTGTACCTCCCTGTCAAGCCCACTGACCTTAGTATGCTGAGTTCTCTGCAGGACTGCCTGTCTGACATAAAAAAATTGGATGTCGATAAATTTTCTTCAGCTCAACTCAAATAAAACTGAAATCCTTGTTATTGGGCCCCAACACATCACTAAACAAATACTGCCATCCACTGGTAACCTGTCACAACATATCAAGCCTGTTGCACGAAATCTTGGTGTCCTGTTTGATAGCAATTTATGTTTTTAGCAACATATCACTAAGCTTGTCCAATCATGCTTCTATCACCTCAGAAACATTGCAAAAATACGATCTATTTTAAATCTTAGTGATGCAGAAACTGTTGTGCATGCTTTTATCTCCTCACGCCTTGATTATTGTAACAGCCTGTTCACTTGTCTTAATCAAAAAGCTCTGACACGACTGCAGACTGTACAAAACACAGCTGCTAGGCTGTTAACCAGGACCAAGAAGTATGACCACATAACACCTGTTTTAGCCTCTTTACACTGGCTCCCTGTTGGTTTTAGGATTGATTTTAAGATCTTGTTGATTACTTTTAAGGCTCTTCATGGCCTGGCCCCAGATTATATTTTAGACCTTGTAATCCCTTATGAACCTTCACGTAGTTTGAGATCTTCGGGCAGGGGTCTCCTGTCTGTTCCTGAGTCCAGGATGAAAACTAAGGGGACAGAGCTTTTGCTATCAGGGCCCCGAGGCTCTGGAACAACTTGCCCAAGAAATTAGATTGTCTGAGTCAGTGTCTTCGTTTAAATCTCGTCTCAAAACACATTTTTATCTGAAAGCATATCCTGATTTTACGTGAACTGGCTGTTTATTTTACTGTTTATTTTATTGCTTTTCTGTATTTCATGTGTTTTATTTCTTTATATTTCGTCATTCACTGTTATTTTATTTTTCTTGTTGTGAAGCACTTTGTACTTTGTTTTGATAAGTGCTCTATAAATAAAGTTTTATTATTATTATTAACTGTTCCTGCCTGGTTGTCTGCATTTGGGTGCTTTCCCTTGTTGCCTCGCACACACCCGCTTGACACTCTATTGCAAATGCATGTTGTCCACTGAAGAGATGAAAAATCAGATCTGTGTGGAGCGATGACTGTAACCTTCTTCAAATAAATACATGAAACAAACAGAAATTACATATTTCCATCATGTTTTCCACATGTTTTTCTATCATTTGAGGTTTGACTGGAGCTCTTTTAATGACATCATCTTGTTGTGTCCTCTTCTTATGCAATGGTTTAATGGCACCTGACTGGGAAATTAGTGCCACCAACTGTATCTTGATGAACTAACTCCTAATATTCACATAACAGTAGTGGATGGAAATGCACATTTATTCACATTTTGTTTTGCTGAATTTCTGGAAATTCTGTAAAAATTTGGATGGAAACTTGACTACTGTCATTCAGTGCATAAATATACTTTTTTGAACTTACTTAACGCTGCATTAATTAATTTGGGGGGCAGAAGGACAAGCTGAAAACACAACAGTCATATTATTACCTTATTAAGTTGATATGTGAATGTGCTATCAATCAATTAATACATTAATTAGGGTTCAAGGTGCTTCTTAGCAAGAAAATGTTCTGACAATTTCACATGTACAGTATCCCTTGACAAAGACCCAGATACGCTTAAATATAGCCTGCCCTGCCATGTGTCATCTTGCTCTTGATTGGCTGAGTGCCCGGCTGGCAGCGACTGTCCTTTTAGCCTGTTTCTCAATTAAGGACTAACTTTGTCTCTGGGTCTGATGGAGACGTCCCCTGAAGATGCTGTGATGACTGACCCCTGTAGAAAAACTGCATTAACGCCTACTTACATACTGTTGGATGACTCAGACAGCTGAAAAAAATAGTGTATAATAATAAAAAACATTGATCACAATACACATTTATTTTTCTCCCTTTCATTTTTCAACAGCTTTACAGGATAGACCTGACATTGAAGGTTCAGGTGGAGACAGCGAACAACAGTGTATCAGTACACCCAGATCCTGAGGATACTGGAGTCAGCCTTCAGTGAGAAACAGGTCTTCTGATTCTGGCACCATGCATGTGGGAGTCTCTCTTTAAATTGAAGAAGGGAATATAAGCGGCAACGGGTTCCGGTTTGAAGATGGCTGCAGGTAGCTCTGCTCTGCAGTAGCTCTCCTGTATTTGTGGCTATATTTACATCTTTTGCCAGCATACTCGACCGTTTGTTTTTATTTTTTTAGTGTGTGTGTGTTTAGTTTATGTTATTTGAATTCTTTGACAAAGACATGGCACATTCTCACAAAAAAGCTGAACAGAAGTCCGACAGCCATGAGTTGCTAGCTAACGCCAATGTTAACACAACATGTGTCTCCACACACGGTGAAGCGTTGCCTAAGTCGCCTAAGTTCGCCGAGCTAATTGCAGAGCTGAAATCCGATATGAATGCAATGAAGACTGACATGGCAGGGAAAAAAGACTTAGCAGCACTCAGGGGTGACATTTGTGCTAATATTGACTCTGTTGCAGTGGATTTGAAATCCAACAGTGATTCACTTTGCAGTGAGCTGCGTTCGGATGTGGCCAAACTCGAATCCATTTCAGACAAGCATTGCTCCCAAATAGCAGACCTTGAGAAAGCAGCAGAGTTTTGCATGTGTTGACTGTTGATGTTTATGCTTTGGAAATACTTCCCAGTAAACACATATACGTCACTGCAATGTAATCAAAATGTGTTGGGAAGAAGTTGTATTTGGATTGTTTGCTCACTACCCCAGTATCACAGAGTTGTCGCTGTTTGATGTTTTTCTCTCTCTCTCTCTCCGACTACAATAAACAATGGCAGGCTGATATTTACGATGTCTGTTATACCTCCTGCAAATGCCAGTACGACCCTCATCCTCTGTCCTCCATTTTGCAGGCGCACATGAAATTACTTGAAACAGTTTCACTTAATTACTTAAAATGCTTAGATAATAAGATAGATAAGTAAGGAAGTAAGGAATTACCTAAGTAGATCACGTATAGATAATAGATAATAAATGTATAGACACTGTACTGACTCATTTTGGGAGTCAGTACCTGTACTACAGTGGTTGTCTGTTGAGTCTTGCATGTCGTGGCTGTGGGCAAATAGGTTATGTTTCTCACCGTTGACTTCACTCAAGTTCATTTTGGACACAGGTTTGGGTTACTACAACACCCAGTTCTTACAGGCAGGGTGTTCCAGTAACAGGGTATCATAGCTACTTGAATGGGACTGTGTATGTGCAAACCTGCTTTAATAACTTAATTTGTATAGCACTTTTCAAAAGCAGAGTTACAAAGTGCTGTACATACATAACACAAAGCAAAGCAAATAAAAAGGCATAGGAAATAAGACAATGTCAGTGAGCATGTATCATGGGGCAATTACATATATATGAATATAGAAAAAATAAAATGAGTAAAACAAACAAACAAACAAATATACAAGTAAATAAATAAGTAAAACCATGTAAGCACAGAAACCTGATAAAAGCAAAATTAAAGCATCAGAATCAAAAATTAAAAGCAGCTTTATATAAGTCTGTTTTGAGGAGTGATTTACAATGGGGCGCCAATTCAGCACACCTGATCTCAGTCAGGGCATTCCAAAGTCTGGGAGCTCTAACAGCAAATGCACCTTTGGTCACCTTTAGTTTTTAACAGTGACTTTGGAATGGATAACAAAGTTTTGCCTGAGGATCTCAGGCAGCGCGTTTCGTCAGTGGACAGCAGCACTGCTATGTAAGGAGGTCACATTTTTTGGAACCGGTTGAGCTGCAGCATTTTGTATTGGGGGGCGGGTGCAAAGAGGATGACTTCAGATTTGTTGTCACTGACCTGGGGATGACACAGAATCACCTATACTAACAGAAAAATATTGGTTAGATAGGATGTGAACCACTCAAGGGCAACATTGGAAACGCTAATGTGGTCCTCCAGACGATTTAAGAGGACAGTGTGATCTATGGTATCGAAGGCAGAGCTCAGGTCCAGGAGGACCAAGATTGAGCAGTTACCTGAATCAGCAGTCAATAGGAGGTCATGGCTCACCCTCAGGAGGGCAGTTTCTGTGCTGTGAAGGCCACGGAAACCTACTTGAAATTCAAAGAAATTGTTATTACTAAGATGAATACTACTACTGGTGGAATACAACTTTTTCAATGACTTAAGAAATAAATGGGAGTTTAGAGATGGGTCTGTAGTTGTTAAAAGCTGTGGGGTCTAGGTTCGCTTTTTTAAGGAGGGGAGACACCAAAGCCGTTTAAAAGTAGGAGTGAAAAGACCCCAAGTTCAGGGAGCTCCCCCAAACTCTCTTTCAAGCCTTGATTTCTCTATTGTTTAAGAAACATTTCATTATTGAATGTGGACACTAAAATTCTAGATAAAGTATTTGCCCTGTGGCTAGAAGATATCCTTCCAGTGCTTACTTCTCCAGATCAGAAGGGCTTTGTTAAAAATAAGTAATCTTTTTCTAATATCAGACTGCTTTTTAATATTTTGTATGCCATCACTAATTCTCAGATTCCAGAGGTTGTGATATCGTTGGACATTGAAAAAGCATTTGACCGGGTTGAGTGGGGGTATTTATTTCCCACGCTGGAGTTTGGCTTCAGTAAAAATTTATTTTCCTGAATCAGATTGTACTCCCTGCTGTCCTCCATCCATACAAACAATGATCTTAAGAAAAATTAAAATTTCCGTGCCAAGATCTTGTTAACTTTTACAGAGGAGCAATATAAACATGGTGACTGGAAACATTACAAACTGGCATGGGATGGCCCAGGACTGGAGGGCTCTGCAGCGGGTGATTAAAACCACCCAGAATATCATTGGTACCCATCCACCAACCATCAGTGACATCAGAGAATTGAGGTGCCTGCACAGAGCCCAAAGGATACTAAAGGACAGGAAACCCCCCCAAGCCACAGCCTGTTCACCCTGCTGCCATCTGGCAAGTGATACAGAAGTATCCGCTACCTTAACACCAGACTACAGAGCAGCTTGTTTCCTCAGGCTGTGAGACTTCTCAACTCCACCTCATCCTTCATACTCTACCATAAATTAATGACATGGAACTTTCTGTTATGCTGGTTTTGCACATAACCCTTTTGCACTTCCCTCATTCCCACTGTAACAAAGTCTTCTATTTGCACTATAATTTAAAACATTCATATTACACTGATATCATATATATAAAAACAATATATATGTATACACATATATATGTATATATATCCCCTCGCCGCCAGCCTCCAGATGATTTCCGTCTCTATATGTATGTATATAGATATATGTGTGTGTATATATATATAGATGTATGTATATACGTATATATATGGTAAATGGACTGTACTTGTATAGCGCCTTTCTAGTCTTCTGACCACTCAAAGCGCTTCACACACTACATATTGCATTCATACATCATTGACACACACTCACACACCGAAGGCACCGCCAACCTTCCAATTGGTGGACGACCCGCTCTGCCACTAAGCCACAGTCGCCCACATATATGCCCAGATATATGTCTGTATATAGATGTATGTATATATATGAATGTATATATGTATATGTATGTATATGTGTATATCAGAATCAGAAATACTTTATTGATCCCCGAAGGGAAACTCTTTAATATATTTATATATGTATATATGTGTGTATGTATATATATTTATATCACAACTTGCTTATTGGCAGAATCAATCTCAAGTTGTGATAGCAACGCCCCAACAAGTGCAATCACGCTGAACGAGGCAGCGACTGACCTGAAAGGTAAGATCATGGCGAGGATGAATGCAAAGCAACCCTGACGCCAATTACAACGGCTAAGGGAAGTACCATCAAAAAGTCTCCTAGAAGATGTGAATGCAGCATTGAGTGCGATCCCTACCACAACCATCACTGAAACCAATGAGCTGATATACGCCTCAGCAGCAGTGATCCTCGAGATGCTTGGTTTCCACCATGGAAATGAAGGCAAAAATCAAGGAGGAGGAGAGAAGAGCCAACTGACAGAGGCCGAGAGAGGTGCAATGAGAAAGCAAGTACCCAAGAAGTACAACCAGATGCCCATACCTGAAGCACTCGAAACTGCCAAACAAAGGCTCCAAGCCTTGGCCAGCCGCCTAAAGAGGTACACGAGAGATAATGAAGCCAGAAGAATAAACCAGCTGTTCGCAACTCAGCCTGCGAAAGTGTACGCTCAATGGCAGGGTAATAACAGCAGAGCAGACCCACCAAGGCTGGAAACTGAACAGTACTGGAAAAGTATATGGGAGAGGGAGGCATCACACAACAGCGATGCACAGTGGCTGGTGGCTCTGAGAGAGGACCACAGCAACTTCCCTGAACAGAATCCAGTCTCCATCACAGCGGCAGACATCCAAGAAAGAGTCTCAGGTATGAAATACTGGACAGCACTTGGCCCTGACAGGATCCACACCTACTGGCTAAAGAAGCTCACTGCACTCCACAAGCGCCTAGCAGCATAAATGAACCAGCTGCTAAGGGATGGGACGCACCCTTAATGGCTTACCGAAGGGCGTACAATCCTGATCCTGAAGGATCCCGCAAAGGGTACAGTCCCATCCAACTATCGGCCAATAACCTGTCTCCCCACAACATGGAAGCTCATGTCAGGCATCATCGCGTCTAAGATAAGTGGACACATGGATCAATACATGAGCAAAGCACAGAAGGGCATCAGCAAAGGAACCAGAGGAGCCAAACACCAACTCCTGGTTGACAGAACAGTCACCCAAGACTGCAGAACCTGACACACCAACCTGTGCACTGCCTGGATTGATTACAAGAAAGCATATGACTCAATGCCACACACATGGATCACTGAATGCTTGGAGATGTACAACATCAACAGGACTCTAAGAGACTTCATTGTGAACTCGATGAGGCTGTGGAAAACCACCCTTGAGGCCAATGGCAAGCCACTTGCACAAGTATCCATCAAATGTGGCATATACCAAGGAGATGCTCTGTCCCCACTGCTGTTCTGCATAGGTCTGAACCCCTTCAGCCAAATAATCAACAAGACTGGCTATGGATACCGACTCAGAAATGGGGCCACCATCAGTCACCTCCCCTACATGGATGATATCAAGCTATATACTAAGAGCGAGCGGGACTCACTGATCCACACCACCAGGATCTACAGCTCTGACACTGGGATGTCATTCGGGCTTGAGAAGTGCAGTCGAATGGTGACGAAGAAAGGGAAGGTAGTCCACACAGAAGGGCTCTCACTCCCAGAAGGAACAATAGCAGACATTGAGGATGGGTACAAATACCTTGGAATACCACAAGCAAATGGCAACCTCGAAGAGGTAACACGGAAAACAGCAACTGCCAAATACCTTCAACGAGTAAGGCAAGTCCTAAGAAGTCAGCTCAATGGCAAGAACAAGTCCCAGGCAATAAACAGCTATGCCCTGCCAGTGATCAGATACCCTGCGGGAATAATAAGGTAGCCAAAGGAAGAGATACAGACCACAGACGTTAAGACACAAAAGCTCCTCACCATGCATGGAGGGTTCCATCCCAAATCCACCACCCTGAGACTGTACGCTAGCCGTAAGGAAGGTGGCCGTGGACTAATGAGTGTGCCACTATCCAGGATGAAACATTCAAGATCCACAAGTACATCAAAGATAAGGCCCCAACAGATGACGTGCTCAGTGAATGTCTCAGGCAATGGGGAACAGAGGAAGAGGAGCTGGAGGAGGGACCATCATGGGAGGACAAACCCCTACATGGGATGTACCACCAGAACATAACTGAAATGGCTGATATCAAGAAATCCTACCAAAGGCTAGAGCGGGCTGGACTGAAGGACAGCACAGAGGCACTCATCATGGCTGCGCAGGAGCAGGCCCTGAGCACCAGAGCAATAGAGGCCCAGATTTACCACACCAGACAAGACCCAAGGAGTAGGCTGTGCAAAGAGGCCCCTGAGACAATCCAGCACATAACTGCAGGGTGTAAGATGCTGGCAGGGAAAGCATACATGGAGCGCCATAACCAAGTGGCTGGCATAGTGTACAGGAACATCTGCACTGAGTATGGACTGGAGACCCCGAGGTCAAAGTGGGAAACACCTCCAAAGGTGGTAGAGAACGACCGAGCCAAGATCCTGTGGGACTTCCAGATTCAGACTGACAGAATGGTAATGGCGAACCAACCAGATATTGTGGTGGTGGACAAACAGCAGAGGAAAGCCGTTGTGGTTGACGTGGCAATACCAAGTGATGGCAACATCAGGAAAAAGGAACATGAGAAACTAGAGAAATACCAAGGGCTCAGAGAAGAGCTGGGGAAGGCTTGGAAGCTGAAGGCGACAGTGCCCGTCGTCATGGCAGCACTCGGGGCAGTGACCAACAAACTGGAGGAGTGGCTACAGCAGATCCCTGGAAGAACACCAGACATCTCGGTCCAGAAAAGTGCAGTACTAGGAACAGCAAAGACTCTGTTAGAGTACCCGAGCTCGAAGGATGAGACCACCCGCGGAGGATGAAGGACAAAGTTTTTATACATATATCCAGTGACCTTATGCCTTCTCAGCGGGCATCCCGTCAGACCTCCAGAGGCCTTCTGTCCTAGCCGCCAGCCTCCAGATGGTTTCCATCTTCGTCGCCGGTCTCCAGTCCGCCCTCTGGAGGGTTTTCACCTTTGTTGTGGACCTCATGAGTTGCTCTGTACGTCAGGTCATCACCCGAACCTACTCAGCCCTTCAGCCCTGCCTCCTGGGCGCCACCTGACTTGCTCTGCTCTTCTGTCCTGCCCTCGGGCCGTCCGCCTGAGATCTCCCGCTTGGCCTCAGTCAGCTGCCCCACACAGCCTCGAGCATGTCTCTGGCTGACCTCTCTGTTCATCCACGGCTTCTGATTTAGGAATGTCGTAATCCGTGTTGACAATATTGATGTTAGTGTTAGTGTTGATATAGTCAAGAACAGAGGAGGATCCATGTCCGTGTGGGAGTCCAGGGTGGCCTGAACGGCAAACATATTCCAGTCCATGTTTTCAAACCGGTGCTGTAGTATAGAGTCTGCCCCCTCTGGCCACACTTTAACTGTTCTCACTGAAGGTTTCACACGTTTGATAAGTGGTGTGACTGTCTTAGGTGGGGCAGGGGAATGGCTTTGCATCAACCACATTGGTGTAAACATGGTCAAAGGTCTCGTATCCTCTAGTGGGGCAGGAGACATGAGCCGCATTTCCCCCACAGGAACTTTCCCCAGGGACTAGGAACCTTTGGAGGAACTCAGGGACCAGGGTCTAAATTAATTTTACCCACCCAAAAGTCCCTGTTTGGGGGTGTAGTACTTTCCGAAAGTACAGGATGCATCTGGATGCATTGCTGGGTCACAGGCCGGCCTTCTCTGGAGCAGTGGAAAGACTCAGCTACTGCGCTGTTGGAAGCCATGGTGGAAGACACGGAAACAGATGACCAGTCGGTTGAAGGTAAATCACATACGACCACATAACGGCTATAATGCTAACTGATGTCATGCTATTGCTACCCTAGCCAAAAGCTAACGTTAGCTACATGCTAACGCCAACCGCTAATGCTATCCGCTAATGTTGTAGAATAATGGTGTTTGTAAGACAAGGGATTGGCATAATTGATCGTACAAAATGATATTGTGTTAATATCACAGCGGTGAGACAAAAAAAACATGTTTATTTTTTTTCAATGTGTGTTTCAGATGAAACAGGCGGCCACACTGCATGCTGCAGAGACTAGTGTGTTTACCCCTTAGATCACCAGCAGCCCTCATCCCATGTCTCCTGCTGAAGTACACAAACACTATATTTTGCACATTTATATATTGCAGATAAATAAATAGTTGTGGAACCAAATTTGTGTATAGTGGCTGTTCTTTTATCTGAAAACAATGAGAAGAACTCCCGCACACTGTCTCACTTACTGCTGAAATGTTTATTAAAGCACAATGTCAACAGGTATACCTGATTAAGGTCAGACAGACAAACATTTCGTACATTTAGTAAATGTTTCAGCAATAAGCGAGACAGTGTGCCTGAGTTCTTCTAGTTCTAAAGTTCTGAAGGAACCTTTTAGTTCCTAGAAAAGTAGTTCCTCGGACTAAAAATTCTGGGTACTTTGGGTGGAAACGCGGCTATGTTGGTGGAATTTGGGGAGTACAGTCTTCAGGCTGGAGTGGTTGAAGTCACCCGTAACAACAAAGGCTGTCTACCCAGCTATAGTGTGTAGTCTGTTTGCTAATGGCAGCATGCAATTCTTTCATTGCAAGCTTAGCATTAACATTCTGATTGCCACGACACGTCAGCTTTATGATATGTATGCAAGACTGTTCTGAGTGAACAGACTTGAAACAAATGGGCAGATAACTACTTATTGGACACTGAGTACAGAGCTTTGCATGCTAAAATAATGAGAACACACTCACTAAATGGTCATAAATGTTTATTTTCATTGAGAGAAACATGAGAATCCAAATTAAAACTTCCTGGTTGTAAAGTTATTGGCTCCTGCTAACTGTTTAGCAAATTTCAGCTATCATATCATAAAAAGCTTCCTTAGCCTTCTGACACACATAATGAGACTAAAGTGTCCATACACGGCCTCCTCTCATCTGCATTCCCCCAAGCAATTACAAGGCTGATGCACTTACAGATAGAAACCGCACACACCAACAGGGTCAATGAGACCAACACAAGGATGCGATTACATATGAGATTGAGAGATGACAGCAGTGGAATAACATGCAGAACCATTTTTAGCACTGTGACCGGATGAGTTAGGTTGTGTGCTGATTGTGTGACAGTAATTATAAGAAATACATTGTTCTGGTGGAAGTATTGCTATGTGATTTGATTATTTGTTGAGAACAGCTGGGTGCAGTGAAATGTGCCAGATGGCTTTTAAACAGATTACTCCAGATTATATTGGCCGGCAGGTTGCTGATTTTAGCTCATCAAAGTCACTTCAGTGTCTTTTGCCTCAAAAACATCACATTTTGGTTAGTAGGAGGATGATCACTTTGCTCTCTGAAGTGGTTACGTAACATCTGCCACTGCTTTGTATTGTGTGGGCAGGGGTGCACTTCTGATTCTGCTGTTTGAAAGATAGCATCCGAGAGGGAGAAAATAACCTCCTAACTGTTATACTGGGGTAATGTGGGTCAGCATGCAAATGTGCTCCTCTCAGAAAATCTGCCTCTCTCTTATTTGTATTTATTATTAGAAATCCCAGTTTGTGTATTAGCTTGTGTGGGTTTCTACATGTGGGTTAAACAGAGTGTAGGCTGGTCCTTGAAAAGTTTTGAAATAAATATTTTTTTTAATATCTGGCATACAGTACTTATGTCTCCTTTTTATTATGTAATGTCAGGTTGAGTTCCCATGGTGTGGAACCCCATTTCCAATTCACTAAGCCTCGCCTCCAATGCTACAAATAAACTAAGTTTATTTCATGTACCATTATCACTAAAGGAGGCAGAGGAATAGCTAAATCAGTGGAATAGTATGACATCATGGGTAGGATTGAGTATCGCATCAAACAAAATGGGGACCCGCTCATGAAAAAAGCCTCACACCACTACTAGAAGTCAACGAACCTTTGATATGAGACATGAGATTGATATTAATCCTCTCATCTCAAACAAGCAAATACATTTTCCAAACTGCTTACCTATTCTTTTATCAAAAATAACATTACTTTGACAATTTTGTTGTTGTTGATGCTGCTATACTCAAAAACAATACGTAAAATAATAATAAATTAAAAAATAAACATCTAAAGCCTACTATACGATGTATTGGAAGGATGGAACAACATACTGATTATTTGGAGGCATGGTAAGGCTCATGGGGTCATTAAAATCAAAAGCATTCATGCTGACATATTGTACTGACATATTATACTTAATATAATGAAAACTGTTCAGTCCTAGTCTACACTGTTTTTGGGGGGGAACCTGAACTGGTTTTGTATCCTCCTTAAACATCCAAATTGCTCAAACTAAAAAAACCCCAATGAAAACCTTTTTCAGTTCAGTGCCTGTCTGTCTACAACGACACGTAGCTCCACTGTAAACTGACACTGTACACTTGCCTGTGTGGTGACAGTGTACAGAGACCAGACACAGCTTTAGTCTGGACTTAATGACTACAGCACAGGAAGAGACGCATCACAGTTAGGCACGTTCACTTTGTAGCCTCGTTCAGCTGCTGTTTATGCACAAATTAAATAAATAGATGTGGCTCATTGATGTGTTTTAAATAGTTTTTGGACAACAATGGAGCTCTATGGCACAGAGGAATAAGCTATATCAGGCTTTGGATACACACACAATACTCGTTAATAGGATATATTCATTGTTGGTTTGGGTCTGCACATGGGATTTGTTGACAATAAGAAAAATATCACCAGACTTTCACTCAAAGTTCACCTACTAGCTGTTCCTGGAGCTTTCAACCGCATCTCATGGTCTTAATCAGTGGGTGTTGTCTGTTTCTGTCTCATGTCCAGGGTTCTTACCAGTGGCGACTAGTGACTCAAAAAATTGGGGAGAACAGGAGGAAACCCAACCCACGGTGTCATGTTATTTTACACTAGTTACTACTTATCTCTACTTTTTTATGTAAAACAATGGCTTACAAGATTTCTTAAAAACAACATAATTGTATTCAATACTGTTGTTTCCAGATTAACCATACAGGGCTAATGTAGAAGATTGAGTATTTATCAAGGGTGTGAGATGTAACAAGAAGCAGGCCAGTGTTCAACACCTGTGAAGGAAAGTGTGGTGACTGATGCTGACCACTTGCTGGTTGATTCCAAGCTTGCAAAGTTGATGCATTATCACAATTACAGGTTCACCAGGGCATGTTAAAGTAGTGTGTGGTTTCTATTAAGAGAAATTAAATGTACATATAAGTAAACAGCTGGCAATTATCCTTAACGAAAGAATTTTAAACACACAAGCTATATTTCTAGGCTAAGACAAAGTAAATATATCAAAGTAATTATCACACACCATTGGTAAATACCTGATCCAGAGCGGGTGACCGGTTAACATAAGCACTCACAAATCTATCATTTATCCAACTAGCAACATCCTCCATGCTGTGCAGCCCGTTGCCCATACTGGGATCCCGTCCCAGGTGAGTGGAGTGCAGCAGCACGTCGGGCTGCCGCATGCCACCGTTGTCCCGCTGTGGGTCAAGCCCAGACAGCGGGCTGCTACAACAAGCTGATGCGTTGGCTAATGCAAGTAGCTAGCTAGCTACTGCTCGATTAAAAAAGGGAAACGTAAATCTGAAAAAAGGAAATTTGGACTCTATGAATGCTACTATGAATCTATCTATGGCTTTACTCAGAGTCATGGCTCATGAAATTTAGACAATATAATTGGACCAACTCCATGTCAATATTGTATTCTGGTTGTTAATTGGTTAGAAAGGACATCCTCCCTTGGAGCATCATGTTACGTGTTTTGGCCAATAACGGATTAGCATGAAAAAAAATTAAGTACATTAAATTGATAATAATAATAATTGATAACAGATCCTGCACTAAGGAGGACAGCAGGAGCCCGTCCTCCTCTGCCCCCCACCACTACTTCACACAGACTGCCCTTTCCCCTCCACCCTGCATGTTGAAGCATTTTAATCAGAATTTCAATAATGGATTTTTTCCAAAAAAGAAGAAGAAAGAAATGATTTTATAAATGATACTGAGATTTGGTAACCAATTACTCTTCTTTATATTTTGATCTCCCTCTTGCCTCTCAAAAATAGAGGAGAAGCAACCTCCTCTGCCTCTGTGGACCATCCTCCTCTGGTTTTTACCATTTCACCGATGTAGTGTTCCCCATGAATGAACAGCAGAAACAACATCAGACTAAAACCACCAACAGCATCCACTGGGAAGAGGTCAAAGGTCAGAAGATATTAACTCATTGCAGATGTATCGTTATCGGCGTACATGTTAGCCGATAAATTGAAGTACAGAAATGCCAATTATAGGTTTTGAAACAGTGTCAACATTCTATAGATTATCGACCTGAGATTAGTGACTAGTTTATTTTTCAGCTGTAAAATGTCCTGCACAGTACATTTTTTGGTCGCAGTTGTTAAAAAAAATTATTTAAGGAATCCTTATCAAACATTTTATTTATATTAATTAAATTAATTAAAATTAATATTGTGTGATATATCATTATCAGATTTTTTAAACCCCCAAATATCAATATCATTATTGATTATACCACAAACCATCTTTGAACAGAGACAGGGGTTACCATCTCCCTGCATATACAACCACCTGTTCTCATGTGACTGAAGTTCCACACTTAGGTCACATGATGACACCTGAGCTATCTCCAAGACAAGTGAACAAACTCCATCCATGAGATACTGTTAAAACGCCAGGAAAAAAGCTACAAAATGGACCTTGAGTTAAGACTTTTTTTTTTTGTCAAACCACTCTTTCCAAGGTCAAGACAGGCCTTTCACACTCTACTGTAGTAATATACATATTGTTAATAAATGTTTCATTGATGAACACAAGATTCAGCTTATAGCCAGGTCAAGGTTTTTCTGTTTCCTGTTCAAACACTTCATTCTCCTTATAGAAACAAATCTTCTACCACAAGGAAACTGATGCCTCCTGCACATGGGAATAAGTAGAGGTGGACCTGGGTTGGTAGCATGGATGGCGCTTACACCTCTGCATCAACGATTAATGACTATTACAAAACCTGCTGAAGGTAAGAGCAAAGTTAATGGCCGCTGGTGTTATAGTTTGAGGGTTTTTCATTTCCTGTTTTATTTTGTAGTATTCTCCTTCCCTTGTGTGTCTTGTGGTTTTACTTCCTGTCTTTGTTTGCTTTCCCTCCAGTTTTGATTGTTGGCCCCACCTTGATTGTTTGCACCTGTGTCTCGTTGTCTCACTTCCCTTAGGGTATTTAGTCCGGGTCTTTTCCTTTGTTCATTGTTGGATCATTGTGTCTCTATCATGTGCGTGTTTCTGTGTGCCATTGTCAAGTGTCCAGGCAGTTGTTTCTATTGAGTTCAGCTGGAATTATTCTTTGTCTCCCTTGGACTGTGTCTGGATTCTGGACTTTGAACTTTGCCTGCTCCCTGTTGGCTTTGTTTAGCCTCGTTGGACTCATTTCCTTGTTTCCACCCCTGCCAGCCGGTAACCCATTTCCCTGGACCTGTATCTGCCTACCTGTTTGTTGCCTGTACCTGCATGTAAGCCACTTCACCCAATAAACACTGTAGTCATCCGGCTACCTCATCCTCATACCGCTTCCTGGTCTTGTGCATTTGGGTTCACATACTACACCTCATACGACAGCT
Organism: Siniperca chuatsi; assembly: GCF_020085105.1. Lineage (NCBI taxonomy): Eukaryota > Metazoa > Chordata > Actinopteri > Centrarchiformes > Sinipercidae > Siniperca > Siniperca chuatsi. Next base: position 2,588,765 of record NC_058056.1, on the reverse strand, counting down.
GGAGGACCTGCGGCCACCAGGGGTCCTGCACAAGCAAATTACAAGTTAATTTTTGGTTAATATTTCTCAGCTAACTGATGTATTTACATTGGCACTTTACATACATGTTTGCAGGTTCATTCATTTTCTTTTAGTGATTTTGACCATCTTATGATTATGATAGTGTCTTTTTCCATCTATTGTTAATGCAGGCACAAACCATGATCAGCTCACCAATAGTTGACTTTTTATGAAATATTGCCTTGTATTTCAGCATATTCACCGTGTTTCAATCACATTTCTAATACAATGTGAGAAAACTCTTACGTTGTAGAGTTTAGATGCATGCATGCATCCTTTCACAGTATAGTATGTGATGGTCCTTTACAAGAATGTGGAGCTGTAGCCTAAATACAGGCAGATGAAGATACGTCCTGTTTTCTTTTTGATCTTTCACAGCTCATCACAGTTGATGACATTCTGAAGTTAAATGTAGTGTACGCTGCATTCAAGGGAATACAGCTTCTGCTATACTGAATGAAGCTGAATGGTAATCAATAGAAGCAGATGATTTTAACTCTTATTCCTCAAAAGAGGAAATTTAAAAAGCAGTTGCGTGATATAAATGTCTCAATCGCTCTCACACTGGTTGTAAATACTAAACTGCTTTATCTGTAAATTATTTTTCTGATTATCTGTTAAACTGTTGCTTTAGGAATAGACTGGCTATATAATTATTAAAGGTGCCAGGTGGGGGGGCAGCTGTGGCTTAGTGGTAGAGCAGGTCGCCCACCAATCGGAAGGTCGGCGGTTTCTGGCTTCCCCCAGTCCACATGTCGAAGTGTCTTTAGGCAAGACACTAAACCCCCAAATTGCTCCGAGGGCTGTGCCTTCCTTGTAAGAGTGTGTGAATGCTCAGTTTCTTTGAACTGATGAGTAGTTAGCATCTGCCATCAGTGTATGAATGTGTGTATGGGAGATGTGATATGTAGTGTGAAGTGCTTTCAGTGGTCGGAAGACTAGAAAGACGCTATACAAGTACAGTCCATTTACCATACGTAAGATTCTGAAGCATGTTATGTATTAATTTTATGCCTTAATCACTTTATTGCCAATTTGTCAACTGGTTGTAACATAAAGAGACATTCCCTGACTTTCTCGGTTGCCTATAACAGCCTGTGGACTGACTTGGGTCGTTTTTTTTCGTGCAAAATCCAAAGGATGTGACGTTTATGCGCGGTCCCGAGTGCCTTCTCTCTCCACTTCCACACAGTGTCAACAGTGTGTGACTACGAGACTAACTGACGTTAGCTTAGAATTGGAGTTAACTAACTAGCTGGCACCCACTACAACACAGTCCAACAAAGTTAAAGCTAACGTTACTGTAAAGCATGTGAAATATATTGTGATATTGTGGTTTTAGCTGGCGAACGTTAGCTTGCTTGCTAACGTGGACAGATTGCTAGCTTGCTAACGTAGCAAAATATTGTCTTGGGTGGATAATGTCAGCTAATTCATCCAGACTCCTGGGGCTGATCTGGCTGGTTAATTGGTTGGCTTGCCATTTGCAGGTTACTTTGTGGGTTGGCGTTGCGGGGCGGCCGAATACGTGCAGCGTAGCTGGGTTGCAGCTGGCTGCCTGATTGGCTAGTTTGCCAAATTACTTCACCAGCTATGATCCATAATACTAACTCATGTATTAAGACAAACTGTGATTTTAGCCAACAATAAATGATGTAACGGTACAAAGCAAAGGTCTATAATGATTGCGTTCTACAATCCAAGAGTGATGATATGATTGTCATTTATTTTCCAGCATTCAGTGATCATTTCAGCGTTCAGTTTCGTGTCGTCGTCACTTTTGGCCGATGCTTAGGATGATGCTTGCTTGCACTTAAGGAGTGCGCGAGCAACATGATGCTGACTGCAGTTCGCTTAACGGCCAAAGGTGTCATTAACTAGGGTTTTCTGAAAGTTACAAATAGAACCTTTAAAACCTGGATCCTCCTGTTGGGTGCACCCAAAATAAATCTGTCTGCAAATGTTTGATTTGCAGAAAAAAATATTGTTTGGAAAGCTGTCAATACCAAAAGTTTCTATTTAATGTGTGGTCAGATTTGTAATGTTGGTTTTTCTTTGATCAGATAGTTCCTGATTTAAATCATATGTTGCCAGTTTTACAGAGAGGGAACTGGATGCAGACACAATGGCGGACCTCCGTCCTCAGCAGCGGAAGTTGGTCTTCTTCGTGTAATTTTTGCTTGAATATCTACATCGCACATGTGCGTCCGTAGTCCACTTGTGGCATCAAATGGAAAAAAGACGAAACAACTTCATTCACTGATTTTTGGTGAAATTTGATCGCATTTTATGGAGCAAATATTTTCTGGTTTTCCCTCTGTCCTCCAGCTGCTCTGCCTCAACTCTCGGTGATTTACGGAGTTTCCTGATGGACAGATACCATCACCATAGTTCATTTAGCCATGCAGCTAGCGTAGCCGTCCTATTAGCTGATTCTGCCTGGACTGGGAGTGAGGAGCACCGGGGGAGTGAGGTTTTCAGGCCCGGGATGGGGGCGGCAGGGAGTTGCGCAGTGGGGAATGCTGGCGGGGAGCAGCGCCAGAATGGGCACCAGAACCGGAGCTGGGCGAGCGGGCAATGAACCACTAGCTGCATGGCCTGCAAATCTCCTCACTCCCCCAGTGCAAACTCCGTAAATCACCGAGAATTGAGGCAGAGCTGCTGCAGGACATCAGAGGGAAAGCCAGAAAACATTTTCCCCATAAAATATGAACCAGCTTCACCAAAATCAGTGAATAAAGATGTTGCGATTTTGTACAGTAATCAGTGAGGCCCGGCCCCCAGAAACACTCCGCTCCAGCGTCTATCATTTTTCCAACCTAATTCCTGTCTCATTTATGGTCTGATAAACAATATATTCATCAAATTAAGTGCCCCATATTGCTATTTTAACCAAAGCCATTGAATAAAGTAATAAAGTTATACAGTTGTGTTCTATAGTAAGGCATGCCACCCACTTTAATCAACAAACATGTACAACAAACAAAAAATGGTAAGATTCACTTGTTTTATTGACTCTATTTGGCATGAAGGGCTCTGTTACAGACTTCTACATTGTAGTATAGGGGGCAAAATGTATGATCTGGTTAAATCAATTGAAAATAAGGGGTACCTTTTTCGTGCACGTGCATGGGGCCGAGAGACCCTCGTGCACATGCATGACCTCTGGTGCACGAGCATCCATGAGTGACGTGCATGTCTGGGGTGCGGACCTGCCCGGTCACGTCTCACAGTGTGGGTTTCTTTCACCTCTTCAGTCTGTGTGTGTGTGTGTGTGTGTGTGGTGTAAAGGGGGATAGGGTGTTAATAAATGACATTTGGGTCTATTTCATACAAACTAATAATGATATGCTGCAGACATAGAGGATGTGAAAAGTGGGGCTACATCCTGACGTGGTGTGATTAGCGTCGGACGAGACGTGTTGGGTAGAGGAAATAAATCTATTCAATTCAATTTTATTTATATAGCGCCAATTCATAACAGAAGTTATGTCATTGCACTTTTCCTGTAGAGCAGGTCTAGACTGTATTCTTTATAATATTATTTACAGAGACCCAACAAATCCCACCATGAGCAAGCACTAGTCGACAGTGGCAGAAACCTTGGGCAGAACCAGACTCAGGATGGGCGGCCATCCGCTGCTGCCGTGTTGGGTTGAGAGAGAGAGAAGGGGTGGGAGGGGGAGGGGAGATGGAGATTATTTTATCTTATATTACTTTTTCTTCACTGACCATGTAGATCTAGATGTAACAACCTGTGTCTGTAAAATACAACTGGTTGCAGATGGCAGGTCTAAATCCAGCCCTGCTTCTTCGCACGAGCCATTGTTGTTTTTAGTGCCAATACAGTTAATGCAGACAGAAGATCCTTCTAAGTAAAAATAAGACCACAAAGTGAAATGTGTAA